>NC_133617.1:382461472-383090972 GCF_048593235.1 Sminthopsis crassicaudata | reverse complement strand
TTCAAATGCTCTGTAAAAAGAGATCTCTTTCAAACTACATCCCTTCTAAGCCTAGCACAGCAAATGATAACCAGCTCCCTGACAATGCAATACCTTTCTTGTAGTCTACTTTGATATTAACTCCTTCTTTTGCCTTTGAGCTTGCTTCTGTCTCTGCCCTCCTGTCCTAGGCTCTGGCCCCTTCCAACTCTTCATTGAATAAGGAATCACTACATAAAAATTCCAGATCCTGAATCTCCTTTCATCATCTATAAAATGAGGATAATATCTGTACTATCTACCTATCCCATAGGGATATTATAAGGATCAAATAAGGCAATGAGCTTCATGTCAGTTATCATTAAGTATTGATATATCTTTTAAATAGGTCATGGCAATTTCATAGGAACATAAGTTTATAATTGAAAGGGACCTTAGATACCACCAAATCTAATCCCTTCATTTTAGAGATGAAGAAATTAAGGCTGAGAGCTCAATGATTTATCCAGTCACACAGAGAGTAAATGTCTGAGGCAGTATTTGAACTCAGATTATCTCAGCTAGATGGCACAGTGGATAGAGCACTGGGGCCTGGAGTCAGGAGGATCCCAGTCTAAATCTGGCCTCAGACACTTACTAGCTGTGTGACCCTTGACAAATTACTTAACCTTATTTGCCTCAATTCTTCATCTTTAAAATGGGCAAGAAATGGCAAACCACTCCAGGCTAAGAATATCTCCAATAGGGGAAACCTATTCAGTGAATAGAACACTGGCCCTAAAGTCAGGAGGACTGAATTCAAATCCAGACTCAAACTCTTAACACTTCCTATCTGTGTGACACTGGACATCTCATTTAACCCCAATTGTCGCAGAAAAGAAAGAAGAAAAAGAAAAGAAAATCTCAAATGGAGTCACAAAGAGTCAGACATGACTAAATGAACAAAAACTTCCTCATATCAGGTCCATCAGTCTATTCATTGTGTCATATACTGTCAGACCCAGAATTTGAACTCAGATATCAGCTCCAAATTCAGTGCTGTTTCCAGTACATGCCAGGTTTGTGATATACACGTTTATTTATTGCTAGGATATTCATTTCTGCAAGTTGTAGTAACATTTGAGTATTCAAAAAAAATTCATGGAAACAGCAGTTTTAAACTCATTGCACATCTTCCCATATATCTTTGGGTCTGGCTCTCATGGTAACTGTTTACCATAAAACATTATCTTCTAAAAATAGCACAGTTCAATGAAAAAAAAGTCAGAGGAAGGTGGTCTAAGTGTACCTGATCTAAAACTATATTATATAGCAGCAGTCACCAAAACCATTTGGTACTGGCTAAGAAATAGAACGGTAGATCAGTGGAACAGATTAGATACAAAGGACAAAAAAGGGTACATCTATAGCAATCTAATCTTTGACAAATCCAAAGATACCAACATTAGGGACAAAAATTCATTATTCGGAAAAAACTGTTGGGAAAACTGGAAATTAGTATGGCAGAAATTAGATATGGATCCACACTTAACACCATATCCCAAGATAAGATCAAAATGGGTCCATGATTTAGGCATAAAGAATGAGATCATAAATAGATTAGAGGAACAGAGAATAGTCTACCTATCAGACCTGTGGAGGAGGAAGGAATTTATGACCAGAGGAGAATTAGAGATCATTATTGATCACAAAATAGAAGATTTTGATTCTATCAAACTAAAAAGTTTCTGTACAAACAATACTAATGCAAACAAGATTAGAAGGGAAGTAACAAATTGGGAAAATATTTTTACAGTTAAAGGTTCTGACAAAGGTCTCATTTCCAAAATATATAGAGAACTGACCCTGATTTATAGGAAACCAAACCATTCTCCAATTGATAAATGGTCAAGGGATATGAACAGACAATTCTCAGATGATGAAATTGAAACTATTTCCACTCATATGAAAGAGTGTTCCAAATCACTACTGATCAGAGAAATGCAAATTAAGACCACTCTGAGATACCACTACACACCTGTCAGATTGGCTAAGATGACAGGAACAAATAATGATGAATGTTGGAGGGGATGTGATGCATTGTTGGTGGAGTTGTGAAAGAATCCAGCCATTCTGGAGAGCAATTTGGAACTATGCCCAAAAAGTTATCAAACTGTGCATACCCTTTGACCCAGCATTGGTGTTATTAGGATTATATCCCAAAGAAATACTAAAGAGCGGAAAGGGACCTGTATGTGCCAAAATGTTTGTGGCAGCTCTTTTTGTTGTAGCTAGAAACTGAAGGTTGAATGGATGTCCATCAATTGGAGAATGGTTGGGTAAATTATGGTATATGAAGGTTATGGAATATTATTGCTCTGTAAGAAATGACCAGGAGGTCATACAGGAGGAATACAGAGAGGCTTGGAGAGACTTACATCAACTGTTGCTGAGTGAAATGAGCAGAACCAGAAGATCATTATACACTTCAACAACAATACTGTATGAGGATGTATTCTGATGGAAGTGGAAATCTTCAACATAAAGAAGATCCAACTCACTTCCAGTTGATCAATGATGGACAGAAACAACTACACCCAAACAAGGAACACTGGGAAGTGAATGTAAATTGTTAGCACTATTGTCTATCTACCCAGGTTACTTATACCTTCGGAAGCTAATAATTAATGTGCAACAAGAAAATGGTATTTACACACATATATTGTATCTAGGTTATATTGTAACACATGTAAAATGTATGGGATTACCTGTCATGGGGGGAGGGAGTGGAGGGAGGGAGGGGATAACTTGGAAAAATGAATAAAAATAAATAAATAAAGTGCTGTCAAAGAAAAAAAAAGTTACATTAAACTGATAATTCAAAGGAAAAAAAATAAAAAAAAAAATAAAAATAGCACAGTTCAATATTCAAGACTATCTTTCACTTGGAACAGTTGTCCAAGATCTTGTCCAAGATCTTTGCTCAGTTCATCCACACAACATAGTTGGGCCCTACCTTCACTCCATCCTGACATCACAAAGATATCAGTGAGACACAGAGGCTATACAATGATTATTCCTTCAACACCCCCCCAGGATTAGAGTATCTTTTTTGAGCAGACATTTCCCTGAGGACATTCTTTTTTCAAGGTCCCAACCATAGCTCATAATTTGATACCTCTTTTTCAACCTGTTTCCATCCACCCTATACTTTTTTATTGCCCTCCATGTGAGAACTCATAGAAAACTGTGATATTCCATGACTTCCAGCCATACAGTGTAAGAATACTGGTATTTTTTAAGTTCACTTTTGTTTCTGAAAGAAATTTGGAGACATTAAAAGAGCATTGATTAAATCAAAGACAACTCGACTTTCTCTTTTCATCCTGTCTGATTCTGGGCCCAACTCTCAGACTAGTGTCATGGGACATCTATCTAAATGCATGTTATGAGCTGCACAAAAGGCATTCTTTAGTGACTTAGTTGACCTACAAGAGTAAAAAACCTGCCTTAACAGGTCTCAGCATCAAAATTTTATGCAAGATACTACAAATCAGGGAATCAGATGTAAAGAACAAGTGCATGTAACGTTATATTTTTCTAATGTGCTGTTGTTTTTCAAACTTTTTGTTCCTTTGTTTTAAAAATTCCTTATTATACAGAATGGCTCTGGGAGAGGGAATAGGGAAGGAATAAAGTAGGAAATGTAGGTGACATACAAAAAAAAATCAATAGATTCTATAAATGATATAAATAACTTTGTTCAACTCTCTGATAATTCATATCAAGCAAACCATAGCAAAGACACTGAATGTTTCATCACTGTGGTGGAAGATATCTAGAGCAGAATTTTAAATTAAGATTGTCTACAGGATGAGGTCCTCTACGGTCTTATTTTCCTTTAGAACAGAGAAAAGAACTGTAACAACTCAAAGATGTCTGGCATAAATGCTTAATAAAAGAGATACCAAACATGAAGCTTCTTAGAGGCTTTTTTTTTTAAATTAACAAACTATGCCACATACTATGACCTTATGTACTCTACTTCCCATAATTCATTTATGATACTTAGGCATAGTGATATATACATGCAAGAGATATTAGAGAAAAGAGTATCAAATCATCCAATGAAATCAATGATCAAGTCCAATTTGATAAGTTAACCACAAAATTCAACTTTGTCTTACCAATTATGAGTAGTTTTCAAATAAGTCAAATAACCGCCCTAGTAACTAATATAGAGCCCCTTAATTTTATAGAATACATTTCATTCATTATCTCATTTGATCTTCACTTTTAAAATGGTTATAAGGTAGGTTTTATAAATAATTCTAATTTATAGCTACTGAAAGTCTGAAAAAATTAACCATAGTCACAGGATTGTTACTGTCAGCAACAGAATCTGAACTCTAGACTTGCCTAAGCCCAAGTCCAAGACTTTCCATTAAACTACACTTCTCTTATTAGGCACATAAAATTTAATTTAACTTTCATAATATGTATTACTAGAACTGAAATAGCTAAATGCATATACAACCAAGGATATAAGAAAAACCTGATCAATTATCAACAGAGGAAACAGCCAGTTTGTGTATTATTCTAATACCTTTATTTTTCTGTCCTAAGTAAAATATTTAGATCATTTCATAGTCTACTAGTCCATTTTCCAAAGATCATCTAGGTTAATAAGGAAGAGAGAAAATCCAATAAAATTTGCACCTCTGATAAAAATTTTGAGTTAAAATATCACTAAAACTAATGATTAACAAATTTCTATACCCATAAAATGGACATAAAAATATTTGCATATTAATAAATGCAATAAATGCATCTTTACTGCATTTAGGAAATTGAGACAGCATGATGAAAATGCTGGATGCCATGAATGCTAAGAGGATATGGTCTCAAGTCCTAACTCTCACATCTGCTAGCTGTGTGACCCTGGGCTAGTTACTTAACTTCTCAATGTCCCCCAGACAACTATCTAAGATTTAGATAAAAGTTAAAGAAAAGGTCAGAAACTTTTATAGGTAAAGGGCTACTAATAAAATCACAAATTGTGGTACCACATCTTTCTGGAAAACTGTCCAGTGCTTATTGATGATCCTAACCTGCTCTTTCATTTATGCTGGATTACTCACACATCTTGCAAACCCTAATATACAAGGAATAAAAATTGCAAGCAACCCAAAGGGCAACAGGAGAGACATGGAGGCCAAAATCAGACTGCATTAATACTTCTAATAATGTATTATGTATAATAAGCAATAACTAGAAATAAGAGATATCATCGAGGAAATGTATGATTAGAAAAGCAGATGTACCTGTCATTATATAATGAGAACTCAGCATAACAGATATAAAATATGAAAAGAACTAAAGAAATATCTCCAACACATATAAGAACAATATAGGAAAAGAAAACATGAACAACTTTTCATATAGATGAGTGGAACAGATACCAACATTAAAAACCATCATTGATAAAATGAAGTATTAATCATCACATGTGAATTCTATTCAACTCTATGCTTGTAACTTGTGGGTAATTTGTTGATACATGGGTAATTGTTAACATATAAAGTCCTGACTCTCTCTGATCTGCCTTGTATAAGTAGAGAGGCCTATTGGAGCTTTGCCCCAGGATGCTGACAGTAGAATCCGTCAGCAGCACAGAAACACCTGAACTTAGCAAAACTAGTTAAAATGTGTTTACCAAATAGATTTATAAACTCTTCAGGAAGAACACCGAGCCTCGTCCTTCTTCCCCTTTCCAACCACCCCAATTCCACAAACAGCCTCCTGAGCATCAATTTGTGGTCTCTTGAGCTCTTTAAGAGGCATTTTGTGTTACTTGCAAAATGGCTACTGACTGCTCAATTCAAGGTATAGATAAGTAATATAAGGAGAAGGCGAGGGGGTAAAAAAAAAAAAAAAAAAAAAAGAAAGAATCATATTCACCACCTGGTCAGCCTAAGACTCATATTTAAACCCCCATTCATTATAGCTACCAAAAAAAAAAAAAAAGATACTGAATCTAATATCCTGAAATCCTTATGCCTGTTAAACCACAAGAAATTTTTGCCTAATAGACATATTCTCCTCAAACATCTTACTTAGGTTTCTGAAGTCAGTTGGTCAAAAAACAGTCTATGATTTACACTTAATATTGTTATATTCATGAGAAAAACATGCCCTAAAGTGTCAATGACTGCCAAAAAATGTCAAGGACTCAAGCCAATAGCAAAATAGTTCCAAACTGATTTTCTCAAACTAAACTGATCTTTGTAAGTCTTTATTGAGCTTTTAACAAAAGTCTCACCACACCCATTCCTTCCCTGACAAAATTTATGATGGCATTTTTTTAATTCACTCAAATTGAACAGATTCAATCATGATCAATTAGAACATCTGTGAACTTACCAACATAACTTTAAACTGATCTTATCCTTCTTACTGTCCCCCAATCCTCCACCCCACAACAACAACAACAAAAAGTTATTATTAAGTATACTAAGTATGGTAAAACCACCAAAGCGCTGGGTGGCACTGCCCTCTCACTCCAAACCTTGCAGCTCCTATTTTTACAGGTTCAAATAAGAGTCTTATTACCTGATATTAATAGATTAAGCAGTGTATTCATGACATTAACAGACTTTAAGAATCAATCATTTATTCAATAAGTGTTTATTAAACATTTATTACTTAGCAAGCACTGAGCCAGAAGATAGAGGCTCAGAGATTAAAAAAAAAAAAAAAAGGCAGGGAGTGAGAGAGAGAAAGGGGCAGTAATATATAATAATCATCCAGATTTACTTTAAAAATAAGTTAGATGTGATTCTGTTTTACTAAAAAGCTAATTTAAAATATCACTAGTTTGATTTACAAAACAGATTTACCCCCAACTTCTTAAGAATAAAATTTCACTTATTCAAATCTATTTTACAAATAAGGATGTCCAGTATTTTAAATGCCTTTGAAAATCTGCTACTTTATGAAACAGGTATCCAGTCATGATGTTGTACAGTAATCTCCATCCTCATTATTATATATCTTACTAAAAGATCTAAATATCATTTGCTGTTTATTGTTCAGGATAGAGGAGGGAAAATCAACTTGATAGAATAAAATGCAGTCTTTAAAAGTCTCCAACAATCCTATAAAAATTCATGATGATACATGATGTCTTGATGGATTCAACCACTGAAAAAACGGTTAAGACTTTCAGCTTATCAATATCAAAGAAAGCAAGTGAGAGATGGTTCACCACTATTTTGGAAGAAGGCTTTCACACTTCTGAGCAATACATATAGGAAAATATTTTCAGAGATGTGTTGGATAACATAAAACACATTCTATTAAATGCAGGACATAACAAGGCCTCCTTAATGTCACTTAAAAAATAAAAATGAAAGATTTAACTTATTCAAGGTTACACTGGAAAAGCCAAGTAGATGATTTGTGCCCATTACTCAGATTATGAGATGTAGTATGAGATGGTCCCTTGGACCATGTTGTGAATGGACACCGAACAGGGCCCAGAAATAAATTTCATTGGACACCATTCTTTCAAAAGCACTATCTGTTTTTCTTCTAGACTGACTGCAAGGAATCTAGAGAACTAAACTAGGTATAATACCACTACAATTTGCTGTTAATATTTTGCAGAAGCATTCCTTGGCTTTCCAACAGCCAAAGTGTGACAGTATAAAATCCCTTCTATTAAAAAAAAAAAAAAAAAAAAGCCAAAGAAATAAAAAGGCATCAAAATAGCATTGCTAAGAAAAGAGAAGACTGTTGATCCACACAAGAACATGTATAGCACTAGAAGGAAATGGCTAAAATGTAAAATAAATTCAATTTCTTCATAATTTGTTAGTCATAGTAAGTTAGTCATTTATATGTACAAAGCTCTAGAATACTTTTGTGAAGTAATAGATATAGAGAGAAAAAGATATAGGGAAATGTATCACATTTTTGTATATATGTATTATATTAAGTAATATATATATATATATATACAATATGTAAATAAATATAGACATATGTTCAGTTTTTCCTTTTGTTGTAGTACAAGTTAAGAATGTTATTAACCAACCTAGGCAAAAGGGTGATAAAACAATCTCTCAAGAACACACTGGATTCTTCAACTGGTTTTTGATATCAACAAAGCACATTAGCACATAAAAACCACAGCTATGTGAAATCTACTCATCTACTGCCCTCTTGAAAGCAAAGCATGACCTAAAATAAACCACCCCACACATTACTAGAGTATTTTTAAAAGTACATTTTCACAGCTTTCCCCAACAATCATGTTATGTTAATAACCTTAATGAGACAAAACTGCAGCTGACTCTCACCCACAATACCTCAGCCAAGCTCCAGCCTCTTTGTTTGGAAATGTCTTTATCTTACCAGCCCTGGAGGCTCTCTGTCTTCTTTCTACAGATATTTTTTTTAAAAAGGAGGAGGGAAAATGAAAGGAAGGCATATTGGAAGGAAGGAGTGACGGGCCGAAAGATTCTGGGATTCTCCAGAATCTCTCACCAAATAACAATATTGTACAGTAAATTCCACAAAAAGGTGAAACTATTTTAAATACAATATTCACATAAATATATAGATTTCTGCATTATAATCACATAAAGGAAACCACAGGTGTTTCCTAACCCATCTTGAAGAATAAAGTGCAACCCATACAAACTAAGAATTACGATAGATTTATATACCTTACACATTTTTACATACAGGTTCACATGCCCATACACACTTCCCCAGTTTACTCACACACATTCATGTAGGGTGCCAAGAGTAGGTGGGTAACAGATGCCTACATCGCTGCGAAAGAAGCCATAATGTGGGCATATCCCGGATAATAGCCTCACTCTGAACCCCACCCCCTCAACCGAAGAATGAAAGGAGAAAGAGGGAAGAAAGAAAAACCAAAAAAGCCTGAATTTCCAGGCATCAACTTTTCATGAAATGCACAACCGACTAAGATAGGAAATACCTCCCTGCTGAGTAATGTTCATGGATTGTAAATTCACCTCTCCAGAGAAACAAACCTGAACACGCAAACACAGCCAGATGGGGAAACCACTCCTACCTGCTCCATACAGCTTCTCTGTCACTCCGGCTTCCAGGGTGATATTCCTCCCACTCCCCTTTTTGGCATGGAAATACACCAATAAGAACCGAGTATACAGCTTGCTAAGAGGGCTGAGCTGTGATTTACCAGGCTTGTTGGGAAACGGGAAGGTGGGGGTGAGGGGAGGTTTCCTAAGGATAAAAACAAAGCCTTTTTCATTTAAATAAACATTGTTTGGGTTGTGAGTTTGCATATATGTTTGTTTTATTAATAAAAAAGAATCCAACGATCTTCCATAGCTCTCAATCCATCCACCTCTGAGACCTTAGCCTCCGGTCCTTAGGAAGGAAAATGGCTGGGCGGCAACCACCCATCCAAGTTTCCTAAAAGCACCTGCTATCCTCCTCACTCCCACCCTCACACATACGCGCTCATACATAAACAATATCAGTCCTCCAACCAAATTGTGTATCATAAATCTATGTATTCATATGCACACACAACCAAATCTCTAAAGCCATCTTCAGCAATGAATTTCTCTTTCACACACACACACACACACACACACACACACACACACACACACACACACACACAACGTCGAACGTCTCTAAAACGGATAATATTAATTGGGAAGTTTTCGGAAAAAAGTCGGTTCGTTTCCTTGCCCAACCCCGCGCACCAAGAGTCTGTCATTGGCTCCAGAGACAGACGAGACACTTGAAAATGAAGCCTGAGGCAATAGGGAAAGTTTGCAGAGAGCCCCGAGTTCTCTTTCTCCTCAGTGTCCTGAGACTCCTCTTTAAGACAGTACAGGAAAAAGGTACGATACACGCATAACTTCTTCCCCATTTCGAGGACTATTTGGGCCCCAGTGCCCAGGTCAGTAAGCAGGGAGTTCCGCCGTTTTATTTACAAACAACTCGCGCTCCTGGTGGGGAAGAAAGAGGCAGCAGCAAAACCTGAGAGCCTCGGGCAGGGAGCGGGGAGAATTGCCCCCGAGGATTGCGCTCAGCTCCAGGGAATCCGAGCTGCCAGGTGGCCCAGGTGCCGTTACCCGGCACTCCTGGGACCCTTCATCTTTTGCCACTATACCCCTCACTCGGAGTTCATCACCAGAGCTCCTTTAATTCCCTTATTAAGGACAGTGAAAGCCGGTGGGAAAAACCCAGACCCCCATCCTCTAATTTGACCCTCAGAGGATTCAACCCTCCCGCGTATATGAAACTCCCTTGCTCCCCCGGGAAGTGAAAGGGAGTGGGGGTGGGGCGAGGGTGACAGATGGGCTCAGGTCAAGCATTCCAACTCGTAAGAGGTATGAGAGAGTAAATCACTTACTTCATCTTCGGAAAGTCCATAGACTGGCTCCCCCAGCCCGGTCGCCATGGAGCCCGGGGGCAAAAGCACCCCCAACTCTTGGGGTAGAGGGGGACGAAGCAGTTGCAGCCCTTTCCCCTCTCCGGAATGCTAAGCAGAGCCCCCAGAGGCTACAAGAGCTACACTTTGGACTTCACTCTTCTTCCAGGCCGCCCCCGGGATTCACTCTACCCCCCTGGGGAAGTTGTAGCTCGAGGAGATGGCAACGCAGTTAGTGTCAATGCAAAGCAGGTAAGAGAGTCCACTACAAAGAGGTGCGACCTCCTCCCCCACTTCAACCGCGGCCGCTTCCTCCTTAGCCTGCAGTTGAAGCCGGAAGGCTGTGGGGAAATGCGGGCTGGCAATGAGAAGGGAAAAGGAAGGCTAGAGAGGAGAGGGATGTGAAAAGCTCTCAAGCAAGTCCCTAGGCTCTTTCTTCCTCCCGCTGCTCTCGCTGGCTTTCCTTAAGAGAGCCCGAGCTCCAGGGGCTGCGGTCCCTTCTTCCTGCTGCTAGAGCTGCCCAACTCTGGAGTGAGCGCCTGCCCGGCACGCACACGCGGGGCTGCTTGCCTCCCCGCGGCTTTCCCGGCTGCTGCTGCTGCTGCTGCTGCTGTTGCTGCTGCTGTTGCTGCTGCTGCGGAGACTGCTGCTGCTGCTACACGAAGCCGTTTGGCTTTCTCTCCTCTTCCTCCTCCTCTTTTTCCTCCTCCTCCTCTTCCTCCTTCCTCCCTTCCTTCCTTCCCTTCTCCGCCCCCCTCTCCTATCTGGCTCTCAGTTCACTTTAACCCGGCTCACATCCTCCCCACCACAACCCCCTTCCTCCCCTTTCCTCTCTGTTCTCTCCTCCTCCTCCTCCTCCTCCTCCCCCCTTCCTCCTCCTCCTCCTCCTCCTACTTCCACCCGAGGCCAGTGAGGGGACCCTCCCTCCCTCTCTTCTCTCCTCCCAGTCTCACCGGGGCGGGAAGAAGAGCCCACCAAGCCAATCACAGGCTTCAGCCTTTGGGGGAGGATAGGCGGTCAGGCTAGGTTGGTTTGATTCGCCCCCCACCCCCATTCCCCTGGTTTGAGTGCAATTATGTTACCCAAGGGGATGGGATATAGGAATGAGTTTGAAGGGGCGTGGACATGTGGGGTTTCCTTTTGGGAACTAACCTATACTCTAGGGCTCCCCTGAGTTGGGAGTGGGTTTAGGGGTAAAAGAGCGGGATAGACTTTTGGGGTTACAGGATGAAAAGACTTCCTTCCAAGAGAGCATTAAGGTGTCCATCTCCTTGGCCTGTTGCTTTTTGTTTGTTTGTTTTATTTAGGGTTCTGGGTTTGGATTAATTTTGTTAAAAATTGGTTTTCTTTTCCCCTTTAAATGATTCTTGGCAGCCACGGTAAATACGGACTTGGCTACATTGTCAGCTTTGCTGGAACGGATTTCTTTCCCCAGCCCCCAGCCAGGGAGAGGCTGCCCCGGTGTGGCCAACAATCGCCAATGCTGGTGTTAAACCTGGAGAAGTGAAAGGCTGGGGGCCCAAAGCGATACCCCCTCCCATTTTAAAACAAACTGATTTTCCTTAGCCCTCGGAAATCATCTCAAACCTCGACGTTAAAAAACAAATCTTAACTACAGGTTTTCCGTTTGCATGAGCAAATGATTAAGACATTCTTTAGTAACGTAGGGCTCTCCTACAACATACCTACTGAAAGAAAGAACTTGGATGGCTGCCTAGCAAGCAAATTATTTAATTCTTCGGAATTTATAAAAATGCAAGGAACAATATAAAACTCTGATGTGTAACTAAAAACAAATATGGCGCACGAATTTTTCAGGCTCCCTTTTCTTCTCAAAAAGACGTTATTTTAGGGAATACTAATGCACATAAAATTAATATTAAGAACATGTCCCTCACCTTTAGAATGTAATTAGAATCGTGTCTTCTGAGGCATTAACATACTGGGCATTAGATTCCTAATACCAGGAAACCAGCTATGTTATTATTAAAGAAAAAAAACAAATTAACTTTTCCCCCTTTAAAACAAGTTTACAGAACCCAGATTAAGAACCCCTTGCTCTGCAATTTAAGAAATAAAGAATAAGAGAAATTCAGAAAAACTTTGAAAGACTTCTATTAACTGATTCAGCAGAGGAAAAAACCCACAAAAATACACAATGGCTATATTAACTCAAATAAAAACACCAATTGTTTAGGAGAGGATGCAGTTTCAGGGAGGAAATTTAGTGAGAATAGAAAAACCACCTTGCTGTCTCTTTGACACCTTCAAAGAATACTTTCTCCCATTATCCATTAAAATAGGCTACATTGTTTTCAAGAGAAAAAACAGGCAGGTCTGAAACTTTATAAGTGCTGATCCAAACTTGTACTTCTTGTACCTTTGTATTATGATTGTTTCACATTATGATGTTGCAAAAATGATATGTAACATGGTGTCTTTCAGACAGTTCCATACAATTAATATCATTCATTAATAAAGTCAGGAAACATCTAAGCAACTGATTTTTAAATGGCTAGAGAACATCTCTCTCTTCCCAAGTCCAGAAAAATAAATGTTTTAGAAAGAATTCTTTTACTGGATGATTTAAAAGGGATTTAAGTTTCTTAACACTTTAAATTACATTCTAGTATTCCTTCTTCACTTAAAGATCAAGCAATGATCAGCTTGGTTTTTCTTGATTCTTTTATTTCATGACTTTCTAATCAGAATTTAACTTGGAAAATGAACAGATCCCAACAGATATTTGCAGGCTTTCAAAAAATGTCAAACAGGTAAATATTTGGCATTTTCCTTAAGTAATTCTTTTTTTAGGAATATTTAAAACAGTCCTGCTTATTATTTCTTTTCTTTAAAAGTGCTTCCAATTAAAGATAACCCTAAGGCAAAGGATATTAGACAGTCATATAGCTATAGTCTCTAAGTCTAGTCCCCAGCTTCCCGTGATTATAGAATTATAGACTTTGAGCTAAAAGGAACTTTTCAGGTTATGGAATCCAATTCCTTCAATTTAGGGAAGTTAAATGACACATTCAGAATTATACAACTAGTGAATATGATCAGGATTTAAATTCAGGTGCTGCTGTCTCTAAACAATATCTAGTTCATTATGTCATTTTGTCTCTTGTACAACTCAAATCATGACCATCTATCTTATTTTGAAGCATTTTCTAGAACAGAAATTCTGTAATCCCATGAGTGTCTACCTGTCACCCAAATCTCACCTGTAGCTCCAAAAAGTCATAGTGATGAGGTGAAGTCTAATTTTCAGGACTCCCGGTATGGGAACCAAAAATATGATCCATGAGATTTATATTTGGGGGTTCCTTTTATAGGGAACCAAAAAATAAGGTCTAGATTTAGGGAAACAAAATGAAATTAGGGTTTCTGGTGGTCAGGGAATTAAATGATAAGGTCTAGTGGCAAGTTTGGTGTTCAGGGAATCAAATGGAGAGGTTTGACTCCCCTGTACCCCCTTGGGATTCAGTGCAAGGGTAGGGAGTTTGGGAAACCCCACTTCTGGTAGCACAGAGATTCTCAGTAAAGGAATTTATAGACCTAAAAACCTAGATTGATAAAAAGAGGTTTATTATAGGGGTTGGGAAGTAAGATTAGAAATCCTGACGGAGAGGCATAAGGTCTCGTTAGGGAAATAGGTGAGGATAAAGAGAGGATAACACAGGAAAAGAATATTATTCCAGTAGGCAGATGCTTCCTTGGCATAGCATGGAATAGCCTAGCATGGCATAGCATGGCATGTTTAGGACCTCTGCAAAGAGAGGATTTTAGATTGGCTCTTTTATAATAGGTGCTTTGGTTACGAGCTGAAAGGGGCTAGTGGGTGGAGTCCCAAATTGGCTCATCTACAAACTGAGTTTCATCTTGAGCTTCGATTTGAATAAAATTGAATGAATTTCTTTAAATGAATAGGGTTGGAATTCTTTTGCTCAGGACTGAAACAACTCCACCTAGATAACAGAATGAAACTGTTTGTCTTGTTTCTCTCTGGCAGAGTCCCTCACTGAGGCAGAGTTGAAGATTTTCTCCTTCAAGGAGTTTTAGAGTTTCAGGGTTCCTTCTTCAATAGTATGTAGAACAGTCACATTCTGGTAAATTATCTCAGCAGATGGACTAACTCAAGTTGAGGGTAACAAGTTTCAAACCTGTAGTGAGTTAGGGGGTTGTCTATTTCAAGGATGTGATGACTTTGCTCAGCATAATGGGCAGATGACAACAACTTGTTCCAATAATCACTAAGTAGTGGTAGAATCAGAAGCAATGGAGGGCTTAGAGCTTGGTTAGATAAGGAACCAGGCCATTGCAAATTGTCTTGTCTTTTGCCTTGCCACTGGTGTTTGATAACTCTAAAAGAGAGACTGAGGCTGGAGACTTTGTACAACTTTGCCTCACTTAAATCAACACAAGTTGAATAATCATTGGGAATCATTAGTCCTTTTGCAACATGAACATTACAATCCTTAAAAACTGATTGTCAAAAAATACTTTATAGGAATATAAAACTCTTCTTAAGCCATTTCTTTTTGTTCTGACTACAACAAGAAAAAAAAAAGAATAGTTATTCACTATCATAGAATTTAGATATGAAATATTACTTAGTACAATATATTTTTCAGAGAAGAAAATAGAACCAGAGAAGGTAAGTCACATGCCTAAGGTTACAAAATAGTTAAAGAAAGGACTAAAGCTTTTTATCTCCTGATTCCTGGTTATACCTTTATATTGTATATCAATATTGTGCATTGTAAAGGGCTGAAACTCTTTTGAGTTAATGCATTGAGGTCAGACAATGGAGCACTTGAGACTAATTACCAATTGGACAATATGAGAATATGCTTGGAAAATAGTCCTTCCCACTATCCTGTGCTGGCCCAATCATTTGGTGTGTACAGAGAATTGTGGGAGGGACTAAGGAGTGGAGTGAGACCAGCCTGGGTCACTTCTGGGAGGGAGACTAAGAGGTGAGGTTGTGGAGATCCTAGGTCCATTCCTTCCACTGCTACTGCTAAAGACCAAGAAGAAAGAATAAAGACTTTTGCTTATCCTGACTCCGGCTGATTCTAGGGTATCCAGGGTGCTAACACAGTCATTACAGTGCACATAATCATAAGACTATCCCTTTCATTTTATGAATGAGAAAACTAAGATCCAGAAAAGTTAAATCATTATGCAATAATTCTACTATATCAAGCCCCTCCATCAAATACTTTCTAAGGGACTTTGAGAATCTCTGTGGCTAAAAAGTTCATTAGTAGCTAGCCAACTCCTCCAAATTTAACTATGCAAGTCCTTGAACAAGAGCATTTCAGTCTACCACAGAACCTGTATTTGAAATCTTAATAACTTGATAGAGAGTCAGAATAGAGAACTGGACTCAAGATTAAGAGCTAAGTTTAAGGCCTAACCAGATACACACTGATAAATTTACTTAGGGTAGCTAGGTGATTGGGTAGATAAGAGTGCTGAGTCTGGAATTAGGAAGATTTGAACTCAAATATACCCTCAGATACTAGCAAATCCATAAGCAACTCACTTAACCCTGTTTGCCTTAGTTTCCTTATCTGTAAAGTGATATGGAAAAGAAAATGGCAAACTACTCTAGTATCTTTGCCAAGAAAACTAAAATGGGGTCACAAAGAAAATGACTAGACAACAAAAAATTTCTTAAACTCTCAGAAACCTCAGGCAAAAACTTTAAGTAGGAGTTCGTATTCTTTTTTTTTTTTAATTTGTATTTTATTTTTTTTATATTCTTGAATCAATAAACTTGTCTTTTAAAAATTATATTGATGACCATTCTGGAGAGCAATCTGGAATTATGCACAAAAAGTTGTCAAACTGTGCTTATCCTTTCATTCAGCATTACTACTGGGCTTATATCCCAAAGAGATACTAAAGAAGGGAATGGGACCAGTATGTGCCAAAATGTTTGTGGCAGCCCTTTTTGTAGTGGCTAGAAACTGAAAAATGAACGGATACCCATCAATTGGAGAATGGTTGGGTAAATTGGAGTATATGAATGTATGGAATATTATTGTTCTATAAGAAATGACCAGCAGGATGAATACAGAGAGGCTTGGAAAGACTTACATGAACTGATGCTGAGTGAAATGAGCATTTCCAGGAGATCATTATACACTTCAACAACAATACTGTATGAGGATGTATTCTTATGGAAGTGGGTATCTTCGACAAAGAGAAGATCTAATTCAGTTCCAATTGATCAATGATGGACAGAATCAGCTACACCCAGAGAAGGAACACTGAGAAATGAATGTGGACTACTTGCATTTTTGTTTTTCTTCCCAGGTTATTTTTACTTTCTGAATCCAGTTCTTGTGCAACAAGAGAACTGTATGATTCTGCACACCTATATTATATCTAGGATATACTATAGCATATTTAAAATGTTATAAGACTGTCTGCCATCTAGTGGAGGGGGTGGAGAGAGGGAAGGGAAAAGTCGGAACAGAAATGAATGCAAAGGATAATGCTGTAAATAAAAATTACCCATGCATATGTTCTGTCAATAAAAAGTTATAATAAAACAACAAAAAATAAAAAAATTATGTTTACATTATATAATAATCTATTAAGTATACAATAGTATTACATTTAAAATGTACATAGTTAAATTAAAAACACTTTCTTGCTAAAAAAAAAATAATAATTCCATACTGTAAGTTGATTTCTATAGATTTCACATATTAAATTTTATATTTGGATACAAAAATAATTATTTTGATGATTTTATTTTTTAAAAATCTCTTCCTTTATAATTCTATATGTTTTATTTTATGCACTTAAAAATATTCTTTTGAGTCCATGAGTTTTATCACATTGCCAAAAAGGGGGGAAGAAGAAAAGGGAGTCCCTCATATTAAAAAAAAGGTTAACAATCCCTGAACTAAGACTAAATTTTATAGAATGTGACCTCTATTTGTAGAAGTAGCTCCCTCACCTGCCAGTACTCCATACCAAAGAAATTCCAGACTCAATCCCATCCAACTTGGTTAGCTTTACAAGAACAGACACTGTTCCAGGTTCACCCAACTACAGTCAATAGCACACCACAATGAAGCGTACAAATAGGACTTCATCAAACTGAATATATATTTATCTATAGTGGATTTTAAAGGATTCAAGGGTTTTTTATGTCACTGCCTTTTTTGGCAATCTGGTGAAATCTATGGACTCCTCAAGAATGAATGTGTTTAAGTGAATAAAATACATAGGTTACAAAGGAAACCAGTTATGCTGAATTACAGTTATCAAAAAGAAAAAGAAATAACCAAGTTCAGAGAACCCAGGTTAAGAATATCTTGCTCTATACAAAAAGAAATAAGCAATGAAAGGATTTTAGAAAAACTTTAAAAGATTTATATGAACTAATTCAGTGAAAAAAAAAACAAATTTGAGAACAATATATGCGATAGAAACATTAATGCAAATAAAAACATTAAAATGAGCTGAATTAACTTTTAAAGCAATGACTGTTATTGCTGGTGATATTGAAATACTTTCCCCTCTTCTTAGTAAAAAAAAAAGGGTGAAGAAGGGACCCCAAAATTCTAAAACTCCTTGAAGGAGAAAATTTTCAACTTTGCCTCAGTGAGGGACCTTGCCCAAGGGAAACAAAACAAACAGTTTCATTCTGTTATTTAGGTAGGGTGAGTTCAGTCCTGAGCAAAAAAATTCCTACCCTCTAATGTAGCGAGTTGTTGTCTCCAGAAGCTGCCCGATCACTCTCTGGGAAGAGATCTGCTGTGTCTACTCAAATCTTTCAGACAGATTCTTCTTCCTGTAACAAACCATTGTCTCCAGGCAGTTGCTGTTAACTCTTGTCCAGAGAAGTGACTTCCCTTCCTGCAGAGAGCCGACTTCCTTTCCTGCAGAGAGCTACGTCAAGCCAGATGTAGTGCAGAGTCTTCTCCTCTTTGTCCTTCTCCAGAGAGAGCTGTGTCAAGCCAGATGTAGTGCAGAGTCTTCTTCTTGAATCTCCTCCAGCTCTTATCCTTCTCCAGGCCAATCTGCTCTCCAGGCACAATGTTGTGTCTTTTATCCTCCCAGAGAATGGGCGTGGGATAATGCAAGGGCTTCTGGGAAGAACCACTTCAGCCAATGAGCTTGCTCCTTCTATCAAGTCAACCTGAGTTCTCACCTTGTAATTGTCCAGAAAACCTGAATTCTCACCTTGTCACTGTCCAGACAACCTGAGTTCTCACCTAGTAATCCTAACATCTCCCCCTTTCTTTTGATTTAGAACATAGGACAGTCATGACCTTGAAACATAAATCCATCAATATGGGAAGTATTACACATAATTACATAAATTACATAATACATAGTAACATAGTAACATAATACATAACAAATAACATAATCAAATAATCATAAATTGAAAATTTATAAATGTCCATAAGTCCATTGTCCATTAGTCTCATCATGTGTGAGGAAGTCCAATGATTCCTGCTGGTTTTAAAGTTCTTTAACAGTCTTTTTATTAGCCATGCTCTTTCGGTGTAGGATGTTTCTTAGATCTTCTCCTTTATTTTGAGGTCTTTCTCTTTTTCTGTCTCTCTCTGATGGACAAGGCGAATACAACTCATTGGCACCCATCTGATTCCTTCTCCATCTGAAGAAATACAAGCAAACCCTCTCTCCCAGGCAGTTAACCTATCTAATTACCTTCTATTTACCACTTTCTAAATCTCTTCTCATCACCTGGCAATTACCTTGGAATTGTTTGCACTGGATACAGCCCTGTTGGTTTAAAAGGCCTGTATTCTCCCCAAGTGTAATCCATTTTTGCAATCTGATTGCCTTTTGGCTCACTTATCAGGTAATCCCTTTCTGCCATGTGATTGCTTTTCTGCTGGTTGATCAAATCAGAGTCCTGGCCTTCTAAAGGTTCTTTGGGTGTAACATCAGCTGCCATCATGCCCCAAGTCTTTTTTGCCTAGGGCCCTGGACCTGGGCCCCTCATCCCATTTCCCTGAATTATTCTACACTCTGATGCCCAATGGAGTCCTCTGTTGCATTTTGGACATGGGGTTTTAGGTCTTCTTTCACCCTGTCTTCTCACTGTATCTCCATATCTATACTGAGCTCTTAGATGTCCAATTTTTCCACATTGAAAACATTGCCGAGTTTCTCTAGACGTTCCTTGCCAGAAGGGACCCTGTCTTTCCACATTCATCATTGTCTGGGTGTAAAAAGCATTTGTTCCCACTGTAACACAGCGTCTTATGATCTCCTCTAAAGGAGCATCTTTGTCTAATCCCCATATAATTCTTTTGCAAATCTCATTGGCATTTTCCTTAGCCAGATGTCTGGTCATTATTTCTGTAGCTGCATTTTCTCCAATAGTTCTTTTGACAGCAGTTTGCAAACGTCCCACAAAATCTGCAAAAGGTTCATTGGGACCTTGCTGTATTTTAGTGAAAGCCTCTCCATGATCTTTCTGTCCAGGGAGGACACCCCAAGCTTTTATTGCAGCCTTAGCAATTTGTTCATATATTGTCATGGTATAATTAATCTGTTCCGAATTCTCTCCATACTGATCTTCACCAGCTAAGTGCTCAAAAGTGAATTGTGTGTTAACTCCTATTTCCAAATTGCATCTGACTTGAATTTTACATAATTCATGAAATTCTGCAAGCCATAATAAATTTTCTCCAGGTTCCAGACATGTCCTTGCTATGGATTTCCAATCATTCGGGGTTAGGACTTCATAAGACAAACCATCTAGTAACATTTTGACATAAGCTGATGTAGCCCCATAAAGGGTACAACCTTTTTTCAAATCCTTAATTTTATTCAAATCTAAAGGTGCATATCTTCTCCTTTTTTTACCTACAGAGTCAATCTCTTCAATCACAGGATATGCATGTATAAAATCACTTATATCCTGTCCTTCTCTCTTAGCTTTAACCAATGCTTTTTCTAATCTTGTCATAGGCTTAGGCTGCTTCACAGGCAATTCTGTTTGTGTTTCTGCCTCTTCCCCTCTTTCTTCCTCCATCTCTGAAGGTGGGGTTGACGTGGGCTTGTCAATAATCTGTTCTCTAGGCAGGGTTGAAGCTTCTTCAAGAGAATCATACCATAATTCCTCATTTAAATCCTCTTGCTCTAGGGAAAGATCTTGATCTTTCCTTTTTTCCTCACACTTCCTCCTCTGTTCATTTTTAGAACTTTTCCTTCTCCTACAACTTGCTTGATAGTTTAAGGCTAATTAACTATGTTGTAGATATAAAATACTTCTGCAGAAATTGAATGAGGCCCATTTTTTGCTTGAAATTCTTTCATTTCATATCCCACTAGCTTCCATTTATCTACATCTATCTTTTCTTCCTCTAAGAACCAAGGGGATGTGCATCTTAATGCAGCCAAGAGTTTAGCAATCTGTACCCAGGTTACAAGTAAACTCTGCTCCTCAATTATCTTGATTATACTCTCTATTGTACCACTCCTGAATGGGGGTGGAGCTGAGGTTGCTTCTGGGGCTGGGGTTGAGTCGGCTGAGGTCCAGGGATTGAATATAGCTAACATCTGCCCCATTTCAGCTATAAGAGATTCCTGGTTTAGCCCTTAACAAGTTAAGTTCCTTATTTATCTATTAGCACGCTCACTTAATCTTTAACAAAGTTTCCTCATTACTCACGGTTCTGGGTCAGAGAGACTGAGATCTAGATCGGAAGCTTTTCCACTGGAATCAGGACCGTGTCTGTCCCTGTTAGGGCGCCAAATTGAGAAGGTCTGGTCTAGCTCCTCTTGTCAGGATAAGCAAAAGTCCTTGCCCCATGTTTGGACGCCAAATGTAGCGAGTTGTCGTCTCCAGAAGCTGCCAGATCGCTCTCTGGGAAGAGATATGCTGTGTCTACTCAAATCTTTCAGACAGATTCTTCTTCCTGTAGTGAACCATTGTCTCCAGGCAGTTGCTGTTAACTCTTGTCCTTAGAAGTGACTTCCCTTCCTGCAGAGAGCCCCGTCAAGCCAGATGTAGTGCAGAGTCCTCCTCTATCTCTGGGTGTTCTCTCTTTTATCCTCCCATAGAATGGGCGTGGGATAATGCAAGGGCTTCTGGGAAGAACTACTTCAGCCAATGAGCTTGCTCCTTCTATCAAGTCAACCTGAGTTCTCACCTTGTAATTGTCCAGAAAACCTGAATTCTCACCTTGTCACTGTCCAGACAACCTGAGTTCTCACCTAGTAATCCTAACACTCTTCAATTAAAGAAACTCATTCAATTCTATTCCATTCAAATTATAGCTCAAGCTGAAACCAAGCTCCACCCACTAGCCCCCTTCAGCTTGTATTATAAGCTGAATTATAAAGCTCCTATTATAAAAGAGCCAATCTAAAATCCTCTCTTTGCAGAGGTCCTAAACATGCCATGCTATGCTATGCCATGCCATGCCAAGGAAGCCTCTGCCCACTGGAATTGTCGAGGTTCGGGCTAGCTCCTCTGAAGGGCTCAGAATAAGTCCTTGCCCCATGTTGGGCGCCAAATTGTAAAGTTCTGATTGTCTCTCAGTTGTAATCCTTCTCTGGGAGGAGGTTTCTTTCTGTAGAATCTTTTCCTCAGGGGCAGCTAGGTGGCACAGTGGATAGAGCACCAGCCTTGAATTCAGGAGGACCCGAGTTCAAATGTGGTCTCAGACACTTAACACTTCCTAGCTATGTGACCCTGGGCAAGTCACTTAACCCCAGCCTCAGAAAAAGGGGAAAAAAAATCATTTCCTCTGTGAGCAGGTTTCTTGGGAGGTTTCTGGAGCCTCCAGCCAGAGCCAAGGTAGAATCTCAATTCCATAATAAACCTCTTTTATCAATCTAGGTTTTTGGGCCTGTAAATTCCTTTACAGAGAATCCCTGCACTATCAGAAGGAAGTTCCCCAAAACTCCCTATCCTTGTGCCAAATCCCAAAGGGTACAAGGGAGCCAAACCTCTCCATTTGGTTCCCTGAACCCCAAATCTTCCACTAGACCTTATCATTTAATTCCCTGACCATCAGAAACCCTAATCTCATTTTGGTTCCCTAAATCTAGACCTCATCATTTGGTTCCCTATGAAAGGGAACCCCAAAACCTAAACCTCATCAAGGGGACAAAGAATTCAAAGTGTTACATGTGCCTTTTTTAGTCACAAGGGATTATGAAAGGATGGGAGCAGGTATCTATGCCTGGGAATGACTTATTGGCAAAAACACCAATTACACTTTTAAAAAAAATAAATTTTTCTCTTCTTTTTCTCTCAATTGTTCACCTCTCTTTTCTTCAAATCTTCATTATAGTGACCTTTCAAATATTTAAAATCATCTTTCAAGCTACCTTTTGCTTTAAAACAAATAAAAAGTCGATGGTAACAACAAAACCCTCTTAAACTTTCCCACATCAGTTATAGTTTCAGTTTACTCTTTTTTTGATCTATTCAAATTTCTCCACGACTATCTTAATTACTCCAAACTTAATACATTCTAGTAAGAATTTGACCAATTAAAATTAGAGAATAAAAAAACTTCTTAAAAAATCTTTCTTCATATTACTTTTATAAACTTATTTATGCATGCATTGTATCTAGTGCTTCCTTCCTTCCTTTTCCCCCTTTTCCTTAAATGTAAGGTGCCCAAGGAAGTAAACAAGCATTTACTAAGCTCCTTCTATGTGCTAAGAGCTGCTAATCACTTTACAAATATTATCTAATTTGATCTCAAGGATAGGAACTTTTTTTGATTTTATCTTTATTATTCCCTCACTTGTTAGCAAATCACCTTGTACATAATAGATATTTAATAAAAAATGAAGTAAATTGTAGTCTTTTTTAAATAAATAATTACACAAGCTTAAAAAAAAAAAAAAAAAAAGCTTATGGAGAAATAGCTCATGTCTTGCTACATACCACAGGCCTTTTCTAGTTCTCTTCATATTTAACCACCTTTTCTAACTACCCCCATATCTGTCACTCACTCATTCATTCATTCATTAAGCAGTTTTAAAATTACCTGTTGTTTGCACAGCAATGTTTTAGTCAGAAGAGGAAGATACAAAAGAAACAGAAGGCACTATCCTTGAACTAGGAGTAGCTCAATATAATTAGAAACAAAATGTGAACACATACTTGCGTTGATATTTTGTTCTTTAAATATTAGACTCTCTTGTCTAAGCCCTAAAAAAATTTCATCTGTATTTTTTTTAAAGACTAGTTCATATACCTAAAGGGCTATAAAATCATGCATCTCCTTTGACTTGACATTATTATGTTATGCATGAATCCCCCCCCAAAAAAAAGATTTAAAGAAAAAAATAGGAAAAGTAAATATATGTACAAGAATATTTTGTAACAGCTCTTTTCTCAGGGCAAAGAATTAGAAATCGAGGGGATGCCCATCAATTGGGGAATGCCTGAGCAAAATGTGGTATGCGATTATGATGGAATATTATTCTTCTATAAGAAATATGAGCAAGATACTCTCAGAAAAACCTGAAAAGTTTTCCATGAACTCAAGCAAAGTTAAATGTTCTGTGTACAAAGTAATAGCAATGTTGTGGGATAATCAGTTATGAATGACTTTGCTATTCTCAATATAGTGGTCCACAACTACTCTAAGAGAATTATGATTAAAAAATGCTGTCCATACCCAGTGAAAGAATTGATTATATCTGAATACAGACTGAAGCATATTTTTTTGTTGAGTGTTTGTTTTTTTGGGGGATAGGAAGATCTATGTTTTCTTTTGCAACATGACTTTTATGGAAATGTTTTGCATAACTTCACAAATGTCTTCTCAATGAGGATGGGGTGGAAAGAAAGGGAGAAAATCTAAAACGCAAAGTTTTAAAAATGTAAAAAATTATTTTTAGATGTAATGAGAAAATAAATATTTCAAAAAGAAAAAAGAGAGAAAAAAGGTTTAGTTCATTTGGATGTTCATTTTCCATTCAAGCCTTATCTTCTAAATTACTAGAGTTATTAATCTTTGCAATAGAACTCACACTATAAAGTCCAACCTTCTAATTTTATAGAGAGGGAAACTGAGGCCCAAAGAGGTTTAAGTGATTTTTTCCCAACATAACACAAAGCCAAAACTAGAAACAGGTCTTATTTTTACTCTGTTTCTCCCTTTGCTATACAATATTACACTTCCAGGCCCATAGAACAAAAATGATTCTTTGAAGCACAGTTTTGTAATGACAAATAAAGAACAATATAATGCCACACACTTCACAAATCCCAGACTTAGTTTAGGAGATTTTTTTTTCTTAATCAACTCTGGAAACCAATTCTGAAAACTGAAAAACCAACCAGAAATCAAATTGGAGTTCATCATTTATTTTTGTACATAAATACATAAATAATATTAAATTGTCTTCCAAGTTTTTGGTGATGAAATAGAATCTTTTGGGGCTATGATAAGAAACAGTTCAAGAAAACCAACTATGCTTTCTTTTAAAATGATGTCAGTTTGAATCCAGTTCTTCAAGTCCAGTGCTACATCTCAAATAGATTATACTGCCTCTTCAAATTTAGAGAAGGACTAGGAATATGAAATGACCTAAATGTAAAGATGAAAACTATCAATAAAGCAACTGAAAAAAGTGCATATCATCATTAATGTAAAAATAGTCTGAATGATCAATTCTGGTGAATGTGGCTCTCTTCAACAACGATTCAGACCAGTTCCAATGATCTTGTGATGAAGAGAGTCCAGAGAGAGGTCTTTGGGAACTAAGTATGGTTCACAACATCCACATTAGCATTTTCACTCTTTTTGTTGGTTTTTGCTTACATTTTACTTCTTTTCTCATTTTTTTCCAGTTTGATTTGATTTTTCTTATGCAGCAAGATAATTGTATAAATATGTATGCATATTGGATTTAACATATTTCTACCATGTTTAATATATATTGGATTACTTGCCATCTAGGTGAGGGGGTGGAAGAAGAAGGGGAAATTGGAGCACAAGGTTTTGCAAGGGTTAATGTTGAAGAATTATCTATGCATATGTTTTTTAAAATAAAAAATAGTCTGAAAATCCTGCGTGTAGATATATAAATATAGTTATATGACATGACTATATAAACATATAGCATACATATATGTATATTATACATATAATGACCCTTGTCCCCTTTCCTTCTGAATTTCTTCCTAGATTCCTTCGCTGTTGGCTCTAATGTAGATAGACATTTTGAACTTTGAGAGCATCTCTGGGTTTAGAAGAAAGAGAACAATGGGAAAAAAAGCAGAAACAGTTTAAGGAAGGAAGGAGAATTCTTAATCCAGGCATACTGCTCCAAAACTCTTTCTCCATCAATACCTGAATATTGTCCTCTTGAATGTGTTATAGTGCCTAAAATCCATATAAGGCAATCTCTATTAGGGATGCCAAAGCCAATGAGGGAATTACTGGACTGTCCTCTGGTCATTCATATTTTTTTCCTTTTTGATTTGATTTTTCTTATGCAGCAAGATAATTATATAAATATGTATGCATGTATTGGACTTAACATATATTTTTACCATGGTTAATATACATTGGATTACTTGCTATCTAAGAGAGAGGGTGGGGGAAGGAGGGAAAATTGGAACACAAGGTTTTGTAAGAGTTAATGTTGAAAAATTATCCAAGTATATCTTCTGAAAATTAAAAAGATTTAATTTTTAAAAATGAGATGATTGAGGCCAGTTCCAATGATCTTCTGATGAAGAGAGACATCTACACCCAGAGAGAGGACTGTGGGAACTGAGTGTGGATCACAACATAGCATTTTCACTCTTTTTTGTTGCTGTTTGCTTGCATTTTTTTTTCTTTCTCATTTTTCCCTTTTTAATCTGATTTTTCTTGTACAGTATAATTATATAGATATGTATACATATATTGTATTCAACATATATTTTAACATGTTTATTATATATTAGATTACTTGCCATCTAGGAGAGGGGGTGGAGCAAAGGAGGAGGAAATTTGGAACACAAGGTTTTGTAAGGGTCAATTGAAAAATTATCTATGCATAAAATTTTAAAATTTTTCGAAAAATTTCAAAAAAACCAGCTTTAATAAATAGTCCATATGAACATTTGGGGTAGCTTCTCTAACTTTTATGCAATGATAGTTTTGATGTAGAGAGAAGATAGGGCTAATTTTGGAGCAAGGGGACATTTGAAGGTAAGATAGTACCTTGCAAGGACTTGGGAACTCAATAGATCAAAAAATATTTGTTAAGCACTTATTTTCCAGGCACAGAGATAAGGTCTCTTTGCAATTCACTTGCTTTGCTCCCACAGTTCCAGGTCCAGCTGCTATTGACAAATTAAATCTACATGGTCAGAGAACAGTCCAGTAACTCCCTCATTGGCTTTGACATCCCTAATACAGGTTGCCTTAGGTGAACTTTAGGCACTATAACAAATTCAAGGGGACAATTTTCAGATATTGAGGGATAAAGAGTTTTGGAGCAGTATGCCTGGGTTAAGAATTCTTCTTCCTTCCTTAAGCTGTTTTTGCTTTTTTACATCTTCTTCTTCCTTCTGAACACATAGATGCTCTTACAGTTCCAAGTATCTATCTGTTACAGCCATCAGTGAGGGAGTGAAGAGAGGAAGAGAGAAGGAATGAGTACAAGGGCCAATATATATTTACATATTTGCCCTCAGCTCTGGAGAACACGCACATGATATATGATAAAACAACTGTCGATTTACCAACACAATGAACCAGACTCCTAAATGCCAGTATCAGATCTTCAAACAAGGCAATACTATTCTGGCAAATATGTTGTTCTGATGTTTCCCAAAGGACCAATATGAAGCTGCCAGCTCTATCACCCTCTCTGTAGTTCCCTCCTAAATGTCAAAAGTCATTACTATCACCAGGACAACCCATGTCCTCAGAGTTTCTGCTCATTTCCATGATTTCAGATCAAAGAGCACTATATTTTAGAGAAACAATTGGCAAAACCTGAATGCAGATCAAAGATAATTTTTTATACTTTTATTTTTCCTGGGATTTTTTTAATCTGTGTTTTCTTTCACTGCATGACTGACATAGAAATATATTTTGCATAATGACACATATATAATCCATCTCAAATTGTTTATCTTCTCATTGAGGTAGGGGAGGGGGGAGAAGGAAAGAATTTAAAACTCAAAACTTGAAAAAAGAATGTTACAATTATTTTTACCTGTAATTGGAGAAAATAAAATATTAAATTAATAATTTAAAAAGAGAACTGGATGTTGCCAGAATTTAGGTTCAAATCCTCTCTGTCACTTATTACCTGTAGGATCTTGAACAAGTCACTTATTATCTGGGCCTTAGTTTTCCCACTGGCAAAATGGGAAGTTTGGTTTAAATAGCCTCAAAGTTCCCTTGAAGAGCTAAACAATATTATGATCCCAAATCAATTTGGAGATTAAATGGGTGTACTTTTATTTATAACAAAAAGTACATCTTAAAAGGAATATATCAAATAATCAGACAGTTAAAGGTATCATCCATCAGTTAACTCGAAGTTTTCAAAATTATTCTAGGTTTTTGTGTTGTTTTTTTTCCTGGAGTTGCTACTATGCAATCCAGTTTAATGTCTTATATGGCATCAACTATATCCTAAAAAAGACCCCAAAGCCAACATACATGGTCTTCCCTTTCATGGTCCAAGTACTTAATGTTTTAGAGATCCTCAGAACTTAATGCATTCTGTGTTAATTCTCCCTAACTTCTAGCTCCTTGGGTTTAACCCACTGATAGATTTTAAAAAATGCTACCACAACTCAGTCAGTTGGGAAAAACCTGAGTTGCATGGCCCTAGCACTAGTTCCACGTATACCTATGTCATCAGTAAAGTAAGCATCACTTAAAAACTACTATAAATCCCCACCACCAATGCCATCCCAAGCTTGCAGCAATATCCCATTCTTTCTATTTTGAAAATTTTACAACATTAGGTCCTTGGATGCTTAGGAAGAATGTGTATTGGGAAAATCTCTTCAATTAAACTTCCATTTTGAAATTTTGCCCATAAAATAAGAGAAGAAACCTTTCATGCTTCTCTATCTCCCTTCAGGAAACAGACTCCGGGATTGTGTTCCCATGGTTCTGAATATAGTTAGATATTATTAGCCCTTTATCTATTACTACTGCAGTAAGGCCAGAAAATCTGGGTTTGAGTATTTGCATTATTATTAAATTTGAATTAAAGAACTCACTTAACATATCCCTCAGTGTTCTCATTAGTAAAACAATCATAAATTGTGAAGACCGAGTTAGCACCCTGGATACCTTAGAATCAGCTGGAGTCAGGATAAGCAAAAGTCCTTGGTCTTTATTCTTGGTCTTAGAGGTAGAAGTGAATTGGATCAACATAGGGGCTGCACGACTTCTCCTCTCTTTTCTCTACTGCCCAAAGTGACTTTCTCTTGTCTTACTCCACCCCCTAACCCTCCCCACAATTCTTTGTATACACCAAAAGATTGAACCAGCACAAAACAGTGGGAAGGGCCATTTTCCAAGCATATGCTAATAGAATATTGTCCAATTGGTAATTAGCCTTAAGTGCTCGGTTGTCCAACCTCAGTGCATCAACTCAGAGTTTCAGCCTTTTACAATAAATAATATTAATATCTTCCTCACAGAATTGTTGGGAAAAACAATAAAGTCAAGTTTTTTATAAACTCAAAACTGCTATATTAAAAAAAAATCAGCTATAGATGCTAACATAGATTTGCTTAGATAAATCATCATTTATAAACCTGAATTTCCTCATTTGCAAAATTTTATTTTTAACTGAGCTCAGAGAACAATAAGCATCTACTTATATGCACTGTAGGACTACTTATATGCACTGTAGGACAACCAGGTTACACAGAGAATAGAGAGTTTTTAAGACTCATCTTCCTGAGTTCAAATATTCAGACACTAGCTATATGACCTTGGGTGAGTCACTTAACTTTTTTTTTTGCTTCAGTTTCTTCATCTAAGAAATGAGCAGGAGAAGGAAAGGGCAAACTACTCTAGTGTCTCTACCAATAAAGTCTAAAATATGTTATGAAGTATTGGACACAACTGAACAATAACAATGTGCAATGTATTATGAGGAAGTTTGACCAAATATGGGTTCTTAATCTAAGGTCCCTGAACTTATTTTCAATATGTTGATATTTGTATTTCAATAGAACCAATTGCCTTCATAATTCTACATATTTATTCCATGCATTTAAACACATTCTTCTGAGAAGTTCATAGGCTTCACCAGATCACTAAAGGGATCCAAGACACAAGAAAAATTCCTGTACTAGATATTATCCAAGGTCTCTTCCAACTCTAGGATTTTGTCAACCAAGGACTCTGTAAAAAAAAAAAAAAAAAAAAAAAAAAAAAAGCAGGGTATTATTCTCTTTTTTATGTTAATGAATATATATAGTCTAAAAATATACATTTGCTTATTTATTTCAGCCGTGCAAAATGTTTTCTTGGAAATTTTTATTATATATGGGGATGCAAAGATTCTTCTACTTCCACTGACCCAACTACGGTGCTTAGTATTAGGCTGTGATTCCCTGGAGCTTTTTCTTTCTCTCTTTTTAAAAAATTCAATAGAATTTTACTTTTTCAAATTACACGTAAAGATAGTTTTTAACATTCATTTTTGTAAAATTAAGAGTTTCAATTTTTTTTTCTCTCTCCCTTCCTTATCTTTTTCCTCCCCAAAACAGCAAGCAATCTGATATAGGTTATATATCATCTTAAATGATTTTTTCCATATTAGTCATTTTGTGAAAGTAAAATCAGAACAAAAGGGAAAAAACATGAAAAAGAAAAAACAAACAAAGAAACAGAAAAAGGCAAAATGCTATACTTCAAATCACATTCAGTCTCCATAGTTTTCTCTCTGGATACAGATGGCATTTTTCACCTCATGTCTATCATAGAAAAACCATCCCATAATCATCATTGATCATCCCATAATTTTGTTGTTACTTTGTACAATGTTCTCTTAATTCTGCTTACTTCACTTAGCATCAATTCATGTAAGTTACTCCAGGCTTTCCTGAAATCAGCCTGCTCATCATTTTTTATAAAACTATAATATTTCATTACATTCAAATGCCATAATTTATTCAGCCATTCCCCAACTGATGGGCATTCACTCAGTTTCCAGTTCCTTGCCACTACAAAAAACTGTCATAAATATGTTTGTACCTGTGGGTCTTTTCCCCTCTTATATGATCTCTCTGGGATACAGGCCTAGTATTGACACTGCTAGATCAAAGGATATAAATAATTTTATAGGTCTTTGGGTACAGTTCAAAATTGTTCTCCAGAATGGCTGGATCAGTTCACAACTGGTAGTATTCTTTAATGGAGAGAAAATTTATCTAAATCAGGAAATTTGTAGGTTCAAGTCTACATTTGATACATACTAGCTTTGTGACATGGACAAGTCACTTAATTTTTCTCTGTAAACTCTCTTTTGATTGCAAGAGAAGACGCAATAAAAAGAAGGTTCTGACCTATGATGGTTAAGGAAACAGCCTACAACTAATAAAATCATGGGCCCACTTAAAATTTTAAATTTGTAACATTGTTTATAAAAGTCATTGGTTTTGATTTATAAATAAAATTAATCTTCTATACATAAAGATCTCAGTCTTCTGTATGTGAGCAAACATATCAAACTGTCTGTGATTTAACTAGTATGAAGAATACCAGGTTTGAAACCTCCTTGAATCAGTGCAGATCCATAAATGCCCCTTAAATACATACTAAGAAAAAGATTGTAAATATCACATTAATTGTTTTTATGACAATAGATACTTTGGAGATACTTAAGTCAATTATTTTTTCTTAAGAAGAATAAAAACCGTTTGTTTACTGCCTTATTCTCAACAATTTTATTTTGTTTACTCCATTAATTTATTTAGCAAACTTTCTTTAACACACACACACACACACACACACACACACACACACACACACACACACACCCCACTACTAAAATCTGAGGCAGATGACCTTCACTAAGTATGGAAAAATTTATCACTCAGCCACCTGACACAATTTCTGTGGTCCCATCAACTACTAAAACATATTTACTATAATGTAAAGAGAAATTGTGAGAGTCTTTGTCTCCAAGATTGATTGTTTTAAGTCAAACTAGGCCATTTTTATCTCAGTTTTTACCTTTCATTTAATTACTGAATGGACATTGCCTCAAATAAACTAAGACCTGGGATAGCCTGTGACTTAAAAAGACTTAGATCTCTCATTGCATCTGGATCCATTAACAGTCATCTTGACCTGTAGTTTACCACTGGATTCTGATGACTCTAGAGGATAGAGAGGAGTTGATGACTGCACAATCGTGCTTCACTTAAATTCAATTCACTTACAAATCAAGATATCACTTCTTGAAGTTGTTGGTCCTCTTCAAGAAGGAATGAATAGGGAAACAGTCAAAACTTTGAAACCCCAAACTTTTTGAATATCCAAAAAAAAAAATCAAAAGTAAACATCAAACTCCTTATTTGAATTTCCATAATGAGGGATCATTATAGTTTAAATAAAAATAATAATGATATAATGATTTTTAAACAATGATTTTCATCTTTTCAAAGGCATGCTTAATGATAGCTTTTATCTTGGTAGTAGAATCCCAAAATATAGCTCTTTAACTTTTCACAAGTAAATGTTATCACTTGTACACTAACAAAAATGCCTCCACTGGCTACCCAAACATTCATACTTGTTTTTTAAAGTTGACATGTTTTTTTTTTTTTTATCTTAAAACTATCTCATTTAATAAATGAATTTAAAGAATAAGCATATTGTATATATTTCTATTTTTACTCTTTTAAATCAGTACTTAATTATACAGTGGTTAGGGACCACAAGCAAGTCACCTGTCCTCTTAGCGCCTCTAGCAACTAAATAAAACTAATAAATGTATAAAACTGGCCTAAATCTGTAGCCAATCTACATTGGCAAAAGGAATATCTCATTTGGCAGTTGCCAGGTCTAAAAAAAACACAGACCTAGGAACAAAAAAATAGCAATAAAAACACTAACATTAAATGTTTTGATTAAGGATAACATTGAATCATAGATTTACACATTCCTAAAACTGTTAGGATCTACAACTTTTATACCATGAAGTATCAATCACCTTCATCATCCCCTACAAGTTAATTCTCTACTTAAAAATACCCAATTATGGAGAGCTTGCTAAATTTCCCCAGGCTAGCCAATCCATTTGGGTTATATCTGTAAATGTTAGGAAATTCTTTCTTAGAGTGATCTGAAATCTGTCTCACTCATAATCTAGGTGGCTTGGTGAATAGAATGCCATGTATAAAGTCAAGAAGACCAAAGTTCAAATTTGACTTTAGATACTTACTAGCTGTATTACCCTAAACAAGTCATTTAGCCTATCTCCATGTTTTCTCAACTATAAAATATGAATCATAATAGCATTTAACTCATATGATTATTGTGAGGTGTAAAATGTCTAAATGTGTAAAATGTATATGTGTGTGTGAGAGAGAGTGTGTGTGTGAGTGTATGTGTGTGTGTATAAAATTCTATGGTGTGCTAAGATATTTATTGTGTTGGGGTACAATGACCAGCATAACATAGTATGTGTTTAATGAACGTTTGTTCCCTTCTGCCCCCACCCCATCCTCTTCCAAACCTTGAAGTTATAAAAGATAGGAGAAATCCCTTTTTCAGAAAGAATTCCTTCTAATATTCAAATACTACTATAATGTCTTTTCCAAGACAAATGTCTTCAATTCTTTTGATCTTTCTTCATTTGGCACAGTTTTAAGTCCCATTATGATCTGGTCACCTTTCTATGGAAATGCTATAGCTTCCTAATGTCCCTTTCAAAGTCCAGTGCCAAGAACTGAATGAATAAATTACTGAATATGTTTTATGACTAGATTAGGGTCTAATGTGCCTATCTTCCCGCCTCCTTATTCTGGGGATTCTCTTTTATTAACACAGGGTTAATAACCCAATGTTTCCAGGCAGCTATATTATGCTATTTACTCAAATTGAAAGTGCATTCATTTAAAATGATCACACCTTTAAAAAAAAATGAATTGCCTTTTGATTATCTTGGGTTGATTATTTGATTGTAACTTTTTAAAACATAGTAGGGAATTTTACATTTGTCCCCATTGAATTTAATCTTGTTAGATTCAGTGTACTTTTCTAGTCTCTAAAATAAGTTTACACTGAGACACTATCATTCTTCCCTTTACATATTCTCCATAAATTTGATAATTATTGAGTATGGTAATATGGAGAACAAAGCCTTGTAGCATGTCACTAGAGATTTCCTTGTACTATATTAATCAACCACATTTAAATGTCCATTTACTTAATTCCAAATTAATGTGATTGATTGTTCTGTGATCAATTCCACAGCTCTCCATCTTGTCCAAAGACAGCAGAAGAGCATTTCTAAATTTTTTTTTACTGAAATCCAGTTAATCTATGTTTATGGCATTCCCCCTGGTTGGGCTATCCAGTAACCTTGTTTTTATAAATCGATGGGGTTAATCTGACATAACTTGCTTTTGTGTACCTGTCTTGATTCTGAGGAATCATCTACATCTTTTTATAGTGTTCATAGACAATCTAGCTAATCATTAGTTCTAGAATATTGGCAGGACAGCATAATCAACTTTTGGTAGTTTTTTTTTTGTTTTTGTTTTTTTAAGATATACCTTCAAGGCATTTTAGTGACATGCTTATCAAGTGTGTATATTGCATGGTGCTTAAAAGGATGCTTAAAATTCTACATGGTAGAATCATAAGACCATTGATTTAAAGGTAGAAGGACACTTAAAGGTCATTAGATCTAATATTTTCATTTAACAGATAAGGAAAGCTAAACTAGAAGGTTAAAATGATTTGTCCAAGATCCAAAAGACAAATAATAGTAGAAATGGAATTCAAAGGTGGCGAGGTCTATCTCCAAACACAGGATTTTTCCTGGGAAACCACATCGCCTCAATATCAGACTCCATTTTGAAAGCTGAAACATTTGCTCTTCTCAAGCTTCTACCACCTTTCTTTCTCTTTCTTTCTTTCTTTCTTTCTTTCTTTCTTTCTTTCTTTCTTTCTTTCTTTCTTTCTTTCTTTCTTCCTTCCTTCCTTCCTTCCTTCCTTCCTTCCTTCCTTCCTTCCTTCCTTCCTTCCTTCCTTCCTTCCTTCCTTCCTTCCTTCCTTCCTTCCTTCCTTCCTTCCTTCCTTCCTTCCTTCCTTCCTTTCTTTCTTTCTTTCTTTCTTTCTTTCTTTCTTTCTTTCTTTCTGGATTCTGCAAAAATAAAAACTGCATGATGAAGTGTAAATTCTTCTGAGTGAGGCTAGTACTACCTTAGAATTGTTTATGCTTCTTCTATTTCCTTTTCTTGTGTTGCAATTCCTTCTTAATCAGAACTAATTTGTCCTTTTCAATGAGAAGATCATTGTCTTATAATCACAAAGAAACAAAATAGAGGTAGAGTGTGATTCCACTTTCTCTGTTTTGTCCAATAACATCCCCAGGCCATCAATCCATCCCCTAGCCACTTTTTTTCCTAAATAGTAACTTGAAAAGTCTTCTTTGTAGTTCTTAGAATTTTATGTCGTTTCAATTCGTTCTGGTCATTATCCTCTCTGCCATTCTTCTTAAAAATTCTATGGCATTCTTGTATTTTTCCTTGATAATTTAAATCCTTGCTTTCATTTTTCTTCACTGTCATTCTCTAAACTAAATATTAGATTTAAAATAGAGCCCAAGAATCCTGGGAGAAAAAAACAAACAAACAGGGATTAAGCTAGAGAAGAATATTCTGGCAAAAAGCAAAGGAAAAAGATGCCTGATTGGCAGTTTCAAGATTGTATATTACACTAACACTTTCAGATCATGCTACATACAAATTATCTATTTTCTACAAGTTCTCCTTTTCAATGATGAGACTATACTTTTCAATTCTTACTCTTGGCAAGAGTTAAAAACCATGGATCTGTGGGAACTTTACATACATACATATATATGTATATGCATGTATATATATGTGCATGCATGTATGTATGTGTATATACATACATATGTGTATGTATATATGTATACACACACACTAAGTTATAGGATTCTGCTAAGAGGAGTACCTAGGCCACCTCAACCTTTGGTGCACAGTAAGTTTTCTGCCATGTTGCAGAAATATCCTTGTTGAGCAAGGAGCAATGATTTGTGATCATGGGAATGAGTAATCTGGAGGGTCACAGCCAGTGGCTATGTAAACAGGGATGCCTTAATAGGGCCTCTTGCCTGTGAGTGAGTTGCTGAACTGCTGGATTGGCTTTTCTCCCATTGGTAGATACCATGCATATGCAAAGCCCACGAGCTGCTTCTCTGCATGGTGATTGAGGGTTGCCTAATGTTCATGCACTGATCATGCTTGCAAAAATGTATAGCAACAAGGCTGTGCAGCATAATAAACTGGAGCTCTTTTCACACTCTATGAGTCTTCCACTTCATTCATCTCACCTCTGAGATCAAAGGACTCATATGCTTTGAGCTCTTAAAGAAGGCTGAAACAACTGGCGCCTGGACAAGAACTTAGAACAGTGCCAGAGCGACCATTTCTCAGTTAAGCACTGCTACATGGTCAAGACAATCTCTACGAGGACTCCAGAGGGAGAGCCTGCTGAAGTGCACTGTTTCAGGAACAGGCAGAGTTCAACAGAGACAGTTAAGTAACTTAATGCAGCAGAAAATAGGCACCCTACTCCCTTCAGACAGAGATGCATATATCAGGGCTATATATAAATGTATAAAAGAGCAGGGGTACACAGTTCAATTAGGAGACATTAGGAAATTCCTGGACATTGCTTACAAAATTTTTCCATAGTTATCTGAGGAGGGCTGTTATAATTGTGAGAGATAGATTCTTTTTGGTGAACAACTCACAGTTTATGATAAGCAATGCCCAGAAAAAAATACAATATAATCTCACTAAACAAAATCTGAAATCAGAACCAGAAAAGAAGGTCAGGAAATTTGCATTGGCAGTTACATCTTAGCAGTAGATGTCCTTCTCCTGAGCCTAAGCAACATGACAATGAATGGCTTTCCCGCTCCACCGCCTTCAGTCCCACCTTATTTTTGTTTCTATCTAGACCTACAGCCTTTCAAAGGGTCTCCTAATGTAAAAAATGAAATAAGAACTGAAGAAAAGCAGGATCAGAAATATAAAACAAAGACACCAGGACACTTAGTGGACAAAAAGCAAAAGGTAATCAATTATATTCTTTATCTTCACTTCAAAAAGTTTTGCAACATGCTAGAGATCAAGAAGATACAGAGGGGTGGGAAGAATTATATCCTGTTATAGAGGAGGATGACTTTTTTAATCCAGGGCAGAGAAGACACAGACATCAACCATTTCCCTTAACCCAGCTTAAGGATTCAGTTCATAAATATGGGCCCATAGCACCTTTGTTATAACTTGAAATGATGTCACGGGCAATTTTGTGCCCAAATTGGAAAAGCACTCACACAGGCAGTGTTGACTTCAGGCCAGGCAGTGTTCTGGATGACAGAATTTTAAAAACAGACTCAGTTAATTGCCACTCAGGTTGCTCCAGGAACAGGAGCAAGCATGAAGTTATACTTTGAACAACTTAGCAGCACTAGGGCTCATGCAGACACCAGAGATTAAATTCATTTTACTGAAGAGACATATTTCCAAATATCTCAATGTACAACAACAGCATGGAGTAGGATTCCTATAGAAAAGGGTAAAAAGGAGAGCTTTACCCAAATAAGACAAAAAACTGGGGAGCTCTTCACTGATTTTGTTGCTCAATTACAGTTTGTTGTAGCTAAGGCCATGGGAAATTTAAGAGGTATAGATAGGATATTAAAGGCTTTGTTACAGGAGAACTGTAATGCAGATTGTTGCAGAGCAATGATTATTACTGCCTATCTCCTCATGCTGTTTGTGAAGTGCCCATTCAATAGTATCAAAGGAAGAAAACAACTAAAATTCCTTGTTATAAATCTTCCACCACCTCAATATTCATTAGTTATCCCACATATACAAATATATGAGGAAGTACCTATGTCTGTTACTATGCTTAATACTGACAATATTGAAACATAGCTTAACAAGGGATAATGTATAGCTCAAGGAATAGTCATTCCATCTGAACTTATAAGTTAGAACAGAAAATAATAATTGTGAATTAGCTCCACAGATGGATCCAAATTCAGAGGCCATTGTACAAAGGCTATCACACTCATTGGCCGATATTGATCCTTCCTTTGAATAACCAATAGTTTGAAGGGTTAATAGACACTAAACCTGACAGGACTGTGGTGGCTGCTACTCAATGTCCCCCTTGGTGGCTTATAACTTCAGCTAATCATAGAGTGGCAGGGGTAGAAGGCACTAAGGGGACTTGGATGTCTGCTGAACCAGTAAAGTGGCAAAGAGATGGCAAGACAGGAACCATTTTTCCTTTAATAATAGATAGCTTACATATTAACTTATGGAGTAGGGATATATTATATCAATTAGGGATGAAAATCACCAGAGATTTTTACAAAGGATCATTGCTGCTGTGGCTTCCACCATTCTAAAAAATTACTTAGACTACTGACATACTGATATGGGTTGAGCAATGGTCACCCAACAAAGGAAAAACAGCTGCTCTACATCAATTAGTACAAGAACAATTAGAATTAGGACATATTGAGGCGGAGCCAAGATGGCGGAGAAGAAACACACGACTCAGTGAACGTCCTCACTCCCTCACAACCAATTAGATAAATTAAGTCTCAGAATTAGCTCAGAACTGATAGATACCACAAGGACTGGAAGCACGACTTACCAGCTGAAGAGAATCTGGAGTTTCAACAGGAAAGGTCAGTTCTCAGGGGAGGAATAAGAAAGACCTGCACAGACGGTGGGGTAGGGGCACACTGCGCCCATTGCGCTGGGAGGGGCTCTGGGATCAGAGAAGCCACTGAGGTAAAGGAATCTGGCACAGGCTGTTAGCTCTTCTCTGCTAATTATTTAGCAGTTTAGAAGAGAAAGCCAAAATATTTTAAAACTCAGATTAGATTCCCCCCCCCCACCCTGGGGGTGACTCAGCAGAGAATCGGCACCAGGGGGTGTGGCCTCAGCTCCCTCCTGAGAATAGTTAAGAGACTGACAAGTGGGTGGATACGGCCCAAGGCAACACACACTGCCTAGCTTAGCTGGAGGGAGTGGAACTCAGCTCCAGGAAGTCCCAGAGAAGCGGAACCTTTGAACTAGGGACCGCGGTTTCTGGCAGACACTTCCAGTTTGAGCGCAGGGGCTTCTCACGTCACCTGCTGCAGACATCCACTCCCCACCCGGACACATAGACTGGGCTTCCTGCTGTCTTCACTATTCTACGCCCTGGAAGCACAGTAGTGCTAATCACCTCTGAGGCACTTCCAGGGAGGGGGTGGGGAACTCTCTCCCAGAGCTCTATCTTAGCTCGGGCGCAGGGGCCTCTGCATCCATCCGGTCTGGGAGGAAGCTGGTAAAGAAGTAAATAATTTCCTACCCCAGGGACAGACCCCAAAAGATTTTTTTTAAGTATGAGCAAAAAAGCTAGAAAAACTATAGATTCCTTCTATACAGAGAAAGAGCGGGTATCCAACCCCGAGGAAGTTAACAGCAAAGATTCAGAAGATAACAACCTAAAGGGGAACGATTCCTGCCCCCATCACATAACTCTCTCCTAGAAGAAGCTCTTAAAAAATTGAGGGAGATCGAAGAAAAATGGGGAAAGGAAAGAGAAGTTATGATAGAGAATAACAATGTCCTGAAATTGGAGTTGGAAAAAATAAAGAATTCACAGGAGATGCAGGGAAACAAAATTAGTGAATTAGAAAAGGTTAAAAAAACACAGGAAAGTAGGATTTCTGAATTGGAAAAGATAAAAAAGTCTCAAGAAAATAGAATTTCTGAATTGGAAAAAGAAAATAATTCTCAAAAAAAAAAAATTAGGGAAATGGAAAAAAATTCAATAGAGCAAAATAACTCATTTAAAAACGAAATTGGGCATTTACAAAAAGAACTAAAAACTGTGAAAGAAGAAAATAACTCCTTAAAAGTCAGGATGGAACAAATAGAAATGAATGATTCACAGAGAACCCAAGAATCAGTCAAACAAAACAAAAAAAATGAGAAGCTGGAGAACAACGTCAAATACTTACTGGGAAAATCTATAGACCTGGAAAATAGATCTAGGAGAGATAATCTGCGGATTATTGGACTTCCCGAAAACTATGACCAAAAAAAGAGCCTAGATTCTATTTTACAGGAAATTATCAAAGAGAACTGTCCAGAGATAATAGAAACAGAAGGGAAAGTAGATGTGGAAAGAATTCATCGAACTCCTTCTGAAATAGACCCTAAAAAAAGAACACCACGGAATATTGTGGCTAAGCTGCAGAATTACCACACAAAGGAGAAAATCCTGCAAGCAGCTAGAAAAAAACAATTTAAATACCAAGGTGCCACAATAAGGGTCACCCAAGATCTGGCTGCCTCCACATTAAAAGATAGAAGGGCCTGGAACCTGATATTCCGAAAGGCAAAAGATCAAGGACTGCAACCAAGAATGAACTACCCAGCTAAGTTTAGCATCTTTTTCCATGGAAGAAGATGGTCATTCAATGAAACAGAGGAATTCTATATGTTTCTAAGAAAAAAACCAGACTTAAACAAAAAATTTGATCTACATCCACAAGACTGAAGAGAAACAGAAAAAGGTACACAGAACCCTTGAGAACTGTAACTCTGTTGTGGGTATATAAAAAATACTCAAGGATAATTTGATTTTACTGATATAAAAGAAAAAAAGGGGGGTGTAGTAAAGGGAAGGAGGTCGGTTCAGAAAAAGGGGAAGGAGTGATAAAAAGAGGGAAACTACATCCCAGGAAGAGACATAGAAAATACACCATATCTGAGGGAACTTAGTGAGGGGGAGAATCATTGTGTGAATCTTACTCTCATCAGAAGAGGCTCAAAGAGTAAATAATTAACATATTTGTTTTTCAGAGAATTTTCTCTCACCTCATTAAAAGGGGGGAGAGGAAAAGGGAAAAGGAAAAGGAGAATAAGTGAAGGGACTTGGAGGGAGGGGGGAGGGATCCAAAAAAAAAGAGGGAGGGTTGTGCGGCACAAGGAGGGTCTGTAAATTAAATATCGGGGAGGGGGATCAGGGGGGTCAAGGGAAAAAAGCATAAGCTGGGGATAATACGATGGCAGGAAATACAGAATTAGTAATTTTAACTGTAAATGTAAATGGGATGAACGATCCCATCAAACGGAGACGGATAGTAGATTGGATCAAAAAGCAGAACCCTACAATATGTTGCCTACAGGAAACACACTTAAAGCAGGGAGATACATACAGAGTAAAGGTAAAAGGTTGGAACAGAGCCTATTATGCTTCAGGTAAAGCCAAAAAAGCAGGGGTAGCTATCCTTATCTCAGATCAAGCAAAAGCAGAAGTAGATCTTGTTAAAAAAGATAAGGAAGGAAACTATATCCTGCTGAAAGGTAGCATAAATAATGAAGCCATATCAATACTAAACATATATGCACCAAGTGGTATAGCATCTAACTTTCTAAAGGAAAAGTTAGGAGAACTGCAAGAAGAAATAGACAGTAAAACTATAATAGTGGGAGATCTCAACCTTGCACTCTCAGATTTAGACAAATCAAACCACAAAACAAACAAGAAAGAAATTAAAAAAGTAAATAGAACATTAGAAAAACTAGGTATGATAGACCTTTGGAGAAAACTGAATGGCAATAGGAAGGAATATACTTTCTTCTCAGCAGTTCATGGATCCTATACAAAAATTGACCATATACTAGGACATAAAGATCTCAAAATTAAATGTAGGAAGGCAGAAATAATAAATGCCTTCTTCTCAGATCACAATGCAATAAAAGCTACATTCAGTAAAAAGTTAGGGGTAAATAGACCAAAAAGTAATTGGAAACTGAATAATCTCATCTTAAAGAATGACTGGGTGAAAGAGCAAATTATAGAAACAATTAATAATTTCACCCAAGATAATGATAATGATGAGACATCATATCAAAATCTTTGGGATGCAGCTAAAGCAGTAATAAGGGGAAATTTTATATCTTTAGAGGCTTATTTGAAGAAAATTGAGAAAGAGAAGATTAACGAATTGGGCTTACAACTTAAAAGGCTAGAAAAAAACCAAATTATAAACCCCCAACCAAAAATTAAACTCGAAATACAAAAATTAAAAGGAGAAATCAATAAAATTGAAAGTAAAAAAACTATTGAATTAATAAATAAAACCAAGAGTTGGTTTTATGAAAAAGCCAATAAAATAGATAAACCTTTGGTAAATTTGATCAAAAAAAAGAAAGAGGAAAATCAAATTGATAGTCTTACAAATGAAAAGGGGGATCTTTCCACCAATGAAGAGGAAATTAGAGAAATAATAAGGAGTTACTTTGCCCAACTTTATGCCAATAAATTTGATAACTTAAGTGAAATGGATGACTTCCTCCAAAAATATAGGCTCCCTAGATTAACAGAGGAGGAGATAAATTGCTTAAATAGTCCCATTTCAGAAAAAGAAATAGAACAAGCTATTAATCAACTCCCCAGGAAAAAATCCCCAGGGCCAGATGGATTCACATGTGAATTCTACCAAACATTTAAAGAACAATTAGCCCCAATGTTATATAAATTATTTGAAAAAATAGGGGATGAAGGAGTCCTACCAAATTCCTTTTATGACACAGACATGGTACTGATACCTAAACCTGGTAGATCGAAAACTGAGAAAGAAAATTATAGACCAATCTCCTTAATGAATATTGATGCTAAAATCTTAAATAAGATATTAGCAAAAAGACTTCAGAAAATCATCTCCAAGATAATACACTATGATCAAGTAGGATTTATTCCAGGAATGCAGGGCTGGTTTAATATTAGGAAAACTATTAATATAATTGACCATATTAATAATCAAATTAATAAGAACCATATGATCATCTCAATAGATGCAGAAAAAGCATTTGACAAAATCCAACATCCATTCCTACTAAAAACTCTTGAGAGTATAGGAATAAATGGATTATTCCTTAGAATAATCAGGAGTATATATTTAAGACCTTCAGTAAGCATAATATGCAATAGAAATAAACTGCAACCTTTCCCAGTAAGATCAGGAGTGAAACAAGGTTGCCCACTATCACCATTACTATTCAATATAGTACTAGAAACGCTAGCCTCGGCAATAAGAGCCGAAAAAGAGATTCAAGGAATTAGAGTAGGAAATGAGGAAATTAAACTATCACTTTTTGCAGATGACATGATGGTATACTTAGAGAACCCCAAAGACTCTGCTAAAAAGCTACTAGAAATAATTCAAAATTTCAGCAAAGTGGCAGGATACAAAATAAATCCACATAAATCCTCGGCATTTTTATATATCACTAACAAAATGCAACAGCAAGAGATACAAAGAGAAATTCCATTCCAAACAAATGTTGAGAGTATAAAATATTTGGGAATCCATCTACCAAAGAAAAGTCAGGAATTATATGAGAAAAATTACAAAACACTTGCCACAAAAATAAAATCAGATTTAAATAATTGGAAAGACATTCAGTGCTCTTGGATAGGCCGAGCGAATATAATAAAGATGACAATACTCCCCAAACTAATCTATTTATTTAGTGCTATACCAATCAGACTCCCAAGAAACTATTTTAATGACCTAGAAAAAATAACAACAAAATTCATATGGAAGAATAAAAGGTCAAGAATTGCAAGGGAACTAATGAAAAAAAACTCAGAGGAAGGTGGTCTAAGTGTACCTGATCTAAAGCTATATTATATAGCAGCAGTCACCAAAACCATTTGGTATTGGCTACGAAATAGACCGGTAGATCAGTGGAACAGATTAGATACAAAGGACAAAAAAGGGTACATCTATAGCAATCTAATCTTTGACAAACCCAAAGATTCCAACATTAGGGATAAAAATTCATTATTCGGAAAAAACTGTTGGGAAAACTGGAAATTAGTATGGCAGAAATTAGATATGGATCCACACTTAACACCATATACCAAGATAAGATCAAAATGGGTCCATGATTTAGGCATAAAGAGGGAGATAATAAATAGATTAGAGGAACAGAGGATAATCTACCTCGCAGACTTGTGGAGGAGGAAGGAATTTATGACCAGAGGAGAACTAGAGATCATTATTGATCACAAAATAGAAGATTTTGATTACATCAAACTAAAAAGTTTCTGTACAAATAATACTAATGCAAACAAGATTAGAAGGGAAGTAACAAATTGGGAAAATATTTTTAAAAACAAAGGTTCTGACAAAGGTCTCATTTCCAAAATATATAGAGAACTGACCATAATTTATAAGAAACCGAACCATTCTCCAATTGATAAATGGTCAAAGGATATGAACAGACAATTCTCAGAGGAAGAAATTGAAACTATATCCACTCACATGAAAGAGTGTTCCAAATCACTACTGATCAGAGAAATGCAAATTAAGACCACTCTGAGATACCACTACACACCTGTCAGATTGGCTAAGATGACAGGAACAAATAATGATAAATGTTGGAGGGGATGTGGGGAAATTGGGACACTAATACATTGCTGGTGGAGTTGTGAAAGAATCCAGCCATTCTGGAGAGCAATCTGGAATTATGCCCAAAAAGTTATCAAACTGTGCATACCCTTTGACCCAGCAGCGCTACTACTGGGATTATATCCAAAGAAATACTAAAGAGCGGAAAGAAACATATATGTGCCAAAATGTTTGTGGCAGCTCTTTTTGTTGTAGCTAGAAACTGGAAGATGAATGGATGTCCATCAGTTGGAGAATGGTTGGGTAAATTGTGGTATATGAAGGTTATGGAATATTATTGCTCTGTAAGAAATGACCAGCAGGAGGAATACAGAGAGGGTTGGAGAGACTTAAATCAACTGATGCTGAGTGAAATGAGCAGAACCAGAAGATCACTGTATACTTCAACAACAATACTGTATGAGGATGTATTCTGATGGAAGTGGAAATCTTCAACATAAAGAAGATCCAACTCACTTCCAGTTGATCAATGATGGACAGAAATAACTATACCCAGAGAAGGAACACTGGGAAGCGAATGTAAATTGTTAGCACTAATATCTGTCTGCCCAGGTTGCATGTACCTTCGGATTCTAATGTTTATTGTGCAACAAGAAAATGATATTCACACACATGTATTGTACTTAGACTATATTGTAACACATGTAAAATGTATGGTATTGCCTGTCGTCGGGGGGAGGGAATAGAGGGAGGGGGGGCAATTTGGAAAAATGAATACAAGGGATAATATTATAAAATATATATATAATAAAAAAAAAAATTTCCCATAAAGCCAAAAAAAAAAAATAAAAAAATAAATTTAAAAAAAAAAAAAAAAAAAAAAAAAGAATTAGGACATATTGAGAAAACAAAAGTCCATAGAACTCCCCTGTATTTGTTACAAAGACATGACAGCTGAAATAGCAAGGAAAATATAGCTCATAATTATCCAATTAATAGGAGAAAAAGGAATTATATGGATTAACATAGACAAGGATAGGTTAGATTGCTTAAAAGCTACTCAGGAAACCTGGACCATTTTGTTCAGGTTAGGAGAAGTAAGAGCAAGAAAAATCCTGACCCAGTTGCCATTTTATGAACAGTGACAATGGATATTTCCCATAAAAACAAAAATACATCCACTTAAAGGCCTTAATGTGTTCACTGATGCCACCAAGCAAAATAAAGTGGCCATATATTCCCCACAATTGGGCATTTCTAATGTGTTTACTACACCTTACACCTCCACCCAGCAAAATGAGTTGTATGCCCTTATATAAGCATTGAAAATAGACAAACCCATCAATATCATTCCAGATAGTCACTATGCAGTTGGGATGATTCAGAGAATAGAGACAGCATATATAAAGGCTCAAATAGGACCTGTGTTCTCATTATTTCAGGAAGTACAAGAGGTAATTTTAATGAGAGTGCACCCTTTTTATATAATGCACATCTTCTCTCATACAGATGGTCTGGGACCTATATTTGAAGGGAATAAAATAGTGGATGGTCTGTTTGCACAATGTATTTTTCTCTGCCCTATAGAACAAGCAATAAATGCTCATGAACATCTGCATCTATCTGCCAGATCTCTTCAGAGATTGTATGAGGTATCTCGGCAAGAAGCAGCAAGCACAGTAAAAAGATGTGTAGTTTGTGTGCCATATTCTCAAAGACTTGCAGGGCTGGGGACTAACCCCAGACGTGATAGGTCAAAGATACATGGCAAATAGATGTTACAATATGGAAAAACATGTATTCATGTTACAGTTGACACTTATTCAGGGTTTTTAGCTACATCCTCTTAACAAGGGGAAGCTGCTTCACATGTAATAAATCACCTGTTTCACTGTTTTGCCTCAATGGGCATCCCACACACCATTAATTATTAAAACAGTTCTTACAGGAATTCTCTATACATCATATTTTTAGGATTCTTTACAACCCCACAGGATAGGCAATTGTAGAAAGGACTAATCAGACCCTGAAGAGATTCATCAAAAATACAGAGGGAGATGGAGGTAAAGTCACTCAGAAAGATGTAGATAAAGCAGTGTACACAATAAATTACTTAAAATTTGATTCCAATGATTTAAGTTCATCTATGCAATACTCTCTGATGAAAATAGAGAATCATTCAAAGACAACACCCCATCTTCATTAAGAAGGCCCCCTAAGAACAAGACCATAATAATGAAAAAGGGTCCTAAAGGATGGGAAGGACCCTATAGGGTTCTAATGTGGGGGCCAGAATATACTTGTATCTCCACAGGAGAAAATCTCCAGCAGTGGATTCCCACCAGACATCTCAGAGTTGTTCATAGAACAGAAGAGGAAAAGAAGAAAAAAAAAGATGACTGTCCAATAGAAGAAGATGTGCCCCCTTAAGACAACTAACAAGATGCTTTATTATATGGGTCTGTGTTACATACAATCAGGCCTGGCAACAGAGGCCAAAAGGTGGCCTATCATGATGGACCCACCATGGCCTAGGATTGTTTCATGGGGGGTGGGATATCATGTGACACATGCTGGGCATGCAGGGGACATCCTGTCAAAGCAACACCCTCATCCACAAGAAGGTTGCAGCGGGGTATCTACATAATGGATCATCAGGTTGGCCCCTCCCAAGCCTCCATGGGACACATTCTTGTCACTCAAGAATTGGGCCGCAGTTTGGCACATGGAAAAACATCTTGGGCCCTGGTTCTTGGACAAATGGCACAAGAATCGGATACCAGTTCTACACTAAAACCTGTCTGGGAGGGAAATATATATTCATATGGAGAGACTCTGTAACTGTTACCAGAGAAACACTAGATTATTACAATGTTACTTGTTGGAATTGTACAGTCAGTGATTGCTTGGATACTGAAATTGAAAATCAGACTGTATTTGAGGTCACTAGAGCTCATGTATCAATACTAGCTGTCAAAAGTGAGAAATAGTATTGTACTGACTGATCATATGTTCAATACCATAATAGAAAAGAAGGAAACAGGCCGTTAGAAAAAAGAGATGTATCAGCTGTGATATATTAGGTATCACTATGTTGGTTTCACTTATAGTTTCATCAGTCTCTCTTGCAATGTCCTTATCTAATGTACAAAATAGCACAATACAAGCTAGATATATAGAGGAACTAGCTAGAAATATCTCAGCAGGTTTTGTCCAACGGGCTAAGATAGATGAACAACTGTATCAGATGATAAAAGATTTAAGGGAAGTATCATTGGAAATGGGAGCAGAAGTGGAGTTATTGAAACTCCAGGCTCAGTTACAATGTGACTATAGATACACAAAAGTTTGTGTAACCTCTTTGCTGTATAATCATACAGGTCAAGATTATGACTGGGGCAACATCAAGAGGCATTTGAATGGTTTATTTCTCAAGAACACAATTGAAGGTGACATAGAAAGTTTATATAAATTAACATCTGACACAGAGAAAACTTCTCATGAAGATTTGAATCCAGATAAAACTGAGGGGAAAAAAACAATCAAACATTTCATGGTGGTTAAAATTAGAATCATGGATTGCCCTGTGTGTTGTTATGTTGTTACTACTTTGTTGTGGCTCTGCAATATTAGGATGCTTTTGTAGATCTTTCTCCACCATCCTTTTGAGGCTGCAGCTTAAGAAAGGACTTTTTATCTAAAAGATAAAAAGGGGAGAATTGCTAAGTTATGGGATTCTGCCAAGAGGGAGTACCAAGACCACCTTCACCTTTGGTGCACAATAAGTGTTCTGCCTCGTTGCAGAAATGCCCTTGTTAAGTAAGGAGCAATGGTTTGTGATCTTGGGAACAAGTACACAGGAAGGTCACAGCCACTGGTACATAAGCAGGGATACTTGAACAGGGCTTCTCACCTGTGAGTAAATTGCTGAATTGCTGGATTGGGTCTCCTCCCATTGGCAGATATCATGCATATGCAAAGCCCACAAGCTGTGTCTCTGAATGGTGAGTGGGGATTGCCTACTACTGATCATGCCCTGATCACATTAGTAAAAATGTATATCAACAAGGCTGTATGGCATAATAAGCTGGAGCTCTTTTCACACTCTGTGAGTCTCCCACATCATTCATCTCACCTCTGAGATCAAAGGGCTCATATACTTTGAGCTCTTAAAGAAATCTGCAACATACACACACACACACACACACACACACACACACACACACACATTATGATGACTTTCAATATAATGTATTTCCCCCCATAATCCTTATTTTATTTATATATTTATGATTATTTTTTGTGCATTTCAGAACATTCTGAGAAAAGGTCCACAGATTTCACCAGAAGGCTCAAGGAATCATCAAGAAATCAAATCAATAAGCATTTATTAAGCACTTGCTATATGTCAGAAATGGCTACACTAGCAATGCAAAAACAAGCAGAAAGACAATCCCTGTCCTCAAGGAGTTTATATTCTAATGGAAACTTATATTCCAAAGGAAAATGAAAGAAGTCAGAAAGTGATAAGATATGGAAAAATATCTACTTGGGAACACTGTAAAAAAAAAGAAAAAACCAAAACAAAGATTCAGAAGTAAAGCCTAGAAAGGAATGAAGCTAATGATGTCTTGAGTGTTTTCCTTAAAGGAGAAATTCAGTGGTGGAGACATCTAGGAAAAATAATTTTTAAAAATCATAAACTTCTGGTCTATAGCTAAAGGAATCACTCTTATATAAATACTGGACAATATTTTTGATTGTCTCATTTTATAGGGATCACTGAAAGAGATTAAATCCAATATTCATTGTTTTTGTTGTTCAGTTGTTTCATTTGTGTCCAACCCTTTGTGACCTATTTGGGGTTTTCTTGGCAAAGATACTGTAGGCACTTAATAAATGCTGGTACCATAAACCATGCTGAAACTTAATGTTAGATTCACTGACTAAGCTAAAAGAAATATTGAGATCTGTTATTGTTTTCTGAAGTACAAAAAGTATTTATTGAGTGCCCTGAGTTTTTATTTTGACTCTACCTCTAAATAGCTGTGTCAATCCAAGGGCAAGATAATTAATTCTTTGAAAAATACCTATTGAATGCACTGGGCATTCAAACAAAAACAAAAATCTGGCCCCTGTCTACAGGGTACAAGTAATTTACCTTCTAATGGAGAAAACCACACAAAAGAGAATGGAGACTGGAAGTGCCATTTTTTTTCTAAGGTGCAAAATGTTTAATAATTCCCCCCCTTAAATATAATAACATTTTTTCAACAACAATACTATATGATGATCAATTCTGATGGATGTGGCCATTTTCAACAATGATATGAACCAGATCAGTTCCAATAGAGCAGTAATGAACTGAACCAGCTACACCCAGTGAAAGAACTCTGAGAGATGACTATAAACCACTACATAGAATTCCCAATCCCTCTAATTTTGTCCACCTGCATTTTGGATTTCCTTCACAGGCTAATTGTACACTATTTCAAAGTCCGATTCTTTTTGTACAACAAAACAACTGTTTGGACATGTATACATACATTGTATTTAATTTATACTTTAACATATTGAACATGTATCGGTCAACTGCCATCTTGTGGGGGGCGGGAAGGAGGGGAAAAATTAGAACAAAAGGTTTGGCAATTGTCAATGTTGTGAAATTACCCATGCATACATCTGGTAAATAAAAACTATTAAAAAAAAAAAAAAAAGAAAGAAAGAAAGAAAAGAAAAATTTCTGAGGGAATGTAAGATCCAAGAGAAGGGGAGGAGTTGTTTAGAATCCTAAAGAATGGGCAGGGGAATTATTAGTTGAGAGACTTTTATATAAACCCATTCTGTGTCTTCTGTGGAGCTAAATAAACTATAATAACAAAAAAAACATTTTAAAGAAAATGTTTAATAAAATCGGCATTTTCATAAACATAAGAGGGTAGGAGGGGAAGGATTATTCATAAAACTATAGATGTCATGTATATCTTGCTTTAAAAAAATGTTTAACAACAGAGTGTCCAATGGCTGGCTGGGAGCATGTTCAGGGGACATTATGTGGATATTATGTGGTGACTTCTTTTGGGAGCTCGTGATGATAAGGAATGGTGGGTCTGGATCTAAGCATATATTCTGTGACCACTTCCTGTCCACTAGGAGTAGTGAAGAAAACACTTTTGATTGGCAATTGAACTGAAATTGAGTATGTTGACAAAAACTGATAGATTGAATTGCTACTTTTTTCCTGATGGTGATCTGGGAGGGAAGGATTCCTGTAAATCTTCAGATAGGGAGAGAGAGATCACCAGTATCCTATTTTGTATATACGAACTTATGGTTGCTTCTGTCCTTGTTATGTCTTGGTTCTCCTGTTCTTAAGAGAAAGGGAATAGAAGACAGAATGACCTTTTGAGTTTTGAAGGGTCAGAAGAATAAAGTATGCTAGCAACTGGGGTCTTACCACTTCTACCTTCAATAATTCTATCATCCAACCTTTTCTTTCCATTAACTCATATAGTACTTAGATTCAGGCCCTCATCAACTTTTGTCTAGATTATTACCTAGATGATTATAATACATCTTCTGATTTGTCTTTCTATCTCAAGTCACTTTCCCCCTCTAGTCTATCCTAAATATTGTTGTGAAAGTACTTTTCCATAAATAGTTGACCATATGACTCCTCTACTCAACCAACTCCAGTGTTTCCTATTGCCTTTAAGATAAAATATAAACTTTGCTGCTTATCTTTTAAAATCCTATACAACCTGGCCCCAATCTATCTTTCAATCATTCAACAGGTATTTATTAAATACCTATCATATGCCAAGAACTGTGTCAGACAATGGAGATACAAGTTTGATGGATGAAAGAATTCCTGCTCAAAAAGAGCTTATTTTCTAATAGGTAGACAAGTATGTATAAAAATATACATATAACATAAATATAAATTCAATACATACATACACATATACATATATACACATACATATGTATGTACAGACACATACATGTGTGTATAAAATGCCAGTGTATCTTTGCCAAGAAAACTCCAAATGGGGTCACAGAGTCAGACATGACTGAAAAATGACTGAACAACCAAATATATATATTTATATGTATATGTTTATGTGTTGTTCAGTCATTTTTCAGTTTATAGTATTATAAACAACACATATATACATGTGTTTGTTGTTTGGTCATTTTTAATCATGTCTGACTTATCATGATCCCAGTTGGAGTTTTTGCAGTAAAGACACTGGTGTAGTTTGTCATTTCCTTCCCTAGCTCATTTTACAGATAAGGAACCTGAAGTAAATAAAGTTAAATGTCTTGTCTAGGTCCCAAAATTATTCAGTATTTGAGGTCAGACTTGAACTCAAGAAGATGAATCTTTCCTTACTTCAGGCCTGTCACTTTATTCACTATAGAACCTAGCTGCTCACAAATATGTACTAAATAATTAAATATAAGCAGAAAATGTGCTGGCAAATGTTTAACAACCAGTTCTCCTAGGAGTGGAAGGGAAGGAAACACCCATGATATACTATATTAATTTTCTCCATCACTTTTTCAAGTCTAGACAATCAATGAAAAAATAAATTTAGCCAATATCTGTAGCATTTGCCAATTTCCAAGATATAAATGCTCACCCTGAAAAAATCTAATAATTACTTCTGCCAGTTAGAGCTAATTCCAGCATACTCCTAAAAACAAGGTAGTATAGAAGGAGCCCTAGAATGGAGATGGAATGCTAAGCAATTTGCCTAGATTGCAGAATGCAAGAAGGGAGGATGTAGAGATCATTAATCAATTTATCAACAAGTAACTTATTAAGTACCTACCATAATACCAGGCACTATGTTAGCACTAGGAATACAGGCATCGGAGAAAAAATGGAACAATCTATATTTAGAATAATTTTACATTTTAATGGGAAAGAAATGTACATATAAAATATATACATCAATAAAATTAATAAACACAAATGTATACAAGGCAATGAATACAAGATAATTTAGGATGAAGGACATTGGTGTTTGAAGGGATCAAGGAAGGCTTCATGGAAAAAATGGTGCTTTAATAGCATCTTTAAAGGATGAGAGAGACTAAGGCAGAAATAAAGAGGGATGGCATTTTAGTCATGAGAAGCGGCAGCTAGAGTGTTTTGAATGAAGAACTGAATAGATGAATTTGATCGGATCACACTGTGAGAAAAACTGGAAAGTTAGGCTCTGTGTGAGGTGAAAATGTGCCACATGTTAGAGGTAATTTGGAGAAGTGCTTATATTTTTGTTCTTTGGTAGCTTTTAAATAATTAGCTCTCTTAAAAGATAATTGATATTATCTGTGATTTTTTGGATGATAATCAAGAATTTTCAAAAATATTTTTTTTCTCCCTGGCTATCCTATCCTTTTCTCTCACTCACCTCACATTGAAATTGATAAAAGAAGAAAAACAAAACATTTGTAACAAGTATGTATATGTCAAGTACAACAAATTCTTAATAGGATATTACATATGCATATGTGTCTATATATATATACACAGAGACATACATATACACACATATACATATATACATACACATATATTTTATTTTGCTTATTGTATCCCTCACCTTTATGTCAGGAAACAAACAGTATGATTGGTCCTCTTTATATCTTTCAAAATTGTTTTCCTTTACATTAGTTGTTATTATATACAATATTCTCTTGGTTTTTATCTTTTATTTCATTCTATTCTATTCTATTCATTCATATCTATTTCATTATATTTGTATACCATGATACTATTCTCCAATTAATGATAACAACCTTAGTTTCCAGTTCTTTGCTATAACAAAAAGAAGTATACAATAGCAACATTATACAGTGATCAACTACGAATAACTTTGCTCTTCTAAGTAATGCAATAAACCAAAAGACTCATGAAAGAAAATGCTATTCAAATTCAGAGAAAGAACTGATGCAGTCTAAATAAAGATCAAAGCACACTATTTTCACTTTATTTTTTCATGTATTTTTTTCCATTTGGTTTGTTTCTTCTTTCACAATACGACTAATATTGAAATATATTTTACATGATAGCACATATATAACTTATATTAAATTATTTACCCTCTTAGGGAGGGGAGAAGGGAGGAAGAGAGAAAAAACTCAAAATGTTCTTTTTTAAATGAATATTAAAAATTATATTTATATGTAACTGGAAAAATACACTTAAAATATTTTTGTTCATGTGGATTCTTTAAAAAATCTCTTTGGAAGATAGATATAGTAGTAGTATTAATAGGTTAAAAAGCATTCATAGTTTAGTGATCTTGGGGAGTATAATTGCAAATTATTTTCTAGAATGGATACACCAATTTTTGACGCTACCAAAAATCCATTAATATACCTATTTTCCAAGTAGGGTACTATGGTCTAGAAAATCAAAGGGTTGTTAAATGAGACCACTGGAGAATAGATTGGTACTCTTCATTCAAGAAAAATATTAGAATTGATTTTATCATGGTTCTAGAAGTGGAGGAGCATAGGGAAGCAAGTAGTAATGCAGTAAGATCCTAAGACCATTGGCCAAGTTGTGAGTATTGGGTAAAAGAAAGCTTGATACTTCAATGTGTATCAATTTCCTTATTTGTAAAAGAAATGAGTTGCATTGAATCATTACTAAGGTACTTTCTAACTCTAATGGCCTATGACAAATATGAGAATAGCTGAAGAACTTGATTTTCAACTCATCTTGGGGACTTCAAAGACCTTTCTTTTTTCTTTTCAGAAAGTAGAATGCAAACTTGGATTCACTTTGCATATTTCAAAATCCAAAGCAAGAATTTCTAGGTTTGACAACTTATTTACTGGCTTTTTGATGGGACCAGAACTTTCTCATAGAAGTCAAACAAGAGATAGAGCCAGGATTTTTTTTAATCATGACTGGCACCAGGACAGAGAGTGCTTTTCCATCAGGCTTTTCACTGAGGTCTCTAGCTTCATTTTCTTGTATTGATGATCCATGGAATCCTCTTGAGACAGTATCACGTGGAAGATAATGGCTCTCTGTGAGGAAGCAGGAGTGTGTTGCTTACTTGAAGGAGGTTAATGACCTCACACATCTCCAGAGCACAATTCCACCACTTGAAAACAGGCAGCAAAGCTTGCAGAGAGCCTTAAATCATTCTTCACATGCAGAAGCTGAAGTACGCTTACAGTTTACTGTCAGAAGACAAAGAAAAGTGCAATAAATAGAGGATAACAGGCATCTAGATTCTATGTTGGCTTAGATTGGAACTCTCAAAGTATGCTCCCCAAGACATTTTTAGGGGGTCACCAGGTCAAAATTATTTTTATTGTAAGACAAAGAAAGAATTTTTTTATTAGAATACTTCCTTATCTAATTATGTATCTGTGTGAGGCTGGAATCTCTTCACCTTCTGTAACCAAAACAACATATCGGATTCAATGCAGAAGCAAGCATGAGAATCTAGCTGTTTCTATAAAATAAAATTTTTAAGAGATTTATAAAAACATATAAAATAATGCTACTCCACTAAAATTTTTATTTTAGAAAGTATATTTAAATTTTATTTAACTTGTGGTTGGTTTATTATCCATTTTAGATGAATTGATAACTAAATCTTTTTTAAATTTATCAGTTTTAACTCCAAATGTAGTAAATGTTAATAGATATAATTCCAAATAAATAAAATTTATTTGAAGGGCCTCAATTTTTATGAATATAAAGGGTTCTGAGATCAAAATGTTTGAGAATCAGCAGTCTAGGGAATGAGACAATCCTATTCTATTTCTAGCATGAAAATTCTTTTTTTTTTTAAATAGTTTTTATTTATCAGATATATGCATGGGTAATTTTACAACATTGACAATTGCCAAACCTTTTGTTCTAATTTTTCCCCTCCTTCCCGCCCCCCAAATGGCAGGTTGACCAATACATGTTACATATGTTAAAGCATAAATTAAATACAATATATGTATACATGTCCAAACAGTTGCTTTGCTGTACAAAAAGAATCGGACTTTGAAATAGTGTACAATTAGCCTGTGAAGGAAATCCAAAATGCAGGTGAACAAAAATAGAGGGATTGGGAATTCTATGTAGTGGTTCATATTCATCTCCCAGGGTTCTTTCACTGGGTATAGCCAGTTCAGTTCATTAGTGCTCTTTTGGAACTGATCTGGTTCAACTCATTGTTGAAAATGGCCACGTCCATCAGAATTGATCATCATATAGTATTGTTGTTGAAGTATATAATGATCTCCTGGTCCTGCTCATCTCACTCAGCATCAGTTCATAGCATGAAAATTCTTAAAATAATCTATAAGAACTTTATAAAATAGCCTTTATAAAAGTCTAATTACTCTGAATTTCAATGGCAGATAACTTCCTCTCTTCTTCCTCCCTTCCCTTTCCTTGCTCCACCTGTCTTCAGACTTGGGAGAGAGAATTCTTCAACTTTCCACTGTCAAATTCTATGTTGAGGCAAGGCCCTGATACTTCTTAAGGATTCCAGTAAATTCACACTCAGTATTTGTCAATATTCCTCTCAGTATTCTACAGATCTATTCCAATTAGTCTGTCACACACTTTAATTGTTAATATTAAGTGCTTTTGCAACAATAGTGCTTCCAATTAGGCTAAAATAAATCCTTCAAGGTTTGGCTCATCTGACAATCTCCTAGTTATTAGTGGTAAGGATAAAATTAGGGAAATAAAGAAAGCAAGCATTATTAAGCACCTACTATGTGCCAGGTACTATACAAAATGCTTTGCAAATATTATCTCATTTGATCCTTACAACAATGCTGGGAGAAGGAAATGGAAACTGAGCTCATCAGTTGGGGAATGGCTGAATAAACTATGGTATATGAATGTAATGGAGTATTATTGTTTTATAAGAAAAGTTTAGCAGACTGATTTGAGCAAGGCCTGGAGAAACTAACAAGAACTAATGCTAAATGAAGTGAGTAGAACCAAGAGAATACTGTACACAGCAATAAGATAAAGTGATGATCAAATCTGATGGAGTTTTTTCAACAATGGCTCTTTTCAACAATGAGGTGATTCAGGCCAATTCCAATAGACTTGTGATGGAAAGAGCCATGTGCATCCAGAGAGAGGACTATGTGGACTAAATGTGGATCACAGCATAATATTTTCAACATTTTTTTTTGTTGTAGTTGATTGTTTGCTGTTTTTTTCTTTTTCAATATTTTTTTCCTTTTTGATCTGATTTTTCTTGTGTAGCATGATAAATGTGAAAATATATTTAGAAGGACTGTATATGTTTAACCTATATTGGATTTCTTGCTGGTTAGGTGAGGAGGAAGGAAGGAGAGAGAAAAACTTGGAAGACAAGGTTTTGCAAGGGTGAATACTTTTTGCTTGTTGGGTTTTTTTTTTTTTTTCATTTTTTTTGGGAGGAGGTTTCTTTTCTTTTATTAATTAAAGCTTTTTATTTTCAAAATATATACATGAATAATTTCAACATTCACCCATACAAAATCTTATGTTCTAATTTTTCCCTCCCTTTCCCATACCCCTCCCCTAGACATAATCCAATATATGTTAAATATGCACAATTCTTCTATACATATTTCCACAAATATCATGCTGCACAAGAAAAATCAGAACAAAAAGGGAAAAAAATGAGAAAAAAACAAAGTGTAAGCAAAAACCAAAAAGAGAGAAAATACTGTGTTGTGGTCCACATTCAATTCCCACTGTCCTTTCTCTGGGTGCAGATAGTTTTCTTTATCACAAGAACATTGGAACTGGCCTGAATCATCTCATTGTTGATGAGAACCATGTCCATCAGAATTGATCATCATATAATCTTGCTGTTGCCATGTATAATGATCTCCTGGTTTTGCTCATTTCACTGAGCTGATGCTCAGTGTATGTGTAAATCTGTCCAGGTCTCTCTGAAATTATCCTGCTGTTCATTTCTCATAGAACAATAATGTTCTATAACATTCATATAAGATAACTTTTTCAGCCATTCTCCAAGTGATGGGCATCCACTAAGTTTCCAGTTTCTGGAGGGGTGAATGTTGAAAACTATCTTTGCATGTATTTTGAAAAAATTAAAAGCTATTATTATAAAAATAAATGAATGAATAAAACAATAATAAAGCCAGGAAGTAGGCACTATTATAATCAGCATATTACATTTGAGGAAACTGAAGCAGACAGAGGTTAAGTGACTTGACCAGTGTGTCTAAGGATGGATTTGGCCTCAAATTTTTCTAATTCTAGGCCTAGAATCAGATCTTTATTCACTATGTTAACCTGTTAGCATTCTTACAAGGTAAGTCACTGGAATGGATATAATTATCTAATTTAGCATGGTACTTAACAATTCTCTAGTTCAGTAATGTATTTACTATAATTCCATAAGATTCACATAAGAGAGCATAATTTTAAGGAGCTCCCACAAACCCAGGGAGTACCCACAAGCCCATTCTCTGGGAGGATATAAAGTCAGGATTGAGTCAAGGAGAGGACTTCCCAAGAGAACTTCAGGAGGAGATTCAGAGATTCAGAGATCCAGGATTTCAGTGGGGAGATTCGCAAGTCCAAGAGATTCACAAGTCTAAAGGAAAAGCGTGCTCATGGACTTCTGGGAGATTCACAACTAGGATTGACTTCTGGGAAACCCACAATCCCACACTCTTGGAGGTGGAGTCTGATTCATTCCAATTTCGACCTTTGGGCTGGCTGGAGACACTCGAACAAGAGCTCTAGGGAACCAAAGAGAGAGAAAGGCCACTAAGAAAGCTAGCTGAACCCCAAGTGAAGGAGAAAATAATGGATCTGGAGATAAGATTTGGAAAGAGACAGTAAAGGACTTTAACTCCTGGCTGCATTTTGGGATTATTGAAATGAACTGAAGCCAAGGCTGCCTCCAGAAGCTCCCCAAGAAACCTCCTCCCAGAGAACGATTACAACTTAGAGAAACAAAACATCACATTAACTAACTATAAAATGTATTGATATCCTACCTCCCATCAAAATATAAATGCCCTGAAGTTATGAAATGCTTTTTCTTTTTGTCCTTTTTGTCCTTTTATCCCTATTGTTCTGGTCCCCCTGATCACCTTTCTCCTTTTGGTCAGTATACTAAGCAAGTTGATAGATAGCTAGTATAAAGGGAAAACTAGGCAATACAGTAAATAGAGCACTGAATCTGGAGTCAGAAAGAACTGAATTCAAATCCATACTCAGACATGTTCTAAGCGTAACTCTGAGCAACTCATCTAACCCTGTTGGTTTCCTTATCTGTAAAATTAGTTAGAAAGGGAAATAGCAATTCACTCTAGTATTTTTGACAAGAAAACCCACAATGGGCTCACAAAGACTGGGACATAATTGAAATGATTGAACAACAAACAGAAAATAAAACTCTAAAGGGAAAAGTGGAAATCAGGTACAAATCATCCCAAAGACCAAAGGAGCATAATTTATAAATTGTAACATTAACCAAAATTCATGTGCTGAATCAGGGAAGACATCTAGGTGCTGCTTGTCAGGATTCTGGACCTCTGATGTGAAAATTCCAAACAAAATCTAATGAATGAAATTCATTCAAAATGAAATTATCCCAAAGTGACAAATAGAAGTTGGTGTGTTTTCCAAAAAAGAACACTATAAAAATAAGACATCAAACTTCTGCTTCATAGCCCCCTTCAATTTCTATGAAGTCCATGCTGCCTAACTTTAGTCGATAGTTACATGAATGATAATTTCTGCTTATCCCCATCCCCATTTTCTTTTCTATACTGTAGCTCTTCTTTTACCATCCTTTTCCTGTCCCCATCTCTCTATATACTATTTTTCACATTTGTCTTTGTTTTTATGAACTTTCTACTCCCATCCCCTCTGTATTTTTAAATTGCTGTTTCTTGCTGTCAATTGTGATCTTTCCTGTGGTACCTAAAGAACAGGAGGTGCCTGACATATTTCATATTTTCATAAATTATTAAATCACCTAGCTTAGTGATCTGCATGTTATAGGTACTTTACAAAATGTGTTGAATTAAATTGAAACATTTTTACTCTCTCTAAATATGCCATCAATACCATCATTACCATTGTCCCACTCAATAATCTCTAGTGGCTTCCTATTATTTCTAAGATAAATAAAAATTCCTTGGTCATTGAAACCTTCTACCACCTAACTTTCCAGTCTTATTATATATTATTCCACTATCACACTATTGACCAATCAAAATGACATGCTTGCTGTAGCTGGTTCACAGCAATGCATCACTAATTTCCTCCATACCATCTCAATGATGTCCTCCCTCACTTAAATCCAAATTCATTTGCATGCCATCGCATCACCTCTCTAATATCATGGTCTCTTTGAGAACAAAGAACACATAACAACAGGTCAGAAAGTCTGAGATAAATTTGGAGAAGACAATTCCATATAACATTGTATTATTCAACATCATCTAATTCAAATATACCCCTAAAAATCTTCCAGCACTTTCATTGACAGGAGCACTTACTTCAAGATGGTGGTCCCTTTATGCTTCAGCAGATAGTCTTTGTGAGATGCTATGGTCAAATAATATCACCTTGTGATGAATGTTTTTGAGCTTAGATTGTCAGGTGAGAACCATCCCCTTACTGGGCTAGTATACCCTCTGAGGACCTAAAGACACTTTTGTCCTACAATTGGAATATTTTTTAATCACCTACTTTGCTGTTAATCACTAGATAAGAATTCTTAACCTTTTGAGGTTAAAGAAATGGAAGGCAATAATCATTTCCCACCATTGATCCTTTGTATCATAGTCAGAATATTGATCACAGGTCTAAGCCAATATGACTTTCTTATCAATCAACAAGTATGTATTAAGTGCCTACTAAATATAAAGTATTAGGAATATAAATGAAAAGAGAAAACAGTTCCCATCCTTAAGAAGCTTATGTTCTAATAGGGGACATAATACATCTACACCTAAATAATATCCAAGGTACATAAAAAGTAAATACAATGTAACATTAGAAAGGACAACAGATAGGACCAAGAAAGGCCCTTATGGAAAGAAGGCAGCACTGGAATAGAATCTTGAAGGAAGGGAGGGATTTAGAGACTGAGTAAGAAACAACATGGGAAGATCATTAATGCAAAGATTCTTCACATGTAAAGGATAGCAAGTTGGCTGCTATGGTAATTGTGTCATTCTTGTCCTTTAACACCAATATTACAAATAAGCCTCATAATTTCCTTATAAGTGTGATCCTAACTGATGAAGGTTCAAATCATAGAATCTTTGATCACACATTTCCCTTACATATTCTTTTTTGCATTTATCCTTCAAAAATAAAAGTGATCTTAGTGATTCTATTCTTCTAGATATCAATTTTGGAACCACATATGAAAAGTGACTAAACTATCCATACTTTTTAACCACAAAAATCCCATTCCTGGGTATATACACCAAAGAAATCAAACAAAGCTTCAATATGTATCAAAATATTCAGAGCAGTACTCTTTGTAGTGACAAATAACTGGGAACCAAGTAGGGACCATTAATTGGGTAATAGCTGGAAAAAACCTCCGAAGGTATGTGAATGTAATACAATTACAAATACAAAAGAGGAATAATGAAGAGAGAGCTAGCTTAAGGATTATGAATATCTGGGGTATAGTCCTATCCCTTTAATGCATATTGGCTATGAGATCCTGGCCCTGTCAATTAACCTTCTTGGTGCTACCATGTCAATGAAGTCTGATAGTGTTCCATTTCCCAGGATTTGAGAGAGGGAGGGAACTTCTGGGGATATCTAGTCTAAACCAAACTTCATAACTGATAATTTAACTTCTGGTGTAAGACCTCAAATGAGGGGGACTCCATTACCCACACCCACCACAAAACAGTAGACTCTACTCTTTGAGGGTGCTTAATTGTTAGGAAATTTCTTCCTAAAGTGAAACCAAAATTAAGCTCTTTGCAACCTTCATCCATTGCCTCTGGTTCTCCCCTTGGAGACCATAATGCAGTCTAATTCACATGAAATTCATTCAAGTACTATAAATGAATGGATGAAAAATAACATTTATTAAGTATTATTTCTTGTATACAAAGGCATATACAAAAGGCTGAGAATATAAATAGGTAGTTTCTGCTTTCATGTTCCCTTTGAATTTCCCTTTTTTCTGGGGGTAAATTACCCAGTTCCTTCAACATATGCTGTTGTGACATAGACTCAAAACCCTTAACCATCTCTAATATTCTCCTTTTGGGTACTCTCCAGTTTATCAAGGTTCTTCTTAAACTGTCACCTCCCAATACTTGTGATAAAGTATGATAAGGCAAGCATTCAAAGGACTCTCACTTCCATCATTCTGAAACTAATGCTCCTCTCTGCAGCCAATGATTACATTAGTTCTTTAGGCAGCAGCATCACACTGCTGATTCATACTGAGTTTTGCAGTCTACTAAAATCTCTCAATCTTTTTTCCAACAAAGTATTCCCTAACCATGTTTGTCCCCATTTTGTTGTTGAGCTTGAGACTTTAGTCAACATCTTCTACAGAAGAGAGAAAGAAGTATATTTTATCTCCTCTCCTTCAGGTATGGGCTTTATCATGGATAATGTTGTTGTAATTATTGTTGATTCATATCAGACTTCATGAATGATTTGACATTTCCTTTTCCAGCTCATTTACCAGATGAGGAAATTGAGGCAAACAGGGTGAAGTGACTTGTCCAGGAACAATAGTCAGTGTCTGAGGCCAGATTTGAGCTGAGTAAGATGAACATCCTAATTCCAGACCTGGTACTCTATCCACTGTGCCATCTAGCTACTTTTCACTACTGTAATAACAGTTTGAATTTCAATTTTGTTCTTATATTTTTGTCCATTTATATTGTTGGAGTAATTTTTGCTCACTCACTTTTCTCACCAGGGAGAGAAAACCACTTCATTCATCTAGACCTTGGATATGGGATTTCCAACAATGGTTTTTATAGTATTCTAAGGATGTCATAAATGTTAGGGGGGCATATTATAAGATATTCAAATTTAATTCATCTTAGACATGTCTATATGTATTATGAATTTATATGTATATGTGTACATATATATGCATATGTAGAGCCTAGAAATGTTTCAACATCCAACAAACATGAGTAGATGGTAAAACTGAGTAAAATTTGGTAAACATAGCTTTAGGCAGTGATTAAAGGGATACCTTCCCTCTCCTCCACTATTATTCATGCCTGCAATTAAAAAAAAAAATACTGCTATAATCTTAGTTACAAAATTGTTTCTTCCCTCCCCCCCTCCTCAAATAGGAATGAATATAGTCTTTGATTTTCCTATCTGTATTTAGAGAAATTCAGGAAATGAAATTTAGAGTTTTCTACTCCTGAAATTTTATAGAGCATTTTGGCCATCAATATTAACTGACTTATGACCGATGACTTTAGCTTAAAAAGCCCAAGGTCTCCCATATCATCCAGGGCCATCTCCAGTCATCTTGAACCCATATGGTTCTGAAGGAGAAGGGTGAGACAGGTGACTTTGCACAGACCTTCTTCACTTAAATTCAACATGCATAACATGGCATCCCCTCCTTGATGCCATGGTCCTCTATGAGAAAGAACAACAAATAATAGCAATAGCAACAACAACAACAACAACGATCCTGACTAGCTTTCTAGAATCTGACAAGAAGGATAACGGCAGTTATTCAACTATTTTGGACTAAAAAAAGACACCAAGCCCTGAAATCTACATTTTCTATATGATAATGAAAGTATTTTGCAATTTTGAAATACTTTTGTCATATGTCATCATTTGCTCTTTTCTATAACCCTGTGACATGGGATCACAGGACTATAACTAACCTTCATTCTGAATATTTTGCAAACAGACTCTCAAAAATACTGTGGTAATGTTAATTAGGAAAGGGGACTTTATTTTTCAAAATCCATTTAAAAAGGAAAGTGTCACCATTGCTATCCCAAAGGAAATTGAAATGAATTGAATTTATATGATTTTAGAGGGAGGGCTGATTTAAGCCAGCTAGAAAGGGAGAGGACAATTTTCAAGTATAGCCTGAGTTATTACCCCCCATTTTCATGCCTTTGACTCTCTCTTGATCCAAGCAGGTGAACTGTAGGATCTTTTGTAATGTAGCTCATTAAAAACATTACTTTCACCATAATGACCTGTATAGTTCCCCAGATAATCTTGTTTATGGCCCTGTTCAAATTGAAGAATGTTGGCAAGCCAAGCATCTCCATGACAACACCTTTTATTAAGGGAGGAAAATGCTAGAAATAATTTTCTATAGAGAATATTCTGAAAATAATAATTATAGCTAGAATTTATATAATGCTTACTATGTGCCAGGCACTGGGCTAAGCACTTTCCAATTACTAATTCATCTGATCCTCACACCAACCCTGGAGATAGATGACATTATTATTCTCTTGTTCCAGATGAGAAAACTGAGGCAAATAGAGGTAAGTCACTTGCCCAGAATCAACTAGTAAGTGTTTGAGACCATATTAGAAGTCAAGTCTTCCTGGCTTAAGGCCTACCATTCTATCTACTGAGGCACTTTGCTGACTGAAATGAATCTTTGCTTGAAAGGATCATTTATTAGTCACCAACTCAAATTAGATTTCTGATATTGGCTTGAGTTGAGAACAAATATCCAGAACTCCTAGTTTCTAATTAAATTTTTCTAGTAATTATTGTACAGCCTTATAGAAAACAAAAGTCAGAGTGATTAATATCATCACATGAGGATATTCTAAAGATTAATTATCCCATGTATATAAAGTATATTAACAGCAAAATGAAAAATATTATAAATATATTTGATTATGGTGTCAAAATTTCACCTAATTAAGTCTCTAATTTTGTCTCTAATATGCCTAAATAGTAAAGAGTATAGTTTTTAGGGGCTTAATAACTGTGAGTCATTCAGCACTAGTTAAGTGGTCAGAGAATATGAACCAGCAATTTGATGGGTTTGGGGGGGTGTTATTAGTTTGTTTTTAAGAAATACAATATGAATGTAATGGAATATTATTGTTCTATAAGAAATGATAACTGGGCTGATTTAGAAAAGCCTGTGAGCTGATGCTCAGTGAAGTAAGCAGAACCAAGAGAACATTATAATCAGCAACAACAAGATTATGGGATGATTAACTGTGATGAATTTGGTTCTTTTCAACAATAAGGTGGTTCAAGGGAATTCCAATAGACTTTTGATGGAAAGTGACATCTGCATGCAAAGAGAAAACTATGGAGACTGAATGTGGATCAAAGCATAGTACTTTCATCTTTTATTTTTTGGTTGTCCTTGTTTGATTTTTTTTTTCCTTTATCGTTTTTTTTTTTCCTTTTGATTTGATTTTTCTTACACAACAAAAAAATGTAAAAATATATTTAGAAAATCTAAAAAAATTTAAAAATACAAGTTATTAACTACCATATGAAAAAATGCTCCAAATGTTGTTGTTGCTTGTCCTTTATTCTCAAAGAAGTACATGACATCAGGGAGGTGATGCCATGACATGAAAATGAATTGGATTTAAATGAGGAAGGGCCAGCTGAGTCCAGTGGCCAAATACAAATTAGGATGACTGGAGATAATCCTGAATGCAATGGGATAGCTTGATCTTTTAAAACTAAGTTTAAGTTCAGTTTGGCTGAATTAGAGGACTACAAATTAAAACAACTTTGATTTTTCATTTCATACCCATTATACTCGGAAAAATGAAAATGACAATTGTTGAAGAGGATAATGGAAAATCTGCACATTAGGTATAATAGAGTCATAAATTTGTCCAATTATTCTGTAAAGCAATTGAGGGTAGCTAGGTGCCCTCAGTGGGTAGGATTCTAGACTTACAAACCAAAAGATCTGAGTTTAAATTTGGCCTCAAATGCTTACTACCTATACCTAGGCAAGCCCCAGTTTCTTCATCTGCAAAATGAGAGCAATAACAGTATCTGCTTTACAGAGTTCTGAAGATCAAATTAGATAGCATATGTAAAACTTTGAAAATCTTAAAGCTACATACAAATGACAGTGATTTGGAAACTATACTTTCCCCAAAAAGTAAAGTGTCCATACCCTTGGATCGTGCTATCCCACTCCCAGACTTATACCCCCAAAAGAGAACAAAGAAAGAAGAAAAAGAATCTATGTATATAAGATTTTTTTACAACTGTTCATTTTGTAGAAGCAGGGAACTGCAAACAAGGAAGACCTATCTGTTGAAGAATGGTAAACAGATATATTAATTTCATGGAATATTATTGCAGCATAGAAATGACAAAATGGACATTTTGGGAGATAGATGGGAAGACCTAGATGACCCTGATGCAAAATGAAATGAGGGGAAGCAGGAAAATAATTTCTACAATAACAACATTATAAAGAAAAACAACATTGAAGGACTTGAGAACTCTGATCAATTCAATGAATGACTAACTATAATTCTATCAAACTAATTATGAAGCATAATTCCCATGTCCTGACAGAACTAATGAATTCAAGATGCAGAATAAGGTAGATACATTTTGATATAACTTATGTGGGACTTTGTTTTGCTTGATTTTATACATGTCATTAGATTTTTCTTTTTCTTTTTTCCAATGGGAATAGGGGAGGAGGTATAGGAAAGGCTGAGGTACAGTAAAGTAAAAAAAAAAAAAGGAAGCAACAGGATCATTAAGTAACCTATTTTAAAAATCAACAGAAGAAAATAAACAGGAGCATAGACAAGTGGAACAGCTTTGAAAGCTACAGGTTGAATGTATATAACAGAGATCTGCAGTCCGTGTTATTGTTGTTCAGTTGTGGTTGACCTTCAGACCTCATTTGGGGTTTTCTTGGTGGAAATATTGGCATGGAGGAACTGAAGCAAATAGTGTTGTGACTTGTCCAGGGTTACATAATTAGTAACTATCTGAGGCTGGATTTGAACTTAGATTTTCTTAATTCCAAGCCTGGTACTCATCTATTGTACCAACTGGCTCACCTGTAGTACAATACTTTTTTTTTCCTGTTCTATTTCATATGTATATGGAAATGTCAATTTTTATTTTGTCTTTGTTAAATGCAGTATAAAGCGAAGTATAAAGAAAATTTGAAAATTAATTTCACTATTATGAAATTATTTAGAATTATTTGTGTTTTAACTTCTGAATTATATTTAGAGTTGAAAAGACAAGAGAAAGTAAAATAAGCAGCCAACTATTCTCTGTGCCACAGAATAGGACTACTCCCACAAGACTTTGACTTTTGTATTGTTACCTACTTTTGCTTCTAAGACCAGAATGAATCTTGAAAAAAATCTGCTAGCCAAAATCTTCTTTGGAGAACCACTTTCCTATTTATATATTATTCTTTTTTTTCTTCCTTACTGGATTCTTCTATATTTTCATTCCTTCCAGTAATTTCCCTCTTGAAATGATCTTTCATATATTTACCATATTAAGAAATGGGTTTGATCATAGATACTCCTTTGCTCAAAACTATTCAGTAGTACCTTTTAATTGCCTCTAGGAAAAATATATATATTTAGCCTTATATCCCATAGCCTGGCCTTTTTACCACTTTTCCAAACAGTTTTCTCCCTTCTGAATGGAAGGCTGGATGTTAAGTCCCTAACTTTTCTCAAGATTTTCTTTTATAGAAAGCAGAAACTGAACTCAGTTCACTCCACTTTGCATTCTGCCACTCTGTCTGGTTTCAACTCCTTGAAGAAGCTTTTCATAGTGGGTACCCCCCAAATGTCCTCCATTGCACTTTTCTGACTTCTTCTGTGTGTTGTCTGTTTCTTTAACTTATAAGTTTCTTGAAGGTACAAACCATCCTTTTTTTATTAATTGTATCCCTAGTGTTTAGCATCATGTCTGGCACATAGCAGGGCACTTAATATTTATTGGATTGGATTTCAAATTTTTCCTTTTATATGATTAATGTTCAAATGGTCTACTACTACTTAACATTCCCCACATTCATTATTTCACATATCCTTACTTTTGCCTGGATGTATAATGTATTCCATCCTTACTTCCCCTTTTAGCATTGATACCTTCTTTCCAGGTTCAATTTAGGTACTACTGCCAATAAAGGTCTTTCATGAGGATCCAGCTGATTGATTAGTGCTCTCACTGCTCTAATTACTTTACATAGGTTTATCTGTGTACATACTGTATCTCACTCAGGAGACTCCTGCAGAATAAGGACTGTTTCATTTTTTATCTTTGTACTTCTAATGTGTACCCCAGGGCTTTGCACTTTAGAAACCTTTGATAAATGTTTGGAAAGTGGTATTTTTGTCAAAATTTTACTCTTAAGAATATCTCCTCTCCTTTAGTCCAACTTTCTACCTTTCCTTTTTCTGATTTCTTTGAAATCTTTCCATCTAAATCTAGGTTGCCTGAAAGGCTAGATATAGATTTTCCTTCTTATATATCAAGAAATAAAAGATAGAATATTCTCTTGCTCCCAAGATTCCCAAAATTTCTTCTTTGACAACCAATTCCTCTACATTTACCAGAATTAGGTCCAAAATAGCAATCCATTGCTTCCTCTGCCATTTGAAGAATGGAGTTATTAAGGAAATTTAAGAATTTATCAGCTGCTCTATTTTTAGTAGAAAAAAGAACCTCAGAAAATACTTCAGTGATTGAAGTCTCCCATCACTAATATATCATGCCACTGTGCTAGATTTTTTATTTGTTTTCTATATTCATCATTTAATTCCCACTTCTTGCTGGATTGATGAACAGAACTGTTGCATACCAATAGCAATTTTATTTTTCCTTCCACTGATCCTTATTGCCAAATTCTATTCACTATGCCTCTTCACATAAGTATATATTTTTAATGTATGATTCTTCTTCACTACTTCTTTTAACTAACCTATTTCTTTTGAGTAAGGTAAATCCTTTTATGAATCAAGAACTATATCCCATTAAGTATCAGAAAACCTATAAGACTGATTTCACACCTTTGCATCAGATCAGAGCTGACTAGGACATAACTATATATTAACACAGAAGGTGCCAAAAGTTTTAGATAGGTTATATTGAATAATATTTATAACATACCTAAGTGTTTATTTGGAATCCATGCTATGTAAAGAAGTCTAAGGAAAGCCTCTTCACATATCAAAGTAAACTCTATAGAGAATGTACAGGAGTAAATAGATAAGAGGTCACAATAATACAACATATAGATAGGATGCAATATGTACTGATAGAGGGAAAAATCAAAATGTATTGAAAAGATCAAAGTAGTTAAACAGTAAAGAGCAACAGATCTGCTTGATCCTTAAACATCTCTTCCATAATTTTGTCATCATATTTCTGTCTGCTAGTAGGAAAGAAGAGCTAGGTGGTACAATAGTTAGCCAGGCCTGGAGTCAGGAATCTTCTTGAATTCAAACTTGCCTCAGGCACTTACTAGCTATTTGACTCTGGGCATGTGAATAAAACCCTTTTGCCTCAATTTCCTCATCTGTAAAATGAGCTGCAGAAGGAAATGACAAATAATTTCAGTATCTCTTCCAAAAAATAAAAACAAAACCCACTTGTGCCACAGTTCCCTTTTATTGTTCTGACTCAGTTTCCCTAATTGTCCTGACTTAGTTTCCCTAATTGTTCTGCCTCAGTTTCCCTAAATTGTTCTGCTTAATCCTTCTGGTTGCAATCCCTCTCCTGATCATTAATACTGATATAATTTAGGGCTAGTTACTCTAAGGTTATAAATTGTAAATATGTAAACTCAAGATAAGGGGGAGTTCAGACTTCCTGGCTCCTAACTCCTCCTAAATCATCAGAATGTCCAGTGCCTCCCCCCACTCTGTCAGAACTGGATTGATAATCTGTTCCCGCTCTCAGTACTCTGACTCTGTCCCTGCCTCGGTCTATCCCCTGGTAACTTGGAACCATGTGCATATATATGTCATTGAGAACTCACATTTGCAGCTGGATTCTGAGATACAATAGTCTCATTCAGCCCTGGGACCAAACCATAGTAAATCTCTTCCTTTCAAATAAAATATTAAAAACTCTCTAATCTTCATCTTGCCTCAGTTTCTCTAGTATTACAAACTGATCTTACATAAAATCAAACTTAAAGATTAAATCAAGAGAAAAATATACATTACATGTCAACCATATTAATATTGTTTTAGATGCATGCTTACATATGGGTAAATGTGTGTATATGTGTAGATAAATAGATATGTGTATGAGTATATGTAGATATATATTCATGTTTCTCTATGTATGTGTGCATATAGATATATGTATATATGTGTGGATCTGTGGATGGGTCTGAATATATATATATATATATGTATATGTATGTATGTTTATAGGTATGTATGTGTGTATAGGTATACATATGTATGTGAAATATGTGATATATGAAATATATATGTGCTTAATTATAGTCTGCTTGGGAGATTTGGAGGGATGAAAGGGGTAAAAAATTTTTTTAAAAAAGTACACAGCAGACAACAAAAGAACAATCTACAAAGAAAAGATAGACATTCATGAATATAATTTCTTCTATTATTTTATATTCTTTCTTGCTCTGGAAATATATTGCTTATATAATTTGAATCCTTCCTGGTATTCTGCTGGGCACATGACACTGTTCTATTCTGTTTTGTTTTATTTTTCTTTTCTATCTTTCTTTTTTTTCTGGTTTTTATTTGTTTGTTTGTTTTTTTGCTGAGAAGTTAGGGTTAAGTGACAGGCCCAGGGTCACATAGCTAGGAAGTGTTAAGTGTCTGGGGCCAGATTTGAACTCAGGTTCTTCTGACTTCAGGGCTTCTGTCTATCTACTGTGCCACCTAGCTGCCCCTGTATTTTTTTTTTTGTTTGTTTTTTGTTTTTTTAATTAATAGAAAATTTTTAAAAAGAAAAGAAAACCTTTAAACGGGATCATGAAGAATTAGACAACTGAAATAAGTAAGTAACACAAAAATAATAAGGAAAAATTAGGTCTAATTGTATAGTTCATCAAAAGAGCATTCATGTGATGGATTATTGCTTTATCTTTGCTGCATGCAGTCAGGTGACACATAGAATGGAACATTGGACTGAGTATCAGAAAAGACCTAAGTTCAAAGCCTTCCTCAGTCACTTAATAACTATATGACCATGGACTATATGACTCAAGCTTAGTTTTTTCATCTGTAAAATGGAGATAATAACAGCATTGAACTCAGTTCTTGTGAGAATCCAATAAGATAAAAGCATATTGTAAATTTTAAATTTCAATACAAATGTGAGCTATTATCATGATTATGTCTAATTGACTTAATGATTTCTAATTTTCCAGAAGAAGAAGCTGAAGTTTTGAGAGTTGAGGTGATTTGTAAATCCAGGTTTATCAAGTTTTCTGATTCCTAAATCAGAAATATAGACGCACTGGGAAGAGAATTGAGGTAGGGAGGGAGCTGAAAAGGGATCAGTGATTCACAAGATGTTGCCAATTATGGTTTGTGGTATTGGACAAAAGGTAGAACCAATATGTGCTTGAGAAAATATATTAGATATTAAGATCTATAAGTGAAAGAAAACCTAGAGATCATTTGTTCTAAGCCTTCCAGAATTTAGAGAGATAGAAATTAAAGCCCAGGGAAACTTAGTTATATTTCAAGATCTGTTTACATGCAATAATATTAATCATTATAGTAACAATAATAACAACTAAATCTTTTACATGTAACCCGTGGCTCAAAACCATTTTGCAAAAGACTCCCTCTTTGATGGAGATCAATCGCTCAATGCTTAATTATTTAATCATTTATTCTTGTACGAGGTGCATAGTTGGTTAAAACTTGATAGAAGAAAGATCTTGGTCATTATGTACTTCAACAACAATATTATATGATGATCAATTCTGATGGATGTGGCCATCTTCAACAATGAGATGAACCAAATCAATTCCAATGGAGCAGTGGTGAACTGAGCCAGCTACACCCAGGGAGGGAACTCTGGGAGATGACTATGAACCACTACATGGAGTTCCCAGTCCCTCTATTTTTGTCCACCTGCATTTTTGATTTCCTTCACGGGCTGGTTGTGCATTGTTTCAAAGTCCTATTCTTTTTGTACAGCAAGACAACTGTTTGGACATGTATACATTTATACGTTGACATATTTGGCATGTATTGGTCAGCCTGCCATCTTGGTGGGGGAAGGAGAGGTTTGGCGTTGTCGGTGCTGTGGGATTGCCCATGCATATATCTAGGGGAAAAAAAAGAAAAGAAAAGAAAGAAAGAAAGAAAGATCTTGGTCTTCTGGCTTCCAGCTTTGAAAGAAGATGTGATCAAGAAAACTATTAACATAATTGATTATAATCATAACAAAGGCAACAAAAATCATGTAATCATATCAATAGATACAAAACCCACAAATTTATTCCTATTAAAAACACTTGAAAACACAGATACAAATGAATTTTTCCTAAAAATTATAAGAAGCTTCTACCTAAAATTATCAGTAAACATTATCTGTAACAGGGTTAAACTAGAAGTCTTCCCAATAAGATCAGAAATAAAACAAGGATATCCATTATTATCATCAATATTATTCGGTATTGTACTAGAAATGCTAACCATAGCAATAAGAAAGGGGGGGAAAAGAAATTGAAGGAATCAGAGTGGAAAATGAGGAAATAAAACTCTCTTTTTGCAGATGACATCATGATGCTATACTTGAAAATCTAGAGATTCAACTGAAACATTAGTAGAAACAACAATTTTAGGATAAAATAAACCTACATAAATCTTTATCACATCTATATATTACCAACCAAGTCCTGTAAGAAAAAAAGAGTAAGAGACATTTAATTTAAAATAACTGTAGATAATACAACATTACAAAGATCACAAATAAATTAAATTGTAAAAAATTACAAATACAAAAATATAAAGAGTATACCTGCTAAGAAAACCTGGGAACTATATGAACATAATTATAAAATACTTTATACAAATAGATTCATATTTAAGTAATTGGAGAAATATCTATTGTTTGTGCATGGATTGAGCTAACACAATAAAAGTGACATTTTTATCTAAGCTAATCTATTTATTATGTGTCATCCCAATTAAACTAACCCCAACACTTATTTTATTGAGCTAGAAAAAACAATAATAAAATTTATTTAGAAGAACAGAAGGTCAAGGTTATCAAAGGAATTAATGAAAAAATTAAGGAAGGAAGTTTAGAAGTAACAGATCTTAAAATTTATTATAAGACAGTAATTACTAAAACTGTATGGTATTGGCTAAGTTATAGAATAATAAATCAGTGGAACTGAGTAGGTATATAAAACAGTAGTAAATGGTTATAGTAAACTTTTGTTTGATAAATATAAAGATTTAATCTTTTGGGATAAAAACTCACTATTTGGTAAAAATCTCTGGGACAACTGGAAAACAGTCTGACAGAAACTAAGTATAGGACAATATGTTACGCTATTTATGACAAGAGAACATTGTATATAATAAAATAATATTGTTCTGAGAGTAAATGCAAATGATTAAGTTACTCTGAGTAATATGGTCATTCAAATCAACTAAAAAGGACCAATGCACGCTATCCTCCTCCAGAGAAAGAACTAAAAAATGGAAAAATGTATTATGGTTACACACACACTCATGCAAATGCACACACCTCTCAAATGCTGACCTTCTCTAATGCAGAGTTGGGAGGGAGAGAGGAAGACAACTTGGATTTCAAAATGTAACAAAATCAATAAATTAATATTTTAAGAAATAAACTAGACATGGGTTCCATATTCTCTTCAGGGAGAAAAAGACTCTGGGAATTAGTCAACATGTAGAGAAGCTAGCTCCTTAATTGTGTTCCTATTTCCAACTTACTACAGTAGAAGCTTTGGGGAATTTCCCCTTGGTGCAATGGACAAAAGACTGTTGAATTCCTCTTCAGGATGGAACAATATGAGCAGAGAACTGATACAAATAATACTATGGATCCTGAGAAGTATCCATACTTTTTTACTTTAGGCAGGTAAAAAACCAGTGCCTAATAAGTGAGATTTGTATATTCAATGCCATCACAGTTATGCAGACACAGAAACCATTGCCACTAATTTCTGATATTCCTAAACTTCAAGAATCAATAAAACTCACAGAGCTCAGCTCAGAACTTTGGTCATCTCGAGGGTTATCTTGAGGATGGGCCATGAAATAAAGCAGAACAGCAATACCTCTGGTGCTGAGCTGTAGGTACAACCTGGAGAGAGATGGAGCAATACACAGGACTCTATTCTATCTGTGTGGACTCTATTCTATCTGGATTCCTTGGAACTAATGCAAAAGAGATGGTAAAAGTTGTAAATGTGGATTGCAGTGCTATCCTGAACATTGTTTTCCGGTCTTTTTATGATAGCTATTTGGGTAAAATACCTTTAAAGTCTATGACAGGCCTTGGACTTGGGATACATAAAGATGAGCCTGAAATCTCCAAAGGAAGTTGTCATCAACAGAACAGTGGACTCTCTGATTCTGGCAAGTCCAGATCTTCTAAGAACAACCTGGAATATCAGAGCTGATAGAAACCAATTCTTACCATTTAAAAATTCTACTGGGATAATGCAAGCAAGTAAGAGGCAGAATTCTTTTGAGAAACCTTGACATTCAGGGAACTCAGTTTAGCTGACCAATAAAAAAAAAAAAAAAAAAAAAAAAAAAAAAAAAAAACCTAACCTAAGTAACATTATTGAGAGACTGATCAACTTATTTGTAAAAAAAAAAAAAAAAAAAAAAAAAAAAAAAAAAAAGTCTCAGGCAATAGTGTTATTCACCAGATCAACCTATTACACATAGAAGGGTTAGATGAACTCATAAGCAGGTGGAGAGAACTGATGGACACTCCTCTACCCAAGGGCTGAAAAAAAAGAAGCTGCCCCATTTACCTATACGACAACCCAGACATAAGCACTGAAAGTAACACATCTAGTGAAGGAGGTTATGGATGTTAGTATGGGGCAGGAGAATTGAACTCATAGGCAACTTTTTTCCTGTCAAAAACTGCTTCAGAGATTCTTAGGGCACAGATTTAATCATTGAGCATGACAAACAGATAGCCAACCTAATATGGCTGCCAGCTCAGGTGTAGAAAAAAAAGTCTATAAAGATCTTGATAAGTTAGTTCATGTCAACTACTAGCTCAGGTATAGATAGGAACAGAAGAATGTATCAACATCAAGCCAGTCACTAGGTTAAGTTGTATAATGTTGCAGGTAAATCCAAAGATACAGTTTCACATGTATTTAAATGATAATACTAATGACTAAAATGTGTCTTCACATAATTGCATAATTATGCTTATTGCTTATTTTGTTGTTATGTTCATTTAGGATATTTTGTGTTATGTTCATATTATGACCTGTTAATTGTTTTGCTTATAAGCTAATGCTATATTTAAACTGTATTTGTTACATAGGCCTATTAATAATTTTATTGTTTATTGCTAGCTAGCTTTACTTTGTTAACCATGCTTCGTTGGTTTATGAATGATTGCTGTGTGCTAGGGATATGTGTGTTCTTTTCAAATATGAATATATTATGTCATATTAGTTGGGAATATTTTTCAGGTAATGCTCTACATAGTGCCATGTCTGTATGTATTGATAACATATATTTGTTTAATTTTTATTTCAACAGTACCATACTAAGAAAATAACTATTATTGTTTTAAAATTCTAATATTTGTGTTAATACTACATAGTTACAGGTTTCAAGTTTGCTAGTGCTGATCTTTCCAAAAAGAGTTTTGGCCCAAGGGATGAATTTAGTCTCTAGTTCCAATTCTTTTGCATAAACTTATACATTTTGTGGATATTGATTTCTGAGTGTTCCATGCCTACAGGAGGGACAAAAAAACTAAAAATCCTAGTCCTGTGACTAAAAAGATGCATGGTTCCTGATTTTTTTCAGATCCCTAAAGGCAGAGGAACATGTTAGGAAAAAGCCAATACCTGGAACCTTGATCATGTCTATTTCTAGCTTACTACTCTAGAGACTTTGAAGAATTTCTTCTTGAGTGAAATCTGGAACTTCTTTTTCTCTTGATTGAGCTAAGATATTTTGCTCCTAATGGGAGAACTCATTCACTTTATGAATAGGCTGGTATATAGCTTCATCCATATACTTACTCTAATTTTGGTTTGCTGTAACATTGGATAAATGGGCTTATTTGTTCTTTGCTATAGGTGTTCACTGGTGAACTGACATTTAGTGGGAAGAAAGTTAAGCTTTGGATATAATGGTCAGCCTCTAGTTTCAATTTTCTGTTATTTTCCTCATAGGCGTCAAAGTCCCTTTTGGAGAATTATGGGAAGAGGGGATTCTAGAGATATCTATTTCTTTAAGCATGCCCAAGTGGACACATATAATCTGTTGAAGACCTTAACTTAAAAAGGCCAAGGAATCCCATTGTAGCCAAGGCCTTCTCCAGTTGTTGTGATCTATATTTGGTCATTGGATCCAGAAGGCTTTGTGGGGGAAAGTGAGGCACAGCCCTTTTTCATTTAATTCCAATTCACTTGCATGGCATGGCATGACCTCCCTGATGTTAGGATCCTCTTCAAGAATGAAGGTCATCAGCATTGCTGTTATTGGGATTATATCCCAAAGAAATACTAAAGAGTGGAAAGGGACCTGTATGTGCCAAAATGTTTGTGGCAGCTCTTTTTGTTGTAGCTAGAAACTGGAAGTTGAATGGATGTCCATCAATTGGAGAATGGTTGGGTAAATTGTGGTATATGAAGGTTATGGAATATTATTGCTCTGTAAGAAATGACCAGCAGGAGGAATACAGAGAGGTTTGGAGAGATTCACATGAACTGATGCTGAGTGAAATGAGCAGAACCAGAAGATCACTATACACTTCAACAACAATACTGTATGAGGATGTATTCTAATGGAAGTGGATATCTTCAACATAAAGAAGATCCAACTCACTTCCAGTTGATCAATGATGGACAGAAATAACTATACCCAGAGAAGGAACACTGGGAAGCGAATGTAAATTGTTAGCACTACTGTCTATCTACCCAGGTTACTTATACCTTCGGAAGCTAATAATTAATGTGCAACAAGAAAATGGTATTTACACACATATATTGTATCTAGGTTATATTGTAACACATGTAAAATGTATGGGATTACCTGCCATCAGGGGGAGGGAGTGGAGGGAGGGAGGGGATAATTTGGAAAAATGAATAAAAAAAATTTAAAAAAAAGAATGAAGGTCATTTCCTGGGGGGGAGGGGGGGGAGGAAAGAGGAAAAAGAAAAGGAAAAAAAGGGGAAAAAAGGGGAAAAAAAATGAAGGGCAAACAATAATAACAACCTACATGGGTAAAAGATACAAGATACCTACCCTACGTATAGTATTACAAGTTTGCAAAGCACTTTACATACATTCTCCCCATTTAAGCCTTGTAAGAATCCTATGAATTAATCTTATGTTATGGATGAGAAAACTGATTCCATGTTCACACATGTAGTAAGAGAGATGATATTTAGACATTGACCCTAGACTTGATTCCAAATCTAAAGTCTTTACTATATCAAGCTGTCCACTGTAACAAATAATCAAGGCAAGATTTGAGAGCCCAGGTTTTCTGGCTTCAGCTCCTGGGCACTTTCTATTCAACTACAGAAATTCATTATAGGAAATAACCACAAAGTATGTATGCCTAAGAGCAATACTTCAGTAACCAGTGTAACTTTTCCAAAAATTTCTCACTGACATAATTCAATCTAAATCAGATAATCCTTCACAATGGCACATTGGGAACATTTTAGGGTTCTGTAACACTGTGTCTTTCACTTTGGATTTCCTTTTTTCATTAATGTGCTAATGTTATACAGGAGAATAAAGTGAGTGTTCAGCAAAGGAACACTGAAGAATTTATTTTCATCTAAATACCATAGCACCACCATTTTGGATTTCAGACTTTTCATAGTTCCTCATACTTCTCATACTTTTGCTCATTCTGACCTTTATATGAAAATCTAACTTATCATTTTATTAGCCATCTCCTCTCCACCTCAACACAGGCCTGTTGTAAGTCTCATCCTTTAAAGTTTATATGTCACTATGAAGCTTTCCCTGATCCTAATCTCCCTACCTAGGGAGATAATAATTCTGTCCTTAGATATTTGGTGAATCTCTTAAAATACCTCAACTACCCATCTACCATTACAATCTACTTTGTATTTTACCTGTATCATAAATATCTGTGCACAGTTGTAGGTCTCGTAGTCTCCAAACTTTACTGTATTCTCACTAGCAGCTTTCCCATGCTAGAGATGCTTCCACTCTTCAGTCATTTCTTGTGATTGATGAGATAACTTAGCTCTTGGTATGGACCACCATTTCTTGAAGTGTCCAGGGAATGTTTATTTCATTCCTGGTTCCAATTCTCACTCTGGATTTTTCCACTTTCTCCCCCACTAGGCTTGTCCCCACATACACTTTCTCCTTCCACCCCTACCTCAAACAGTTTTTTAGTTCTTTTTATGTGTTGTATTCCTTCATTAGAATATAAATTCCTTGAGGGGAATTTTTGCTCATGTATTTATATCCTCAGCACTAAGTATAGTGCATGCCACATAGTAAACACTTAATATTCTTTCTCTGTCTGTCTGTCTGTTGTGCTCTCTCTCTCTCTCTCTCTCTCTCTCTCTCTCTCTCTCTCTCTCTCTCTCTCTCTCTCTCTCTCTCTCTCTCTCTCTCTCTCTCTCTCTCTCTCTCTCTCTCTCTCTCTCTCTTTCTTCCCTCCCCCCCTTGTTTTCCACTTTTTCCTCCTCTTCCTTTTTTTTTTTTTCTCTTTTCCCTCCTTAGAGGGAGGATCCTATCTTAGTTATCTTTTGACTCTCCCCCAGTTCCCAGTACAATGTTTTGTACATCCTTCAGTATTTTAAAGGAGATTTGTATTTTTCATCAGTGTGGGTGATTTTCTAATAAAATATCATAGCCACTATATGCTCTTGTTTTGCAATCTCTCTTTAGGAGGACATACTTCTTTGCATTTATTTGGATCCCTAGCACTTAGTACAGCAACTGATAAATCGGTTATTGACTGACTTCCTGGTTTTAAGGCCTGACTCTCAATCCTTTATATTATTTGGCTTCTCACAACACATAGTAGGCATGGAAGTACTTGATTGATTAGAGCTGAAATTTGCAGTCTTCCAAAGCCATGCATTAAATGCCGGACAATTTATAATTTGATTCTGCCGTTTCTTTTCTCCCTAAATGAGAAAATTGTCAAGCATTTACCATAGTGCCTGGGACATTGCATGGGCTCTGTTGCTGTTCAGTCATTTTTTACTTTTTGTGACCTCTTTTTTTTTTCTTGAGAGGGGGCTCACGTATTGGAGCGGTTTGCCAATTTACTTCTCTAGCCCATTTTGCAGATGAGGCAAACAGGGTCAAGTGACTTGTCCAGGGTTACACAAGGAGTGTCAGAAGCTGGATTTGAAGTCATGAACATGAGGGCTTTCTGATTTCAAGTCCAGTGTTCTATCCACTTCCATCTAGCTGCCATTGTTAATTGTTAGCTATTATCATAACTGATCTATTTCTTGCCAATGAATCCAAATGCCAAGAAAGAGAAAGTGAGGCTGGTACAGCCCTCCCTCACTTAAATTCAATTCATTTGCAAATCATGGCAGCACCTTCTAGAGCAAAGGGTAAATAACATCAACAGCTATTATTAATTTCCCTTTAGTACTGCCATTAAGCATATCCTGGCTTTTTAACGTCCAGGTGTTTCCCCTTCCAAATTCCTTCCTCCTTCCCACTGGTCCTGCTTCTGAGAATTGCAAACTAATAGGTGCCTAAGAGATTTTACGATCAAAGTAATTCTCACAAAAGTATGAATGGGGTATAATACTACCCCAAAGGTGTTTCCTTTTTGAAGGCAGGGCTTAATAAATGAATTTCCCATTGGAGTAAAGTTGGAGGAAGATATTTATAAAAGGGTATCAATGCTCCTCTACCCCACTTTGCTCAGAGTTGGGGGACAACTCTAATGATTTGCCAACAAATACTATCCACTCTCCCTTTCTTTTTGAAATCCAGCCAGAATCTGGACGGCTCTATGAAAACAAAGACTCTCGGGTGAGGTGACTAGCACAAATCCCCAGGAGGAAAGGACTTAACAACCTCAAAGGAATGCTTTCCACCCAGCCCTTCCCCCACCCCAAAGAATCGGTTCATTGTTATACCTCTGAGATTGAATTGATTAAGCTAAGTAGTGATTCCTTCTCACTAGTTCCAGGGTTAGGCTGGGAAGGACAAGGGGCTAAGTAAAAGTAGTTATCTGAGGTAAGTTACGGCCTTTTCAGCCTATCTATAACCAACAAGTTTGCATTTTGCCGAACACATTTCTACCTTAACCTTTCCCCGCCACCTGATTGGCTGCTTAGAGGTCAATGATGGCTTTGACAAGCATTCTTGATTTATAACGTCAAATAGTTCTTGCTCCTTGCCAGACTCTGGTTTGGCTCGTCCTCTCTCCAGTTAATTGCCACAATACACTAATTTACAGACCGCGAGAAAAGAATTCCGAGCCAGGCTAACTGAGCGACGGAAGAACAATGTGGGTGTTCAGGTATCTGATTTCATTCATGCCTCAGGTTAACTGCCCTTTAAAGTAGTATTGACTCGGCCTCCACCTCCTTCAGTGTTTACTTTGAGATTAATAAAGCCAGAGTCAAAACTTGAAAGGTGGAATTGGAGAGCTGCAGATTAACAAGATTTTAAAAAGAGGGCGGAGGAACACATGCCATGCCATAGAAAACACAAAAATCACGTGTAGCCTTTGAACAGAGCCAAGGAGTTCCTAGCTTCTCTGGGCAGTACCGGGCAGAATGAGAAGCTAGCTACTGGAGGCTGGTGCCAACCTCTCAAAGCCCACGAGGTATTTTCACCTCCAGCTAAAACAAGCTTTGCAGACGCCTAATTTTAACCCATCATAGCAATCAGTCTACAAACACTGAGAAAGTGTCCACTATGTTTCAGGTACAGGGGCTGGACAGTCAAAAAAAAAAAAAAAAAGAAAAAAAGTAGTAGTTCCTGGCGACCAGGAACTTACACTCTGTGAGAAAAGGGTAAATAAGGTATATATAGAGAGAGATGTACATAAACAAATTTACGTTTGTATGTATATACTTTCATATGTACACCTAGACACATAAATATAAATGTATAATGAAGTAAGTAGGATTTAAATTTACAAATACATAATGTATTTTTGTTGATTTTTTTATTGTAGCTTTTTATATACAAAACATATGCATGGGTAATTTTTCAACATTGATCCTTGTAAAAACTACACACCTGTCAGATTGGCTAAGATGACAGGGAAAAATAATGCGGAATTTTGGAGGGGATGTAAGAAAACTGGGACACTGATGCGTTGTTGGTGGAGTTGTGAAAGAATCCGGCCATTCTGGAGAGCAATTTGGAACTAGGCCCAAAAAGTTATCAAACTGTGCATACCCTTTGATCCAGCAGTGCTCCTACTGCGCTTATATCCCAAAGAGATATTAAAGACAGGAAAGGGACCAGTATGTGCAAGAATGTTTGTGGCAGCCCTCTTTGTAGTGGCCAGAAACTGGAAACTGAGTGGATGCCCATCAATTGGAGAATGGCTGAATAAATTGTGGTAGATGAATGTTATGGAATATTATTGTCCTATAAGAAATTAGAAATTATATATTATAGATTAGAAATTATATATTATTATGTTATATATAGAGAAATTATATATAATTATGCTTAATTATATATAATTAGAAATTATATATATGGGGAAAACATTTTTACAGCTAAAGGTTCTGATAAAGGCCTCATTTCCAAAATATATAGAGAATTGACTCTAATTTTTTATATATGGTCATTCTTATATATGGAACATCTTTTCATATGACTAGTAATAGTTTCAATTTCTTCATCCAAAAATTGTCTGTTCATATCCTTTGACCATTTACCAATTGGAGAATGGCTTGATTTCTTACAAATTAGTCAATTCTCCATATATTTTGAAGATGAGGCCTTTATCAGAACCTTTAGCTGTAAAAATGATTTCCCCACTTAGTGCTTCCCCTCTAATCTTGTTTGCATTAGTTTTATTTGTACATAAGCTTTTTAACTTAATATAATCAAAATTTTCTGTTTTGTGATCAATAATGATCTCTAGTTCTTCTTTGGTCACAAATTCCTTCTCTTCCACAGGTCAGAGAGGTAAATGATCCTATGTTCTTCTAATGTATTTATAATCTCATTCTTTATGCCTAGATCATGAACCCATTTTGATCTTATCTTGGTGTGTGGTGTTAAGTATGGGTCCATGCCTAGGTTCTGCCATACTAATTTCCAATTTTTCCAGCAAATTTTGGGAAATAATGAATTCTTATCCCAAAGGCTGGGGTCTTTGGATTTGTCAAACACTAAATTGCTATAGTTATTGACTATTTTGTCCTGTGAACCTAACCTATTCCACTGATCAACTAGTCTATTTCTTAGCCAGTACCAAATGGTTTGGTGGCCACTGCTTTATAATATAGTTTTAGATCAGGTATAGCTAGGCCACTTTCATTTGAATTTTTTTTTCATTAGTTCCCTTGAAATTCTCGACCTTTTATTCTTCCATATGAATTTTGTTGTTATTTTTTTCTAGGTCATTAAAATAGTTTCTTGGGAGCCTGATTGGTATAGCACTAAATAAATAGATTAGTTTAGGTGGTATTGTCATCTTTATTATATTTGCTGGACCTATCCAGGAGCACTTAATATTTTTCCAATTGTTTAGATCTGAATTACATAATGTATTAATAGTTAATTAGCATCTATCAATTTCCAGTGATCTAATCTCAAAACTAATTAGTATGTAATATTAGTTCGATTTCTGTTGTCTAGATATTTTCTGAAGAAGTTTGTCTTGGCAAAGTTCTTTATAGTACTTTTCAAAATTAGAAACCTCAGAACAACAATTTAGTCAATTAGATCAGTGTCCTTAACTACCACCACCAACAACAACACCAATCCCATTACACTTAAGGAAATGGATATATTGAAAAAGTGAAGTCATTTGCCAAAAGCCGAGTCCTGAACTGCTTGCCAGGATACAGTTTAGCAAAGATACCTTGCCAGCTCAACCACAGAACTCTCAGAGTATCCATAGGTAAACCTACTGCCTGGAAAAAAAGAGAGACATTACTTGTTGATCTGAAACTCTCTTTAGGGTAACCCAAAATATAATTATCACCATGGTTATCTGTTCTTGTACATTAGTTCTTATCTTCTTGCATACTTGACACTCGGTTCATTGCTCTGACACACTATTAGATATATTAGATTTCTACCTCCCCACTCTCTATTCTGAGTCATGTCAAGAAGCAGCTAGAGCATCCTTCCAGATATTTTTCAAAAATCATCTTTGGTACTTGTTCACATTTGCTAATGCTTTATTTTCTATTAGCCATGATTCTTATATCGTTGAATTAAGTCTGAAACTAAATATTTTCAGTGTTTATGAACAAAAACAATATCTATGGAATTTTTATATGAAAGTTTAAAGAAAAATGAAGCAAAGTTTTATTGTTGTGTGGAGAGATAGAATCCTCTTTACTCAGTTGTTACTGTCTGTTATTGTTTATTTGCAGGACCTTGAGCCTTGGTATAGGAAATTAGGAAGTTAATTGAATTTTGGTGCTAATCTGAGTATTGGCACTAACTAGCTAACTGTATGACTTGGAAAAAGTAGTATGACTTCTCTATATTCAGATTTTTTACCTGTGAAGTGAGAGAGTTGGATTAGATTATTTTTAAGGTGCAAATCATAAGAATAGAGATTCAGAGCTCTAAGACTCAAAAGCTACAAGTTATAATCCACTAACTTTACAGATAAGGAACCTGAGGCCTATGTAAACAATTCAGGGAATTGTTTAAAATTAAGACAAGTAGTAAGCATTGAGGTCATTATAGAACCAAAGTCCTCTGACCCCACTGGGAAAGCTCATTATATATCTCTTTATGCAAAGTTGCTTGTCTATCTATTGTCCCTCCCATTACATTTTAAGCTCTTCTCTAGGAGACCTTTTGTTGTAGTTTTATTTTTGTTTGTTCTTTGCCTTTCTTTGTATACTCAGAGGTTAGTTAAAAAAAAAAAAAAAAAAAAAAAAAAGCCCAACCCAAGTAGTTGATTTTTAAAAGTTCTTTATTTGTACCTTGCTTTTTAACAAGGAAGCAAACACAGAAAGAGAAAAATTTAAATAAGTTTATTAAAACACCAAAGACAAAAAAATTGTTGAATGTGACCAGGCCCCAAAATTTCTATAGATGAATTTCATAATGAAAAAAGACAATCCTGATAAGTGCACATTTCTAAAAGGGGATGAGAAGAGTTTACTATTCTAGTAGTTTACTATTCTAGTAGATGCAGCTTTCTAAAAGGGGATTAAAAGGGAACTGCCCTTTCCCTTGCTTGGGTTGGCACTTATTGTGGCCATTCCTTAGTTGAGGACTGCTGCATACAAGAAGGAAAGGATGAAAAATCTTGGTTCATTCAAATTAACTTGGCAATGATGGCTATATTCTGTACAATAATTCTTCCATTTGGTGCTAGTACTACATTGCAGTTGGGTTTATATCACTCTTCTATCCTCAACAGAATTATCCTATTCTCTGCTCTGTATAATTTAGGAATTGATTTGGAAATCAGTTCCTTGAACCAAAGGAAGCACTATAAACAAACAGCACACCACACCTCTGAGGACACACAAGAGAAACACCACAGACACTTTAGCCATGAAAGATTTGGAAGCCACGCAATTAGCCATTTCTTTGGAAATAGCATTCCCTCCTCTTCTCCTGAAACTTGTTCCAGGCATTCTGAACAGATTCTATAAAGTTACAGGCATCATTGAAATTGTCAGGGAACTCAGGTGCAGCACTGCTGACTTATGAGAGTGCATATGCTTCCCTTCTCTACCAAGAAAAAATCCAGCCTAAGTTTGTGAACTTCAGTACTTAAGTCTTCTACTTCGCCTTTGTTTCATTGACAAATACTTGCAAAAGTGTGTTCATTTTATACAGAAGTGCCAGATTGCATCTGGTCCCATACTGGGCAGTATGCCTGGGGGGAAAAATTATGTTCAGTATCACTCACTAAAGAGGTAAGTATAGCAGAAACTTGAATGGCTGCACACTTACTTTGCAAATACAGACTAGGAGGCAGAATAGAGATGGCATAAAGCATCTGTCCTAATCCACATCTGCCCATCCTATTTGAGGGGAGCCAGTAATCCAACTTTTTGTTACATGGGAAATAAAACCCTTATGGGGTTCTCTAAAAAACTTCTTTGTATATGCCTGTAGAAGGCATATACAGATTCTCAGAAGACTCAGCAACCTTTATGCCAGTGGGACTGCTCAGCAGAATGTGGAAGATACATGGTTTTTTGAAATTTCACATCCATGCCTAATCCACTTGCTCAAATGAATTTAACACCCTTTCAAAGGCAGGTTGTGTGTGTGTCTGTGTGTGTGTGTCTGTCTGTCTGTCTTTCTGTGTGTGTGTGTGTGTGTGTGTGTCTGTGTCCGGGCTATCTTCTTCCACACGTGTGAAAGAAAACTAGACAGAGAAATCACATGTATTATCAGACTTTCCTCCCCTGTGGTGGGGCTCACGCACTGAACGTCTAGCTCCTAGTAGGAGTGGATAGCTCATCAAACAGAATTTCAAAGGATGCTAATCCACCATCCTGATTTCTAAGTCTTGCAACTACTGGAGGAAGTACCTGAAGTCATTTTAACAGTGTTCCATAATATATTCCCCCCCCCCCCCCAAGGGTCTGAATTACTTTATTTAGCCTCTTAACTCTCTCTGATGATTGTGGATCATAAAAGGTAGATAGGTTCAAGTTTATGCCCAAATACTTCGAGAGTGGTTGGCCTGTGTTCTTGATGGAAAATGATATCCAAAAGAGAAAGAACTATGGAGTCTGAATGCAGATCAAAGTACACTAGTTTACCATTTTTGTTTTTGTTTTTCCCCATTCACCCCCTTTTATTCTATTTCTTCTTTCACAGCATAACTAATATGGAAATATGTTTAGCATGATTGCATATGTATAATCTATTTCAGATTGCTGTCTTGGGGAAGGGAAAGGGAAAGAAGATGAAAGAAAAAATTGGAACTTAAAATCTTATTTTTAAAAAATGTTAAAAACTATCTTTATATGTAGTTAGAAAAAATAAAATAGTACTTACTAAAAAAAATTAATTCTTGATTGTAGACCAAGTTTTGATATTATATTTTTTTTATCAGACTTCTTGTTACTATGTTTTCTGTATCATATGTTGATGGAAAGGCTTCTAACCAATAGCTTAATGTTGCCTCCATATACTAAAATATATTTGAAGCCCATAGATACTGGCAGTTCAATATGATCACTTTGTTAGTGTTCAAATATAAATAGAATGTAAATATGTATTTCATATATTATGCCAAAAGAATGAAATAATTCAAAGGCTAAAACTGATACATGAATACATATAACTATCAACAAGGAAATGGCAAACCAAAGAATTCAGTTGCTCAGGTTATGGAATTGGTCACAACTTCAGATTAAATCAATAAAAGCTTTCATATGTACATCCTATTTTAGTTTCTCAGATACTTTGTATTAATATGCTAATTAATGGATTTTTATGTTACAATGACAAAATTGTCACTGACAGAAATTTACTACAAAAATAAAAAAAAAGGGACATAGTTTCAACAATATCAAGACTGTCCTTTCCAGGCACAAACTGACCTGATATAAACCAAAAAAGGGGAAAAACTCCTTTAGCTCTCTTTGATTCCAGGCATGAATTATATTTGTGCAGCCAAATTCCATGTTATTCATAAAAGTCAGGTTCAAAATTTACCAGTTGGAAAATTTCTTTTTCAGAAAGGACATAGTTCAATGGGAAACAGAATAGAGAAGATCCTACCTTTATTTATGTAATATTGTTCCCTTAACTTTCCCCAGGGACATTCACCTGTAGGAATTCTCAGCTTTCATCCCACGAATGGCAGACTATTGGCTTATGAACAATTCAGACCTGAAATCAAACTCACAACAATATCAAACTATATAGCCCCACAAGAATTCATTTCAAATAGAAAATTTAATAGCAAAACTAATCAGAGTTTAGAGTCATTATATCATATTTTTCTCATGTTGCAAGAATCACTCATAATGAGCACATATAAAAACATCTGTTACCCTTCATTTATAATATAAGAATAATTACATTCTGAGTTTCACACATACAAAGAAAACACAATAGTTGACTCCACCCCTCCCCCAAATGTTGACTACAGCTAGTGTCCAATTTTATACTGCTTGTTAAGATGTATGGAAAAATAAAGTCTTTGAATCTAAAGTCTATGGTTATAAAATTGGCTCAAAAAAGTAACTTCAGAATTAGAGAATTTTATAGCGCTGATAAGGACAGATAAGATCTTAGGACCTTGCTCAAGAATAAAGTCCCAAAAGAATTCTCACATAAAAATAACCGAAAGAGGCCTTTGCTGCTTTTTCTTTCAACAATAAGTCATCAATTATATTTAAATTATAATTATATTTTTGAAGAAAAATATATACAATTAAATATCTAACATTTTTTAAATGTTTTGGCCACATTCTTTTAACAGCTCAATTCATAATCTAAAAGCATCCAGAAAAAAATTACTTTTTAAACAGCATTTCTGATACAATGGTCCCCCACATTTCACAATATCAGAAAAATTTTAGAAACACAATAATAACATACACAATGTTATGTTTTAAAAATATGAAACAAAAACTTTTTAGTTGTCAGTTGACATCATTCATTTGAATATATTTCTAAATTATCTTACATGAAAAAATGATTCATCTTATTACTTTTAGCACATATAATCACATATAAAACCCAGGATAGAGTAATTCAGTAAGGGGTCATCATATTCAATTTTTTTTTTTTTTTTTTTTTTTTTTTTTTTTTTGCTGAGGCGATTGGGGTTAAGTGATTGGGGTTAAGTGACTTGCCCAGGGTCACACAGCTAGGAAGTGTTAAGTGTCTGAGACCAGATTTGAACTCAGGTAGTCCTGACTTCAAGGGTGGTGCTCTATTCATTGTGCCACCTAGCTGCCCCCCTCATTATATTCAATTTTTAAAAATAACAATGGTTAGCATTTATATAGTGTTGACCATGCATCAAGCACTGTATTAGAACTTTAGACTTATATCATTTAATCTTCATAACAACCTATTTTACATATAAGAAAACTAAGGCAAACACTGGTGAAATGAGTTGCTAAAGATCATACAGCTAATAATTTCTAAGACCAGAGCTGAACTCAGGTTTTTTGATCTATGTAGTTTTTGATCATGTCTCCTTACTACCAAATATACAATATATTTTGCATAAAGTTCTAATTTACCATAATTATCCTTATAAGAGAACACATCGGAAATGAAACCAAATTATTTAGTTCCAGTCCAAAACCTCGATCAAATCAAATTTGACTTTATAATCTCAATTAGTTACATTTAGTATTTAAATTATCATCTAAGAGAAGTAAGCTTTCTATACCTCAAATTTAAGAGTCTGTGGCTTCCAGTTAGTAAACTTTATTTGATAGAATATTGTCCATCTGAAATTGCCAACAGACATTTCTTTAAAAGTTTTCTCAAATTCTTGTTCATGGAATCAAAAACCTTTCTTAACTTCTCCAAATCCTTTTACCCTCCAGTCACACAGTCAATACAAACTGACTTCAACTTTCTATTTCCTCTCATTCCTACTTAACTTAAGCTTTCTCTCTTCCTTTCTTTGTCTAACCCTCCTGTAGACTTAGATTGAAGCCTACTGATTTACCTAAAGAATTACATTCAGCTGAACTGTTTCCAATTGGTTTCCACAAACCAGGAGAAAAAGAAAGAAATAACAACAACAAAAATCCTAACTTTTCTCATGTTTTTATCTCTGCTTTTCCAACTTGGCCAGGGTTGTGAAAGCAGACTCTCATAGGGTTTTTTCCTTATCTTCCACTAAGAGTGCTATCAAAGGTCAGTTAGAATAAATAGTTTTGGTTTGAGATTTCATTACTCTTTTCCCCTTCCTCTCCACTCCTAAATTCTTTCTGTGGTGTCTCCAGGAAGCTTTTATGTGTAGTTGCATTCTACCTCAGCTTTCCCAAAAGACACCCTTACTTCCTAATCACCTCAGTCCTCCCATCATTGTGAAAGAATGTTTATCCCCATTATCCACAAGAGGGTTGGGGCCCAGGCCACAGTGAGGTGGGGGTTGGCAGTCTCTTATGTCAGCAGTTTTCTCATAAGCCCTTTTGGATTTTCTAAATCTCTCTTTCCATTCCTTAGTCCCTTTTCTACTGTCTTTTTCCTTAAGATATTTTGGTCTTTGTCATAAGACAAAGGCAGTTTCTGTTTCAAAGTCCTTATTTCCACTTTTGAAAACAAAATCCCACTTTTGCCTAGACTACTGATTCTTAACTTTTTTTTTTTTTTTTGAGTATTTAAGTTTTCAATTTTTATCTGGTCAGATTTTCTTCCCATAATTTTCCTAGTTCTTATTGACCCTCCACCATTCAATTGTAGACATAATTAGAAGGATTTCCTTATTCCCAAGCTTCATTATTGAAGGCAAGGTCCAAAGATTAAAAGAAAAAAGTAAAGCAAACTGGGAAGAGAAAATTTAAAATGTCTTGTACCATCCAAGGCAGAAGCATATCAATGAAGCCAGATCTCAAATTCAAATCCTGTGCTATTTTTATAGATGAATTTCATAGTAAGATAAGACAATCCTAATAAGTGCACATTTCTGCAAGGGAAGGGATAGTAGTGTCCTCAGAGATGATCCTGATAGATGCATCAAATGTTCCTGCTTTCAGTATTGGCACAAATTATGGTCATTCCTTATAAGAGCTAGGAAAAGGGGAAAGAAATCATGGTTCTCTAAAAGTAATTTAGCAGTAGTAGCTAAATTCTAAACATGACTGAGAAGGATAAAGTGATTGACTGGAAGTCATCTGAATTAAATCTTACATTTGACTCTTATTAATTGAATAACCATAGGCAAGTAATTTAACCTCTATTTTCTCATCTGTAAAATGAAGATAACTGTAGTATTTACTTCACAGGCTTGTTGTGAGACTAAAATGTGGTAATATAGTATCCCAAAAATCTTAATGCAGTTTTTTTTTAGTGAGGCAATTGGGGTTAAGTGACTTGTCTAGAGACACACAGCTAATAAGTACTAAATCTGAGGCTGGATTTGAACTCAAGTCCTCCTGATTTCAGGATGGGTATTCTATCCATCTTGCTATCCCTTAGTGGCAGTTTTAAGCTATTAAAGCTTATTATCCTGGTTATATAAAGGGTTTTTTTTTTTTCCAAAAAAAACTTTAAAGCACTATGTAAATGGAGTTAGCCTGAGTTAATTTTTTCCCCAACCCCAAAATCACAAGTCCTACTTTTATCCTGTCCCCTACAACTACCATGGATAACCCTTTCCATTAACACCAACCACCAACCAATGACCATCCACAAGGCCCAGCTAAAAGTAGGACACTCTGAGGAAAATGAAAGAGGTATTATCTGTTAAACATATCAAAACACTACTGCCACTTTGACTAAAACCTCTTCTTACACCCTAATGGAAATAAAAGCCTTGCAAATGTACAGTATGCTCAGTTATAATAAAATTTACACCAGATCTCTTTCATCTTGGCTCTTGTAGCCATTTTCACCATCACTATTACCACTGATTAACAGTCACTGATGGGGTCATCATTATCATCATCACATTTGTATAATGCTTTAAATTTGTAAATGCTTTACTTGTGTTATTGTGGCATTTTAAAAAGATTGGGGAGACAGAATTCTGCCTAATTTTATCTTAATAATGCTAGCATTTAAATAAAAGGATGATCATTTGACCTCTCTCTCTTAGGTGGTAGGTTCTGGGCTTATATGTTTTTTTGAAGTGCAATGTTCAAAATCATGGCAATCGAATCTGATTGGTTAACAATTAATGAAAATGAATGTTGTAATGAGAGGCTGGATCTGAACTTTGATTATGTTATCCCAGTCTAAATTTCCCCTACCCTTGGGCAATCTATTAAAATAATTTATGCCCCACCCAAAGCTGAGCAGAAGGGAATTTCATCTTAGATTAAAGATTACTTGTAAGGTTGGGTGGGGTCAGATATAGAAGACAAACCTTCAGAGACTGAGGTTTTGAAATGAGAATTAACAGAAAAAGGGAGAAATCTGAATCTCCTCAAATTATTGGTTTTTAATAATTATTTTTCTATCCCATTTGTTTCCAGTTAATTTGAGTGAGTAAGCCCTAGAGTCCCTGGAGTAATAGCACCACACCTCAGACGACTAGAGCCACCATCTAAGGAAGCCATCCTTGTGGAGATGTGAGCTGACTACTTATTCTGTAGATTCTGTAGCCCCATCTCCTCAGTAGCCACAGCTACAAAGACCCAAGTTAAGTCATTTAGTCAAGTAATCATTGTTTCAAAGTGCCAATCCCTGTACCATTGGGATAAAAAGAAAGGACCTCATGTTGATTTCACTACTAAAGTATTTGACTAAAGTCAAATGATTCAATTTTAGAAATTAATTTGGTTTTATTATTGGAAAGAACATTAAAGATGATGCATTTAATGCTATATGCTAGGAATCACGTAACTTTTTGATCTGACTTGCACCTAAAATTTCCTAATTAGAATGTAAACTACTTGGGAAAAGGAACTTTTCTATTTTTCTATTTTAACCTGAAAGCTTAGACAATCTTTGGGCTAAGCTTAATAGTAAATAGTAAATGCTTAATAAATACTTTTCCATCTACTAATACTGCTGTTTACTCTAACTGTTGCTGTTGCTACCTACTATTCAGAACTACTACTGCTGCTGTTTTGTTTCCAATTCTTACTGATGACAAAAGTGCTGTTATTAGTATTTTGATGTGTATGGAATCTCTCTTTTTATCAAGCCATTTGGCCTATTTGTGCCTTAGTTTTCTCACTGATAAAATAAAAGGGGTGAACTTTTAAGATAGCCTCCAACTCTCAGTCCTTAAAATAAGCTAAATAAAATAAGCTATCTATTTCGAAGCTAAACTTTAAGCTGTCTTGTATTGAGTACCCTTGACCACAGGTATTGTTAATACTATTATTACTATTACCATAGCTGAGATTTACATATGACTTTAAGGTCTGCACAGAATTTTGTATCTATAATTTCACTTGAACCACAAGACAACCTTCCCTGGGAGGTAGATATTATAGATATTATCCTCACTTGACAAACATAAATGAGAAAGCAGGCTGAGGGATGTTAAATAATTTTCTTATTATCATAAAACTAGTAAGTGGAAGAAAAATTTGAACAAGATCTTCCTGACTCCATGTTCAGCTTCCTAATAGTATTATACTGAATAGTATTGTGTAAAGAAGACTTTCTGGAATTGTATATTTCATATGAATTGAAAATGTAGTTTCATTTATCTATAGTCAGCATAGACTTTTATCTAAGCACCACCTTTTAGGTAAATAACAATTAGCATTTAGAGGTATGAACAGAACATTATTCATTTACTTTCTAAGAGTTATTCCCTGGGTCTGACTTGGGAAAGGTAGGGAAATAAAGCAAATGGATGTGAAACAGGAAAAGTTTTACCATCAGAATTAGTGCCAGTTTATGAATAAGCATAGCAGGGAATTATCTCTAGATAGTACAAATTCAAAGGTAAAAGAAAGGCCCACTTCTGCTATCTTTTCCCCAAATCCCTTTACTTCATCTAGCTGATATTCTATTGGAGCTTTTTTTGATTGACTTTAGGCTTAGGTATGGATTAAAATGGATAGGGAGGTAATATAGTGCTTAGAGTACTGAACCTGAAGTCAGAAAGACTTATCATCTTGAGTGCAAATCTGACCTCAAACATTTACTACTATATGACCCTGAGTAAGTTACTTAACCCTATTTGCATTAGTTCCTCATCTGTTAAATAAATTCTAGAAGGAAATGACAAATTAGTCTATTATCTTTGCCAAGAAAACTCCAAATGGCCTTACAAAAAGGCAGATGGGTGTGACTGAACAGCAATATATTAAAATACAAGTGCTCCAAGGAGACTTACTATTTTATTATTCCTATAGAACTGTGAATGAATTTAAGAGATTTCCTTGAGAACAGCATTTTTATAGCGAGTTGAAGGGGAAAAAAAAAAACACCAAAAAAACAAACCTAATGATAGGGAATCTGCCAAAAAGGCATAGGCTGAAGAGGATGGAGATTAAATTTTCCTTTATCACAATTTCACATTGGACTGGCTTTGCTAAGACTTGTTATTTCTCAGAAAATGAAACACATTCTATTAAGTTATATCCACAGGGATGGAATGGAGTGGTAATTTTGGCTACCCACTGTTCCATCTATCTGTACATGGCTTCCATTGCAAGGTATATTTTTCTGGCAGATTTCCTCAGACAAAAATCTAAGATCTGCAAAGCGTGCTTTGAATAGCAAGGCCAAGTACCTTTGATGAGAAATAGGAAAGGGGGGAGTCCTGTTTGGGTCGGTGCAAAGATAGTCTCGTAAGGTGCAGTGTCCCCTGTAAATGAATTTGCAGGCCTGAAAACCTATATTGATTTAAAAAAAAAAAAAAAAAGGTTTATTGTAGGGATTTAGAAGTAAGGTAGGAAGACGCCAGGGCCAAAGGTGGTCGCTGGGCAGGCAGGAACCCTTACATGGCTGGAAGGATACCATGTTTGGGGGAAGGGCTCCTGCCAAGAGAGAGCTCCAGTTTGGCTCTTTTTATACCTAAAGGGGGCTTGTGGGTAGAATCCCAAGCTCCTGTGGGTTTTTCGGATAAGGAAGAAACTGTTTGGGGGGGTTGGGGAAACCTGAGCAGATAGTGGGGACTGGGAAAACCCAAGCCAGCTCAGATCCGGTGGGGGCTGGACCTGAATTTCATTGGAATTCAAAAGGATGCTTTTTGACCAGGATTTGTGAATCAAAGGTCAGCCGTGGGGCTTGAGGAATCAGAAAGGAATCTTAAAGGGACCTCAACCCCCATCACCTTGTCATATTCAACTTCCCTTTCCCCAATCAAGAATCTTAGGGACCTCCTAAGTTGTCTAGTTACTTTTCTAAGCTTTATGTCTATGTTTGAGAAACTTAGGTAAGTAGATTCCACCAGTGGAGGTATAAAAGTAGGTTTTTAAGATAGAGTTGTGAAGGTTTTGCCTATTCCAGAAGGCAATCAGGCACTTAAGCCTCATCATCTGAAGGGGTGGCTCATTTCTTCAATAAGTACATACTGAGAGCTTGGCTTAATATATATTTAGCACTATGCCACTTACTGGATTGGGATAAAAAAAGTATTGTAGCTCTTGTCCCCTGCCCTCTAGGAATAGTTCATCTTCTGAGGAAGTAAAACAAAGAACAATAGAAGACATATTAAAAAATTCAAAGGAACTATAAAGAGAAAAAGGACTATGAATTCTTAATATCCCTATAAGCAAGGCAGTCTTTCATGGATTAGTTGGCTCTTAAACTGGGCCTAGAAGAATTGAATTGGCAGAAAGAAGAAAGAAAAAATAGGCATAACAATGTCAATAGCAATAATAACATTAAAAACAATAATAGTAATAACGACAGTAGTATTTATTTTTTTATTTATAATTTTTTTCACAGTATATATGCATGAGTAATTTTTTTTTATTATATTATCCCTTGTATCCATTTTTCCAAATTATCCTCTCCCTCCCTTTACTCCCTCCCCTTGATGACAGGCAATCCCATACATTTTACATGTGTTACAATATAACCTAGATACAATATATGTGTGTAAATACCATTTTCTTGTTGCACATTAATTATTAGATTCTGAAGGTATAAGTAACCTGGGTAGATAGACAGTAGTGCTAACAGTTTACATTCACTTCCCAGTGTTCCTTCTCTGGGTGTAGTTATTTCTGTCCATCATTGATCAGACAGTAGTATTTATAAAACACTTAAAATTTGTAAGCCATGTTATCTGTGTTGTCTCATTTGATCAAAAAGATAAGCTGGATATAACATTTTGAAAGATAGTGCCTTTTTGCCGTTTTACCTAAAAGGGGATAAACATTAGTGGTTCCTTGTTTCTCAAGTCTTTTCTTTGCCTGACTAATGAGCCACAGAATTTACAAAAGAAGCCCAAAGCCAACTAAGTTGGTAATTTTCCTTATCTCTTTTTAATGATCATCTCATTTTAATGATCTCTCCCTTCCTCTGCTTCCCCTCAACAACATCTCTTTGGCTAAGATCTAGATTTTTCACTGAACTTTAACAGTAAACTGCTCTGTTTCTGATGTCCTATTCCATATTGTTAGATTGGACATAATACATAAATCAATCAAAACTAAATAGGATGTAAACTCAAATCCATCAGAATAGATTTACTTAACATGGAAAGTTAGGCCTATGAATAAATTGTAAACAAATTAAAGAGAACATGAACAAGTAAGATTATTCAGACCAATTCATGAATGTTCAGGAAGCTTTCTGAACAAATTGAAGGCACATATATGACTAAAGACTTCCCAAACCTCTTGAGATTTAAAATTTATGTAAGCTAGGGTATTATGAAACTAGTAGTTCTGACTTGATCAGAGTGTGCTAAATGAGCAAAACAAACAATTGAATTAACTGTGACAATATAACAGATTTGGGCTGTTAGGATTATAGAATACCTATTATGGAAATTAACTCACCATATCTGATGAGATATGGAAATGAGGTCATCAGTGAGTCTGGATACATTCATTCCAGTGTATCATCAGAGACCTCATCAAGGAAAGTGATGACTTTCATATAAACCTATTGTGAGCCATAACTAAAATGGGGAAACCAAAGTTTTGACCCAAAGTACAGAATTTTAGAGGATGAATAATTTTAAATAATGCTTTAATGCAATTTTTATATGATTACTTTTATCTTTTAACATCAGTGGGACTCCTTCAGCAGTGTAGAAACTAAACAGCACAAATAACTGGTTCAGGTAGGAAACTTACAAATAGTACTCATCCTTTTCTTTAATTTCTATCCTGAGGTCCCAAACTAGGTGAATTCCTACCTGACTTGGCACATCTTACTCTTGCCTAAACAGTGGCTTTCACAGAAACTTCTGATCATTCTTCAAGGTTGGTTTTAGTGCAGTTAGGGATTGTAAGAGTCATCTAGTTCAGCCTCCTCATTTCAAAGATGAGCTAACTGTATTAAGGAGAATTTTAGTGACTTGTTAAAAAGTCACATGGGAAATCGTATTGGGGATGGCATTCCATGTCTTGTCCTGTGACTCCAAGATCACTTCACTTTTCATCACAACATTGGCTTCTTATTACTTCTAACTTGTCTTTCATTTATTGTTCTCTATTATTAATCTCTAACTCACTTGGAAACTAAAAGAAAGATAACATATTAATATAGGGCAGGCATAAGATTCAGATGAAGAGTACATGTGACATATATATATATATATATATATATATATATATATATATATATATATATATATATATATATATATATATATATATATATATATACATAAGCACATATATATGTATATATAAAAATTTAGTGGGGTGAATTTTCTCCAAGGGATATTGAGTCGTCCTCAACATCGTATAGCTTCTATTCTTTGCTCTCATATTCAATTGGTTCTTTCTTACAGAAGAACTGTTCAAAAGTCTGTCATCATCATAATATGAATCCTAGGAAGAGAAGGGAGTATGATATAGAAGAAAAGACATGAGATTTGAATCAGAAGACCCGAGTTCAAATACTGCCTTATAGTGAACTATTTGTGTGATGTTGGGACTGACATGATGCCTTGAACACAAGAAGCACTTAATAAAAGTTGATCAAATTGAATTTGGATAAAGTAACTTTAGTCTTTTGAACTTTTTTCAATTGACAAACATTTATTGTATCTTCTTCCTCCTCCCTTCTACTAATATTCCATTGGGAAAAAAGAAGAATACAGAACTCTTGTAATAAATATGCATCGTCAATCTAAACAAATTCCCATGTTAACCAAGAAAAAAGAAAGAGAACACTTTCTCTTATATATTTTTTGATCATCAATCACTTGGGGAATGATTCTTTTTCTCATAATTTGAATTTGAATTTGTTCCTTATATAAGGATTTGAATAAATCTGAATTTGCTTAAGTTCCTTATATAAATTTGAATAAGATTCTTATATCAATAAAACATCTTGCCAACTTAACTTCCACTGGCCAAAGCCCAAGTATGATACATGGAATATATTCTTTTTTAAAATTAATTTTATAATTATAACTTTTTTTTTTTTTTTACAGTACATATGCATGGGTAATTTTTTACAACATTATCCCTTGCACTCCCTTCTTTTCTGAATTTTCCTCTCCTTCCCTCCACCCCTTCCCCTAGATGGCAGGCATTCCCATACATGTTAAATATGTTATAGTATATCCTAGATACAATATATGTGTGCAGAACCGAATTTTTTTGTTGTTGTTGCACAGGAAGAATTGGATTCAGAAGGTAAAAACCTGGGAAGAAAAACAAAAATGCAAACAGTTTACACTCATTTCCCAGTGTTCCTTCTCTGGGTGTAGCTGATTCTGTCCATCATTGATCAATTGGAATTGGATTAGCTCTTCTCTATGTGGAAGATATCCACTTCCATCAGAATATATCCTCATACAGTATTGTTGTTGAAGTGTATAGTGATCTCCTGGTTCTGCTCATTTCATTCAGCATCAGTTCATGTAAGTCTCTCCAAGCCTCTCTGTATTCGTCCTGCTGGTCATTTCTTACAGAACAATAATATTCATGGAATATGCTCAATACAGAACAATGTATTGCATGGAATAATATTCCATTATATTTACCCCATCCCAAGGTTCTCTAGTACTCTTAAAAGGTTCTAGATATCTAGGCTCTCTGCCAATAACTCTAGCCCCCACAAAATGTATCGTTTGAGGGTGAGTCCCTCATACTTCAGTCCTATTTAATCATAGTTGGGTTTATTATTAATTTTTATAAAGAAATAATCACAAATATATAAATTTACTTCCCTAATATGTGGGGTACTTAATTCACTCCCTCCATACTATCTCAGTCTCTGAGGAAGGGAAAGAGATTATATTGATAGTTTAGCTTACTTTCTTTAGAGCATAGATTTAGTTCTAAACCCAACCCTACCCCACCTTGGGGTTCACATTACATATATATTGAATTATAATCACTTTTTCTGGGTAAGTTATTATTTGATGAATTTTTGCCTTCTGAAATATTGAATTCCAAGGTCTCTGCTAAATTATATGTGAGCCTGACTGTGGCTTCATAGTATTTGAATTCTTTCTGCTAATAGCACTTTTTCTTTGACCTAGAATCTCTGGATTTTGGCTCTTGATGTTGATAGGACATTTCATTTTGGGGTTTCTTCCAGTGGATGACCAAAAGATTCTTTCTATTTCCATTCTCCTCCTCTACTTCTAAGAGATTTGGGCAGTTTTGTGATTTCTAAAAAGATGATATCTAGGCTCTTTTTTTGGTCATTGCTGTCAAGTAGCCCAATATTTTTTAAAATTTTCTCTTCTTAATCTGTCTTCCAAGTCAGTTGTTTTTACTCTGAGATATCTTATATTTTCTTCTATTTTTTCACTCTTTTATTTTATTTCTTGTTTCTCAAAGAATCATTAAATTCTACTTGGTTCATTCTAATTTCCAGTAAGTTTATTGCTTTGTAAAGATTTCATACCTTTTGTTGCAAGCTGTTAATTTTCTTACCAATAAACTTTAGCTTCATCTTTGCCAGGAATTCTAGTTGGTTTTGTAGCTAAGCTTTGTTTTTCTTTGAATTTTGCATCAATTGTCTTCTTGGGTTTTGTCCTGAGCATCCCTATCACAATCATAGCTTCTTATAATGGAACTTTTTATTTTTCCATTTTCTAATTATTTCAGCTTATTTCTGATTTCAGACTTTGTATTAAAGCTAGGTCTTGAATATTTCTAGAGGGAATGTCTGGGCTGACTTTGTGTCCTCTTGGGCTCTCTATTATTTTCTTTATGAATGAAATATTGTATTATTCCTAGATAATAGGGATAACTCACTCCGGGGACCTATAAGTTTTAAGTGCTCTCAAAGTCATTTAATCCAGTATAAAATCTGATAACTATTCTTCTGGATCAAATTCAAGTTCTTGATTTAGATTTGGTCTGGAGTTCCAGAGATTGTTGATGGAATATAGCAACTATCTGGAAAACTCTGCAAGTTCATAAGAAGAGAAGAATAGGTTCCCCTTTGGTCAGACTGCCCTATTTATTACACTATTGGCTTTAAACTTGGCTAGAAAGTGGAACTGAGGCTCTATTCTGTTCCTGGAGTCAGAACCAGCTATTGTTTGCTTTTGAAGTTGCTTCTCATTCAGTATATAACATAGGGTCTGTGGACCACTCCTCACCTTGGAATGCCACTCCTAATAAAAATTCCTTCCTTGCCCTAGATCTGTGATCCAGAACTAGATAGGGAGTGACAGAGTTATCAGTTGGAACCAGTTCCTGAATTTTGCATAAGGTCAGCCCCCCTGTGTGAAACTGGTATTTCTTCTTGCCCTAATGCACAGCCTCAGTCTTCTTTCAGTTCCTGCAACAGTGGAATGTTCCAAAGAATTGACGGCTAGTTAAATCCATACTCAGTGTCTATAGACTTCTCTGTCTTCCTATGATAACCTGTGTTAAATATATGACTCATTGTGATCTTTTCCTTGGATTTCCTTATCATAACTTAATCTGGTGCTTTTTCTAGATTTTTTTGGGGGGGAAATTATACTGGAAAATTTATCTGTACTTTATCCTGCTATTCTTCCATCTTTACTTTCTTCCTTATATATCATAGAAATCAAAACTTTATTAGAGGAACTTGTTGTAAATATTCTTCCTCTAATTAACTGCCTCTAAGCCCAAAGACAGAAAGACAAATTAAAATCCATCCTCAGACACTCACTGTGTGACCCAGAGTAAATCCATTTAATTCTGTTTGCCTCAGTTTTCTCATCTGTAAACTATAAAAATCTAGAAAAGGAAATGGCAAACCACTCTAGTATCTTTGCCAAGAAAATCTCAAATGGAGTGAAGAAGAGTCAGATAGGACTGAAATAATTGAACAACAATGAAAAGTGTCCATTTTATCTTCTGTGATTCTTTCCATTTCTTGTTTGGTCTTCTATCTATCTATTTGAAAAGATATTTCTTTCTTCTTCTTCTAATTTGCTTATTGTATGACCTTTTATATTTTAGTCATGTATTATTTTATCTTGGTACATAGTGTGAACTATTGCCTAAATTAATTTTCTTCCAGAATGTTGTCTTCCCAGAGTCTTTTGTCAAACAGTGAATATTTACTCTAGTAGCTGCAATATTTGAGTTTATCGAATATAACAAGTGATTTCATTTTCCTTTGTATGTTATATACCTAAACCTTTCTACTATTCATAGTCTCTATTTTCTTAAACCAGTACCAAGTGGTTTTTGATGAATATTGCTTTGTATATACTTTAATACCTGGTACTTCTTTGCTCCCATTCTTCCTCTTCCTCCCCTTTTTTAGTCTTTATTTCTTAGAGATTCTTTATCTTGTTTCTCTAGATGAAATTTTTTTTAAGATTATAAAAGTAATCCTTTGATCTTTTGATTGATATGGCATTAAGACAATTAATTTATAGAGCATTATCATCTTTACTGTATAATCTTGGCTTAATCATGAGCAATTACCATTTTTCTAAATGTTTAGATTTGTCTTTATTTCTGTAAGACAATTTTGTAGTTGTATTCACTTGGTTCCTATGTGTATCTTGAACATAGACTCTTCAGTATATATTTATTTTAAATGGAATTTTAAAATATGCCTTGCTATTAGGCTTTGCAGGTAACCCTATGATGATTGAGGTGAATTTTTAAAAATATATATTCTATAACTTTGCTGAAATTAATAATAATTTTTTAGTTGATTCTTAAAGGTTTTTTTTAAAAAAGCAAACTATCAAAGAGCATCTTCAAAAACTGATTACTTTGTTTCCTCTTTGCTTATGCTTATTATTCTGACTTCATTTTGTTGTTTTAATGTTAGGATTATAATTTCAGGCACTATGTAAAATAATATGGGTGATAATGAATACCTTTGTTTTATGCCTGATCTTATTGGAGAGAACTCTAATGTGTTCTTACTACATTTGATAATGGTTCTTGATTTAGATAAATACTACTTACCATTTTAAGCAAAGATCCATTTATCTTTATATTTTTAATGTTTAAAAAAAACAATAACAAGGAAGATTCTGGGAAAGTGGAATAAGTTGGTAAATTTCAAGCTCTACAGATTTCCCCCACAAATAAATCAAATTTGTGCCTCAGGGAAAACATACAATGGTAAAAAATTAAGAAGACTTGGGGCAGAACAAGGGTCCTATTAGAAGATCTGAAGACAGACTTCAGCTTGAAAAACTAGAAAAGAAGAATAAAAACCATCCAAGAAAAACAAGAATATTATGGGGAGGGGAGGAAGTAACCAACTAGAATAGGAGATACAGAATCTCAAAAATGAAAATAATTCTTTGAAAATTAGAATTGGGCAAGGGGAAGCCAGTGAAGCTATGAAAGACCAAGAAATAGCAAAATAGCTTTTAAAGAATGAGAAAATAGAACAGAATATGAAACATCTTACAAGAAAAATGACAGATCTGGAGAAAAGATCAAGAAGGAAAAAATCTAAAAATAATTGGACTGTCAGAAAGTTGTGACCAAAAAGAGAATCTTGACACAATAATACAGGAAATAATCCAAGAAAATTGTCCTGGAATGAAAAAACATGAGGGAAAAGTAGAAATAAAGAAAAACACACTCAAAGAGATCACCACCTCAAAGAGATCCTTTGTAGAAAACACATAGAAATATTATTGCCAAATTTCAAAAAACCCAGATCAAAGAGAAAATTTTGTAAAAACCAAAAAAAAAAAAAAAAAAAAAAATCAAATATACTGGAGCTATAATTAGAATTATACAAGACTTGTCAGCAACTACAATAAAAGACCAGAGGTCCTGGAATCATATCTACTGACAATCAAAATAACTAGGCCTATGGCCAAAAATATCATATCCAGAAAAATTATGTATAATTCTGAATGAGAAAAAAAAAATGGAGATTTAAGGAATTTTCAGATTTTCAGAACTTTCTACAAACAGATCCGAACTTAACAGAAAATTTAACATATAAGAGTCAATACAAATACATTTTAAGAATCTTAACATGGAAAACTGTTTAAACATGGGCAAATTTTTTTATGTTATATATGTATATATGTATACTATATGTTTAAGATTCACATCAATAATAGGATAGCTCAAAAGAAAGATTGGCAGAGTTAAGATAAAAATAGTACTCATGTTATACCAATATGGTGCAGAGGAAAAATAGACACAGAGGCATTAGGGGGGGGAGGGCTCATAGTTCCGAAAAACCTACTCACATCAGGAATAGGTTCAATAAGCAACGCTACATATATATCATGAAGGGTATAGCACCCTCCAAAATTTATAAAGAAATAAGGGGGGAAGGGATGAGTGGATGGGGAAGCAAAGAGTGAGGGAAGAACATGAAGGAGGAATCTTTGAGTGGGGGGAGATGAGTAATAGCAAGGAAGTTATGGAACAGACTTTAATTAAAGAGGCAGCAGGGATAGGAAAGATGTGTGTGGGTGTGGGTGTATGGGTGTGAGTGTGTTAACATACATATATATATATAAATATATCTTTTCTTAACTGTAGCTTGCTTGAAGGTAGTAAAGGGGATAAAAGGGGGGAGGAATAAAGTAAATAAGTTGTGCAGCAGAGTACAAAAAAATTTACAAGGAAGAAAAGAAAAAATGGACATTAGTGAATATACTTTCTTTTACTAATATATTATACACATTCTTGATCTGTAATTTGTTGTTAAATATTTTGAATCCTCCCTGATATTCTGCTGGACACATGACAATGTTCTCTTGTTTTGGTTTATTTTGTTTTGTATTTCTTTTCTATTTTTCTTTTTTCTTAGTCTGTTTTTTCCAATAAAATAAATTTTTAAAAATCATATATATATCAAAAAAACAATAGCCCAGAAATATTCATTGCATTTTGTCAATAGTTTTTTGACAAAAGTTTTTCTTTGTCAAATTTTTGTTTTAAATCATATGATTTTCATTATTGTAGTAATCTATTAAGTTGATAGGTTTTTTAATCTTGAAGAAATCCTGAATTTCTGTTATAAATTCAATCTGATCAAATTGTATAATCTTTTTGGTATGTTGCTAATATATTGTTTAAAATTTAAGTATTATATTAATTTTATTTCCCTGTTGTGACTCTCAAGTTTAAATATCAATGCCATCTCTGTATTATGGAAGGAATTTAAAAGGACACTTTCCCCCCCATTTTTGTAAACAATACTTCTAACTTCAAAATTAATTCTTATTAGACTATCAGATAGAAGTCATTTATAAATTTATCTGGTCCTGGGATTTTTTGCTTGGGAATTAATAATTTAGGACATGTTCATTTTCTCCTTGAGATGGATATATTTAAATTCTCTATTTTTTTGTTTTGGTAATCTGTGCATTTTATAATTGCAGTAAATATTTGTTCATAATTTAAGTTAGTGGTTGTATTTGCATATACTTTGACAAAGCAGTTTTAAATAATTTACTTTATTTCATTGTTATAAATTACCCTTTTTTATTTTTGATGCTGGTAATTTGATTTTTTTTTTTTTTGCAATAAAGTTCAATTAGTTAATTTACCTAGTTTAAAAAGTCTGTTTTATTAATTTGATGAGTTTTTTTGCTTTTATTTTTATTAATCTCTTTGATTTTCAGAATTTCAATTTTGATATTTATTTGTTTTTGTTGATTTTCTACTTTTATTTGTCTATTAAATTTATTGATGTACTTGTAATCTGTTTTGTTGATGAAAATATTTAGGAATATCACATATTTTCCTTAAACACTACATTGGTTGCAGCTTACAAAATTTTTTCCCCATTTTTTTAATTAGTTCAGCCTATTTCTGACTACAAACCTTGTGTTAAGGCTAGGTTCTGAATAATTCTAGAGGAAATATCTGGGCTGAGTTTGTGAACTCTTGGGTCCTTTGTTATTTTCTTTATGTATGAAATGTTGTGCTATTCCTAGATAATGAAGAGAACTTAGTCTGGGGACCTGCAAGTTTTAAGTGCTCTCAGAATTATTTAATTAAGTGCAAAATCTGATCACTATCCTCCTGGATCAAATTCAAGTTCTTGGCTTAGGTTTGGTATTGCCTCCCATTTTTGTCATTTACTTTGATAAAAATTTTCTATTGATTTTTTTCTTTATTACACCAGTTATTTAGAATTTATTTATTTAGTCTCTAAATAATTCTTACTCTTTTCTCCAAAAGCAGCATATAAGGCATATCCTTTTTTTTTTTTTTTTGGTTACATCCCAATATGTCAGGATACATTTAACATTCTACTTTTCTACATTTGTTTGTGAAGTTTTTATCCCTTGGTGTTTGTTCAGTTTTTTATAACAATTATATTTATAACTGTAGAGTATCCACATTTACCTTTCTATTCTGATTTAGTAATTATCAGAGATCTCTTCTAGGTAATTTTTCTAAAATTCTATGATTTTCTTAACTTTTTTGTTTATTTTTGAATTATTTCTTGTTTGTTATTCATTTTTATTCTCTATTTTCTTGTTTATTTATATTTTTGTCTATATTTCTGAGATGAAAAAATTGAGGTTCCCCCATTATAAGTGATGAGAGTTAGGTAAGGGGTAACAACATGAAATTAGGGTTGAGGTCTAATGGCAGGTTTGGGGTACAGGGAGTCAAATAGAGCTCTCCTGCAACCCCTTTGGATTCTGTGCAAGGATACAGAGTTAAATGAGGTCTAGTAGTGGCACAAGAGTCCCCTGCAAAAGAATTTAGAGATCTGAAAACCTAGATTAATAAAAGAGTTTTATTTTGGGGTTTGGAAGTAAGGTTAAAGGTAGAAAAATGCTAGGGCCAGGACTTGCACTGGGCAGACAGGAACTCTTGGCATAGCCGGTGTATGTTATGTTTGCGGCTCCTGCAAAGAGTGGACTCCAGGGTTCCCTTTTTTATAATGGGGGCTTTTGGTAATCTTGAAGATGGGTGGAGTCCCAGGTTGGCTCCTGGCTGGTTTCTGCCAGGGTTAGAATTTGAATAGAATTCAATGGGCTTTTAGATAAGGAGGAAGCTATTTGTGGGGATTGGGGAAACCTGAGCAGATTGGGACTGGGACAGCCCAAGTTAGCTCAGATCCAATGAGGGCTGTCTTAGAAAGGAATCTTAACCCACATCATAAGTTTTACTATTTATTTTCCTTGCAATTTATTTTCCTTTTTTGTACTAGGTCCTATGCTATTCAATGCATACATGTTAAATATTTATATTAATCCATTATCTATGGTGTCTTTAAGCATAAGGTAGTTTCCTTGCTTATATTTTTAACCAAGTTTTTTTTTTAATTTTACTTTTGCCTTTCTAAAGATAATAATTGCTACTCTTGTTTTTTTGAAGTCAGTTGAAGTTTTTGTTCTAGCCTCTAGTTTGAACCCTGTTTTAAATGCTTCTTTTAAGCAATAATTTATTGTACTCTGTTTTCTATTCCTTTCTGCTGTCTTACATTTTATGGTTGAATTTATCCCAAATCACTTCCTTTCTACATTTGTTAATCCATTCTCAATTTCCTCTCTAATTGTCACCTGTCCCTCTCTTTACAAAAAGAAGGTAATGCAATGAAGAGTGTTTACAACACTAGTGTTATATGTTGATGTTTTCTACTTTCCCTACTCTACCCCCTTCCTTTCCTTTTCTCAGACACTAATCACAAATCCTTATTCTTTCTTTAATTTTAAACCCCTTTCATGATTTACCTTCTGAGATTCAACTTTGTTTTTTTTATGTCTAATTACTTCCTTAGTCTGTCTTCCCTTTTATTTCCTCATTTTCCATCTCCCAGTTCCCTTCTGTTGCCCTATTGAGTCAAATACATTTATATACCAAACTATTTAATTGTTTATTTCTATTCTACTTGTATTCTGATTGATGTGAGATTCAAATGATAGCTGCTTCCCTCTCCCTTTCATTTTGTTTGTATAGTTTTCTATGTGCCAAAGATTTTGAGATAGAATGTTTCTGTGTCCTCTTTTTTCTCTAATATATTCACTTTCTTTTCTTTTTATTTCTTCTTTTAAGATCATCAAAACAAAACAAAGCAAATTTTGGTAACAGAAGGGCTAAATAGTATAATGGAAAAAACACTGGGATTTGTAGTCTGAGGACTCTGGTATATAGGTGATCACAGGTAAGTGATCCTCTCTGATCCTCTATTTCTTCATCTGTACAATAAAGAACCTGAAACTAAATAGCCTTTAACATCCTTCATAAATAAAAATATATCAGTTTATGAATCCTGGAAGATACCTTAAACTTTAAGAACAAGATGATATAACAAAGAATGACTACAAAACGAGGGCCAACGTTGTCCCAGAGTAGTTCTCCCAGGAAATGGAAAAACCTCAGAATCCATTCTAAACTATCATGCACATATGGCCTTTGCTCCAGTCCCAAATTTGGACAGCATTTCAAATTGGGTTAGCTAGATAGCTAAATCCACATTAGTCAGGTGTAGTTATACCAGGAATTCTAGCTCATCTCCCACAGGAGCCATCTCCTGCTACAGAGATTATGACTTTTGACTATTCCTCCCCCTAAAAATACTTGTAAAAGAAACAAAAGGCCCCAATTATTTTGGAGAACAATCTAGAATTGTGTCCATACCTATACCCTTTGACCCAGCGATACCTCTATTATGATTGTTTCCCAAGATGATCAGGAAAAAAGGAAAAGAATCTATATAAAGGGCAGCAACTCTGAAAAGGTATACTTAAGATTCAGTATGATGTAATTCTTACAAGATATTAACTCAGTGGAATTGATGAGATAATGGTTCCCTAGTGATATACTGATTGGCTTATATTCAGTATGATGAATTGATGAAAGTGTAATAGAATATTTAAGAGGTCAGTCAGACTGAAGTCAGAGACTGCTGACTGGAAGAGATGAGAGACTTTAGACTGGCTGACTAGACTTCTGGCGCAGACTGGGAGATTGAAGGAGACATTAAAAACTTTGGATTCTATTCTTGTCCATCATCTTAGTGACTGCCCTTCTGTGACCAAGGCCCTTTCGGAGGACCTCCAGAAAGCTAGCCCAAACATTACAAACCTACATGTTTTAACATATTTGTAGTAAGTCTCTTTGTGGTAGCAAAGAACTAGATCTTAAAAGGATGCCCATCAGTTGGGGAATGGCTGTACAAGTTGTAATATATGATCATGATGGAATACTACTGTGCTATAAGAAATAATGAGCTTTTGGTTTTAGAAAAAAATGGAAAGAAACTGCATGAAATAATGAAGGGTAAAATGAGCAGAACCAAAAAAACACTACATATAGTAATGGTAATGATCTTTTAAAAACGGCTTTGAGTGAATAAGTTATTTTTGCATTAAAATATTTAAATTAAGTACAAGAGACCTATAAAGGAAGGGGCTATTTACATATTAGAAAAAAATTGAGAAGTAGAAGTTATAGTATTATTTTTACACATATATGTGTGTGTGTATTTATGTCTAATAGTAGCCATCTTTAGCATGGAGGATGGGAAGCAGGAGAAAAAAAAAACATGATAACTTTATTATATATTTAAAAGGAATAGCATAAATAGATTTGCAGTTTTATGTGCAATCATTTTTTTATTCTATGTTATAGAAATAATTCTACGATTCTGTGGGTCCATTTGGGCATTTCCTACTTGGGACTATGTATGAAATGGTATTACAGGAAGACAGACTTGGCTTTGTGCTTATCATAGAGATTCTGATGCTGTGCTGAATGCCTTTCAGAGTTTAATCATTCAGTGAATAGTTAATAGTTTTGTTTTCAGTGAGGGGACCCAGTTAGTATGCTCCATATTCCTGTTATTCCAGGTGCTTGATACTATCAATGTACACATGTCAGCTTGATTTAGTCCCCTAATTAAAATGACTCAAGGTATCACATGATAATCAGGATCAATTCTGAATTAGAGATTAGAGTTAAAGCTGATAGGAAAAAAATCAAACTTACTGCAATAGTACTTGATGAGAAATTACTTTAGGGAGATGGTGTTTAGGAAGGACAGAGAAAAACCCAGGAGAAATTTAAAAGGAGAAAAAGATAAAGGTAGTAGTTTGAAAATGGACAGGTGTTTCCAGGGTAGAAACAGCAAGGTTAGCATGGAGTGGCAAGATTCAATAGGATTAATCCTCATACTTTGCACATGTAGGAAATTCTTTCAAAAGAATTACAATGAAAAAATGTTGCATTTTAAAGGATGCTTAAATTGCTGACTCACCCTCAGAAGAAAGGGTTCTGAGTTGTTTATCTAGAAGGGAGCCACCCTGATTCATTCACTTTCTTCTCAAGTCACACTGATTACCAATAACAAAATTGTTTTTTGTCAAGATGGCCATAGGGCCATGAAATAGAGTCATTCTGATACTCACAGCCTCTAACCTCAGCTAATGAGTTCAATGATTTAACTACCTGAATGGTATGTCTAATTCCAGGGCTTAAGGAGAATGATTCTGTTCCAATGTATGACAATTTGTCATTTCTACACATCAAAGTATTTACACAGAGAAACTTGGAGGGAAAACAGCAAGTCAAGCTAGATTACAGTTTAGATAAATACAAAATAACATAGAGTAAAGGGGAAATTTTGTAAGGAATAAAAATGATTAATTTCCTAAATGTAGCAGGGTTTCTTATTTCATTGTCCCAGTTATATGATTCCCATCAATCACAGGATACAAGAAGGAGTGTATATTTCTCGGAACTAGCCTTGTTCCCATTTTCTGTCTTGTCTGACAATATTTATTTACCCATCTCTGTCTAATGTAGTTCAACACATAGCCAGTTTTGGTGTTTCAATGAGTTTGACCACAGAGCTTGAGGGTATTAGCATACACTGGAAGCTATTTCACAAGTGGAGGAAATAGGAATATTTAGTCTGCAGAAGAGGAGACTTGGGTGTTTTTTTGTTTGTTTTGTTTTTGTTGTTGGTTTGGGTTTTTTTTTTTGTTTTTTTTTTTTTTGCTTGGGAAGGGGGAAGTGCTCCTAAAGAGGAACAATGACGTCATGAGGGGGAGATCTTGACTGGTACATGAACTATTGAAGTGAGGTAGGGCTGTGCAGAGTCATCAACCTCATTCTCTCCTGAAGTCAAGTGGTAAGACAAAAGTCAGAATGACTAGTGATAGCCCAGGATGCAGTGGATGACCTTGGCCTTTCTAAATTAAGATCTTTTCTCAGCCTCAGTTTGTAGGAGTCAATGACCATTTGATGACTAAGGGTTAAAAAGAATTGTGACAAAATGTGGCCTAATTTATCATTACAAAATTATCAATCAGGGAGGGGAACATCCTTAAAGTTTCTGGCTAGAACAGAAAATCAATGTTTATGTTCATTCTGAGCTATTTAAAGTGAATGAAAGTTGCAAAGACAGACAGGTTTGATATTTGAAAAGACTTTTTAACCAATAGAATATATAAAGACAGGATGACCACTTGTTAGATATGTAGTAGAGAAAAATACAATGTAACTAAGCCATTTGTTCTTAACTCCTTTGAGAATCTATCAATCTTACACATTGTTCCATCAATCCTAACTCAAACTTAAAGGTAGAACTCATTTTGATGGCAATGAAGAGAGGCAGAGGTGAGGTAACTACTTATGTTTCTCAATGGCAGAGTGTCTTTCCCACCCTCTCTTCAAGTCCCTTTTATCCTCTTCCCTCCCCCATCTTTCTTGTAATCTCTCTGTCTTCCCTCTCTAGTCTGTGACATGTACTTTGTTCCCCATTTGTTTCCACTCTATGCACTTTTAAACCAACAGCTTGCATCCCTGATACTGTTCTTTTGTTGCTCCTCATTCTTTTAAATTTTTTTGTTTGTTTTTATATTCTAACCTTCTGCCTTTCTTCTTTTCTTCTGGCTTTATGTTACCCACATCATTGCATCTCCAAGGCATCATCTGCCCCTAATCTGGCTCAGCTGTTGTTTTCTCTTCCTCCCTGCCCCTGCTTCCCAGTTTGGACCCAGTTCAAGTTACTCTTTTACTTTACCTCCTCCAAATCCTAAGCGTATATATTTGCATTTTAAAGGCAACTCCTGTTAACCTCCATTATTGTTTTATATCCGGTGATGTCTTTCCAGAAGTCTTCCACAGAAGATCTATCCGACAGGTGATAGATGGGGCTTTTATTGATTTTTTTTTAATACCTCATTGGTACCAAAGCAGCTTTGGGGTCACTCATCTGTTACTCTTCTCTGGTTGAGCCACCTCTTTTTCTGGTCAGACAAGGAGTAGTCACTGATAGTAACATGCTGCAAGTTAGTTTCCCTTCTCCCTTTTTTTATATTGTGTTTTGGATTGGAACTACAATTTTAGTTCTTCTGAGATGTCAGTGTTTTAAGAATAGTAGTCATAGAATATGTCAAAGAGAATATTGGCAATTAGGAAAAAAATAATTTTGTAGTGAGAAATAACTCATAATCATAAAAGCATTGTGCAGTTTCTTAAATTTAATTCATTACAATTTCTTTCTCCTACTTAATTCTGGATCCAGTATATTATAGGTCTGCAGTGCCTGCCTCTGACACATACATACATATATATATATATACATATATATGTACACATACAAACACACACACACACACACACACACACATGGGCTAACTCAAAAGGTATTATGTAATATGGTATATAACATACCTATACATATGCATATGTATATTCAAAAAATCTTACTTCAGGTTTAATCTACTAAAGCTTAATTCTGCATTAAGGATTTGGGGACACAGAGATACATATGTACACTAATGCAGTAGGCTGTTAATTCAACAGCATTATCTTGATCTTGTTGAAATGTCTTTTTTCCCTTTTCAACTACAATTTTATTTGTATCAATTAAAAAGTATCTGCCTTTTGTCTGTTGCCAATTCAGCTCTTCCTTACGGTATGCTAGCAGAAAAGGCCAGCAAAAATGAGAATTAAGTAAACTTATTTATTCAAGCAAATAATAAAAGGAAATCAGAGAAGTTCTACTGATTAAAATGTGCCAGAAAAAAAGCAAAAGTGAATGAATTCTTCAGTTGGACCTTTGGAGATATGCAGATAGGACTGAATAGTCCAAAGTCTGGAAAGATTGGGTAGTTTTCCCATAGTGCAGTAAGTTTCAGAGATGTGACAACTTAAAGTCTTCTTAACTCAAAATTTAGCTCTCTAGACTTTATGTCATGCTGGTTTCAGGAACAGATTATACTTGCTTTTAAAGAACCCACATCATTCAGTACAGAGGCTCAGAACCAGGAGGGTGGCTCATTGAGGATGAATTATTTGACTATGACAGCCTGTGGAAAAAAATAAAGTGACCCTTATTTCTACATACTTTCCATATTCTGCTTCTTAAGGGACCCTAATAATAATAGAAAATGAAGAAAAGATCCTAGGAATCATAGTATTTAGACCATTTATAAATTCTAACTTGTTGTATGTTAAATCTGAGATCTTTATTGTTTGAAGAACTGCAGATCCTACTAGAGGAATTGAATCATTGCAATCTTGACATTCTTGCTATGAACAAAAGCAGCAAAAAGAAGGAAGCTATAGTTGAACAGAAGGATGACTCCCAGGTATTGCTTGGAGAGGCAAATAAAAGAACCCATAAAGTTGATTTTATTGTACACCCAAAAGCAGTAAAAAACATCACCTTATGGTAAATTTAGTCATTGCATATTGCAGCATACTCATTATGAATATTTTCAAAAAACATCACCATGAGAATAATTCCAGTTTGGATCCCAACATCTGTTGTTAAGAATAAAGAAGTAGACAAATTTGACTAAGAACTCCATAAAACCCTCCAAATTAAATCAACATTTACTTTGCTACTTGGCAAATTCAACTAGGAAATGGAAAAAGGTCAAGAGAGGAAGGAATTTATTGGAAAACATAAGTTGAAGAAAATGAAATGATAAATGTCAGAATTAAATCCCACATTTTAAATCCCACAAGGGCAAACAATCATACTTGTGTATCATGAATATTTTCTAACTAAAAAGAATCAAAAAATATTGGCCATGAAAACAGACTACTTCCAAACTTCCCTAATTACATTAAAAGTATCGTCATCCAGTTGCCCTGGTTTGAAATTTTGGAACTTCCACTGTTCATTCTCCATCGCCTGTTTTATCTTTGTATTTTTGGCACAGTGATATTACTGCAGAGAATGAGGGCAGACTGGCAATATTAAGTGCCTGGTGTTGTTGAAGCATGATGAGCATGAAGTATGTGAAAGGAAACTTTCTTATATAACCATCCTAAGAAGAGTTAACCCATCATTTCATTGAAAAACTATCAAAAAGAATTACCAAGGACAAATGAAATTACAATTTATACTATTTCTTGGATTTTCTTTTCATTTTTCATCATTTTTGGGAGGATGGAAGATACATAACTAATGTTGGATATCATAGTCATACCTGGGAATTTTTAAACTTGAGCAAATACTAGAAACCATATGAAGGGTAAGGAGAGGATAAGATCAATTAATGAGGGTAAGGTAAAAGCAAGTTTCAAGGATGCCAGTCCGAGGTGAGAGGCTGCTTTGAGTTTACTTCCATAAGGATGAAAAGCAGTATAAGGTGAGAAAAGAATCTCCCCTAGTCTATTATCTAATAATTTATTTTAACATTTTATTTTAATCTGTTCTATTTTATTCTTGCTAATTATGTGTTAATCTTTGGAAAGGACTGACAGTACATTATAGGTCAAAGCCCTGGGGCAGAGTACTGATCACCCCATTCAAGTTACACTTTTGTCATAAGTGTTCTTTGTTGTTCAAGCTGATACTTGAGCTCAAGTCAATACAGAATGACAAACTGGATTGGTGAAAGAAAGGCTACAGTTTTATTGGGTATCCTAAACCACTTAATTCATACCTATCAACACCAGAGGAAACCAAAATGCATAATCTTAGTTGTATAAACATTATGAGTTATATGTCCTTTGCACACTACCCTACTCAATAAATTCAACAGGCTTCTTCTCACCTCTAGAATCAAATGTAAATGAATCTGATATTTAAAATCCTGTATAATTTAGTTCCAACCTTCCTTTCTAAACTTATTATACATTTTTCTCACTCATGCACCCCCACAATCCAGGTAAACTGACCTTACTGCCATTCTTCATGACACTCCATCTGTCCTTTCTGGACCTTGAAATAGGTCTCTTTTCCATGAACTGTATACTTCAATTCCTCCCCTTAGAATGTCTGATTTCTTTTCACATTCAATTTAAATGCTCCCTCCTATATGGTACCTGCTTTTTTGTTTGTTTCCACAGGTGCTTTTCCCCCTTTTTCTCCTTTTAATAATCTTGTACTTTTTAAAGGTAAGATTTGTATAAATTTTGTACTTACATATGTACCTGTCTCTAACAATATACCATAGACTCCCTGAGGACTGGGACTTTTGTTTTGTATTCCCAGTATCCAATGTCTGCTTAACTCATAGTAAATGCTTAATAAAGGCTTGTTGATTGACCAACCAATAAATTTGGTGTTGATGATCCTTAATATTTGGAGAGGTGGGGCAGAAAATATGATTTAAACTTTCTGCCTACAGCTCAAACACAGGAAAAGTCTTTGTAGTCCGTGCAGTTAGAAGAGAAGCAGTTAGCACAATTTCATAATGAAATCTTTTTATTTTTAGCTGTAGTGGTTTCCTATAGTGCTAATTAGAAGTCAGTTTTGTCTCGTTTATAACTTAAACTACAGCTTTAAAAATTACTCAATTCATTCTGAGCCCTATCACCTTGCTCTGAATATTATTGTCTCCTCTTGCCCCTTTTAACTTCTCCTTGATTTCCAGTTCTCTCTCCTCTATTTCAATTGCTTTATTCATTCAGTGCTTCTGTTCTCCAAGCCTCAGCTACTCTGTTTCTTCCTTAGGCCTAAAGACCCTCTCTATTGTTCTGCCCTCTTTAGCATCTAGCAATTATTCTTAAGATTCACCAAGAAGCAAAATAAAAAGAAAAGAAAGAAAGCTAAAGTTTATATAGGGTAGTAGGGAAGAAAATGCCCTAGGATCTAACTTGCTGTTTGACTTGGCATAAATTCCTTAATCTCTTTGCACCTGGATTTTCATATGTTTAAAAAAAAAAAAAAAAAAGATTGTGAAATGAGATCATGTGTGTGAAAGCATATTGAGAAATATAAGAATACTCCTATGCAAATGAAAACTGGCCTTATGCAGAGGCAAATAAGTGAATTCAATGGTATGATTTCAAAGGGGCAGCAGGTAGGAATCAGAAAGAATGATCCCTTCCTGTTCCTCGAAATTTCAATATAGGAATTTCATTCATACAGCTTAAGACATTGATAAACATCTCCTTTGAAATCCATCTCCTTTCCCTAAGACACATATTTTGATTTTTGAGAATGGTAGAGGAGGCATCTATGTATGTGATGCAGGAGATAGAGCATCAGTCTTGAAGTCAGGAGAATCTGAGTTCAAATCTGGCCTCAAATACTTAACACTTCCTAACTGTGTGACCTTGCACAAGTCACTTAACCCCAATTGCCTCAGGGAAAAAAAAAAAAAAAAAGAATGACAGAGGAACTTGGCCCACAGAGGGATGAAAAGAGAATAGAATTGGATAATTAAAGTATTAAAGACAAACTTTCCTGCTTCATAATTTTGCATATCAGTCAAAAACACAAGCATTTATTTAGCTCTACATTCTAATAAGGAAGACAACATTACTGTGCACTATATTAGGTATTAAGTGTACAAATAATAATAATAAAAATAATAATTATAAAAAATCCTTATTTTTAAGGAACCTGTGTTATATTAGGGAAAATAGCATTCTTAAATTCTGTAAAAACACAATCTCCATTGGTGCTCTACTTCCATTCTACACCTCCTCTTGAAAATTCTTGATCTGGCTCCCACTTTTATCATTCAACTGATAATACCATCTCCAAAATTACTAAATAATCTACCAAAAGCTAATGATTTTTTCTAAATCCCAATTCTTCTTGACCTCTCTCAAGGTCTTCTCTCTTTCTCTCTCTCAAGGTATTTTTAAGCACCCTTCATTTGCTTCCTATTTAACCTACCATTTCTTTCTTTCTTTTGCTGATGATTCAGCTATGTCATACCCACTAAGCATGAACTATGCCTCCTAAGGTTGTCCTTCGGTTTCCAATCCATACAGTCTCATTTCCTAATTTCCTTCATTTTCCTGGATTTGATTATTAGTCTATTTATTTACTTATCTTTAGTCTCTCTCCTGAGATAAAATTATACATCTCCAAATGCCTTTTAGAAACCTCGAACTCACATATTTAAAACATAACTCATCATCTTTCTGCCCATACCTCCCTTCTTCATAGCTTCCTTATTCCTGTTGATGTTACTATCATCCTTCCATCTTGTTATTTGTGTCTTGGTAGAGGCTATCCCACCATATATGGAATTCTCTGCTCTCTCACCTTCAACTCCTATTTTCCAATGTCCTTCAAGTTAGCTGATGCTTCCCTTCTTCAGGATCTTTTACCGATCTCTTTAATTGCACTTTCCATATTATTTTATATCTATATAGCTTATCTGTTTTTCCTTATTTATAAATTATTTCTATCATTAGAATGTATACTCCTTAAGGACTTTAATTTGTATTCTTAGTGCTTAGCTCAGTGCTTGGCATATAGTAATTGCTTAAAAAATGCTTTTTGAATTTGAATCAAATATCTACAGAATGCAAAATATAAACAAAGTACTTACTGCAGAAGTTGATATTTGAAAATAAACTTCTTCCTAACGGAAGAGAGGTAATCTTTGAAGTGAAGGTGAAGAGGGAGCATGTACCAAATATGGGAGATGGAGAATTAAAAAGGTATAGAAAAGGAAAGAAAGGAAGAGGGGAAAAAAGAGGAAGCAAGCATTTATTAAACACTTATTTTATTTTAGATACTATGCTAAGTATTAAGGGTACAAATACAAGCAAAAAAAACAAAAGAGCTAAAAATCAGGGAGAAATGGTGAAGGTTCTCAGCACTGTGGGATGACTGAAGTTTACCAAGTTAGGAATAGAGACAAGAGAGGAAATCTTAGAGTCAAGAATGCATTAATTCTTGCCTCTGAGTCTTATTGTCTGGGTGACTACAGGTCATTTAATCTCTTAATGTTTCAGACAAATTTCTAAGGCATTTAAAAATGAATTGCTCATCACTTGTCAGTGGAATTAAATCATATCAAAGATCTGGATAAAAAAAGCTCTCAAATTAATTATTTAAATTCAATTAATGAGGTTTTATCTTATTACCCTGTTGATTTTTTTTTTACATATCTAAAAATGTAAATATCCATGTGTCTTTGGACAAGTTCCTGACCTTCTGAATCACATTTTAACATAGAATAACTCCTGCTGGGCCCACAACAGTGGGAGTTCTGTACTTACTCCATATCAAATTCAAAGTCACCTCCAACTCTAGACGTGCCCTTCTTGAAATGATACTTATTCAATAAATATAAAAAAAGGCAAACATAAAAGCAGAAAAAGCAACCTAGGGCCCAAATTGAAGCTGATTTAGTTAACTCCTCCTACATTAGATGACACTTGGGCAAAGTTGCCATGATGCTGGAGTGGAAAAAGACAAGTTTTCTTTCTTATAAATTCCCCACTTTCCCCACTTTCACTTTAGAATTTACAGGTTGCTTCCTGGAGCACTAAAATAATTAAGCTAGGGAAGCTTTTCTTCTTTTGATATTGTACTGTACTTCCTCCTGCCTTTTCTTGGAGTAGAGAAGAACTAAAAGACTACATCGGGTTTGCCATATCATCTCATCAGACCAAATTTCAACATCCCTTTTAGCACTAGGTCATCTTATGGCCAAAAATAGGACCCAAAAGCTCCCAGGTGGTTAATAGGAGCAAGGAATGCCAAAGACCAATTCAACCTCACTGCAACAGCTTCCTCTTAAATGAGTAGTTGATGAGAATTAGGAAAGGGGGAACCCCTTTTGGGTTGGTGCAAGGATAGTCCAGTGATGGTGCAGAGTCCCTTATAAAGGAATTTACAGGCCTGAAAACCTAGATTGATAAAAAAAGGTTTATTTGGGGTTTGGAAGTAAGGATAAAAGTAGAAAGATGCCAGGGCCAGAGGTGGTCACCGAGCAGACAGGAACCCTTACATGGCTAGAAGGATACCATGTTTGGGGGGGGCTCCTGCAAAGAATGGCCTTGAAGGGTTTCCCTTTTTATCATCTTGAAGGTGGGTAGAGTCCCAGACTCTTGGTGGGTTTTCAGCCAGGGTCAGCATTGAATAGAATTCAATGGGTTTTCAGATAAGGAAGAAACTGTGGGGGGTTGGGAAACCCCAAGTTAGCTCAGATCCGGTGAGGGCTGGGGAAAGCTTGGATATCATTGGAATTCAAAGGGGTGCTTTTTGACCAGGATTAGTGAATCAAAAGATCCTAGCTTAAAGGGGCCTCAATCCCCATCATAGTAAACTTCTTAAATTTTAAGATACCTTCCTGCTATCACATAAAATTTATGAATGAAAGTGGATTATTAATTCTCAAAAATGTAATTTACTCATTTCCTCCTGTATGGGAAAGGTGAAAAACTTACAGCTCAAGCACATATTGATCAGTAACTGTTAAATTAGCTGAAGCCTTGAGGCTTCAGTTCCTGCTTCTCTGGAGTCAGGAGATTTTAGTTAAGGCCTGGACCATTGTCCAAAGAAGGGATTAAAAATATACATGTTGAAGGAGCTATACCATTATCTCATTTACTGCCAAATAAGGGAATAAAGACTTATGTAGTCAATCACAACATATAGAGGGTGGGATTTTTGGGGTTCTTTGTCTGAAATGTATAAAAACTATGAGCACTCTTAGGAGAGTGGGCCTTCTACTGTGAGTCTATTTCTCAGTTGGGACTGCTCCACCTCTCATAAGATGCTATAATAAACAATCTGCTTTCTATGAGTGATCTCTGAGTAGTCATTTTTGGGTAGGGGTGTTTTTACATCCCACACACTCCTAAGTAAGATGCTGAGAGAAGAACCCATTTCCATCTTTTTGGAGAGAGTTTTTCCATTAAAGTGAAGGAGATTGATTTAACTGAATGAAGATAGTCCACATTCCCAAGTGTTTTATCATATTCATATCTGATCTGGATTAATAGTAATAACAATCATGTTTATATAGTGATTTACATCAATTATCTCTTATTGGTTCAAAAAACCAACTTTGCTATAGGAACTACAAGTCTTCTTATGACTATTTTACAGATGATGAAACTGAAGGTTGGGGAGACAGAATGACTCCCTAGAATCATACATGAATATTAGAAGAAGAACTTAAATCTAAATCTTTCTTTTTCCAGGTTCACCACTCTATCTGCCACTATCTATTGCTAACCTGTAGCTTGTGACAACACAATAACAAAGGACCCTCTACTTCTGTGGCAAAATTATTTATGTAGAGAGAACCTACATAAATGCAAGAATCCATACATGGTGAAGGCTGTTCCCTGCATGTATCATAAGGGTATCATTGTGTGGTTTGAAGGGAAGCAGAAAAAGACATCTCTAGCCTCTTCTTCCTTTTTTTTTTTTTTTTTTTTTTTTTTAGAGGAAGGGACACAGGGCTAGAATTATATCTATCTGTCTCCTTAAATATTATTAGTCTAGGATATGATCAGGTTCACATTAACTTCTGATCACTGTTTAATTATTGGGAGGAGAAGGAGGACCCCCAAGTTTTATGTGTCTTAACCCCTTTCTCACCAAAAACAAATTCCACAAATAACACATATATACATTTAGTTAAAATAAATGAATGAACAAATAAATGGAACCCAATTTATCCAAGTCACAGCAAAACAGAAATCCTAGAAGGTATATAGAGGAGAGTATAAATATATAGCTGACAATACACACTAAAAGACTCTCCCATTGGGAACAAGAAAACCCAGCTCAACCAAGAGAGAGAGCTCTAGATTTTCTCCAAAGTCTGTGGTATAGCAAATTGGGGATCAGTATGTGATAGAGATTATCTGCTCAATCTTTTCGAAGTATTTCCCAAAATTAAGTTGGCCTCTTCCATCTTGAAGTCCAAAGCCAGGAGAATAGGAAGCAATAGCAATTCTACCTCTCCACCAATGAGGAAAGAGTCTCGTACCCATGGGTTTGGGGACTGGAGTTACATGCATAAAGAATTTTTTAATGCCAAATAAAGCTTTGTGAATGCTTCAACCTCAGGACCTTGGGGTAGCAATAACTTTTGTCATTAAGTTGATTTGCCTCTAGCACTAGGACCCAAACATATTACCTGTTGCATACAATGTGGATGGGACAATGAGATATGGAAAGAAGCCATGACATAACATATTCCCTGTCAGAATTGGCTGAGCACCACAAAATGGACCACAAAAAAAGTACTTAAAAAAACTTCTTGGCTGTCCAAATGCTTATGTAGGAAGGGACTACTATTTCTTGATTTTCTTTTAAAAGACCCTTTTAACCAGATACATAATGTTTTTCCCCATCCATTTTGCTTCTCAATTCTCTACTCAGATTGCTCTAGAAATGCTTCTCTTTAATTTCAGGTTGACTACAATCTCCTCTCAAAGCAGGTATCCTTCACTTTACACAACAGAAAGGGTTAAATAAAAATTACATATGGAGAAATTGGATAATCCCTCCCCCATATCAGATCATTTTCTGAATTTGCTCTTGAGAACAGCAAATTAAAGGGACCCTGTCATAAACCCTCTGCAAACTGAAGACTTTTTTTTTCTGAGATAAATATTTCCCCTTTTTTTTTTTCCCCCCTGAGGCTGGGGTTAAGTGACTTGCCCAGGGTCACACAGCTAGGAAGTGTAAGTGTTGTGTCTGAGACCACATTTGAACTCGTGTCCTCCTGAATTCAAAACTGGTGCTCTATCCACTGCGCCACCTAGCTGCCCGAGATAAATATCTCCTAATGAAGACTGTAGAATAGTGAGGGGGAAAGTCTTGGAAGATGTGAGTTTAAATGTAGCTCCGATGTTCACTACATGTATGACCTCAAGCAAATAACTCCAGCTCTTAGTATATTCATTTGTAAACTGAAAGTTGGTCTAGGTTATTTTTAAGTTATTTAACCTCATAAGCATATTAGAGTTATTTAAATTAATTTTAATTGTCAATTCAGTGGTAATTATAGTTAAGTGGGTTGTCCTAAAAAAAAAAAAATCTGGTTCTCTTTAGTACTTAAAGTCTTTATCTTATGCTCTTTTTAAAACACCATTAATTTATTTAGCAAACCCTTCATTTATGGATAGTTCAAAAGGCTACTAATTCCCAGATATTATGTATTGAGGTTTTTGGTAATGAAGTTTTAGTTATGCTTTCTTCTTAGGGTGGGGCTCATCTTAGGTATTTACTTGCTTCAATTTCAGCTAATTAAGAAGCCTAGGACTACAAGAAATATAAGCAAATAACTAATTTCTCCATTTCTCAGATTAAACTGAGCTTTCTTCCACAGGAAAACAATTACTACTGAGATGAAATTAAGCTTTCTCTACTCTAAGTGCTTTTAGCAGTACGAGATATATTACAATAAAAAATTTTATAATCATTTTCCATACTGGCAAAAGAGAGATCTACCTTTCCAATATAACCCAGAAATGCATTTACCATAAGAATATAATCCTTAAAGAAATAAACTTGAAGAATTTTTTGTTTAATTTAAATACTGAAATGTTCTTTAGCTGTGAATGTAACTGTCATCTCTTTAGAGCCATTGCTACCAAAACAAAGGCTGTTTCATACTTGTAAAAAATTTCCAAATGTATTTTCAAATTTAATTTATCTGTAACCTCACTGCTGTGAGTACTCTCTCTCCAAAAATTCAACTGGATTCAATTCACCAAACATTTAATTTTTGACATTGCAAAACACTGTGGAAGGTAATAAAGATACAAAGATAAAAGCAAAATTGTTCTTGCTCAAGGATCTTATTTCCCTTGGAAGGGACCCATACTTATTACACATACGTAAGTATAAGATAAAGGAAATTGAGACAAAAGAGAGAATAACACCTGAGGTGAATCATAAGAATGAACTGAGTCTAGAAGACAAATAAGGAATCTGAAAGGTGGTGAAAAAGAGGTAAGGCATTCCATACATAACAGAAAGCTTGTATAAAAGCATGTAGGTGGGAAGTAAAATCTGAAATTTAAGAATTTCTAGGTGTTCAGTTTGGCTATAATGGAGCTTGAATGAAGTACAGTAGTAACAAGTAAGACTGGAAATATAAGTTGGAGCCACATTGTAGAGAGTTTTAAGGTTCAAAAAGAAGACTTTAAATTTTATCTAATAAACAAATGGGAATCCACTGGGAGTTTTTTTAAGTATGGAAGGTTCATGGTCAGACCTATGCCTCAGAGATCCCATTTTGGCAGCACTATGGAGAATGAATGGAAGAGAACATAAACAGGAAGATCATAATAGGAAACTGATATCAGAATCCAGATGATGGGGAGCTCAATTAGGGTCATGTCTGTGTAAGTAGAGAAAGGGAAATGAATGCAAGAGATATGATAGTAGACAGGACTTATAAGTGGGAAGATAAAAGAAACAATCAAGGATCAGACAAAAAATATTTATTAAGTGGCTTTATGTACAGAGCCATGTGATAGACATTAAGACTACAAAGCCAAATGAAACAGCTCCTGCTCTCAAAGAGCTCATATGCTATTTGTATTAGTAATATGTGTAGAAAAAAAAAGTCACAAATCAGTATGCATTTTTAAGGGTCTATTATTTCATAAGAACTGAGCTACATACTGGGGATACAAGCATGAAACAATAATCCCACTCCCACAAAGTATGTATAAAAACTTTTTGGAATACAAATAGAAGAGTCAAATCAAAAATGAAAAAGGGTAAATACAAATTAGTAATCAGAAAGAACTTCATAAGGACGAACTATTTACATTATAATGTGTGGAAGAATAAAAAGGTTTGTTAGTATCCTAATGTCACAAAGGATCATAGAAGTTGTTGATTAACATAGAACATCTACAGATAACTTTTTATACACTAAAGATGATAGAATAAAAAAAAAATAGAGGGGAAGGATACATTGGGGGAAATGAGAAGAAAGATGAAGGAAATTATATATATATATATATATATATAAAATATATAATCAGATTGTACAAATACAAACATGAAAACAGAGGGGGAGAGGTATCAAATGAACTTTTTCATCTGAATTGGTCAAAAGAAGGCAGAAGACACAAAGAAAATTTGTTGTAGGGATATACTTAACTTAGAACAAAAAAGGGGAAAATAAGTTATAAGAAGAGAAAATGAACCAAATTGCCTATGACTAGTTATAAGCAAAAAAAAAAAAAAAAAAAATCTTAAACTTAGAGAAGAGATAGTGAAAAAGAAAGGGTAACAACTTCAAATAAATGAGAATCATATAGGGCAAAAAACTATAAGAGAAGAGAATGAAGGGAAATAAACAATTTTTATATCTGTGAATTTGAATGGGATGTATTGACCCATGGATTATAAAGCAAAATTCAACAATATGTGTTTCTTTTTGGTTTGGATCACAAAAATATACTTGAGACAAAGATTCACAAAGTTAATATAAGAGGTTAAAGAAAATATATTTCATCTAGATGTATGCAAGAAAAAACCCAGGGGTAAAAATTATAATTTCAGATAAGGCAAAGCATGAATAAATTTAATTAAAAGAGATGAAGAGGGAAAATAAATTTTGCCAAAAAGTAACAAAGACAATAAATTGATTTCAATACTTATATTTAAAGGGAAAACTAAACTGCTATGAGGGAAAATAGCTAAACTGTACTGTGGGGGAATTTAAATTCAGTCTATCAGCCCTAGATAAATGTAGTCAAAAATAGACATGAAAAGGATTTGAATATAATTTTAGAAAAATTATCTGATTATTAAATGGAAATAGGAAGGAATATACATACTTTTTCAGCTGTGTGGGGGTATATATATAAAAATTGATCATCTCTTAATACATAAAATCCCCATGGACAAATGTAGAAAAGCTGAAATATGCACATTTTTTACTAACCACAAAGTTATAAAAACACCATATAAAGGCTGATTAGGAGAAATTATTAAAAATCAATTGAAAGTCAAATAACTCAATCCTAAAGACTAGTTGTTCAAAGATCAAAACATAATTAACATAAATAAAAAACAATCAAAAATCAAAGAAATAAACTATAATTTCATCAAAGATAATAACAACAATGATGAAACATACCTAAAATTATTAAGATACACTCACATTTCACCTTTAGGTAAAATTTATATTTCTAAATACATTTATTAACAAGACAAGAGAAAGATAAAGCCAATAAACTGTGAATGCAATTAAAGATAATAGAAAATCAATACATTTTTAAAAATCCAATGTGACACCAAATTGGAAATTCTAAATATCAAAGAAGAGATTAATAAAATTGCAAACAAAAGAAATCCATTGACTAAATAAATACAATTAGGATTTAATTTTTAAATCAATAACATAGCTAAATTATTAAGTAATTTGATTAAAACAAGAAAGATTAAACTCAAATTACTATTAAAAATGAAAAAAGTATAATTTCATAATAATCTGAGTCAATACCTTGCCCCAAGGATCCATTTTTATTTTAGTTTGACACCACTTCTTTACAGAGTTAGAAAAATATAACAAAATTCATATGGAGTTACAAAAAGTCAAAAATCTCATGGAAAACAATGAAGGAGGGAGGATGAAGTAGGTCTATCAATGCTAACCGTTCTATAAAACAATATGGAACTATTTCCAAAAGACTATAAAACTGTCCATCCCCTTTGATTCTGCAATACCACTACTAAGTCTGTATCCCAAAGAGATTTTCTTTAAAAAAAAGACCTATATGTATAAAAATATTTATAGCAGGGTTTTTTTTTTTTTTTTTTTTGTGTGTGTGTGTGTATGTGTGTGGCAAAGACTTAGAAATTGAAAGGATGCCCTTCATTTAGGGAATTGCTGAATTCCTGGAAAAGTTGTGCTACATAATTATGATGGAATTTTATTGTTTTATTAGAAATGATGAGTAGAGTGGCTTCAGAAAAACTTAAAAAAGTTTATGTGAACAAAAAGTTCATGCAAAGTGAAGTGAGCAGAACCAAAAGAACAATGTACACAATAACAACAATGATCAACTAGCAGGGGTTCTCAAACTATAGCCTGTGGGCCAGATGCAGTGGGCTGAGGACATTTATGTGGCCCACCGGGTTATGGCAAATGGGCTGAGGGGTGGTGTGTTTTTGTTTTTACTATAGTCTGACCCTCCCACAGTCTGAGGGACCATGAACTGGCCCCCTATTTAAAAAGTTTGAGGACCACTGATGTAAGGCTTGTCTACTTTTCTTCAATACAATGATTCAAGATAATTGCAAAGGACTTATGATGAAAAATGTTATCCACCTCCAGAGAGAGAGAGAACTATTAGACTCTGAATATAGATTGGAGCATACATTTTTTCTCTCTCTTTTTAATGCTTCTTCCTTTTTACTGATTTTTTTTGGCAACAATCCAGTATGGAAGTTATCAGTAAATAGGAGAGTCAGAAGCCATATTTATTGTAAGAGTGTGAAGTGAGTGGGTGCCAAGTCATATAATTGACTTCAAGATGGCTTTGGCTAGCAATTTGGCATTAAATGAAAGAGCATGATGTTTTCAATGTACTGTAGGATTGAGTGTAGATTTTTTTTTAAGGATGGAAGAGGTCCACATATATTTGTTAAGGTGAATAGCAATTTTGTTGTTTGCAGGAATGTAGAACAATAATTGTCAGATCCTTACCTTGTTCTTTACCCAACTGTTATGTATGACATATTATAAGTGACATTATAGGAATGGAAAAAAAGTTCAAAGGATTCCCAATTACCACCATCACCACCACCACATCATTTGAATAAGAATTTAGTACAAAAAACTTGTGTTAACAAGAGAAAAGGAATTGAAAAGATAGATTTAAATGCCAAAAAATCTTGCTAACCAACATTTTGAGTATACCTGGTGGTTAAACATCCAAATGAACTGAACCTAACACTGTGAAGTTTTCAGAACAAATATCTTACAGTTGCAGCTCACAAAAAAATCAAATTCTGATTAGTAATCAGTAAATGGTAACATGGAATAGTCACAGGGGCTCAGGGAAGAATCTGTATCACAATGAATACAACACACACACAAAAATAAAGATAGAAATAATTGGAGAAATATTGATTGTTTCTTGGTAGACTGAGCCAGTACTAAATAAAGTGACAATACTAGCTCAATTAATTTATTTGTTCAGTGCTATATGAGTGAAACCACCAAGGACTACTTTATAAAACTAGAAAAAATTAGTAGAATTCATATGGAGGAACAGAAGATCAAGAATCTTAAGGGAAATGATGAAAAAATGGGAAGGAATGTAGCATAGATCTCAAACTACATCACGAAGCAATAATCATCAAAACAATTTACTTTTAGGTAAAAAATAGGTTGATCAGGGGAACAGATTAGTTACTCAACATATAGAAGCAAATGAACACAATAATCTAATATTTAATAAACTTAAAGATCCCTGATTTTGGTTTAAAAATTCATTATTTGACTAAAACTTGTGGGAAAACTGAAAAGCAGTCTGGCAGAAATTAAATATAGATTGACATTTCATGCTGTACAATAAGAAAAGTTCTAAATTTGTATATGATTCCATCATAAACAAATTAGAGGGGAAGGAAGAATTTGCTTTTTAAATATACAACTAGGAGAAGAGTTCATGATGAAACAAGGGATAGAGAAGATCATGGAAGTAAAATGTACAATGTTGATTACATGAAATTTAAAAGTTTTTACATAAACAAAACCAATGCAGCTAAAATTAAAAATAAAACAGTGTAAATGGGGAGAGGGATAGAAATTCTTTGTAACAAACTTCCCTGATAAAAGTCTCATTTCTAAGATATGTAGGAATAGCAATAGGCAGTTTACAGAAGAAGAAATTAAAGCTATCAATAGTCATATGAAAAATAAATAGCTCTGTATCCAATAATTAGAGAATTGCAAATTAGGGCAATGCTACTTTTCCACATGATACTTATCAGATTGGAAAATTTAACAAAAATGAAAAATGACAAATGCTGGAGGTTAAACAGACATAGTAATGCCCTTGGAGCTGTGAACTGGTCTAGCCATTCTGGAAGTCAATTTGGACTATATTTTCTTTTCTTAAAGCTTTTTAATTTTCAAAAGATGTGCATGGATGATTTTTCAACATTAATCCTTGCAAAACCTTGTGTTCCAATTTTCCCCCTTCTCCTCATCCTCTCCCCTAGATAGCAAGCAATCCAATATATGTTAAACATGATAAAAATATATGTTAAATCCAATACATGCAGACATATTTATACAATTATTTTGCTGCACAAGAAAAATCAAATTAAAAAAGAAAGAAATGAGAAAGAAAATAAAATACAACAAAACAACAACAAAAAGAGAGAATGCTATGTTGTGATCCACACTCAATTCCCATAGTCTTCTCTTCATCACAAGATCATTGGAACTGGTCTGAATCATCTCATTGAAAAAAGCCATGTCCAGGATGGAGTCAAGATGATGGAGAGAACATACACTTCTTTCTGATCTTTTCCCATGACTCTGAAACTAATTACCAAATCCAGCCTCTGAATTAGTTCTGGACTGGCAGAATCCACAAATATTGGGATTGTAACAAATTACCAGCAGAAGATAATTTCTAACATTTCCAGAAAAGATCTGTTTCAACTGGGCATGGAGGGAGGTGAACCAAGCACAAGCAACCCGAGCACAGATGCCAGCTGCCAGCACAGGCTGTGTAGACCCTGAGCAGTGCAGACTCCAAGCAGTGGAGAATCTATGGGGAGGAATCTACAGCAGTGTTGGCTACTCTACCATAGTTGCAAGCCAGTAGATCAGAAGAGAATTTATAAAACATCTGACACACAAAATAGTGAACCCTGAAGTGCCAGAATCTCATGGGTTCTGGCCATGGCCACCCATCAGTGGAAGTGAGTCAGCATGGATTCAGTGCAGCTGGGGCAACCACTTGTAGAGGAAACCACTGCCACTTGTAGAGGAAGCCACTGCCACTTGTAGAGGAAGCCACTGCCACTTGTAGAGGAAGCTTGAATAATCTCCCTTGCCCTAAAAACAGATCTCAACTTATTTTTTAAAATGAGCAAAAAAGCAAAGAGAACTCTGACCATAGTTTTAACAGTGAAAGAGAAGGACAAATTTCATACCCTGAGGAGACTAAAAGCAGATCATGTCCAGATGAAATAATTCCTTAAAAAATAGAATTTGTGAAATGGAAAAAATTCCATAGAACAAAACAACTCATTTAAAAATTCAATTGGACAAACACAAAAAGAAGTTTTAAAAAAGTAAATGAAGAAAATAATTCACTAAAAATCAGAATTGAACAAATGGAAATGAATGACTCAATGAGACATTAAGAATCAGTCAAGCAAAATGAAAAAAATGTAAAATACCTACTTGGCAAAACAACTGACCTGGAAAATAGATCTAGAAGAGACAATCTAAGGATTATTGGACTTTCTGAAAACCATAACGAAAAAAAGAGCCTAGACACTATTTTTCAGGAAATCATCAAAGAGAACCACTTGAATGTCATAAGAAGTTTTAAAAAAAGTAAATGAAGAAAATAATTCACTAAAAATCAGAACTGAATAAATAGAAATGAATGACTCAATGAGACATTAAGAATCAGTCAAGCAAAACCCCCAAAAAAATGGAAAAATAGAAAAAAAAAGTAAAATACTTACTTGGGAAAACAACTGACCTGGAAAATAGATCTAGGAGAGACAATCTAAGGATTATTGGACTTCCTGAAAACCATAATGAAAAAAAAGAGCCTAGACTATATTTTTCAGGAAATCATCACAAAGAGAACCACTTGAATGTCATAGAATCAGAAGGTAAAATAGCCATTGAAAGAATTCACCAAACACCTCCTGAAAGAGACCCCAAAGAATATCATGGCTGAATTTCAGAAATATCAAACCAAGGAAAAAATATTACAAGCAGCCAGAAAAAAAACAATTCAAATACCAACGTGCCACAATAAGGATTACTCAGGACCTAGCAGGTTCCACCTTAAAGGATTGAAGGGTCTGGAATCTGATATTCTGAAAAGCAAAGGAACTTGAAATGCAGCCAAGAATAAACTACCCTCTAAACTGAGCATTTTCTTCCAGTGAAGAAGATGGGCATCCAATGAAACAGGTGAATTCCATTTATTTCTGATGAAAAAACCAGAGCTAAACAAATAATTTGACCTCCAAATATAACCTGAAAAGAAGCATAAAAAGGTAAAAAGAACTCTTGAGAACTGTATTTCTGTTATGGGTATACATAGAGAGTGCATGTATAATTTGATTTTACTGTTATAATATAAAAAATAAACTAGAGGTGGAAAGAGGATTGTACCAGAAAAAGGGGAAAGTGAAGGTAAAATGAGGGAAATTACATCTCAGGAAGAGGCAAATAAAATCTCATATATTTAAGGGAAAGAAGGGAGGGGAATGAACATTGTGTGAATCTTACTCTCATCAGATTTGGCTCAAAGAGAAAATATTAGACATATTTGGTTTACAGAGAAATTTCTCTCACCTTATGGAAAAGTGGGAAGGGAAAATTGAAAAAGGAAGGGATAGGCTAAATAGAAATAGTAGGGGAAGGTATAAGAAAGAGAGAGGGATTCTAAAGGGGGAAGGCTGCATGAAGCAAGTGGTGCTCATAAGTGAAATACTGGGGAGGAGGGAAAGAAGAAAGGAAAAAGAAAAGAATTGATACTATTTCTAGTCATATAAAAAGGTGCTCCAAATCACTATTGATCAGAGAAATGCATATTAAGAATACTCTGAGGTGAGAGAACAGTGGGAACAAAGTATGGAACACAACATAGCATTCTCACTCTCTGTGTTATTTGCTTGCATTTTGTTTTCTTTCTCAGTTTTTCTTTTCCTTCCTTCTTGATCTGATTCTTCTTGTGCAGCAAGATAACTGTATAAATATGTGTGTGTGTGTGTGTGTGTGTGTGTGTGTATATATATATATATATATATACACACACGTATATGTTGGATTTTACATGTATTTCAACATATTTAACATGTATTGAACTACATGCCAGCTAGGGGAGGAAGTGGGGAGAAGGAAGGGAAAATTTGGAACAAAAGGTTTTGCAAGGGTCAATGTTGGAAAAATTACCCATGCATATGCTTTGTAAATAAATAAATTAATTAATTTTTTAAAAAGACTACTCTGAGGTACCACTACACACCTCTCAGATTGCTAAGATGACAGTAAAAGATAATGATGAATTTTAGAAGGCATGTGGGAAAACTGGCAAACTGATACATTGTTGGTGGAAGTGTTTGATCCATTCTAGATCCAATCATTCTGGAAAGCAATTTGGAATTATCCTCACAAAGTTATCAAACTGTGTATACCCTTTGACCCAGCAGTGTTTCTACTTAGCTTATATTCCAAAAAAGATCTTAAAGGAGGAAAAGGGACCCACATGTGCAAAAAATGTTTGTGGCAGCCCTTTTTGTCATGGCAAGAAACTGGAAACTGGATACCCTTTAGTGTAATGTCCAGACTAGCTTTCTGGAGGACCTTCTGATGGGCCTTGGTCTCAGCAGGATAGACACCACAAAAATGGTCAAGAATAGAGTCTAGAGTCTTTATTGTCTCCTTTAAGACTCCTTTGCAGTCTGTGTCTGTCACAGTCTGATCCAATGTCTCGCCCAGTCTCCTGCTGCAGTCTGTGACAGTGTGCCAGTCTGACCCAGTTTTGATCTTATGGAGCAGTGCAGGAGGCAGGAGAGCTACCAGGAGGATGGTCAAGGATGGAATGTCTCATTTCCAGTCCTTCTCAGCTCTTAAATGCCCTATTACAATTACATCATATTGATTATGTGTGAACTGGAGAACTATTATATCATTATGCTAAGTACTAAGTATATGTACACTAAAGAACTATCATCTCATCAATTCCACTGAGTTAATGCCTTGTTGTAAAAGTATATTTCTCCAGAGTTCTAGCCCTGTACACTTCAATTGGAGAATGGCTGAATAAATTATGATATGTGAATGTTATGGACTATTATTATTCTGTAAGAAATGATCAACAGGAGGATTTCAGAGAGGTCTTAAGAGACTTACATGAATTGATGCTAAGTGAAATGAGCAGAACCAGAAGATGATTATACATGGCAACAAGACTTTACAATGATCAGTTCTGATGAACGTGGCTCTCTTCAACAATAAGATGATTCAAACCAGTTCCAATTGTTTGGTGATTAAGAGAGCTATCTATACCTAAAGAGAAGATTGTGGGAACTGAGTGTGGACCACAACATAGCATTTTCACTCTTTCCGTTGTTTGCTTGCACATTTGTTTTCTTTCTCTTTTCCTTCTTGATCCATTTTTATTTTGTGCAGCAAGATAACTATATAAACATGCATACATATTTTGGATTTAACATATATATTTTAACATATTTAACATGTATTGGACTACCTGCCATCTAGGGGAGGAGGTGGGGGGAAGGAGAAGAAAATTTGGAACAGAGGTTTTTCAAGGGTTAATGTTGAAACCATGCATATGTTTTGAAAATACAAAGCTATAATAATAATAAAAAGTTATGTCCATCAGAATTGATCATTGTATGATCTTGTTGTTGCCATTTACAATGATCTCCTGGTTCTGCTAATTTCACTTAGCATCAGTTCATGTAAATCTAAGTCTCTCCAGGACTTTCTGAAATCATCCTGCTGGTTGTTTCTTATAGAACAATGATATTCCATAACATTCATATACCATACATAACTTATTCAGCCATTCTCCCACTGATGGGCATTCACTCAGTTTCCAGTTTCGTAGCACTACAAAAAGGGCTACTACAAACATTTTTACACATATGGGTCCCTTTCCCTCCTTTAAGATCTCTTTGGGATATAAGCCCCATAGAAATACTGCTGTAACAAAGGGTATACATAGTTTGATAGCCTTTTGGACATAGTTCCAAATTGCTCTTCAGAATGGTTGGATCGTTTTGCAACTCCACCAACAATGTATTAGTGTCCTGGTTTCCCTACATGCCCTTCAACATTTATCATTGTCTTTTCCTGTCATCTTAGCCAATCAGAGAGACATATAGTGGTACCTCAGAATTGTCCTAATTTACATTTTTCTGATTAATAGTGATTTAGAGCACCTTTTCATATGACTAGAAATGGTTTTTCTTCATCTGAAAAGTGTCTGTTCATATCCTTTAACCATTTATTAATTGGAGAATAGCTTGAATTCTTATAAATTTGAGTCAATTCTCTTTATAATTTGGAAATGAGACCTTTTTCAGAAACTTTGAATGTAAAAATGTTTTCTCCAGCTTATTTCTTCCCTTCTAATTTTATCTGCATTAGTTTTGTGTATACAAAACCTTTTTAACTTAATATAATCTAAGTTTGTTTTTTTTGTTCAGTAATGATTTTCAATTCTTCTTTGGGCACATATTCCTTCCTTCTCCACATATTTGAGAGGTACATTATACTTTGTTCTTCTAATTAGCTTATAGTATCACTTTTCATGTCTAAATCATGAACCCATTTTGATCTTATCTATGGTTTTAGGTGTGGTCAATGCCTAATTTCTGCCATATTAGTTTCCAATTTTCCCAGAAGCTTTTGTCAAATATGAGTTTTTTCCCCCAAAGCTAGAGTTTTGGGGTTTGTCAAATGCTAGATTGCTGTAGTCATTGATTATTTTTGGACTATACTTTAAAATCTAAATGTGCATATTCTTCAACCCAGCAAAACCGCTACTCAAAAAAAAACAAAAACAAAAACAAAAAAAAAGATAAAAGGAAAAGAAATCTTATGTAAGAAAATATTTATAGCAGTTTTTTATTGGTATAAAGAAGTAGAAATGGAGAGGGTATGCATTAATTGGAGAATGCTTAAAAATTATGGATTATTAATATGATGAATACTATTATGTTCTAAGAAACGATCAAATAGATGAAATTTTAGAGACATCTAGGAAATATTGTATGAAGTGAATAGGACCAAAAATAATTTATATAGAACACATTATAAAGATATTTAACATTTAAAGAATTAAGAACAATTCCAGAAAACTCATGCTGAAATATAACAACCAATAGAGTGATAGTGATAGAGAAGTGATAGACTCAAAGTACTTAATTAAGACTTTTTTTGGGGGGTGTAACCAATGTGTAAATTGTTTTGCTTGTCTATATTTGTTTCAATAGCTTTATTTTCCTCTCTTCTGACATGGACATTAAAAAAAAAAAAAAAAAAAAGATGATTCCAATTAATTAGATTTTTTTTTTTTCTGAGGTAATTGGGGCTTAATGACTTGCCCAGGATCACACAGCCAGGAAGTGTTAAGTGTCTGAGGCCAGATTTGAACTTAGGTCTTCCTGACTTCAGGGCTGGTACTCTATCCACTACACCAACTAACTGTCCCCCCAAAAAAATTATTTTTAAAAGAAATTACATTACAGAAGAAGACTATGGATTGACTCCAATTGGAGATGCCCAACAATGACTTTGGAGATGCCCTACAGAGAGAAGCACAATATCACAAAAAACTGTAGGAGTTGTACAGTCTCAACAATATGAATTTCTCTATTCATTAAATTATCTAGTCATGATTGTTTTCTGTGTGGGTCTCCTCTTACTGGAGGAAGTAACCTACTTATAGTATATCCTTCTTTGTCAAGGGAGGATTTTTCTCGTCATTTATTTTGATATGCTATCTGGTGAAATTTCTTTGCTTTTTAAACAATATATCATTTGTTTGCTATATGCCAAAATGGTTGGTAGTGAGCTGCGTTGTGAAAAGTTTTCAATGATAAACAGCACAGCATAACATAGAATGATGGATGGTAGAGTAATTTCTGCCTTAACAAGAGGTCTTCTGTAACAAATTTAGTCTCTTTTACCCCTTTAAAATACCAATTGTAATCTTTCTATCCCTTCTTTTTCTGTGCAATTCTTGACCATGTCTTTGCATATATACCTAATGTATTGTTAACCTTCTGTAGGCATTTCATATCCCAAAGAATCCAGCAGTCCACTTGAATCTGTTATCCCTAGTTCTCATTGCTTGATTAACCCACCTCATTTTCATTCTATAACTATGTTCAGTGAGGTATTTTACTCAAGTTATCTTTGGTAATTTGCCACAGCCTACATACACCCACCATCAGTCTTTCTATTACTCTTGGGTCATCTGCAGTTTTTTAGTTTTTGCAGATCAAGATGTTCCAGGACTTATAGTCATTGAGCAGCACTAGGAGAATGTTGATATTGAAAAGCTGTGGTGGCAGGGAACAGCTTTGATACAGAACATGAATAAGTAGCTATACTTATTTAAGTATTCTATGTTGAAAGAAGACCTCTCCTCAAGCAGAGTTAAGTATTATACATGTCCTACATTTGGCAAATGTTCAATTATTTTTCTGTTCTATCTTTCAGTAAATTATTCATTTTCACAATTGGATATTTCTCAAAATGAAATGCTAGTTATGCACCCAGAAGCAATATTGTAAAATGAGAATAATGGATGTTATTTTATATTATTATAAGTTTAAAAGTGAAAATATTTTCCCTTTTTTACAAAGTAGTTACCCTTCCCTGCTGATTTGGTTAACTGGGTTTCTTTTATAATTGTTATGTGTAAAGCTCTTCCCAGCAACTCTCTAAAAAAATTCCACTCTTCTTTTTGTAATGATCCTCACTTTATTATTTTTAGCAAAGTCTTTTGATTTAATAAATGTTTTCTTTAAAAAATACATTTTTATACTTATTTAATTTGATTTTTTTTTCATTTAAAATAGTTGCTATCTGATTTTTATCTGTGAAAATTAAGAATAAGTGATGTTTTGAAAAAAAAATTGCTTCCTTTTTATTTTGTGTAATTTTGTCATAACTTTAGTTTAAGAGACATTCTATGCTCCATTAACAAATTTGTAGAAATCCTAATCTTCTGGATTGAAGAAACTCACAAAAAATATATTTGCTAGGTGAATACAATGTATTTATTTATTCAATCAATCAGCCAAAGGCCTAAATTAAATAAGAACAAATCCTTGATAAATTGGGAAAAGTGACGTATTTGGGTCATTGGATTAAGGCAAATTATATTGTGCAAGAAATATCTTTTGGTGGATTGAAGAAATTTAGTTAAGGTCCATGGGATTTGGATAAACTAATAAGACAGTTCAGAACCCAATATCATAGTAGCAGGCTAGCTTAATGAACTCTGAAAACTTAGGGTATGGGAAGGAAAGAATCTGGTTTTTTGCTGTTTTTTTTTGGCCCCTTGATCAGAGAATAAGCTTGTGATATTTGATAAATCTTAAGATTTCGGCTGCCCATTGCCATTGGTAATGGTGTCTCAGGCGCAGTAGTGACTGATTGGCATTAGGAAGTAAGGACACACCAAGAAACACTAATTCTAGAATTCTCCAAGGGCACTGATTCTCAGAATTCAGCAGAGAGCTGCATATATTTTGGAAGGAAAGCTATGACAAATAAGAACAGCATACTAAAAATCAGAGATAACACCTTGCTGACAAAAGTCTATATAAGTCAAAGCTATGGTTTTTCTAATATCAATATATGGGTGTAGAGTTGGACTCTAAGAAAAGCTGAGTGGTACAGAATTGATACTTTCAAATGGTGGTATGGGAAAGATTTTTGAGTCTCTTGGGCACTAAGGAGACCAGATCAGTCAATACTTTAAAAAATTAATTCAGGTTACTTCAGTCAAATACTGAAGCTGAAGCTTAAATACTTTAGCCACACAATTGGAAGACAAGGCTTATTGGAAAAGAACCTGATGTTAGGAAAGATTGAAGGCAAAAAGAAAAAAGAGATGACAAGAGGATGAGATAGTATCATGAAAACAATGTATATGAACTTAAGCATACTTCAAGAGATAGTAGAATAGCTTGGCCTGATATGTTATGATATATGGGATCACAAGGAGTCACTATGATTGAATGACTGAATAGTAAAATTCTATTACATTCTAGTACCACAACTTGTTTAACTATACCCCCCCTAAATGGAAATTCGCTTTGTTTTTAATTCTTTGCCATAGTGAAAAATGTTGCTGCAAATATCTTGGGGTATTATGAAGCCTTTCTTTTTATAATTCACCTTGTTGGGGTATGTATCTCTAAATCAAAGATTGTGAACTTTTTAGTCACTTTCTTAATTCCAAAATCCTTTCCAGACCAGTTTGACCAGTAACCAGCTTTTAATAAAAGGCTAACTTTCAGCTCAATTAATCATTGAAATTTATTTTGCTTGCCTACTATTCACTCCCTTCTTTTCACTAAATGTAGTAAAAATTTTATGTCTCTATATGAAGTGGTCGGTGGGTCAAACGGTAGGTCAAGACCAAGTTCAAAATCTCTGTGAGTGATTCCTTTTAGCTTCCCATTTTTGACAGAGAAGACATAACTTATACTTAAGAAGACATAACATACTTAAGGAGGTATAGCTTATACTTAAAAGCAAATAATGCATGGAATTGACATCATCATCTAGAAGAAAAAAGATGATGAATATTTGTTGGGTAATAGTAAGGAAAGGAAGGTAGGACAAAGTGTTCTTAGAGACAAACAAGTCCCTTAATTTGGTGATAATGACATAAACAATTTTGGAATGCCATTAATTCTAATGTAGAATTAGTGTAGGAGAGGCCAATAAAACAACTACTAAGTGTTTTAGAGAGGCAACAAGGAAGTTACTATTCAAAAGATAATTATTGTCTATAGAAGACACTCTATATGCTATCTATATTTTTACTACAAAACTAATATAAGAATATTGACTTTAAAGTCACAAAAGCACTTTTAAGTATACATATATAACATACTCTGAACCAAGACTTCTGATATAGACACTGTTGCTGATCTGAGATATGAATAGGACCCTGATGGAAAGATGGAAAGGTCAAACATCCTCCTGACCCTTCAAAGCTCACAAGATCCTCCTCTGCTCAAAAAAAACAGGGTGATGGTGGAAGGAAATCTAGATAGAGGTCAAAGTTGAGAATTCACCTTATGTCCCACTCTCAGGAGTTCCTCACTGGAGAACACTGCACTTACTTAAATCTGGAATAATTCTGATTCTAAATTATCTTGGTAATTTACAGCTATTCTCTTAAGCATGATGAATTAAAATATAATTTCTAAGCCAATCTAGACATGAATCCTGTGTAATGTCAGTCCAGCTACAAGGACTTTCTTTACAGGTACTAAGTAATTTGAACCTTATAACAACCTACAAGGTAGGCACTGCTTACATTACGGAGGTTACAGGTACAATGGAATGAAAGCTAAATATGGATTTAGAAGACCTGGGTTCAAATTCCGACTTTTGCCACTAATGACTGGTATGATCTCAGGTATGTCACTTAATTTCTGCATTTCACTTTTATCATTATATCCCTAGCACCTAACCCAGTGCCTCATACAAGTAGTTAGCACGAATTCAACAAAGTACTTTCCATGTATTATCTTAGTAGACACTTAATAACTGCTTATTGATTGACTGCTATGGGAACAGATGAATTTATAACCTTAGTAAATCTGTAGATTTGAAAAAAAAAAAAAAAAAGTTGAGTTCATCTGTCTCTTTCTCTTTCTCTCAGACATGATGTGGGGGATGCTACACAGATGAGTTTGTCTTGTGTTTAAAGATCTTGAGTAGAAATTTACAACTTCCATTTAGATCAGTGGTTAATCATAAATAATGGTTCACATTTATATAACAAGTATTCAAGCATTTATATAGTGCTTACTATGTGCCAGGCACTTTGCAAAACAGTTTGCAAATATCTCATTTGACCTTCCCAATAACTTGAAAAGTAGGTTGTATTATTATCCCCAATTTATAGTTGAGAAAACTGAGGTAAACAGAAGTTAAGATGATGTGAATCCTGAAATCAGCTTATTCTCTCCCTTTTTCGGGAAATGCTAAAATGCTCATCCTGGGAACTTAAGTTTCCCAGGCTATCTTATTACTATAGTTAAGACAACCAGGATGTGCCCAGGCTGCCATGATTAACATCTTTAAGATACCTATAATGGGAACCCAGACTTGCCCAGACTGCCTTTGTTAATATCTTCAAGGTGCTTTCAACATCTCCATAAATATCCTTGTTCTGATTTTTATTTCCTCACTGAGAAAAAAACCCAAGGTTACATTTTCTCTATAAAAGATATGCCATGATGAAAATCCTTGCTAAGTCTTTTTCAAGGATTCTCTGTCTCTGTCTGTCTCTTTCTCTGTCTCTGTCTGTCTCTCTTCCCCCTCCCCCCTCTCTTTCTTTCTCTCTCTCTCTCTCTCTCTCTCTCTCTCTCTCTCTCTCTCTCTCTCTCTCTCTCTCTCTCTCTCTCTCTCTCTCTCTCTCCCCTCTCTCTAGCTGTCTTTCTTTATCTCTGTCTCTCCCTATCTCTCTGTCTCTGTCTCTCTCTCTCTCACTCCCCTTTCTAATAATGTCTTCTCTTTAATGGAGTCTTTGTCCTTACTATAGCTAACTTGGTTAGTCTGCTATGTTGAGGTGTGAGAAATGAGAGTTGAAAGATCTCTTGATAGCAATGGGATCCCCTTGGCTGGTCCCAGGCTTTGCAAAAGAATTCACAAATCCGAAAGAAAGAGGTGAGAGGTTTGTGGCAAAAATGGGTTTATTACACTAAGAACAAAATATGTCCATCATTGGGCAAAATCCTGTTAGGATTATTTGCAAAGGTCTGGGCACACAGAATTTGATTTATTAGATTCTTTTGGCCTGGAGCTGGGGACCTTTCAATAGAGGGTGGTGATCATGCCCCTGGCCAAAATCTCCAATTGAATAGGAGATTACTATCTGGGAGTTTTCCCTATGAAGAGGAGGGTGGGCCCCTCCTAGAGGCCAGGAGGGTTTGAGACTCAGGACCACCCTTCCCTCAAAGATTAAAGAGGACACAGTTTGCATCAGGGCCTTTCCAACTCTTTCCTTCCCAAAGACAGTTTACATTGTCTACACTACCCTTTTAGTCAGTGGCATACTTAGATCTCATGGTGTATTTTTTGTAATGGAGTCTTCCAAACTCCTTTCCTTGATAACACTATTGCTTTTCCAACTCTATTTCATATTTACCATTCTTGATGCCTACTTTACCTCTTCATTTTGTCTGCAATTTTTTATCTTAAATAAATGATTCTTTTCTCACAGAGAAAGGCCATTGTAAATTTGTCCCATGTATATTTCGAACTAGCAATTGCTATTCTGAACTCATCAAAGGGACTGAGTTGTCTCATAACAACTCATTGTGAGTTAAGTACTTTAGGTACTAGGTTCTATTTAAAGATGCCACTTAATAACTGTCAGAAAAGTTTCTCTATTTCCTCATATTTAACTTAAATCCCTCATGATTTGACTTAAATCCCTACCCTCTGTTTTGTTCTTTCTGGAAACCAAGGACAATTAGTCACCAACCATCTATTTGACAATCACCTGAATAATATCAAAGGAAGAGAGACAATATACAAAACTCCCAAATAAATGATTCTTCTCTCAGTATTTCGATTTTTTTCAGTTCAATACTGGACAGACCTCACTGACCTGTCTTTCAGGACTACTAAGTGGATTAACTCATGATCCTACAATAGTAGGATAAATAATGAAAAATCAAAGCTCCGAGTCAGGGAGCTTTGGTTAACATGTAAACAAGAGTCCTAGGTAAGAGTCAAATCTGTCTGGCATTGGCATATGCCACCAGTGTGAGCCCTCCTTACCCTCCCTAATGGTGTAGAAGCAGAAAGTTGTCCTCTATAACTCAGTCATTTAATAAAGCTTAATTGAGTGACTACTTGACCCTGGAGTCATCTTGAGGCACTCCCAACAACCCCTTTCTTTATGCCTGTGCTCTCCATAATTTAGTTTCTTACTTTTCTTTGAGTTTATAGATACTCCATGAGTAGTACATACTAAATTTAACATGGTAGTAACAAAGTCATTTTTTATTCCATTTTTAAAAAATTCTCTTTTGTGTATATATAATTACCTCAGCTTGACTTTATTATGAATTTAGGTAATAGATTATCATGGCCTTTACTGCCCAGAAGACATTTTCACTTCCCTCCCAAGGTTTCACATCCCCCTGCTGAAGAGAAGTTTTTTTGGGGGAGGATGCTAGACTCTCTACAAATGGTTCTGGCCTGGTATTCTTTTCTCAGTCGTAGTGGTAGTGTCCTGTACCCAAGTTCTGTTTAGCCACTAACAGAGTAGTTTTTCCTCAGAAATATTTACTCCCAAAGATATAATTACAAATATACAAATTTTCCCAGTACATGGAAGGTATAATCTTCTTCCTCTCCTTGCACTACGTTATTTTTTAGGGTGGATGAGAGAACTAGATTCAGAGGTTAGCTAGATTCCCATAGAGCACAGTTTCTGCTCTAAGTTCAAACACTTGCTGGGCTTGAATCCAGGCTGACTGGCTGGCTGCAACACCCCACCCCCACCCCCACCAGTCTGCAATTCTGGTGCCAGAGTCACCATGGTTTGAATTCATGGGTCCCATGGATCACCTCCAGCATCTACAAATGAGGAGAAACAACACAATAAAAACAACCCTCCTTGAGACCCATTTCCCAAAGCTGAAAGTAAAGGAGAGCAGGGAAGAAAAAAGAAAGTACTTTCCTTCTCCCTGGTTCAATTTGGCTCAATAATGCTGTATGTAAACTGGGATTTTCACCCTCTGAATGCAGCACATAAGGGTTGTCAAAAAGAGCATTTGCAGAATAACTCAGTCTTGCCAGGTTTAAAGGTGTAGGCAAACAATCAAAGGAGGCTAAACCCATCTATGTGTATAAATTATAATATATGTATATAATCATGTACTATATTGTATACATATTTTTACAATATATCATATAATGTGTATACATGTGCAATAATCTGTATTATGTATAATACATGTATATTAATATATATATTTATACATGTATAGGCACATACATAACTATGTATATATTATATAAATCTCAAACTATATTCTGAATTCATCATCTCTCTGTTATAAAGTAGGTAGTCTGTTTTCATTTCTGAAATCATGATTAGTTGTTGTGTTGATCAGATTTCCTAAGATTTTCAAAGTTGATTGTCTTTGCAGGATAGCTGTTATTATACAAAATTATATTTTCTGATTCTGCTCACTTCACTCTATATCAATTCAGACAAATCCTCCTAGGTTTCTATAAAAATTTTCTCCTTCATAAATTCTTATGTGATGATAATATTTCATTACATGCAAAGACTATAATTTATGTATCTATTACTTATATAATGAGTATCTTCTCAGTCCTATTTATTTATTGCCATCACAGAGCTACAATAAATATATTTGTTCATAAGTCCTTTTCCTCTTTGATTGATCTCTTTGTGGATATAATAAATCCAGTAGTGGCATTACTGGGTAAAAGGGAATTGTAAGGGCCCTTTAAATGGGTGGACACGGTGCAATGGGAGATTGAGGCCCAGAAGAAATCTCTGTGGATATTAGGACTGCCTTGTAGGTGGGTTCTTGGCCATACTGAGATAGCTTCATAATGGGTGACTCTCTCACTGATTGGCTGTGTGTGTGACCTCACAGGCCCTATATAAGCCCACTGCAGGCAGCAGTCACTCTCTTTAACCTGGCTCCCTAGCCTGGGTGGCCAAGCTAAGATGGGTAGCTGAAAGAGGTAAGGATTTTGGTAGTGAACACGTGGGTCTTCTGACCAGGTGTTCACTAGGGAACTAACAAGTCAGGGCATCAGTCAGGGCATTATGTGAGTAGGTATAATAAAGGCTTTTAAGATTACACGTGGCTGTTCTTGAGTGTGCTACCGGTTATTAAACTATAGATTCAAGAGATCGTGGCCAGAGACCTTTGAAGGCCTCAGAGGAGGCGAGCCAGGTAGAGTTGACACTGCAAAGGTCAGTGGTCAAAGGTACTCTGTTGGGCCTAGGGCAGACTAGTAATTGTAACTGCCAGGTGGGCACGTTACAGGGAATGAATATTTTAATAACTTTTAGGACACAGTTACAAATTGATTTCCAAAATGGTTGAACTAATTCATAGCTCCACCAACAGTACATTATCACATTTGTTTTCCCATGGGCCTATAAGAATATGTCAGTTTTCTTTTTTTTTTCAACCTGGCCACTCTGATGGCTCTGGTGACTATGGTGCACCTCAGAATTATTTTAATTTTCTTTTTTCTAATTTATTTTTCAAATTGTTATTTAGGTGGGAAGGATAGTAGTAGAATTATGAACTGATCCAACCAGTTTGGAGAACAATCTGGAATTATGCCTAAAAAGATTATAAAACCACATATACCTTTGGACCCAGTAATACTAGTTCTATATCCCAAGGTTATCAGGGAAAAAAATAAAGGAACCTATATGTTCTAAAATATTTATAGCAGCAATCTTTGTGGGGGCAAAGAATTAAAAATTGAGAAGATGCCTATCAATTAGGGAATGGGCTAAACAAGTTGTAGTATGTAATTGTGATGGAATATGACTATAAGAAATGATGAAGTAGATGATTTTAGAAAAACATGGAAAGACTTGCATGAACAATTAAAAGTAAAATCAAGAGAATGTTGTATATAATAACAGCAATATTGTTCTAAACCAATTGTGAACATCAAAGTTATTCTGAATATTATAAATACTCAAATTAGCCACAGAGATCTCATGAAGGAAGATGCTATTCACCTCCAGATAAAGAACAGAAAGATAGACGTATATATAGTATGTTTTTATATGTATTTATGTATCTGTGTCAAATGGTGAACTTCTCTAATATTGGATGGTGAGGGAGGGAGAGTTTTAAGTTCAGAATTTAAATTGTACCCTAAAAATATTATTAGGGTAGTTTTTCTTTTAATATGGCCATTGATAGCTTGGATTTTTTTTCTTATGAAAAGAACTTGTTTTATATCTGTGGTATTTTTAAAATTGTGGAATGGCTCTTGTTCTTATAAATTTGAATCATTTCCCTATATATCATAGAAATGAAAGTTTTATTTTGCGTCTGATGTTATCATCCCTACTCCTGATTGTTGCATTTACTTAAGGCCATATCTTACTATATTATATTTATATTTATATTTATATATATATATATGTCTCAATCTATACTCTGAATCCATCTCCTCTCTGTTAATCCCTAAAATGATGTAAAATGTTCTTGATTATATAGATTAAATACAGTTTGGGGTAGCCTTATAGCGATGCCTCATCTGGAGACCCTTATAGTTAAATACAAATTTACATATGTAAGTAAGGATCCTTAACCTGTTTGTTTGTTTTTTGTTGCAAAGATACTTTTGGTAAGCAGGAAAAGCCTGTCCAATTCTTCTTAGAATGTTTTTAAATGCATAAAATCAGATACATAGAATTACAAAATGAATCAATTATACTGAAATATAATTATCAAAATTGAAAATAAAAAATCATGTTTATAGGTTTCAGGTTAAGAACCTCTGCCCTATAGGGATTGAAATGCTCAAACCCTGTTCAGGATACTGGTAAATCTCATTCATTAAATTTCAAGTAAATATTTATGACTCATTTTAGATGTGTATATATTCTTTGACATTTTGAATCCCTTGATGAATCTGTGATTTTATCCATAGAGATATTCCTTACAGTGATACAGATTGTAACCCATATATGCATTCTCTGTGACTTTTGTACTAAATACCCCATTGCAAGTCTACTCAATGTGCTGGGAGCTTCCCAATCTTTTGATATGGTATCAATCAATCAATGTATAATGAAGATTCTTCATTGATTAACTTTGTTCATTCTATGCAATTGGCCTACTTCCTTTTCCAACTGTTTGGTTCTATTATACTTTTTAATATTATTCTTTTATACTTTTTATACTATTCTTCCTGATCAATCTTTCCTCATTAACATACTCAATTTGCTTTTGCTTACAACGTATTTTCTATTGTCCTTTGAGTGAACTACAGCCTTAATTTTTTGGAGACTGTGTTATTTCATGATTGAAAGCAGTACAGCATCAGTGGAACAATGGTGGTGTTTAAAAGATGGATTTTTGTTTCAGAGTGAAATTTGGGGTTATTAAAAGTACTGTGCAGTTTCCCAAAGCAACCCAAACTTCTCTCCTCATTCTAATTTATAGTGGACAATATTTGTTATCTATCTGTAATGTCTGTTTTCAATATATGAACTAGTGGGCCAGCTCTACAGGCTGGCCAATAAACTACCTATTGCAATCTAGACAATAGGTATTTTGTCCTTTTTATTTTTTAACTCAATCAACAAGCAAAAACATTTTAATATGCAAACAACAAAATAAAGGATCGTACACAAAGTGTGAACTTATGTGGGATTCTTAAAGTGTGTATTAAATATAGCATTATAGTAAAATAATTGCTTTACTTGTGTTCCTTTCCCTTTTATATTCATTTAAAAATTTTGAGTTCCAGATTCTCTCCCTTTCTCCAGCCCCTTTCTTACCTATTGAGAAGTCAAGCAATTTGATATTTACTATACATGTGAGATCATACAAAATAGAGTTCCACATTAGCCATGTTGTAAAAAAGGGCAAGAAAAATAAAATTTCTAAAAGTATGCTTCAATATGCATTCAGAGTTCATTACTTCTTTCTTTGGAAGTAAATTACTTTTTTCATCTTGAGTCCTTTGGAATTGTTTTGGATTATTATACAATAATACAATAATTATACATGATCAGTGTAGTGAAGTCTTATGTGATTGATCATCATTACAATGTTGCTGTGTACAATGTTCTCATGGTTTTGTTTGCTTCACTTGCAAACAGAACAGAACATTATATCAGTTCATATGTCTTCCTAGGTTTTTCTGAAACAACCTTGCTTGTCATTTCTTACAGCACAGTAGTTTTCCATCACAACCACACATCATAACTTGTTGAAGTATTCTCCAGTTGATAGACATTTCCTCATTCTTTGCCACCACTAAAGGAACATGTATAAATATTTTAGACATATATATCCTTTTCTTTTTTCTTTAATCTCTTTGGGATACTAACCTAATAGTAGTACTTCTCAGGTCAAAAGGGCATGCACAGTTTTATGGCCCTTTGAGAATGGTTCCAAATTGTTTTGGGGAATAGTTGGAGCAGTTCACAAATTCATCAACAATGCATAGTACCCTAATTTGTCCATATCTCCTTCAGCATTTGTTGTTTTTCTTTTTTATTATGTTAGCCAATCTTTTAGGTGTAAAGTGTCACCTAAGAGCTATTTTAATTTGCATTTCTCTAATCAATAGTCGTTTAGAGCATATTTTCATTTGACTACACATAGCTTTGAATTCTTCTGAAAACTGGCTGTTCATTTCCTTTGACCATTTGTCAATCAGGGAATGGCTCTTATTTTTATAAATTTATCTCAGTTCTCTATTATTTGAGAAATGAGACCTTTATTAGAAAAACTTGTTGTTTTTCTAATAAAGTTTAATAAGTTTTTAATAAGTTTTTTTTAATAAGTTCTAATAAGTTTTTCTAATAAAATTTCCCTCCAGTTTCCTTCTAATTTTGACTGCATTGGATTTGTGCAAAAAAATTTAATTTCTTATAAGTTCTTCCCTTATTTCTTCCCTATAGTAGGAATTTGTCAGGATCCTTTTATCTATTTTTTCCCAAATAGTTGATAACAGAATTGGGACGAATTCTTTAAATGTTTGGTAGAATTCTCTTGCAAATCCATCCTGTGCTTTTTTTTCTTATTTATGATGTTCAATTTTTTTTTTTCTGAGATAGGTTTATTTAAGTATCTTAGATCTTTTAATATAAGAAATTTTTATTTTGGTAAGTATTCATGAATTTCAGTTAGATTTTCAGCTTTTACATGTAATTAGGCAAAATTACTCCTGGGAATTATCTTAATTTCATCTTTATTAGTTGTTCATTTATCCTTTCTATTTTTGATACTATTAATTTGGTTTTCTCCTTTAGTTTTGAAAAATAAAATTAATGAAATGGTTTCTCTATTTTATTCATTTCCCCCCCCAAAAAAAAAAAATCAGCATCTAGTTTTATTTATTAGCTCAATAGCTTTTTTGGTTTTGTTTTCAAATTTTCAATTTTATTAACCTCTTCTTTGATTTTTAGGTTTTTGGTATTTAATTGGGGATTATATTTATTCTTTTTCTAGTTTTGTTGTTGTTGTTGTATTTCCAGTTCCTTGATATATTCTTTCTCTTTTATTTTTTAAATCAACCATCTCTTTTTCTTTTTTATAATAGTTTTTTTATTTTTCAAAATATATGCAAAGTTTTAAACATTCACCCTTGTAAAACCTTGTGTTCCATATTTTTCTCCCTCTCTCTTCCCTTCCTCCCTAGATAGCAAGTAATTCAATATAGTTAAGCATGTGCAATTTTTCTGAACATATTCCCACATTTATTATGCTGCACAAGAAAAATCAAATCAAAAAGGGGAAAATGAGGGGGAAAAAACCACGCAAACAAATAAAAACAAAAACAACAAAGATGAAAATACAATCCCCATTGTCCTCTTTCTGGATGCAAATGGCTCTCTCCATCACAAGTGTATTGGGATTGGCTTGAATCACTTCATTGTTGAAAAGCTTTCTCTCCTTTATTGATGCAAACATTTAGAGATATAAAATATCCCTTATGTACTGCTTTGGTTGAATTCCACAATCTTGGTATGTTTTCTCATTGTTGTTATTATTTTGAATAAAATTATTGATTATTTCTATAATTTGTTTTAATTTTTAGTATTGGACTATTTAGTTCCTAATTAATTTTGAATCTGTGCTTCTAAACCCCTTTATTGAAAATAATTTTTATTATATTATGGTTTGAAAAGAATACAATTAATTCTGCTTTTTAACTTTGATTTTGATGTTTGTGTGTGATTTTAAGATCTCATGTACTGCTAAGAAAAAAAGGTATGTTACTTTCTATTACCATTTAATTTTCTCCATTTATCTATCATATCTAACTTTTCTTAAATTATATTCATCTCCTTAACTTCTTTCTTTCTTTCTTATTTAATCTTATGACTATAAATTAGAAATAGATTTATCTAATTCTGAGAGGAGTAAATTGAGATCCCCTCTCTAGTATAACTTTGAGATTTATGTCTACCTATAAGTCATTTAACTTTTCCTTTGAGTATTTGGATGCTATGTAAGTTGATGCATATATGTTTAATATCAATATTGCTTTATTATCTATGGTATCTTATATGAAAATGTAGTGTCTTTTCTCTTTTAATTAGGTCTATTTTGGCTTTTTGTTGCATGAGATCAGGATTGATACTTTGATCTTTTTTATGTTGGCTGAAATATAATAGATTCTGCTTCAGCCATTATTTTATTTTTGTGTGTCTGTTTTGACACTGCTTCTTGTAAACAACATATTGTTGCATTCTGTTTTCTAATCTGTTCTGCTATTTGTCTGTTTTATGAGTGAGTTCATCCCATTCACATTCATAATAATTATTGTGTTTTCCCCTCATTTTTTCTGATTTTTAAATTCTTTTTCTTTTCTTCTTTCTTCTTCCCTCCCCCTCATGTTGTCCTTTTTCAAAAGTTTGTTTTGCTTCTGATAACTGCCTCTCTTAAACTTCTTTCCCTCTTCTCACCCCCTCCTTTCCCTTATCCACTTCTCCTTCTTCCCTATTGGGTAAGAAAAATTTCTATACCCAACTGACTATGTGTATGTATGTGTGTATACATATGTATGTATGTATATATACATATATATGTGTGTATATATACACATATTCATTCATGTGTATCTCTCTCTACATATATATATATATATGAATGTATGTATATGTGTATATTCTGTCTTTGAACTACTTCAGATCAGGATGAGATTCAAGCATTGCCTGCCATATCTCTCCTCATTTCCCACTAAACTATAAAAACTTTCCTTTGTGTGTCTCTTTTGTGTGATATGAATTTCCTGTTATCTCCCTCACTTTTCCTTTGTTATACTGCATCCCTCTTTTTCCTTCTTTTACTTTTTTAGATCATCCAAACATAACTGACTCATCCCAATGCCCTCTATTTGACTCCTTCTGACTTAAGAATGATTAAAATTTTTAGGAGTTATATATATCATCTTTTGACATAGGAACGTAAACAACCTTATTATTGATGATTTCTCTTTCATGTTTACCATTTTATATTTCTCTTGAATCTTATATTTGAACATTAAATTTTCTACTCAGTTCTGTTCTTTTCATCAGAAATACTTGATACTCCTCTATTTCATTAAATATCTATTTCTCCCTTAAAAGACTAACTATAATCAGTTTTGTTAGGTAGACTATACTTGATTGTAATCCTACCTCCTTTGCCTTCTGGAATATCATATTGCAAGCTCTTTATTCTTTTTCTTTTTTTTTTTTTTTCAACATGTTAAAACTTGTGTGAGCCTGACTGTGGCTCTACATATTTGATTGATTTCTTTCCGGCTACTTATATTTTCTCCTTGAACTGGGACTCTGGAATTTAGAATTTTCATTTTGGAACCTCTTTCTGGAGGTAATTAGTGAATTCCTTCAATTACTATTTTGTCCCCTGGTTCTAAGATATCGTGGAAGTTTTCCTTTAAAATTTCTTGAAATATAATGTCTAAACTCCTTTATTTAAAAATCATAACTTTCAAGTAGTCCAACAATTCTTATATGATCTCTCCTTGACCTATTTCCCAGATTAGTTGGTTTTTTTAATGACATTTCACACTTCCTTTTATTTTTTTCATTCATTTAGTTTAGTTTTGTTGTTTCTTGAACTTACAGCTATTTCTACTTGCCCAATTCTAATTTTTAAGGACTATTTTCTTCAGTGAACTTTTGTATCATTTTTTCCTTTTGACCAATTCTGCCTTTTAAGGAGTTCTTTTGTTCAGTGTGGTTTTGAACCTCTTTTATCATTTGGCCAATGTGTTTTTAAGGTGTTATTTTCAGTGTTTGTTATACCTCTTTTGCCAAAATGTTCATTCTTTTTTCATAATTTTCTTGAATTACTTTAATTTATTTTTACCATTGTTTCCCCTACATCTCTCTAATTTTTTTTTTAATTGTTGCTTTTTATTTCTTTCTTTGGCTCTTATGGGAATTTTTATTGAGCTTGTGTTCAATTTGAGGCTTTGTTTGTAGATGTTTGTAGAATAATTGTCTTCTTCTAAGTTTGTGTCTTGAGCTTCCTTGTTACCATAGCAGCTTAAAAAAAAAGATAGTATTTTTCCAGTTATATGTAGACAATTTTTAGCATTCATTTAAGCAAGATTTTGAATTTCAATTTTTCTTCCCTCTCTCCCCTCCCCTCTTCCTAACATGGTAGGCAGTTTGATATAGGTTATATATGTGCAATCATGAAAAGCATATTTTCATATTAGCCATAGTTGTTAAAGAAACACAGCAAAAAGGGAAAATAATTAAAAAATAAAGTGAATGAAATGGTATGTTTTGATATGCATTGAGCCCATCAGTTCTTTATTTGGATGTGTATAACATTTTCTATCATGAGAACTTTGGAATTGTCTTGGATCATTGAAATGTTGAGAAGAGCTAAGTCATTTATAGTTGATCATCATATAATGTTGTTGTTACTGTGCACAATCTCCTAATTCTTCTTATTTCAATTTGCATCAGTTCATAAAAGTTTTTCCAGATTTTTCTGAAATCTGCCTGTTCATCATTTCTTATGGTACAATGGTATTTCATTACAATCATATATGACTTGTCCAATCATTTCTCAATTGCTGGGCATCCCCTCCATTTCTAATTTTCTACCACCACAAAACAGCTGTTATAAATATTTTTGTGCATCCTTTCCCCTTTTTTTATGATCTCTTTGGAATACAGACCTAATAGTGGTATTTCTGGTTGCCTTTGGTTTGGTTTGCCTTTTGGGCATAGTTCCAAAATTGCTCCTCAGAATGGTTAGGTTACTCACAATTCTACTAACAATGCATTAATGTTCCAATTTTCTTCTCCAGCATCTATCTTTTCCCCCTTTTTCTGGTCATATTAGCCAATCTGTTAGTGTGAGGTGGTACTTCAGAGTTGTTTTAATTTGCATTTCTCTAATCAAAAGTGATTTAAAACACTTTTTATATAACTATATGTAACTTTGATTTTTCATCTGAAAATTGCTTGTTCATATCTTTTGTCCATTTATCAGAAAATCACTTGTATCTTAAAATTTTAACTCAGTTCTCAACATATCAGAGAATTGTTATAAGGATTGTTTCCTGGCTTTTGGCTTTTTTTCTAATCTTGGTTGTAAATAACTTGTTATAGTCAAATTTTTTTTTTATTGTTTGCTCATTTTTCTAGGCTATTTCTTGGTTCTAAACTTTATGTTAGAGGTGAGTTCTGTTCACCTATAAGGTGGGGAGTCACTGTCCCAAACTTCAGGCTTTCTTACCCTAATGTTTTCACATGGTTTTGGAGGTCTATCATTTTTTAATCTGGGGACGTGGGAAGAGGTTCTGGTCTGTGCTTTGGTCTTTATTTAGGTAGAAGCCCTGCTCCATTACAACAACAAGAACTAGCACTTTCTTTCACCCTGGGTGACCCAAAACTGGATAATGTGCAATGGAGTTGCCAGAACATATCTAGTCCTGTGCCACATGCCAGTATAGAAATCCCTTGTAATTCTTTCTAACCAATTGTCCAATGGCAGTTGCTGTTTCCACCGCCTCTTCCAAGGCATTCAACTGTTTTTGCTGCTATCCTTAGCTTTGGGCCAACTCCTACTCCAGTTTCATAGATTTTTTCTTTTGGGCTCCTAAATCTTCTTGGGCTAGAAAAAATGTTTCACCCTGACCTTTTGTTGGCTATGCTATCCCAGAACCTGATTTAATATGTTAGTTTAAAATTGTTTGAATGGGAATATTGGGAGAGTTTGGCTAGAATGCTCCTTCTACTCCATCATCTTTCCTCAGCTTCATTTTCTTTTTGTTTTCTTCTGTATATCTAATTTTTTTCTTGATTATCTTTTCTTTCTTTTTCTTAATTTTTAAAAAATATTTTTCATTTACTTGACTCCTATCATATATCTCACAGCATTTACTTGGTTTTCCCCTGTGTGGCTAGTTAAGCTAAAATATACATATATCTAAATAAGATACTTGAAAATAGTTGATTTCATCATTGTGGATACTCTCTTTCTTGATACAGAATGCAGTTCCTTCCATACCTTATAGACCATGTTCATGACTTGTAACAAACAAACAAACAAAAAAGTTAGTGGCTAATCTACTTATATGCATCTCCAGCCAGGTTATGTCTGTGAACATACATATAGAACATCACCAAACGTATCTTCATAACCTTTTCAGATTGGCAATGGACCTACAAGAACTTCTGTCTTCAGTGGTATAGTCTTTGAAAACCCAACTTTTGTGTTTCTGCTCCATAAAGAGTCATCTTAATTGGACCAAAAAACTTTACATAAAAAACACTTACTTAAATAAATATACACAATTATTGGCAATTTGGAATGAGATGGAAAAAAATAAGTCACATCTAGATCAAATACATTTTGCCCTCAACCTTGGGTCATGAATCAATGTCATTGGATTTCCAAACTAGAGTATTTCCTAAAAGAACAAAACCTGGACCTTGCTTGCTACAAAAGGTGATACTGAGGGGACTACAATATTCTTTGGGAGAAAGTAATAATTTATGGCAACTCTGCCCAAATAAATGAAAAAAGTCCTTTTTGTAGAAAAGAGAAAAATTATTTATTATTCTTCAATATATCCTTGTTGTTTTAGACAGGTTGGCCATCTAAATAATACAATATAGCTCATCCTTATATAGTATTTTAACATTTACAAAGCACTTTAGATATGCTACCTTTCACTTTTCTTCACAACTTTATGGGGCAGCTTTGTTATTATGATTTGTTTTATAGATAAGAAAATAGGTTCAGAGAGATTAAATGACTTATGTTAAGGTCTCATAATCAAGGAGCTAAGACTCAAATCCACTTCTGATTCTGACTCTGATCTTTTTACTACACCCCAAAACCATCATAGATATTTATGTGCCATTGTTTTTTCTCTTTCCTGAGGAATGGAATCTTCTCCCACCTATCTAAATTGTACTGGTTCTAAAAGTCCTATCTCCTCTATGAAGCTTCCCTTGGTCACTGATTCAGAGCATAACTCTTAATTGCTCTCAATAATTTCATGTTTTGTCTCTCCAGTTGTGTTGTAAGCCCTTTAAGATAGGGATCATATTTGATATTTCTTTTATATTCCTCACTGCATTATAGATAATGATTTGCACATGGTAGGTATTCACCAAATACCTATTGGCTGATTGATGAGTCCTTAATCTACTGTCCTCTAGATGCTTTAGCCAAAAGCTGCTTTCTGAAGGACCACACTGTGATCATCAATTGTTTGCTCTTGCTCTTTGTTTTTGAAGAGGATTGATAACATCATGGAGTGATATCTCAACTCATGTGTGAATTGTATTTAAGTGAGGCAGAATTGCAAAAAGTTGTCAGTCTTTCTCTCTTTTCCAGAGTTAGGACTTTTGTCAGAACAAAAGTCAAAATGATTGGCAATAGTCTGAAATGCAATGGATGATCATAATGTCTCTGATTTCTGACCAAGTTTAAGTGTTCTATAGTCACCTTCATGATTATCAAAACAAATTGCTCTCAAAAATCCATTCTATCAGGGGAAGTCTTCACACACTTGGGATAGACATCCCCTTAACTCACAGATAGGTTTGAGACCTATCGATTACTCGCAATGTGAGTTAGCCCCTCTGCCTGGACAGTTTACCAGAACGTGACCACTGTGCGTGCTTCTTGGAGCCATGGGTGAGAGTTGAGTGCCAGATAGACACCAAAAATAGATAAAAAGAGCTCAAGAAGTCCTTATACCACAGGTGTCAGTCTTCCTGAACTCTTTTACCACATAACTGATATAAAGAACTTTGCATCTCTTTAAAGTATTATTTAAATGTTATTATTTTAAATAATCCAAACAGATGGGGGAGAGAATCTAGTGTCTCAAAAAATGTAGATAGAAGGGATACAGAAGGCTTAACAAATTGTGCTATTCATCATCTCCCTCTTCAGAAAAGATTTTATTCCTGCTAAAATCATCATTTTATTCTGAGTCATACAGATATACTTATTTTCTACCTAGCCAAGAGCTCTAGTTGAAATCACTTTGTACCTTTGCTCTCTGACTCATGGGAATCCTAATCAGTTTCAGTCTCAAGGAACCAAAGGTAGATGACTAAAAGGAAGTGATTTCCTGGAAAGAGCTGTGTCATGTAACATTTTCCAGATAGCAGCAATACAAAGACACAACTTGACCTCTTCTTTTTTGTTGTTTTCTGGCTCACAAAGCAAAGACTGTGTCCTGCAGGATTTAGTACTTTAGTTGGAAATATTTTGGACAGACCATCTTTCCTTTCCCTCCCGTTTTAATACCTTCTCTAGGGAAGTGAACAAAGCCTCTAGCTTGTATCTGGAAATAGCCTAGGTTTAAAGGGATGATCATTAAGGATCATAAGGATAATAATAGTCAGATCAAGATAACTATATTAGATTGTACATGTATCACCTATATCAGATTACTTGCTGTGTTGAAGAAGGAGGAGGTAAGGGAGGAGGGAGAAACAAAGATTGGAACTCAAAACTTTACAAAAAATGAATGTTGAAAACCATCTTTATATGTATTAGAAGAAAAATATGCAGTTAAAATAAGTTGTTTGTTTTTTTTTAAGATAACTATATTAGTATGAGAGGATGACAGCTGAATTCAAATAAGTGGTCACATGGAAGAGAGATTAGATTTGTTAAATGGTTAAAGAAACCCAGCAACAACAAAGAGAAATTTGGGGAATGCTGATTTTAGCTCAATATAAGTAAGAATTTCCTAACAATTAGAACTACTCAGAAATAAAAGGGGCTACCTCCAGAGATATTGTGTTTCCTTATCTCTGGAGATTTTAAAATAGGCTCAATGACCACTTGTCTCACCTTAATCAGAGGCAGGACAGCGGAGGGTAGGAGTAAGATGGGAGGAGTTTTTGGAAAAAATCCTGAGAAGGGCGTGGTCCTCACTCTTACTCTGAGGTTACCCGTAAACCACATATATAATTTTTTTAAAAGCTAGCCTCCAGGTTGTTCCTAAACTATCTTTATTCTTCAGCTGTGAGTTTGATTTTATTTGGAAGAAAGTAAAATAAGAGAGCCAGGTGAGATTTTGAGTTAGAATAAAGAGAAATTCCATTTACGTGGAGGCCCTTTTCTGTGTTGATGCTAATTTTTGTTTGTATTATGCTAGGGAAAGCCTCAGGCTTTGGGAGAAGTATGCGGGCTAATGTTTAACAACCAGCTCTTCTGGAAAAAATATTATTAATGACAACTTTTCAAAATCTGCATTATTAACATTTTGTCTATCACCTTAAGTATAGACAATCAACAACAATAACAAAATAAAAACAAAATAAGCCTAACTTATAAGTTCCCTGGGTTCTGTAGTATAAATGCTTGAAATGAAAATTTAACAATAGTTTTTTCAAGAAGTTGTTTGAGCTAACTCCAAAATTACTTGAAGTCAGTCCCCATATGCATGAAAGGTATTGGTAGAGATGATTTAGTGTTATAGGGAAGTAAAATGAGATTGTATAAATGAGAAGTCAGAGGTTATGGTACACTGATGATATATAGTTCAATATAGAGTTGAGGGTAGGTGACATAGAGTGAATATAAAAGATAAGAATGACTTTGTAAGAAGAGTATTTATTTATTTATTTTTAAAAATGTTAAAGTATATGTTAAATATAATATATGTATACCTATCTATACAGTTATTTTGCTGCACAAGAAGAATCAGACTTTGAAATAATGTATAATTAACCTGTGAAGGAAATAAAAAATGCAAGCAGACAAAAACAGAGGAATTGGAAATGCCATGTAGTGGTTCACACTCATTTCCCAAAGTTCTTTTGCTGAGTGTAGCTGCTTCTATTCATTATTGAACAAATGGAACTGATTTGGTTCATCTTATTGTTGAAGATGGCCACGTCCAATAGAATTGATCATCATATAATATCATTGTTGAAGTATATAATGATCTCTTGGTGCTGCTCATTTCACTCATCATCAGTTCATGTAAGTCTCTCCAAGTCTTGAAAGAAGAGCATTTAAAACTGAATGAATTTCACTGGGAATAAATAATAACAAAAAAAGGGATTGAAAAAAAAAACTATTTTATGGATTAAAAGGAAATTTTAATTGGGACAGAATTTACCAGGATGAATAAGATAACAGAAAAAAAGACAAAAAGGGAAGAATTACTCAACTATTTGCTTTTGTCATAAAGAGAAGGATGTTTAAATTGGGAATGATAAAAGAAAAATTATCAATTGGGAATATAAAACAAAAAATAGGTGAAGGGATACTGAGAGACTACTTAATTGCCTTAAATGAGTTCAATTTTCCATGCAAGTCCAATCAGCTGATATTTAACAGAATAATAGCTCAGCAATTTTCAATAACCTTTTAAAATTCTTGGGAAATATGAGAAAGGCTATGGAAATGGATATAGGAAAATTTTGTTCCTGTTTTCAAGAAAGAGGCTGAGTCCTTCAAACCATAGGCTAGTGAACTTTTCATTGATTATTGGTAAACTCTAGATTATAATCTTTTTTTCCCTTTTCTGAGGCTGGGGTTAAGTGACTTGCCCAAGGTCACACAGCTAGGAAGTGTTAAGTGTCTGAGACCAGATTTGAACTGGGGTCCTCCTGAATTCAGGGTTGGTGCTCTATCCACTGCGCCACCTAGCTGCACCTTACATTATAATCTTAAAGGAACATTTGTCAGCATTTTAAATATGTCAGTTGCCAAGTTGATTCAACCTTCATAACATCTCTCATCCATATCCTCTTCTCTGACACTGGTATTATCTCTCACTTCTTGACCACTGCACTAGGCTGCTGGTAGGTTTCCTGACCTCTCTCTCTTCACTCCTGTCCATTCTTCACTGAAATGTTATGTTGATTTTCCTAAATCAAAGATCTGATCATGTCACCAGGTTACTCAATAAACTCCAACTGGCTCCATGATCAGATATAAAATCCTTTGTTTTTTAAAACCCTTCAAAGTTTGGCCCTCTGTGATCTTTCCATTTTTCCTACACTTTACTCAGCCCCATGTTCAGGAATCTAGTGTCACTTGTGTTCCTCTCAATGATACACTTCATTCTCATATACTAGGCTTAGAATTTTTTTCCCTCACCAATTTGGCCTTCTGACTTTTGGATTCTTTCAACTCTCAGCTAAATTTTAGCTTCTGCAAAATATCTTTCTCATTCCTCCTTAATACTACTGCCTTACCTTTTTTTTTCAATGCAACCTATATGTATCTTGTTCTTCCATTGTCTCCTCCATAAGATTGTAAATTCCTTAAAAGCAGGAACTTTTTTTTGCCTTCCTTTGTATCACCAGCACTTAATATACTACATGGCACGAAGTAGATGCTTACTAAAGTTTGACTTGACTTCAAAGAGTGAGCAATAAAAGTCCACATGGCTTCATCAAGAATAAGTTACACACATGTAAAATGTATGGGATTACCTGTCATCGGGGGGAGGGAGTGGAGGGAGGGAGGGGATAATTTGGAAAAATGAATAAAAAAAAAAGAATAAGTTACATAAGACAAAAATAAATTTTTTATTAAAGCTTTTATTTTTCAAGACATATGCATGGACAATTCTTTAACATTAGCCCTTGCAAAACCTTGTCTTCCAATTTTCCCTCCCCTTCCTTATGCCCTCCCCTAGATGGCAAATAGTCTAATATATGTTAAACACATCAGAAACATATGTTAAATCCAATATATGCATACATATTTATACAAATATTGTGCTGCACAAGAAAAATCAAATCAAATCAGTAGAAAAGGAGAAGAAGAAGAAGAAGAAGAAGAAGAAGAAGAAGAAGAAGAAGAAAAAGAAGAAGAAGAAGAAGAAGAAGAAGAAGAAGAAGAAGAAGAAGAAGAAGAAGAAGAAGAAGAAGAAGAAGAAGAAGAAGAAGAAGAAGAAGAAGAAGAAGAAGAAGAAGAAAGCAACAATGAAAAGAGTGAAAATGCTATGTTGTGAACCACATTCAGTTCCCACAGTACTCTCTGGGTGTAGATGCTCTCTTCATCACTGAACAATTGGAACTGGTTTGGATCCATCTCATTGTTGAGGAGAGCCAAGTCCATCACAATTGATCATTGTATAGTCTTGTTGTTGCCGTGTATAATGATCTCCTGGTTCTGCTAATTTCACTTAGCATCAATTCATGTAAGTCTCTCCAGTCTCTCTGAAATCATCCTGTTGGTCATTTCTTACAGAACAATAATATTCCATAACATTCATATATCATAACTTACTAAGCCATTCTCCAACTGATGGGCATCCACTCATTTTCCAGTTTCTTGCCACTACAAAAAGGGCTGCTACAAATATTTTTGCACATGTGGGTCCCTTTCCCTCCTTTAAGATGGGGGTTCTCAAACTATGGTCTGTGGGCCAGATGCAGGTTATGGCAAATGAGCTGAAGGGTGGAGATAGAGTGTAAGCTTTTGTCTTTATTATAGTCTAGGGCCCTCCAACAGTCTGAGGGACAGTGAACTGGCCCCCTATTTAAAAAGTTTGAGGACCACTGCTTTGAGATCTTTTTGGTATATAAGCCTTGTAGAAACACTTCTGGGTCAAAGGATATGCACAATTTGATAATTCAAAAATAATTTTTCTAAAAGGTAAGATGCTATTAGTATTTCATAAACTTTCTCATGCTATCCTTGAGTATATAATAGAACTACTCTAAATAATAGTATATTTAGATGAATTTAAAACTAGTTGAGTAATTGAACTCAAAGAGTAATTATTAGAGGGTCACTATCAATGTAAAAACTTTGAAACATGGTATCTCATCCCAAATCTCTTATCCTCTATTTAGAAGGAAATAGTCTAAAGAAATAGTTATTTTTATTAATGAAAAAAAAGTTAAAATCAAAGTCAACAAAAGCAATAACAACAAATTTGCTTCAACTAAAGGTGAATACATTGTAGTCATTGTTTAACGGAGCATCGACAAACAAGGTCAGATTTTAGTAGACATGTATAAAATGATAATCTGCTTCTTCATTCTACATGGACTCATTCAACAGCTGATAAGTATGATTGTACAGCTTCTTATATATAAAGGTAAAGTTTGCAAACTCATATATCATATTTATCAATAACATATATTTTGGTAAATGCAACATAATAAACTGATTTTGAAAATATCCCAAACACCTGCAATTAAGATGGAAATTAATAATAATATGAAATTTTATTAGTGTGGGAGATGGGGTCTCCTTATTTTGCTCAGGCTGGGAATGCAGCAGTCAGTCATGGGCCTAATCTGACTACCAATCAATAGAGGAACTTCAATCTACTTTCTTTTACATTTGGGCTGGCTTGTTCCTCTATAGGTAGCCTATTTCCCTCCAACCCCCAACAGCATCTCATAGTATTAGTGCCAGAAAACCCAATCTGCTTAGGCTACTGCAGCTCAGAACTCCTGAATTCATACAATTCATCAGTTTCAGGATCCCCAGTAGCAGGGATTTGTTTACATTTAATTCATATTTTTGTTGCCTTTCAATAAAAAGAACAAAACTAAAATAATATTTCTCTTTGTGGTGGATATATGTGTATATATATATACATATATATGTGTGTATATATATGTATATTATATATATATATAATATACATATATATATAATATACATATATATATATGTATATCCAACCAGTTTGAAGAGGAAATTTACTGGCACAGTTGAAACTATTATAAGCAAAAGCAAGAATGATGGTTTAGTTAAGAGAAATTTAGCAATTGAGTAAAAAAGCCTAAATCCAGAAAATGTTATTAGTTAATATTTATCATTGGATTTATAATTGCTATAATTGCTGGAGAGCAAAGACCACAAGTTTTCTTTGTCATGAGGGCTTTAATTATAGGTAATACAATGGGGGGAATTTTAGAGCTGAGAATTATATATCTGAAAAATAATGTTTTTAATGTTTCTCAATTAAATAAAATATTTGTCCTGAAAATGAAATAGAAAAAAGTGAAGACTTTTTGGCCAATCACTTGACCATTTGATAGAAGAAATTCTAATTTTATTTTTAAGACATAGCATTTAAAATATGAATTTATAAGGAGTCCTTTTACCATGGAAAATGTTATACATTTGGTCTTATTCCATATATACAAGAACTGCTAAAAGATTTATTTTATGATGGTACACTGAAAAAAAAGTATTCAGAATTGTAAATTTTCTTATATTTTGGTTATGGTTGAATTTGATCCAATGAAATGATATAAATTTTACTACCATTTCTAACAGGTTTTTTTTTTTTTTGGTAACTGTTGCAAAGATAAAATAGCAATCTTAATTATTCACTGAATAAGGATTACAAATAAAAATTTCATCAATGACACCATATTTTGAGAAGTTTTTCTCTGAAAAATAAGCCTATCCATCATATTGATAATACATACAATGGATAGAGTATTGTATGTGGCAGATGTGTGTTTGTCCAGGGACATGCTGAAGCACATGGTGATTTTCAAAGCTAGACTCTGCCTGTTCTCTTGGCTATGCTGAGACACTTGGAAGGGGGGAGAGGGAGAGCAGGGCCAAATTGTGTTTTTGGGAACCATGGAAAGACCTGGGAATAGGTAAAGGTGGGAAGAGAAAAGGGGCTAAAACGAAGAAAAGAGAGCAAAAGTGAGGAAGGATCAGGAAACTGAGAGCAAGGTGTGAGGAGGATAAATGAGTACTCAATGTCTCAGGTACCATTGAAAAGAATTTATGCCTTAGACCATTAATGCCTGCTTTAGGGTGACCTTTATTAAGTTCTCATAAAATCTATGTTTTGCCCTAAGCACGCTGTATATATCACGAAGCTGAAGCGTCACTGACAATGTCTTCCTTCTTTTTTGTTGAACAGAAGCACAACTATTCAATGGAAATTAGGGCTCTATGCCATGACGCCATAGGGGAGTGCATTTCCTCCCTTTGGTTTTCTAGAATCCCCCTCCCTGTTCTTTGGGAAATCAACTAGCTTGAATCACAGGATGCTGCTTTGCTAACCCTCACATCAATATTTTAGATCATAAACTACATTTTTAATAATAATAATAGCTAGCATTTATGTGCTGTTCTTGTTCAGTCATGTCTGACTCTTTGTGGCCCTGGGAACCATGCTGTCCTTGGGATTTTCTTGGCAATGAGACTGGAGTAGTTTGTCATTTCCTTCTCTAATGGATTAAAGCAAACAGAGGTCAAGTAAATTGCCCAGAATCACAAAGCTACAAGTAGTAAGTGTCTGAGGCTGGATTTGAACTCAGGTTTCCCTGACTTGAGGCCCAGAGCTCTATCCACTGAGCCACCTAGTTGTCTCTACAATTCTATAGTATTCATTATGTGCCTGGCACTGTGCTAAGTGCTTTACAATTACTATCCCATTTGATCCTTACAACTCCAAGAGATAGATACCATCTTAAAGATGAACAAAGCTTAAGTGACTTATTCAGGATTGAATAGCTAGAAAATGTCTGAAGTCATTTTTGAACTCAGGTCTTTGTGATTCAACTTCTAATGATCTATCTATTGTGACACAATATTCCAAGGGACTGTCCCTATAATTAGATAGTCTTCTGTGATGTCCTCCTCTGACTCTCATGAAATTCTGTTTTCCCACCTGTGCTCCTATTCCAAATTGCTTTTGCTTCTGGCAAAAGTTTATATATATATATATATCTATATATATATATATCTATATATAGATATATATATATATAGATATATATATAGATATATATCTATATATATATCTATATATATATATATCTATAGATATAGATATATATATATATATAGATATATACACATATATATATATATTCTGAACAAATCTGTTCAGAAAATGAATTTAGAGTAATAAATCACACTTAAATAGTGATGAGATTTAACTAAACATTTTCCTCATGAGCCCCCCATAAGGTAGGTAGTACAAATATTACTGTTCCCATTTTTTTGATGGGAAAAGCAATGTTCAATGACATTGTCTTACACAATTGTCACACAATTAGAAACTGACAAGTCAGATTTTGAATTCAGGTTAAACATTTTTTCCATTATATTACACCATCACCGTTTAAAATGCAAGTTCTTATAAGTCTATAGCCTTCAATTTTAATATTTTCAATTAGGAAGGCTAACTGGTCAATAGAACATAAGTTCAAATAGACTCTTCTGCTATTCCTGTAAGTTGGCATAATACAACCTTACTATAAGAGAATAAGAAGCAGGAATTCTGTTAAAAAAATAAAAAATTAAAAGGTTGCTCAATTGCTTATTTCAGCTCCCATTAAAGTTATTACTAAGACAATTATGAATTGGAAATTCAAAGTTAGGTATATGCATGTGCCTATGTATCTGTGTGCAAACACACATATATACATATGTACATATAAATGTAATATACACATACATACTTATGTATGCATATTATGGCCTGGGTCTGCCTCAAGCTAGGTCCTTAATAGTTTTAGTCTGATTTTGGACCACAATGAAATACTCATAGATCATTCAAAAAGTATTCCAAAAGTAGTTTACTTGGCATTAACAGAGAAAGGATGCTTATTTAGAATATTCTGAAGATAATTCACTGATTCAATATAACTTCCCAGTGTTAGTCTTGCTGTGGGTTCATGGTCTACATGTTCCTTGGAAGCCTCTGGAACAGTACTGGAAAACTTCATAGCTTTTTGTGCTTGGGTAACCAGGAAGCCATCTCACACAGCCTGAGTCAATCTCCTTAGCCAATCACATGTTAGAGAGAGTTTCAATATCTTTTAAGTAAAAAAACAAAACAAAACAAAACAAAAAAAACCTAACCAAATTTTTTTTTTTTGGGGGGGGGGGGAATTCAGGAAAAGCTAGTCCAGCCTATATGGAAGACCTCTAAGAAATATTACTTTTACCACAATATGTGTATACATGTATAGTGACTAAAAGTCATGTATAAAAGTGAAATTAAATTCATAATATTTATGTGCCTTAGTTTCCTCCTTTGTAAAGTAAGGAGGTTAAGTTAGATATTTTCTTTTCTTTCTTTCTTTCTTTTTTTTTTTTTTTTGATTCTGTTTTTTAATCCACTCTGCTATTTGCTTCTGTTTTATGGGAGAGTTCATCCCATTCATATTCACAGTTATGATTACAGCTCTGTATTCCCCTCCATCCTATTTTCTCCCCTGTATATACTTTTGTTCTCTCTTTCCACCCAATCCTTAATCCCACTCATATCTCTGACCACTCCTTCCACTTCTCTTAATAGTATTTTTTAACTTATTCCACCCCAGTACCTCATTTTCTATTACCCCTATTCCCTTCTTTTACCATTTTTTTCCCTCAACTTTCTGTATTCCCTTCTATCTTGACCTTCCTTTTTCTTTCCTTTCTTCTCCTACTTCTTTATAGGGTTAGATAAATTTCTATACTCAATTGAATGATTAAGTTATTCTCCCTTAGAACCAAAATTGATGAAATCAAGCTTCAGATAATGCTTATCCCCCTCCCTTTTTTTCCTGGATTGTAATAGATCTTTTGATCTTTTCATGTGTAATTGTCCTTTCATACTTCCCCTTTCCTCTTTTTCCAGTACAGACCTTTTCCTATCCCTTAAAGTCTCTTTCTTTGATGTCATCACATCAGAGTCCATTCACAATTGCACCCTCAGTCCATGTCTTGCTCCCCTATCTGTCCCAGTGACAGATATAGTTCTCAAGAGTTACAAATATCATTTTCCCATCCTGTTTGCTTTTCTATGCTTCTCTTGAGTCCTGCATTTGTAGATTAAATTTTCTGTTTAGTTCTGTCTTTTTCAATAGAAATGATTTAGTATCTACTTCACTGAAGCTCCATTGCCTCCCCTGAAAGATGATGCTGTGTCTCACTGAGTAGTTAATTCTTGGTTGTAACCCCAGGTCCTTTGCCTTCCGGAATATGGTATTCCAGGCTATTGTAGAACAGTCAGATTCTGGGTTATCCTCATTGTTACTCCTTGACATATGAATTGTTTTTTCTGGCAGCTTGCAGTATTTTTTCCTTAAGGTTGTAGTTCTGTAGTTTTGCAACAATATTCCTTGGGGTATTCTTTGTGAGATCTCTTCCCATTGATGGATTCTTTCAATGAGTATTTCTCTATCTGTTTCTAGAATATCAGAGCAGTTTTCGTTAATGATCTCTTAAAGAAAGCTATCCAGGCTCTTTTTTTGATCATGGTCTTCAGGTAGGCCAATAATTTTTAAATTGTCTCTTCTGGATCTATTTTCCAAATAGGCTATTTTTCCAATGAGATATTTCACATTTTCTTCCATTTTTTTCATTTGTTTTAGTTTACTTGACTGATTTCTGCTGTCTCACAGGGTCATTAGCTTTCATTTGCTCTATTATAGTCTTTAATGTGTGATTTTATTGTTAGCTTTTGTATCTCATTTTCCATTTGTTTTTTTAAACGAGTTGTTTTCTTCAGACAATTTTTTCTTTCCTTTTCCAAGCTGTTGACTCATGAATACCTCTTATTTACTTTCTATTTTTTTTCTTCTATCATTCTTATTTGCCTTTTAAAATCTTTTATGAGCACTTCCTTTCCTTTTTAAAAAATAAGTTTTATTGACAACTTTTATTTTTTACATAATCCCCAATATCTCTCTCCTTTTGTAATGCTGGAGAAACTGAGGCAAGATAGAGATTAGAGAGATTTTAATATTTTATTTGGATTTTTGAAAGAGAGAAATATTCTGGGACCAAAGGATCCATTTTGGTCCCAGGACTGATGTCTTAAAGCATTCAACATCAGTATCAGCACTGAATGTGAGATTCCAATGAATTATATATGGTTCTAGAGGTCAGGAAGAGAAAAGGGTGGAGTCCAAAATGTGGGAATTTCTAGGAAGGACCGTCAATCTGGTTTTGACAGGGTGGGGAGTGAGGATCATAAATTCTCGATAATTTGGGAAGACTTAGGAGCCAGGATATCTGAACTCCTCCTTATCTGAGATTATACATTTACAGTTTATGACTCTTTTGGAATGCCAGAGTGGCCAAATCTCTACAGCCCTAATTATCTCAGTCCTACAGAACAGGAAAGGGGGGTTGCAAGCAGGGGGATTGAAGCAGAACAATTCAAGGAACCGAGACAGGACAATGCAGGGGAAATAGAGGTAGAATAATTAGGGAAACTGAGATGGAACAATTTAGGGAAACTGAGGTAGAACAATTAGGGAAACTGAGGCAGGACAATAAAAGAAAACTGTGACACAACACTTTCCCCGCAGAGCCATCTCACAAAACAAATAATATTTGTAAGGGAAAAGGAGAAGGAAAAAAATCAGGACAACTGATTAACATTGGAAAAAAATGTCTGAAAACATGTGCAACATGTAATATTTGTGGATTTCTCCTCTCCTCATAGACATGTTTTGGGAATGTCCTTTTGTATCTCTTTCTTCAAGTCATGTTTGATCATAAACTTTTTTTTTTTTTTTTGCATTTGCTTTTGGTGTGTGTGTGTGTGTGTGTGTGTGTGTGTGTGTGTGTGTGTGTGTTTTCATTTACATTGTCTTTATCTTATATCTTGCTTTCTTGGCACTTCCTTTTTTTCTGCTTCCTATTAATTAGAGGAATGGATGATTATTAGCAAAGGCTTATTGGCTACTTACTGGGTATGTGAGATTCTTTTGCAAGTATGGGTTGGATTTAATGGCCACATATCTCCCCCTAATTTTGGGATTCTAATTACTTCTTCCTACTCCTTGTAATTTGCAGCAGAATGGGAGCTTGCAGGGACCTGTATTTCTTTTATATTGGCTGTAGTTTGTAAAATAATTGCTCTATTGAGTAATAAATCTTCCTCTCCCCTTCCCTTTTCTTCCTTCCTCTCCCTTCCTTTTCCCTCTCCTCTCCTTTTTCTTCCTCCTTTCTCTGTCTCTCTCTTTTTCCTCCCTTCTTCTTTCTCTCTCCTTCTGTCCCTCAAACTTTTCCTTCCTCTCTCCCTTGCTTTTTCCTCATCCCCACCTTTTGTCCCTTCATCCTTCCCTTCCTCACTCTCTTCACCCCCATAGTTATTACTGCCACAAAAAGAAACTAAGCAACCCAATTCTGACTTCCCTGAGCCTATGAATCCTCTTGCTCTATTAATGCATTCATTTCTCCATTACTTTCTTTCCATCTCACCTTTTGTTCTAATGATTATAATCAAATCAACACTGCCATCCATTCTGGGAAAATCATTTCAAGTAACTGCTCTATTATTCTACTTCCCATTCCTGGGGATTCACAGATCAAAATACTCTTCCCTAGCCATTACTCTCTCTATTTTTGACATTAGGAACTATTTTGCTTTTATATTCATATTCATAGGATCACAAATTTCAAGTTGGAAAAGACCTTAGAACTTAGAAATTATGAGTCCAATTCTTTCATTTTACACATTAGAAAACAGAGAGAATTTAAAGTAATTAGTTGATGGCATATAGCTAGTAAGTGTTAGAGATAGTTTGGTTTGGTTTGAGTTCTTTTTTGTGGAAAAGGTGGGAATACTTATGGATTTGGATTTAGCTCTCTACCTCTATATCTAGAGATCTTTTCATTATCCTATGATGCTCTTGGGGAAAACCAATATGCATCTATGGATATAAGCAAGTATTGGTGCCTTACAGACTAGCTTCCTTCACTTTTCTGATAAACAAATTACCTGACAATTTCCAAAATAAAGAGAAAATACGTGCAGTTCAATGATAGTAATCCAGAATTATAACTGGCCATTATGAGGGGGAAAAACCCACTTCCTTATGATAAATTTCAATGGAGTAATAGATTGAGAGCATTTTCTACTTCTGGCAGAAACTCAGACTTTATTAGGGAACATTTTTTATATATGTATGAGTTAGATGCTAGAGCAAGGATGGCCCCCTTCTCTCATATAAAAAGACTCTAGCTTAAGACACAAGCACTTGAGCAGTCCAAAAAAATGTCATTAATTATAGATTCTGACCAATAAGAAGTATGTTGAAGATCTACTTGAATATCTCAAGTTTTTTTTCTTTTTTTGCATTACTGTTCTTTAAAAAAAATTTCAAATACCAAGTATTTCATTATTAATCTATTCCTTCAACTATTTCCTCTCCCAATGAAAAAAAATTAAAAACAAATTAAAAAATACTTCAATGCATATCTATATAATCTGATAAAACACAGTCCTAAATCAGCGATAGCCCCCAAAAGTATGTCTCTATCTATATTTTAAGTTCATCTCTCTCAAGATATGAGAGGCATTATTTCATCTTCATCTTCTTTAACCTCTGGCTGTTCACTGTGTTGATCAAAGTTTTAAAGTCTTTCAAATTTTTCCACCCACAAAATATGTATCTCAGCAATTCTAAGTTTATCACATCTCTGTCAGAGAATAGTGTTTTTCTTCTTGATTTGGGGGGATTTATGATTTATCATTGCATTCATTAGAATTCTAAAGTCTTTCAAAGTTGTTTTTTTCTCTATAGGTCTCCTGGGCTTCAGGTCCAGCATTTTATCAACAACCACTTATTCCAAGAACTTAGCATAATAATTGACAAATAGTCAGTACTTAATTAAGGTAGCTAAGTGACACAGTGGGTACAGTGCCTGGTCTAGAGTAAGGAAGACTACGCTTTCTGAGTTCAAATCTGAATGTAAACACTAAATAGCTGTGTGACCCTGAGCAAGTAACTTAACTCTGTTAAAATGGCAAATCACTCAAAATCTCTTCCAAGAAAACTCCAAATAGCATCACAAAGAGTTTGCCATGACTGAAAAACAACACATTCTCTTCCTTCTCTTTGACAGAGATGTGATAAATTTAGGATTCCTGAGATAGAAATATTGTAGAAAAAAACATTTTTGAAAGAAGTTAGAATTTTGATCAAGACACTGATAAACCAGAGGTTAAAAGAAAAATGCCACATCTTGAGAGAGATGAACATAAAATGTAGATAAAAACATATTTTTCAAGGGGGCATGGCTGATTTAGGACTGTTTTGTCAGATTATATAGATATATATTGAAGGATTTGGGGAAGTTTGTTTTTAAATTTTTTTTCATTGGGAGAGGGAGTAATTGAAGGGATAGATTAATAATGAAATACTTGTTTTTTGAAAAATTTTAACATGAACAGCCTTCAAGAATCTGTGCTTGCTCTTTCCTCTATCTGTACTCTTCTCTTTGACAAGTTTATTCATTCACAGTGCTTTAACTATCATCTCTCTGCAGATGTTTTCCAAACCCAATTTCAAGTTCAGTTTGTATAATATTCTCTTTAATGATGAAGAATGTTTGCTTTATGTTCCATGCCTGTGTGAGATGTAAAGTTGGACATTTCCATGTGACTGTCCCATTGACCTCTCAAATTCAGCATGTCCACAATCAAGCTAATTAACTTTCTCCTTAAATTGACTACTTATTCTGACCTTCTTATTTCGCACACCTTTCTAGCACTATTCACTGGGCCTTTCACTGAAATCTCAGTACTATCTTTGATTCCATCACATCTCATATTCAAGCTGTTCCTGATTCCTGTGGATCTATCACTTCCCATCTCTATTATCCATCCTCTCTTTTCAACACTTATTGCCATTATCCTAGCATAACTTCTTGTCAACACCCACATGGATTTTTGCTATCGAAAGATTTTTCTATTTCCCTTCCCTCTCCTCTACAATCTAACCTTCATTTTGCTTTCAGAATAATCTTTCTTATGCTTCTTCAGGATAGGTATTAGTTGTCTTTGCATCCCTACTGCTTTTGGTGTGTGGAAACCACCTATAACATATCACAAACAAGGAATAATTTAAACTGCACAAAGGATATAAATAACCAAAGACATGAATTATCAGAAAAGAAGGTGGGCTGGCCACATAGTGAGAGCAAAAGAAAATCCATAGACTTCTTGCAACCTCCATAGATTTTCAATATCAAAAGAACTTGAAGAAAACTCATAGAGCATTGTATGTACCCCTTTGCAGTAACTTTAGAGGACATAGCTGAAGGTTGCATAGGATGGAGATAACTTGCAATTTTTAATTATTTAAGGGAATGTTTATATCTGGCTTACCCACATATGCACCAGCACATTAGGGCAACCCTCAATGGCTACTGGAGGGCTTTTCATGTTGTAGGGACTTAATAGGTGTTTTTTTAATTGGGCTGAACATCACAGCTTAGTTTCAAAGTCTTTAGTGGTGCCTTATTTTGGGAGGGGAGGGTGGCATTTTTTTGTCCTTTCTTTGCTTGGCATTCAAGGCTTTCCATAATTTGACAAAAATTTACTTTTACAATTGTAGTTCATATTATTTCTCTTTACTCTATGCTTATTCTCTCTCTCTCTCTCTCTCTCTCTCTCTCATTCCCTCTCCCCCTCTCTTCTCTCTCTCCCCTCCCCCTGAGGCAATTGGGGTTAAATGACTTGCCCAGAGTCACAAAGCTAGGAATTGTTAATTGTCTGAGGTCATATTTGAACTCAGGTCCTGCAAGACTTCAGGGCTGGTGCTCTAACTACTGCACCATTTATATGCTTATTCTCAACATATTTCTATCCTTTCAAATATACCTATGCTTTCCCACTTCACTGCATTTGTTCATGATGTCTGGAATATCCTTAGTTATGTCTTCATTTGCAGAATTTCAACTTATTGAAAATTAAATGAAAAGCCACCCCATCCAAGAAAGGTTTTTTTTTTTAAATAATCTGAGTAACATCAAAATTATATTAACAATATCAAATGATGTTCTTCAGATCTCACATAGCATTTTGTTTTGTGTTTCTTTAATATACCTATGTAATGTTATGCATATATTTATCTTTGTGTCTTAATCCTCTGCTAGTAAGACCCATAAAGGGAGGGATCTTTTCTCACTTAGGTGTGGTGTGTTCCTGAAAAGAGACTGCTAGGAGACAGACTTGGCAAGTCTGTCATCTTCTATCTTCCCCAAAGCAACCACTTCCATTTGTATCAACTCAAGGAGTGTGGCACCTCCTGCTACCAGTTCAGTGTCCCAACTGGATAGAGAGAAGCTCCAGGGAAAAGAAGAGAAGCCTTTGCTTATAGGGCTCCCATCTTCTTCTTAACTTATCCTTTGCAGGTACAGAAGTGATGCCCTCTACTGAATGAACAATATCATACTTTTTTATGGTCCAGTAACTCTGAACTCCTATAGATTATGATCTAAGCCACAGTTTCTTAAACTGTGGGTCACAACCTCATATGGGGTCTCATAACTGAATATAGGGGTCACAAAATGATGATCTATTATTAGTAAATGTTTGATTGTATGCCTATAATATGTATATATAACCAGAACCATGTAAAAAAAATTGGGGCAAAAAAAGTGGAAAAAGTTAATTTATTTTATTTATTTAATATTTTCCCCAGTTACATTCAAAACAATTTTTTTACATTTGTTTTTAAGAGTTTTGAATTCTAAGTTCTCTCCCTTACTCCCACCCACAATTAAGAAATCACATATGAAGTTATGCAAAACATTTCCATAACAGTCAAGTTATGAAAAAAAAAAACATAGATATCTCTCCCACTCTAATGAAAATAAAAACCCTCAAGAAAAATTAAGTTAAAAATAAAGAGAGAGATAGAGAGAGCAATAGAGAATGTTTCCATCTATATTCATACTTGACCAGTTTCTTCTCTGGGTATGGAATAGGATTTTTCATCATAATTCCTTCAGAGTAGGTGTGAATGATTATACTACTGAGAATAACAAAGCCTTTTAAGCTGATCTTCTCAGAACATTGAGATCACTTTATATACAGTATATGTCACTTTGTTCATCAAGGACTTTCCAGTTTTTTTTTTTTTTTTTTTCCCTGAGAGTATCCTGTTCATCATTTTCCAGAGAACAATATTTCATTAGAGAAACTTGCTTCAAAACTTTTTTTACAATTACTATTGCTAATTATTTCCTCCATTTATTCTCTCTCGCCTTTCACCCTGTCCCTGTTCAAACATGTTTTGCTACTGACCATTCCCAAACCCTCAATATACCCTTTCTTTTATCACTCTCTCCCCCTTCCCATATCCCATTCTCCGCCTATTTTCCTGCAGGGTAAGATAGATTTCTATATCCCTATTGAGTATGTATGTTATTTCCTATTTGAGCCAATTCTGATGAGCATAAGGTTCATTCATTCACCCTTTCCTCCCCCTCTACTGTAAAAACTTGTTCTTGCCTCTTTTTATGGCAGATAATTTGCACGATTCCACTTTTCCCTTTCCCTTTCTCCCAATACATTCCTCACCCCTTAATTTCATTATTTTTAAACAGATATATCTCTTTATATTAAAATCGTATCCATACCCTCTATCTATATATTCTCCTTTTAAATGTCATAATGAGAATATTCTAATGAGTTGCAAGTATTATCCTCCCAGTAGGAATATAAACAGATAAACCTTATTAAGTTCCTTATGAGATCACTTTCATGATTACCTCCTTATGCTTCTCCAGAATACACTATTTGAAAATCAAATTTTCCATTCAACTCTGGCCTTTTCATCATGAATGCTTGAAAATCCTCTTTTTATTGAATGACCAACTTTTCCTCTGAAGGATTATACTCAGTTTTGTTGGGTAGGTGATTCTTGTTTGCAATTCTAGCTCCATTGCTCTCCAGAATATCATATTCCAAGCCTTCCAGTCCTTTAAAGTAGAAACTGCTGAATCTTGTGTTATTCGGATTGTGGGCTCCACTGTACTTGAATTGTTTCCCTTTGGATGCTTGAGATATTTTCTCCTTGACTTGGGAGTTCTGAAATTTAGCTATAAGAATCCTGGGAGATTTTTGGTGGGGATCTCTTTCTATTTTACCCTCTGGTTCTAGAGAATCAGGACAGTTTTCCTTGATTATTTCTTGAAAGATGATGTTCAGGCACTTTTTTTTTTTTGACTTTGACTTTCAGGGTAGACTAATAATTTTTAAATTATCTCTCCTGGATCTATTTTTTAGGTCAGTTGTTTTTCCAATGAAATATTCCACACTTTTTTCCTATTTTCCATTTTTTTTTAGTTTTGCTTTCTTGTATCTTGATTTCTCATAAAGTTATTAGCTTCCATTTGCTCAATTCTATTTTTAAGGAATTATTTTCCTCAGTGAGCTTTTGTATGTCTTTTCCCAATTAGGCAATTTTGCTTTTAAAGGCATTCTCCTCAACAGTTTTTTGTATTTCCTTTTGCACCTCTCTTAATTCTTTCCCTAATTTTTCTTCTATTTCTTTTATTTGATTTTCAAAGTCTTTTTTTACCTCTTCTTTAGCTTGAGTCCAATTCTTATTTTTCTTGGAGGCTTTGGATGTAAGAGCTTTGACTCTATTATCATTTTGTGAGTGTGTGTTTTGATCTTCCTTGTCACCTAACAAGTTTCAATAGTCAGAGTTTTTTTTTTTTGTTTTTATTTTCCTAACCTGTTACTGTGCTTTAACTCTTTGTTAAAGTAGGGTTCTGATTCCAGGGTGGAGAGTGCACTAAACTTCAGGGGTTTTGTTTTCGGAAATTCTGCTAAGAATCTGACCACAAGCACTCTTTTCTTCCCTGGAGCTGTTAAGTGTGTCCCTGCCCCACTGTAGCTGTGAGATCTAGTGTGCTGGCCCAGGCTGGGGCTCTGCTGGCCAGGGCTGCACTAGTACTGCACACCAGACTCCCACTCCATTGCCACAGACCCTCTCCACGACCTTTGGAGTCCTCCATGGTGTCTCTGGGCTGAGAGGTCCAGAAGCTTCCAGTGCTGCTGCTGATTCAGAGGTCCCTCCTCACTGGTCTGGGCCAGATCTGGGCTTGTACAGATTGCATAAAGGATCATGCTCTGGGGTCCCACTCTGGTTCCAACAGACCTTTTTTACTGACCTTCCTGTTTCTCTTATGTATCTCCGGGCTAAGAGTCTGAAAGTCACCAGGAATGCCACTGATTCAGAAATTGGGCCAAGCCCAGGGCTGGATCTGGGCGTATCCTGCCCAGGGACTTCCATCCTAGTGTCACAGACATTTTCTGCTGAGCTTCTAAGTTGCCTCCAGCTAGAAAACGTTCTACTCCATCTTTTTGAATGTTCAAATGCTCCAAAATTTGTTTAGTGTCATTACTTAAAGGAATTTGAGAAGTTTAAGAGAGAGATTGGGCAAGTTCCTGCCTTTATTCTGCCATCTACAAGTGGAAAAAGTTTAAGAATATAAATTGCATTTCCTTATTTCCATTCCCCCAATCCTCTCATGCTAGAATTTCATCCTAACTCCAATTCAGTCCTTCTTCTGTCCCCTGGAAATGCCTGTTTATAGGCAACAAACTTCCCTCCATTTTAAAACTATTCCTTTTCCAAATTAAAGTAGGTAATGAGGAAACCAAATTATCATTCTTTGCAGATGATATGATGATATACTTAGAGAGCCCCAAAGATTCTACTAAAAAGCTATTAGAAATAATTCACAACTTTAGCAAAGTTTCAGAATACAAAATAAATCCACATAAATCATCAACATTTTTATACATCACCAACAAAATCCAATAGCAAGAGATACAAAGAGAAATTCCATTCAAAATAACTGTCGATAGCATAAAAGATTTGGGAATCTATCTAACAAAATTACAAAACACTTTCTACACAAATAAAGTCAGATTTAAACAATGGGAAAAATATTAAGTGCTCTTGGATAGGCCAAGCGAATATAATAAAGATGACAATACTACCAAAACTAACTTATTTATTTAGTGCTATACCAATCAGACTCCCAAGAAACTATTTTAATGACCTAGAAAAAATAATAAAAAATTCATATGGGAGAACAAAAGGTCAAGAATTTCTAGGGAACTAATAAAAACAATCAAATGAAGGTGGCCTAGACCTGATCTAAAACTATTATTATAAAGCAGCAGTCACCAAAACCATTTGGTATTGGCTAAGAAATAGACTAGTTGATCAGTGGAATAGGTTAGGTTCAAAGGACAAAACAGTCAATAACTTTAATAATCTAGTGTTTGGCAGACCCCAGCTTTTGGAACAAGAACTCAATGTTTGACAAAAATTGCTAGGAAAACTGGAAATTAGTATGGCAGAAACTAGGCATGGATCCACACTTAACACCATACACCAAGATAAGATCAAAATGCATTCATGATTTAGGCATAAAGAATAAGATTATAAATAAATTAGAGGAACATGGGATAGTTTACTTCTCAGACTTGTGGAGGAGGAAAGAATTTGTGACCAAAGAAGAACTAGAGATCATTATTGATCACAAAATAGAAAATTTTGATTATATCAAATTAAAAAGCTTTTGTACAAACAAAACTAATGCAGACAAGATTAGAAGAGAAGCAATAAACTGGGAAAACATTTTTACAGTTAAAGGTTCTGATAAAGGCCTCAAAATATATAGAGAATTGATTCTACTTTATACGAAATCAAGCCATTCTCCAATTGATAAATGGTCAAAGGATATGAACAGACAATTTTCAGATGATGAAATTGAAACTATTTCTACCCATATGAAAGGGTGTTCCAAATCATTATTGATTAGAGAAATGCAAATTAAGACAACTCTGAGATACCATTACACATCTGTCAGATTGGCTAAGATGACAGGAAAAGATAGTGACAAATGTTGGAGGGTATGTGGGAAAACTGGGACACTGATGCATTGTTGGTGGAGTTGTGAATGGATCCAGCCATTCTGGAGAGCAATTTGGAATTATGCTCAAAAAGTTATCAACTGTGTATACCCTTTGATCCAGCAACGTTACATCCCAAAGATATATTAAAGAAGGGAAAGGGACTTGTATGTGACAAAATGTTTGTGGCAATCCTCTTTGTAGTTGCTAGAAAATGGAAAATGAATGGATGCCCATCAATTGGAGAATGACTGAATAAATTATGGTATATGAATGCTATGGAATATTATTGTTCTGTAAGAAATGACCAGCAAGATGAATACAGAGAGGCTTGGAGAAACTTACATGAACTGATGCTGAGTGAAATGAGCAGAACTAGATCATTTTACACTTCAACAACAGTGCTGTGTAAAGATGCATTCTGATGAAAGTGGATATCTTCAACAAAGAGAAGATCTAATTCAGTTCCCATTGATCAATGATGGACAGAATCAGCTACACCCAGAGAAGGAACACTGGGAAATAAGTGTAAACTGTTTGCATTTTTGTCTTTCTTCCCAGGTTATTTTTATCTTTTGAATCCAATTCTTCTTGTGCAACAAGAGAACTATATGGATCTGTACACATATATTGTATCTAGGATATACCTTAACATGTTTAGCATGTATAAGACTGCCTGTCATCTAGGAGAGGAGGTGGATAGAGGGGAGAGAAAAGTTGGAACAGAAGGGAATGCAAGGGACAATGTTGTAAAAATTGCCCATGCATATGTTCTGTCAATAAAAAGGTATAATTAAAAACAAAACAAAACAAAACAAAACAAACAAACAAACAAAAACAAACCTATTCCTTTTCCTTGCCTTCCATTTACTAGCTCTTCCTGAAATCTGGCTCTCCCCAACCTCCCCAGTACAGCCCCCTGGGCACCCTTTCCAAAATGGCTTCACCTTCACTCCTTCTCCTCAGCTCATCAATCAGGGTGGGGAAGTTGAAATACTCCTTGGTGACTTATCACCAACTCCAGGTTCTTCCTTTCTCCATCACTCACTGATCTATTTTACTTTGAGATTCATTCTATTCAATTCTACCACCCAAACAAAATCTTGATTGTAACATTATTGTCTACAGATCCCAGGGTCCTTCTTTCTCAATGAGTTTAAAACCTGGCCAACACATTTCTCTCCTTTTCCACTCTTGCCCTTTTACATGGGACTTTAACATATACATTTATTTTCCTTCAAATACCCTAACCACTTAGTGGCTCAAAGTGCTCCCTTTTTATGAGTTACTCTTCTACTTACCTCTGCCAAACAGCTGGCAATGCCCTGGATCTTGTCATCACCCACAAATGTACCACTTCAAGACTTCTGAAATCCCCTTATCTGACTTTTTCACTTCTTCCTTTGACTTCTCTTACACAACTCTATTCTTCATCTGCTGCAATGACTTCTAATCCTGGCTCTAGCACTGTCACGGTTTAAACTCCTGGGTTTGTGAGGCTATCTTTGGGACCTGAAACTGAGGACAAACAAGACAGAACAAAAACAAATACTCCCCAGACTTATCAAAATATATATCATCTATTTTCTCTCCTCCTGTTACCTGCTCATGGATCAATGTCAAGTCAAGTCAATATTTATTAAGTACTAACTATGGCTACACATTGTGCTATGTGTTAGGAATACAAATTCAAGCAAGAAGAAAGATCTGTTAATCAGTACAAATATTCTAGAAATCAATTGGAATTATACACAAAAAGTTACTAAACAATATATACCCTTTGACTCAGCTATCCCAAAGTCTATAGTCAAGAGATCAAAGAAAGAAGAAAAGTTCTTTATGCCACATATATGTATAAAAATATACAATATACACACATATATACAGTATATATATAATAATACACATATATAGTATAAAAATCCGTTATGCCATATATGTATATAGGTATGCAATACACACATATATAGAATATACATATTTATATATATTTGAGTTTCTCTTGTGGTGAACAAAAAACAACAACAAAAACCCTGGAAACTAAAGAGACATCTATCAATTGAAGACTGGATAAATAAATTGTGGCATATGAATGCAATGAAGTACTATTATATTAATATGTGTGGTTGTATATAAATATACATATATTTATGAATTAGGTATTGAAGAAATTTATTTTACTTTACTATACATATTTGTTACAGGAAATATTTTTCTTTTCTTTCTCTACCCTACTCCCTCCCATAGAGTGAATGATAAGAAGGGGAAAAAAGTAGATTTTTGTTAATTTTTTTTTGTAGAGGTAAGAGATACTATAGATGTGAAATATTCCATTAATTTTTGAATGAAAGCATTATTAGTTTTACTTAATAATTGTTTTACTTTTTTTCAAGCAACTTCTTGAAAAAGGGAAGTAATCTGTTTTTTAAGTTTGTAATTTTAAAACAAAGCACATCAGTGAAACTTTAAAATAATAATAACCTATTATCCCTGTCCTCAAGGAGCTTATATTTTAAAGTGTAAGATAAAAATAAATCATTTTTTAAATGGTGTTGCAAGAATAAGGTAGTCACATGGCATCATGATAGAGAAAGAAGTCAGGAATAGGGTTGGGAGGACATAAATGTGATTGCTTAGTCTCTTTAAAATGGAGATTCTAAAAGGAGCTCATCACTAAAAAGAAAAGTCCTTTCACTCTGCCATGAAGAAAGAAGTCTAGAGAATCAGGAACAGAATCTAAGGAGAAATGGAATATGACTGACCTGGAATATGATCTTTAAAATAGATGTCCCAGGAAGAAAGAACTGCCCAATCAAGGGAGCAGCTTCAGGAACAAAGGGATCCTCTAGGGTGAGAAGGCCATTGCAATATTGTAAAGACAGAAGGATGGTGAATCACACTGGTCACAAAAATTTCTTGTTAAGAATACCAACAATTGAACTAATGTTTGCAAATGACTTTTAAGGATTTTGCAGTTCCTAGCATTTTCCTTATAATGGAGAAAAACAATGAGAAATTTCATGAATTAGATGTGATTATCATGCCAATTTACTTGTATTAAAGAAAAATCATTTCATCATAGAGAAGTACAATTCAATGCATGCACAGTCTAAATGTAGGTATTTGTCAATGCTAGTATGCCATGGATAGACACAGACAAACATGACACTGAATGATAGGGGACCAATAAGTTGGTGCCTTGTACTTCTGAGGAGAAGAAGTGGGAGATAATTATGATTAAAAATAAAGTACCCCCCTTAAAAACCTCAAAAGTAGAAACAGAACACTTATAGTTGAAAAAAATTATAACCTAAAATGATTAACTCAATGCAGGAGCTATATAAGAATTTGAGAAGGTAAGATGTCCCATACTGAACACCTGGGAAAGATTTTTTTTTTCTTTCTGAGGCTGGGGTTAAGTGACTTGCCCAGGGTCACACAGCTAGGAAGTGTTAAGTGTCTGAGACCAGATTTGAACTCGGGTCCTCCTGAATTCAAGGCTGGTGCTCTATCCACTGAGCCACCTAGCTGCCCCAGGAAAGATATTTAGATATTTAAGAGGAATGATGTGGGAGAGGGCAACCAGCTGATGAAGCTACTTTGAGAATAATTTCAGTCTAATCCAGTGATTATACTTCTAGAACTATCCAGGAAGACTCTTTTTCCTGCAAGATTCAGAAAATTAAAGAAAAATAGTTTTAACTGGCTTAGAAAATTAGGGTAAAATCAAGAGAACATACAGCTTGGGTATCAGTAATCTAAAGAAACCAGACTGTATAACTCTGCTATACAGTTTTAATTTCTTTATATAAATATAGCTCCTATCCCAAGATTCCTTGTGTGATGGTAAAAATTATTTCCTAAACTCTAAATTTCTGGCTGAATATGATGCCTCAGATGATCAACTCTGAGATAGCTATTGTATTGGCTATTGACTGTTTTCTGCCTTCATTTTTTCCTCTTTCCATTCCAACCTTTATACACTTGTCAAAATCACATTCCCAATACAAAGTTCTAGTCATGAAAAAAAAAAAATCTTAAAAAGCTTCCGTGGCTCATTATTATCTATATCAGGTCTTCTTAAACTTCTTTTACTTGTGATCTTTTTTCACCCAGGAAATTTTTACATGACTTAGGGTATATAAGTATGTAAAAATAGGTATACAAATCAAACATTTACTGATAATAAATCATAAAGAAATTTATCTTAAAACAATCTTTGGCATACATATGATTTTACCATTTATTTAAGAAAAATCAAATTTGTATGCTAATGAGATGAATGTGCTTGTTTATATTTACATAAAGAATTAAATCTTGGTGGAATATCTGATACTGTGAGATGTAGAGCATTCAGAAATCTTTTACTGTTGCCAAATTTTTTGCAACCTTTATACTGGGATCATGATCCATAATTTAAAATAGTTTTGTTCTATATCATCAGATATGCTCTGACAGCCAATTCAGCTATAAATCAGGCATCTTTTATCAAATACCAAAGATACAAAAGTAGAAACAAAAATCTCTTTCCATGAGGAATTTGCATTTTACTGATGGGAAGAATTAGCAATGGGGTAGAGCAGAGATGATGATACCTTCAAAAATTTGAAGGAAAGTTTGGTTTAAAGAAAAAGATAATGAGTTCTCTCATAAAGATAATTAGTTTGGCATAATTAGGGACATCCAGATAGAGATGTCCAATAAATGATGATGTGGGACTGGTGTTCAGTAAAGAGGTTAGGGATTCATATGTAGTGGCCACAACAAGGTTTTTAGAAAAGGGATTATAACTTCATGGATTGTGTTTAGCCCTGGTATCTACCTAAACTTAAAGGCAAGAGATTAGATATTTTACCCTCTCCCCACATACACACACTCTTTCTTTCTTACTCATTATTCCCCCAGGAATCCTAAGTAAGACTGAAGTAAAATTTAAGAATGGCTCAAATATACTAGGTCTACCCAAACAGGGCCTACAGTTATTTCCTGATCCTAACACATATATTTCTCATCTTTACCTATTAAAATTCTTGTCTTCCTCTAAGGCCCAGGTCAGGGAAGCTTAAATAGAGGAGTCTCTTATCTTCTAAGCTGAAAATTTTCTCCCCTTCCCTCAATTTTCATATTTACTAGAAACAATTTCACCCAGATTTGTCAAGCCCTTATCAAATTTATAATAATATATTTTTATCACATTTATCTGTGGGTGTCCATTAGGTCCTTTCTTGGGCCCTCTTCTCTATATTGCATTACTTGGTAATCTCAATAAGTTTCCATGTATTTAATTATCAACTCTATGTTGATGATCCTTTCTTATCCAAGTCTAATGGTATCTCCCGGCCTCTTGTCTCACATGATCAAATGCTTACTGGACATCTTTAACTCCAACATGTCCAAAACTGAACTCATTAACTTTTCCCCCAATCTTTCCAAATTTCTCTATTACCATTAAGAGCCCTTGATCTTCTCAGTCACCCAGGCAGGCCGTCTTGGTGTTTTCCTTGACTTTTCACTCTGTCTCACCCTCTATATCCAATCTATTGTCATGACCTACCAATTTTATCATTGTAACACCTCTCATATGCTTCTGTCTCTTCTGACATTGCTGATACCCTTATGTAGACCCTCACCTGGACTATTGCAATAAATCAGTCTGCTGGCCACAAGTTCTCCCTCCCATTCAGCTGACAAGAAAGTCTTTCAAAGGGTAGCTCTAACCAAATCACCCTTACCCAATCAATAAACTCCACTGGCTCCCTATCACCAACATGATCAAATATAAAATCCTCTATATGATATTAAAAATCTTTCGTAATCTGCCTTCCTAGTGTTCTTATATTCCCCACCTCCACATATACTGTGATCCAATGGCACTGGAGTCTTTGCTCTTTCTCAAATAAACCATTCCATTCTCAGATTCTGGGATTTTAACTAGCCATTTTCCATGTCTGGAATGGTCACTCACCTCATTTCTACTATTTGGTTTCCTTTAAGTACCAACTAAAATCTTAGATTCTACTAGAAGTTTTTTTTCCTGGTTCCCTTCAATCAATACTAGTGCCTTCCTTCTGTTGATTAGCTCCAATTTATCCTGTGTATAATTCATTTGTATATAGTTGTTTCCTTATTGTCTGCCCCATTAGATTAATTCATTATGATCTCATTGAGGACAGGGATAGTCTTTTGCTTTTCTTTATATCCCTAGTACTTAGTACACTATCTAGTGCTTAGTGGGTCCTTAATAAATTACCCAATTTAGTACATGTCATATTCCCCACTATTAGTTTCCTGATGGAAGCAGCTATATCATTTTTCATCTTTGTGTCTACAGGATTTAGCATAGCAACTTGTACATAGTGGACATGATACATATTTGAACTGAATTTAATATAAAAACATTAAAAACAATTGAATAGCATTACTATTAAATTTGAGATGTTTTGACACATTTATTATAACTGAAAGAATTTCTCTTGAACATAGATTAAATTTGCCAGAACACTGTGTTCTTTGTGCTAAAAGTGATCACAATACACTCTAATATGTAGCAATGAGCTGGTAGATTTGTGACTATGAGAAAAAAATATTTATTTTCTCTTTTACTTAGTGTGGCCATATATAAAACAATAAAAATTATAAAATCACAGTACTGCAAGGAGCTTTATATAACCCTCTACATTCATATAAGACTTCCAGATAATATCCAAAACAGATTTATTCATTCAAAAATAAATATGGTATATCCAAAGTGTCATATTAGGTGCTGGAGGAGAATTAAAGGTAATTAAAACATGACTTGTGATCTCACAAAGCTCAGTCTTTCAGGGAGCAATGGTACATATTGAAATATGCAATACAAAAGAAAATTTAATAAGAAAACGGAGAAGCATAAAGTAATATATGGAGTCAGAAAAAAAAAAGAAAATTTCTGACAAGATGTTGGCAAATATTTCATGGAATAAGTGACATTTAAATTAGGCCTTGAAGGACAAGCAGGCTTTCCAAATACAGAGATGGGGGAGAGGAAGAGGAGGAGAGGATATTTCTAGCACAGAACAGCTTAGGCATAAGGAAGATTAATCTGGCAGCAATAAAAAGAATAGATTGAAGACAGAAGAGCCTGGAGGCAGGGATACCAGTAATAAACTGTTGCTGTAGTCTAGGCAGATGGTAATTAGGGCCTGGTGCTAGAAAAGGAGGAACAGCTGTGCACCTGACTCTAGGGTATGGGGAAGGATGAGGGAAAGGAAGTTTATGATGCTTCTCTCATTCTCCCAGACTATTTAAAGATGTCAGGAAGTAGTTTCATGGATGCTGGTGGTCATTTTGGAGTTTAAAAAATGGTATGGTGAGGGGAGAAGCACACAAGAAGAGCTAGAATTGTGCTAAGAAACTTTGGATCAATAAAGTAGACTGGAGAAAGATTACATTGAAGGACTTCGAAAAGTGAGTAGAAAGGATTAGGTGTATATGGTCAAGAGAAAATCAATGAGTCAAAAGCTGGAATACTGGCTCTCAGGGAGCTTTTATCCAAGAGAAGACTGTAGCAGAAGTAGGATTTTCAGGAATATTTTTATTTATGCATATCTATGCATGTATATATGTAGCTATATGGGAATATATATATATATCAATATACATTTTTGTGTATATATGTATCTCTACATCTATCTATAGTGTATGTATATGTCTGTGTGTACATTTCAGTAGGAATAGGATACTAAGGGATGCTTATGTGTGTGTATTTATATATGTGCATATATATGTATCATATTATATATAATACATATATGTATATATATATATATACACACTATGTATATACCAACAGGACAAGAGCAGTGATGGGAGGCTAATAATCAGATTTGATCTTAAACTATTTAAATGAATCATTTTTTGTTTAGTCAGAAGTAGAATGTATAGGGAAAATAATGCCTACTATAGACTCCTGAATTGTAAATATATCATATATGTCAGTAAAAATTAGTAACTCTCTGATCTATAAGGGAATGGTTACTGGCAATCAGTGACATAATGTGTTAGGGAGGTTTTGTGATGGAATAGTGAAGAATAGCAAGCCTGACTTGGATAAAAGATGGTGGGGAATCTTTCCATCTTTGCGAGTCACAACTTTTGTTTGCCTTGGATGATTCCTCTGTAAAATAGGGATAATAATAGCACTATCTCCCAGGGTTATTGTGAGGATAAAATGAGAATCTGTGACGCACTTAGGAGAGTGCTTGGCACATAGTGAGAAGTAGTAGTAGTTATTGTAGTAATAGTAGCAGCAGCAGCAGCAGCAGCAGTAGCAATAATAGGAGGAGATGGGGGAAGGCTGAAGAGGAGGAGGAAGGAAGAGAGGAGAAAGGAGGAGAATGAGGAAGAAGGAATAGGAGGAGGAAGGAGGAGGAAGAAGAAGAGGAGGAGGAGGAAGAGAAAAAGGGGGAGGAGGAGAAAGAAGGAATAGGAAGGAGGAGGAGAAAGAAGGAATAGGAAGGAGGAGGAGAAAGAAGGAATAGGAAGGAGGAGGAGGAGAAAGAAGGAATAGGAAGGAGGAAGAAGGAAGAAGAGGAAGAGGAAAGAAGAGGGAGGAGGAAGAAGGAGGAAGAGCAGGAGGAGGAAGGAGCAAGAGGAGGAGGGAAGAGGAGGAAGGAAGAGAATAGAGGAAGAGGAAGGAGGAGGAAAAAGAAAGGGTCAGATCAAAGTATCCCCTCTCCAGAGGCAGATTTTGGTGCTGAATAAGACCTATGTTTGTGATGTTGAAGACCTCACCTATTGTTACAGTTAGTTTATATACTATCTTAATGAAAGGAAATGATACTTCAAAGAGCTCTATTTGATTGCCAGTGATAGTTTTTATATCATTTTGTGGCAGGCCAAAATGACAAAACACAAACTGAAAGGCAGGCCAAGCATACTTTATCTAAGTCCTTCTGAAGGAAATGATGGGTGTATCACAGAACTTGCCATAATTAGGTGATAATAGCAAAGGATTATCAGACTTAGGAAGACCTGAATTCAAGTTTATGTTCAGATACTTACTAGCTATGTGATCCTGTATACATCAAAATTACTTAACTTCTGTCTTTCTCAGTTTCCTCATCTGTAAAATGGGGATAATAATAGTACCTATCCCTTCTTAACTTTGGATAAAATGAGATAATATTTCTAAAATACTTTGTAAATATTAAAGGTTACATTAAATGTGAGATATTATTATTGCCAATTTTTTTTTTTTTAATGCTCACAACTAAACTCTTAGAGGATCAATATTATTCAAGCCAAGTCACAGCCCCTGTTGCCCCACCCTCATCCCATCCCAAAAAAGGGCTTATGTCACTGTGACTCTTGGTGTGAGTATGCAGCCCGTTACATTTGCAAATGAAAAGGCTCAGATAGCTTCTATTACAGATATATGTGCTGGTTCTGAATTAGATCTAGTCATACTATTCACTGAAGACAATAATTCATTGCTGAAAAAATGACCGATGTTTTGAAATGAAATTTAAGGAAGTGCTTGGTGATCCTCGGAAGACAGCTGTAGCATCCGTGCTGACCATCAGACATTGATGGTTGTTGGATAAGTTGGACAAGTTGGAATACTTAAATTACAGTTCTTCTGGGAATATTCTGGGAGCAAAAAAAAATGACTTAAGAACCATTTACCTAAATGGATTCAGGAGTCTTCAAATAATTTTTGGTTGGGAAAATGTAATTTGGATAGAGTTTTTGAAAGAAAAATTCAATCCCAAGATATCTCACAAGATACTTCAATCCCAAAACGTGACGAATTTGATATCTGTCCAGTTAGGAAATAAACTACATTAGAATGGGGATGGGTATATAAACTAAGAGGAATCTGGATACTAAGAGTCAGGAAAACAAGACCAAGTCCTTTGCAAAGAAAGCCATCTGGCATGGCATGCCCTGTATGCATTGACTGGGGGAGCCCTGAGTCTAGTCTACCAGTTGTGTCAGTAGTTTGGGGTTGGGACTTTGGATGGGAAGAGGGGGCAATGGAAAAGGCAACTAGGAGGAAAATGGAGGTCTCAAACCTCTAGTATATAAACTGGTTGAGACAGTGAAATACAGAGTAAACAGAAATAGAATAGAGTCCAGAGGCCAAGGGTTCAAATCCCACATCTGACACTTAACCTTCAAAATGACCTTCACTGTAAATTGAAGGGATTGGACTAGTTGACCTGAAGGAACCCTTCTAGATGTTGTTCAATTGTTTCAGTAATATCTGACTCTTCAGGACCCCATTTGGGATTTTCTTTGCAAAGATACTGCAGTGGTTTGCCATTTGCTTCTCCTCTTCATTTTTTATAGATGAAGAATTGAGGCAAACACAGTTAAATAACTTGCCCAATGTCACACAACTAGTAAGTGTCTGAAACCAGACTTGAACTCATGGAGATGGAGGAGGTTCCTGATTCCAGGATCTGAGCTCTGCACACTATGGCACCATCTACCTGCCCTATATCTGGTTCTATGACCCTCTGCTTTTTGATGCAAGGGGGCCCTGAGCTAGCTAATAGTAATAATAATAATAATAATAATAATAATAAATTTCCTGACTGAAAATTGAGGCAATGCTTCTCCATTAGTCTCAAACTGGACCAAGATGGACCATCTCTTTCCCCATAAGATGCCTCCAGAATTACAGGAATCTCAGTCTAAGGAGCAAGGAGTTTCAAGGGTGGGCAAACAATCAGATAAATGGCCTTGTTCTCTAAGGAAGACATTGAGGAAGTGTAGAAAAATCCCAAATAGACTTTAAGAGAAAGAGGGCAGAGGAAAAAAACATTGTGATACTCAGCCCTCTGTGACAAGAACCCCAGGAAGAGAGAACCATGGGGAAAAGGTGGAGAAAGTATTGCTCTCCCTACTCCCCTAAAACCATGGATAGTAATGAGGCAGAATCATCACTCCCTGGAGGGAAGAAGAGAAGATGGGTTTTAGAAAGGTGAGGATGCTAGATGGGAAGGATGCTGAGGATGCTGGACACCTGCAGCTAGGGATGTCACTTTCTCTAAGAGTCCCCTTAAGTGGATGAAGTAGCCTTAGGACTTGTATTTGTTTTTTGGAGGTTGAAAAATCTGGGTTTAGAATTGAAGTGAGTTGGGTTGGTGTTGAGAGAATGGAGTGGTCTTGAGAGAGAGTTTGGTTTGAGAATGTAAGTAAAAGGAAGTTTGAATCTGGAGGCTTGAGAGAGGGAGGGAGAGAGGAGAATAATCAGTGGAATACACAGGAGAGAAAATGCCTTGAAATCCTGATTTCTTTTCATCCCTTCCCCAGCCCCTGTTACTCACTAGTCTTGTTCCTCTTGTTTAAATACATAGTCTTCAGTGTGGAGACAAAATCAAAGGGCTCTTTCTGGAACAATCACACCTTTTCTTATCTTTCCTGTTGCTTCTGTATTCTAATTCATAATATAAAATTAATTCCAAATCCAAATAGACTTTTTCTTTTTTGTTGAATGACTCATAATTTGGGATTATCAAGTCATGCTAGATTCCCTTAGATTGCAAACATCTTGAGGACTATTTTTTACCTCTCTTTGTATCCCCAGCACTTCAGCACAGTGCCTGGCACTTAGCAGGCCCTTCAGAAATGCCGATTGATTGAGTTATTAGGTATTTTTTCTATAGATAATTTTCTGACACATCCTGTCTCCTGAGCCTTCCCTTGTAAAGAAGAAAAACATTAACAAGTGTTTCTTGAGCCCCATTACTGAAGTCAGATCAGGTCATTATGGCAGATGAAAAATGAAATAATTAAAGAAACAAAGGTCTGGTCATCTGAGCGTATTGACTTCTTAAGCTATACATGCCAATTGCCTGATAAATGGGGCCAGGCCTCTTTCTCAGCTTAAAGCTAGACCCTATAGACACAGACAGACACTTTTATATATTAAGAAGCAATCACATAAGACCAATCTATTACAAGGAAACAATACAACATTTAAAAATCTGATTTCTAATTGGAGGAAAAGATTAGGGACTTTCCAATTTGGCAGGGGGAGAATAAAAAGTTACAATTCCTCAAATTCACAAAAAGAGTTATCCCATTCCCTGCAAGTGTCTGTAAACAATCAAAGGAATCTGGAAACAATAATTGATTGTTCAGTATGAGGTTAGTTTTCAGATAAGAAAAATGGATTGCTTGAGATAACTCCTTTTCTCAATCTTTGATCTGACCAGGGTTCTGGTCGTTACAACCTAATTCTTTAGTTCAGAATCTCTACATAGCAGGTAGATGTGGTCCAGCTTCCCAGCCATGCAAGGCAAGGTTCAAACAAGGGAATAAAGTTTTCTCTCAATTTCCACAATTGAATAAAGTTTTCTCACAAGATGGAGATTGGATTAGACCCATAATGGAATAGAAAGGGAACAGAACTAGCTCAGAATTGAATCATAAAATGGAGTCAATGTGGTTCACTCAATTCCCACCACCCCTTGCTATTCCAATTCCCTTATTTCCCCAAGAATGAAGTCCCTAGAATAGTGGGATTCTGGAAAATGGGCCATATCTAAAGTAAATATTTCCTGAATTGCATTAAGTGACTTGCAATTGTAGTTCGAAAGACTTACAAAAAAGAAATGCCCCCATGTCTACCAGTGGAGCTAGTTGTCTGCTTCATCACTGTTTGTCTCATTTAAAGTCATCAGAGCATCCTTCTGTTGGAGGTGAGTGAAATTTAGGGATCACCTAGTCAAAAACTTTCTTTTACATATTGAGGAAACTGAGGCTCAATATCTCATAATTAGCAAGTAGGAAAGCCAGGATTTAACCCTAAATCACAGGATCTTAGGTCTAAATCTGAAAAGAACCTGCAGCCCTCCAGTTCAGCCTTCTTATTTTGAAGATGCAGGAATAGGCAGAGAGAAGGTAAGCACATAGCTTAAGAGTAAACAGCAAGGAGTGGGGAGGGGGGACAGCCAGGCTCAAACCTGGGTTCCCCAGCTACAGGTTTGATTTTCTTGACATTGTCTCTTATAAATCTCTCTGATTCCCCTGCAATTGGGCATAATTGATCCCTTCTATATTGGAGTAAAGAAATTAAAGATTCTAAAATATTTATCACAGTTCTTTTTTGATAGCAAAGAATTAGAAATTGAGGAAATGCCCATCAATTGGGAAATGGCTGAACAAGCATGATGTATGATATAATTGAATATTACTGCGATATAAGAAATGAAGAACTTGGTGAGCTTTAAAAGCATGGATAGATTTGCACAAAATATAGGGGAGTGAAATGAGCAGAACTAAGATAATATTGTATATAGTAATAGCAATCCTGTCTTAAGAACAACTTTGAGTGACAAAGACACCTTGATTATTATAAATATTCAAATTAACTGCAAAGGGCATAGGAAGAAAGGCATTATCGTATCCAGACTAAGAACTGGTAAGTAGAAGTATATACAGAGTGATTTTATACACACATGTGCACATATACATTTATACATGTGTATTTGTGTTTAATGGTAGCCATCTCTAGAATCTCCAACCTCTAGAATGAGGATGGAAGAAAAAAAATACAGGGGAAAAAAGAAAGTTACCTAACTTTATTATATATTTAAAAGGAAGAGCAATATATAATATATATTAGGTTTATATATAATATATATAATAGGTTTGCAATTTCATGTACAATCATCTTCTGCCCTCCCCCCCAACCCCCATTTTACTATGATAAAGAAGTGCTTGTTTTATTTCTTAAGTTTGGAACAAAAATTTAAAAATTAAAAAAAAAAAAGTTTGTTTGTAGTTTTTAATACAAAGCCCAGAAATCTCACCCTACCCTTCCCTAGACCTGTCTTTTACCTTTCTATTTTGTGAAAGTGTTCATTATGAAACTAATATTTGGTGGGAAAGGAATCATGTTTTCAGGGTCATACTTCCCTCAATTAATGACATCTCAGGTCTAATGTTAAATTTAGAGGCAGTAAGAACTGAGTTCAAGTCCTCCCTCAGACTGATAAACCACTTTACCTCAGTTTCCTCAAGTATAAAATGGGAGTAATGATAGCACCTACCTCCCTCAATTGTTGTGAGGATAAAATAATATATTCATAAAAGCACTTTGCAAACCTTAAATTACTATATAAATGCTAGTTGATTGTTACATCCAGATCATTTTTCTTACTTAAAGTGACTGTTAAATTAGGGCAGGGTTGAATTAAACTAGGCATTAGCAAACTATTGCACCTACAAGTGCTAAACAGGCATTTTAGAGTAAACCAGATGCCCTACCATGGAAAGCTTGTACATTTTTAAGGAGCCACAGTATGTGCTAATATCAGCAAAACTCTCATAATTTTGCAGTGACCCAAGCAAAAGGGGAAGCAATACTTCCAGCTGTTGCAATCCCTGAAGAAGGATCTGGCTGTTCATCCGTGGTGAAACAGAAGGCTGGAAGCTGGTAGCAGTGGTGCTTCTAAATAATTTTTGGCAGCTGATGACCATCTAGAGAGTGGAGCCAAAGAATGCATTATCTCCCTATGTGCTAAGCCTAATGAATTACTAATGTGGTGGTTTCCTTTCTGATCAGGAAGTGCTTGTTTTCTCAAGCTCTCCACACCCATAGCTGGGTAATAGTCTGGGAGAGGAATAAGGACTCCCGTTTTCTAGTATATCTCCTTTGCACAGATTCAAATGCTGCAGCATTTTCTTTCTTAATTTAATCATTTTTTAAAAGATATTATTCCTTTATATTTAAATTATACCCATGGCCTGCCTATATATGCATCTTCTAACGGTCATTACAGAATGTTCTAATGAATTACAAGTATCATCCTTCCATGCAGGAATGTAAACAGATAAACCTTATTATATGACTTTCCTGATTACCTCTTTATGATTCTCCAGAAGCATATTCCTATATTTGAAATTCAAGTTTTCATCATGAATGCTTAAAAATCCTCTATTTCATTGAATGACCATCTTTTCCTCTGAAGGATTATCCTCAGCTGGGTAGGTGATTCTTGGTTGCAATTCTAACTCCATTGCTCTCCAGAACATCATATTCCACACCCTATGGTTCTTTATTGTAGAAGCTGCCAGATTTTGTATTATCCTGACTGTGGCTCCATTATGCATGAATTGTTTCTTTCTGGATGCTTCCAATATTTTCTCCTTGACCTTGACCTGTAAGTTCCAGAATTTGGCTATACTATTCCTGGGAGTTTTTATTTTGGGATCTTTTTCAAATGGATTCTTTTAATTTGTATTTTTTGCTCTGGTTATAGAATATCAGGACAGTTTTCCTTGGTAATTTCTTGAAGATAATGTCTAGACTCTTTTTTTAACCATGACTTTCTGGTAACCAATAATTTTAAAATCATCTCTCCTGGATCTATTTTCCAAGCCAATTGCTTTTCCAACGAGATATTTCATATTTTTTCTTAATTTTTTTTCATTTTTTTGGTGTTTTGTTCTATTGTGTTTTGAATTCTCAAAAAGTCATTAGCTTCCATTTGCTCATTTCTATTTTTTAAGGAATTATTTTCCTCAGTGAGCTTTTGTACTTTGTACCTCCTTTCCCAATTGGCAATTTTTTAAAAGGCATTTTTCTCCTTGTTAGTTTTTTGTATTTCCTTTTGTATCTCTCTCAATTCTTTCCCTTATTTTTTCTCTATCTCTCTTACTTGATTTTCAAAGTACCTTTTGAGCTCTTCCATGGCCTGAGCCTGCTTAATTCTTATTTTTCTTAGAGGCTTTGGATGTAGGAGCTTTTGATTTTGTTAACATCTCAGCTCTCAGAAGAGGAATTATTGGGCTAGAATTATATCTATTTTTTCCCTTAAGTGTTGTTAGTCTAGGGGATGTGATTTTCAGGTTCAAACTAGCTTCTGATAGCTATTTCATTAATTGGGGAATGTGTGATTACAAAACTTGATAATGAACACAGATGGTGAGTAGCAAAGTAATTCATTTTTCCATCTCCTTATCACCTTAATAACTTTTAATGGTCAGAAACTAATTTTTTTGTTTTCTGCTCATTTTCCTAGCCTGTTACTCTGCTTTTAACTCTTTGTTAAAGTAGGGCTCTGTGCAGTGTCCCAAGCTTCCGGAGTTTTGTGCAGCTGTTTTCACAACTCCTTCTAGGAATCTGACCATAAACACTGTTTTCTGCCCTAAAGCTTTTAGGTGTGTCCCTTCTCCACTGTAGCTGTAAGATCTATTATGCTGGTCTGGGTACACCAGAGTCCCACCCCTTGCCACAGACCCTCTCCACTGACCCTCTGAGTCATTCCCTGGTGTCTCTGCCCTGAGAGGTCCAAAAGTCTCCAGCAATGCTGTCGATTCAAAAATCCCACCTTGCTGATGCTGGAGTCAGAGCAGGAGTGGGCCAGGCCACATCTGTGCTGATATTGCTTACCGTGTTTCCCCGATAATAAGACCTATCCTGAAAATAAGACACCCACATACTCTTTAATATTCCGCTAAAATAAGCCCTCCCCCGAAAATAAGCCCTATCGAACTTACTATGAAAACGGTCATCATGGTGATCCCCTGCGCTATATGCTGCGTAGCGGTACCTTCAGTAAGCAGCGCCGCCCTCCCCTCCCGGGTGAAACGCACGTTGCGCTCCAAGCTGCATCCAATCAGAGCTGCAGCAGTGAGAGCGTCATCCTCTTCTTCCCTGGTGATTTGCTTGCTGGCGCTACTGAGAGCAGCGCCGCGGAGTAGAGCTGAGACAGGACCATCTAAAAACTCGGTAAGTTCAGTAAGCGATGGAGAATAAAATAAGCACTCAGGGGGCATGATGGAGGCTAAAAGGGGCATGATGGAGGCTAAAATGGGCATGATGGAGGATAAAAGGGGCATGATGGAGGATAAAATAAGCCCTCCCCTGAAAATAAGCCCTCTGGTGTTTTTTAGTCCCAAAAAAATAATAAGACAGTGTCTTATTATCGGGGAAACACGGTATTAGGTTCCCACTCTGGTTCTATAGACTTATCCACAGATCCTTCCAGCTGCTCTTTGGTGTCTCTGGGCAGAGAGGTCTGGAAGCCAATAGTACTTCTCCTGATTCAAAGGTCAGCCCCAGGGGCTGGGGCTGGGATTGTATGCAGGACTCCTAACTTTTTGCTGAGCTTCTAAGTTGCGTTTAACTAAAAAATGTTCTACTATGTCTTTTGGAGTATTCTAATGCTCTAAAATTTGTTTGGAAGTCATTATTTAAAGAGATATGGAGCAATTCAAAGAAGAGGTTGGGCAAGTTCCTGCCTTTATTACACCATCTTGGCTCCATCTCTAGTATTTTCTTTCTATGTTATATTTGTTTCTTCTTTTGGCTTTGCCTACTAGAGAATTTTGTGTCACTGAGCTGCTTAATGGACTGCTTGACAGTCTCCTATATCCCTCTCCAAATCTATCAGCATCTACCCTAGCTTAGTTGTCACATTGGGCACCTCTCTTTCCTTTGCTGTATCTCAGTTTCCTCATCCATAAAATAAAGGGATTGTAAAATATGCTTTTTGATGTTTTCTCCTATTCTAAATCTATGATGTTATAAGCCTATGATCTTGTCCTTGTTTCAGATGAAGTAGACAGTTCAAGAAAAAAATCATCCAGGTGTAGTAACAACTGTCTTCCACCAACAGTGTAAGATTCATGCTTGGATCTAAGGGAGATTTCTAATCTCTTCTTCCAATCATTTTGGAAAGGAGATTTATATTCTTACCAATAGGGGGAACAAGATTGAGACTAGACTTGACCACTCAAGCTCTTGGAGTTTAGTTACTGGACTAGAATTATATCTATTTTCTCCCTTAACTGTTGTTAGTCTAGAGGATGTAATTTTCAGGTTCAAACTAGCTTCTGATAGCTATTTCATTAATTGGGGAGTTTGTGACCACAAAACTTGATAATGAACACAGATGGCAAGTAGCAAAGTAATTCATTTATCCAAAGCATAGCAAAACAGAAATTAGAGAAAGTATACAAAGGAGACTATGTATACTTTCTCTAATTTCTGTTTTGCTATGCTTGAATAGAACAGTTTCTGAATGGAACAGTTCCTTTACTCTGTACTATCTAATATAAAGGGGACTATATATATATATATATATTAGATAATACAGAGTGAATGAACTGTTCCATTCAGAGCAAAGTAACATTTCACAGAGTAGGAGGGAGAAATTGATAATAGCAGTCCTTAATACTTCAGTGTAACTTAGAGACAGAAGACAGAAGGGCAGTGAGAGAATGGCAGTCAAATTTTAATGGTTAAAAAAGAAAAATCTGAAGAATAAAGGAATCTGGCAGGGCACATAGGGCCAAGTATCAAAGTTGGTTGAGTAATAGAGGGGTAGATTTGGAAACATAGATGAGGGATGGAAGATGGAATGTTAATTCAAGTTCTCATTTTGCCCAAGGCCAGCACTATTCTTCCCTGCCCTTGTGTTTATAATAGTTACACAATTAAGTAATCAACATTTATTAAGACATATACCAGACACTGGATTATTTCAATGAAATCATAGGTACACACCCTATTTCTTTCTTTTTTTTTTCTCTGAGGCAATTGGGGTTAAGTGACTTGCCCAGGGTCATACAGCTAGGAAGTGTTAAATGTCTTCTGAGACCAGATTTGAACTCAGGTCCTCCTGACTTCAGGGTTGGTGCTCTATCCACTGTGGCACCTAGTTGCCCTGCACAACCTATTTCTTATTCCTGTATAGAAAATAAAGTCAATGTAAACTTTTTTGGGAAGACATTAGCAGCTAGAAGATTCAGGAAATGTCTCATATAAAAGGGGCAGATCATGACTGAGCTGAACTTTGAAGATTACTTAGGAGTCAAAGAGGCAAAGGTAAGGAGGGAGACCCCTTCAAGCATGTAGGATAACCTGCATAAAGGCAGAGAGATAGAAAATACTATGCCAAAGGGGCAAGCAAACCAATTTGGCTAAACTGCAGAGTATTTTATAATATTAAATATATAAGGCTAAAATATATATGTAAAGCTAAATATATAATATATAAGGCTATATATAATATTATATAAGGCTAAAATATATATGTAAAGCTAAATATATAATATATAAGGCTATATATAATATATATGATTATAAATATATAAGGCTAAAATAGGTTATATATCATATATTTATAAGGCTGAATATATAAGGCTAATATATAAGGCTAAAAAATCCAGAAGGCAGCCAGGTGGTAGAGGATTTTACAATTCAAGTAGAAATTACAAAGGTAAGGGAGCCATACATTTTATTGAACAAGGGAGTGACATGGTCAGATCTGAGATCTATGAAGATCTCTTTAGCATCTGTGTGGTGGTTGAATTGGAACCAGCAAAGACCTGAAGGAAAGGCTAATCCAAGTGAGAAATGAGGGGGTCCTGAACTAGGGTAGTGGCAATGTACTACAAGCCATCTGCATCATAATAGTAGCTGACATATGTATAGCACCTTAAAGGCTACAAAGTACCTTTCCTAGAATATCCCATTGGCACCTCAAATAACCCTTTGAACTAAAAACTATAGGGGTTACTTCCACTTCCAGATGAGGAAATGGATCCTTAGATCCATGTTTATAAAGCTGCTAAATGTTGCAGGTAGCATTCTAACCCAAATTTTTGCAATTCCTATTTTAACACTCCATCCATATTGACATAATGTGACAGACAATTGTCACATATCAAACAGAGGAAGATAGATAACACAATGTTAATTTTCCTGGTTCTTAAAAGCAATAGAAAAAAGGGAGCATAAATAGAGGCATTTCCTTTCCTCTGAAATTTCCCAGGGAAAAATTCTCAACATATAGTAATTCTGATTTGATAATAATAATTTGATAACTCAGAACCTTATCCATCAACTTTCTTTCTTTCTTTCTTTTTTATTATAGCTTTTTATTTACAAGATATATGCATGGGTAATTTTTCAGCATTGACCCTTGCAAAACCTTCTGTTGCAACTTTTCCCCTCCTTTTCCCCACCCCCTCCCCTAGATAGCAGGTAGACCAATACATGTTAAATATGTTAAAGTATATGTTAAATACAATATATGTATACATATCCATACAGTTATTTTCCAGCAACTTTCTGGTGAGAAATTCAAAGACCTTTTATCAGCTTTTATCAAGCAATCTGTCTTTACTCCATCCACATCAAATATGCTTAATACTCCAGTGGAAGTATAAATTCATTGATTTGGGGGAATCATTCCATCCAGTGATGCAGATCACAACTCATCTATCTCTGCTCATCCTGTGATAATCTTCTTCAAGTAATCACAGGGGTCCTACCTACTATGCTAGACTTCTTCCTCATTTTCTTTTGACATCACAAGGTTATAGGAAGAACTTCTGAGTTATCTACCTCTAAACCCTTACTTTTTCCACTTAACTGGCCCATCTTCATTTTTAATACTGTGATTGTTTAATGACATCCTTTATTTCAGTTCTTTTAAGTCCTGCATTGGATATTTGTTGTAGCCTGCTCCACTCCTCCTACCATGTACCTCCCTTTTGATTTCAGAATGATTCTCATTTTAAATTCTTCAAGTATTGTAGAATTTCTTCCATGATTAAAGACTATAGAACAACATGAGTACATTACTGATATTAAAAAATATAGACCTTTGCTTCTGGAAAAGGTTTGGCAATATTAAATGAGCATCATAATTTCCCAATGGAAGTTTTGTGTCTCTGCATATATATAGTGCAGCTAGTGGTATAGTGGATGGAATGCTAAGTCTGGAATCAGGAAGACTCATCTTCCTGAGTTAAAATCTGTTCTCATACACACTAGTTGTGTTACCTTGGGCAAGTCACTTAAACCAGTTTGCTTCAGTTTCTTCATCTGTAAAATGACCTGGAAAAGGAAATGCAAAGCACTTCAGTGTCTCTGTCACAAAAACTCTGGAAGGGATCATGATGACTTGTACACAACTGAAAATAACTAAATAACTACATGTATAAATAAATAAACTAGGACTAACTTTTTTTTTGTAATCATGATGCTTACACAGTACTTGGGATATAGTAGGTATGCTATTGATATATGTATAACTATATAATTTCACAATTGATTTTGCAAAGTTATCTCTATTAAAAGTTTATCTCTGTTTCTCTATTAAACTTCATCTTTTTTGGTCAACTCATCATTTCAGACTTTGTTGAAGACTTTGAGATCCATCTACCTAACCAATTCATTGGAGTAGGCAATCTACTACTTACAGTTCCATGGGATCTATAGCCCACAGTTTCCCTCCCAAACAGCAACTCCAGAATCAAAGTACTTGACTCATCTTCTTTAGGAAAGTTAGGACACAACAAAGAATCAAACATGATAGTGATGTGGGTATTCATGGTGACTGGGAGAATGGTAATACTTTCAATAGTAATGGGGAATTTTGTGGAGAAGATAATGAGTTATAATTTATAGAAGCTGAATTTGAGGTGTCGATGGGATATTAAATTGCAGATATCTGAAAAGCAATTAGTCAGATGTGACTGGATCTCAAGAGAAGAATGAGGGCTGAGTATGATCTTGGAATCATCCCCATAGACAACAAAATCAAACATATGAAAGTTAATCAAGTGAGTTACTCAAGAGCAAAAAGAATACAAAGCTCAGGACAGTTTTGGGGGACACCCATATTTAATAGGCATACCATGGATAGTTAATGTTGTTTAGTTGTTTTTCAGTCATGTCCAATTCCTTATTATCCCATTTAGGGTTTCTTGGCAAAGATACCAGGGTAGTTTGCTATTTCTTTCTCCAGCTCATTTTGCAGATGAGGAAACTGAGGCAAACAGGGCTAAGTGACTTGCCCAGGATCACACAACTAATAAGTGTCTGAGAATAAAGGATTCTTCCTGATTTGGGGCCCAGTGCTCTATCCACTGTGCCACTCAGCTGTCCATATAGTCTGAATGAACAAGCAACAAAGGGGCCTGAAAAGAAATAATCAAATAGGTAGGAGATCCAAGAGACAATATTGTTAGGAAAAGTTAAAAAGGAGAGAGTATCCAGAGGGAGGAGGCAGTGTCAAACAGGATCAGGAATAAGAAAAGTCATTAACTTTGGCAATAAAGAGATAATCGATAACTCTGAATAAAATATCAAGCAAATGTGAATTCTCAATGTGTTTGTGTGGCGGGAGAAGCACCATTTTAGAAGTCAAACACTTGTTGAATCCAGACTCAACCATTTACTAACTGGGTTATCCATAATAAGTCAATATTTTAAGCTGTTTGACCTTGTTTTCTTATCTACAAAAAAGCACAGGTCCTGGATCCATGATTTCATTGCTATAAAGAAGACCTAGAGGAACAAATTCCTTCTACCAACACTTGTCAATACCTTTCTGCAGCTAAAAGTCTTAGGTGGTGCAATGGATAGAATACTAGACCTGGAATCAGGAAGACTCATTCATCTTCCTGAGTTCAAATTCAGCATTAAGCATGCACTAGATTAGAAATTAGTAAAAATTAACTGGAGAAGAAAATGGCAAATCACTTCAGTATCTCTACTAAGAAAACCCAAATTAGAATTAATGAAAAAAAAAATCAAATGAAGGTGGCCTATCTGTACCAGATCTAAAATTATATTATAAAGCACCAGTTACCAAAACCATTTGGTATTGGCTAAGAAATAGACTAGTTGATCAGTGGAATAGGTTAGGTTCAAAGGGCAAAACAGTCAATAACTTTAATAATCTAGTGTTTGACAAACCCCAGCTTTTGGGATAAGAACTCAATGTTTGACAAAAATTGCTGGGAAAATTGGAAATTAGTATGGCAGAAACTAGGCATTGACTCACTTTTAACACCATACACCAAAATCAGATCAAAATGGGTTCATGATCTAGGCATAAAGAATGAGAGTATAAATAAATTAGAGGAACATAGGCTAGTTTACCTCTCAGACCTGTGGAAGAGGAAGGAATTTATGAATAAAGAAGAACTAGAGATCATTATTGATCACAAAGTAGAAAACTTTGATTATATCAAATTGAAAAGTTTTTGTACAAACAAAACTAATGCAGATAAGATTAGAAGAAAAGCAATAAACTGGGAAAATATTTTTACAGTCAAAGGCTCTGATAAAGGCCTCATTTCCAAATTGACTCAAATTTATAAGAAATCAAGCCATTCTCCAATTGATAAATGGTCATAATAATTCCAGAGCTGAAAAGGGTCATAGATCTTTTTAATGAGAATCTGAGCCATAGAATGAGCCAAAAGTCACACAGCTATTAAATATAGCAGGTGAGATTCAGAACTCTGGTATTCTTCATTCTCAAGTCCAGTAATCTACTTACTATGCCATGCTGCATGAGGGGGCCCTCACCACGCTTCAGTTGAATGCTGTTCTAGTTTATTAGGACCTTCTAGAATTTGTATTCCTCAGTCATCGTCTTTTATAATAATAGCTAATATATTAATAGGACTTCACAGTTTGCATAGCACTTTACTATCTTAGAGAGGAAGAAAATGAGAGAAAATAAATTACTTGTTCAGGTTTCATTACTATTAAGTTTGAAGGAGGATTTGAATTTAGGTCTTCCTGATCTTAAGTTCAGTGCTTTATTCCTTATATCACCTACTATCACTTTAGAGACCAGGATCACCACCATTCCTTGAAAAAAAGCATTAGAGTAGGACCACCAACAATTTTTGGGTGAAAAAAATGATTTAAGAAGCATTTACCCTTTTCAAAGGTCCTGTTTCATTTTGCATATTGGTTCTCTATTCTCTGAAAACTGCCTTATTGCCCAGAACATTTCAGGAAATTGAATCCAGATGCTTTAAAAATATATACAAAGCAAGGCCCTGCATGGAAAAGTGTCAACATTCTTTAAGTTACTGAAGATGAGTGGAAAACTCATGTGAATGAGGCATCCCAAGATGCCTGTCAACAATAGCATACTTGTATTTTTGTGACTTGTTACAAAAATAAGGCTAAAGAAGTTACAGTATTACTGATTAATTCTAAATAGGAGGGAGGGAAAATTATAATAGAAAATTTCCTTTAAGCCAACTAGATGGAGAATGTGTAAATACAGATTTAGAAGAAAGATTAAGCTAGGGAGTGATTAGTTACTTTGCAAAGAGATTTGCCACAGGGTTCTTTTTAAATTGTTAGCACCCCTAAGTGAACTTAAAATGGGATTTAATCTTACAAAAATTTGATTTACGCATAACATTTTAGGAACACATCCAATGCAACAAGCAAGATATTTCTGTACTGTAATGTTCTCATCGGCAAAGAAATGTCTTTGTTATGAAATATGCTTTTCAAATATTATAGGGGTGGATCTCATTTAAAGTCAAACTTACAAATGGGCAAATGTTTCTTTTCTGATTTTCAGAACTGAAAGAGGAAAAAGAAAGAAAAACCTACCGATCATAGGCTAATGACTTTAACTTTGTTTCCTGTTAGAATTATTTTTAACCATTTATTATTTTAACTAACCCTTATTAAAAGTATGGTCAATGAGCATCTAGGGAACCAAAAAGAAAAGGATAACTTCATTAAGAACAGGTCAAACTAGTCTTACTTTATTTCCTTTCTTGGCAATTTCCTAGATCAGATAGCTCAGAAAAAATGTTATAGATTAGTATAACCATATAGAGCTTAGATTTAATGAAGCATTTGACAAAGTCTCTAATGAAATTCATATCCAAGATGGGACACTTCAAGCTATTCAATAAATATGACAATTAGTTGGATTTGAATAGGTGGAATGGTCAGGTACAAAACAGAAGCAAAGATGTCACTAAGGGAAATCATAAGGATCTGTGTTTAGCCCTGTGTACTTTAATAGTTTTTATCAGTGTTCAAGGCAGTTCCAATAGACCTGTGATGGTCTGGATCCACATCCAGAAATAAAATTATGGAGATTGAATGTGAACCAAAACATTGTATTTTCACCTTTTTGGTATTGTTATTGTTTGTTGGCTGTTTTTTTTTTTTTTTCTTTCTCATGTTTTTTCTCCTATTGATCCGATTTTCTTGCACAGCATGACAAATATGGAAATACCTTTAGAAGAATTGCACATGTTTAACCTATATTGGATTGCTTGCTGTTGAGGGGAAAGTGAAGGAAGGGAGGGAGAAAAATTTGGAATGCAAGGGTTTTTTGTTTTGTTTTGTTTTTTCCCAAGGTGAATGTTGTAAACTATGTTTGCATCTATTTGGGGAAAAAAAAAAAGCATAGAATGATAGAACTCATTTTAAAAATCTAACAATTTTTATCTATATTGCTTCTGAAAATGGCATTGATGATGATGATTCAAATATGCAGAGTTCACAAAACTAGGGACACTGGATAACAAGATGCAAAAAGATTCCCTAATTTGTCAACAATGAATGAACTATTTGTGAATACCCAAATCATTCAGGAGTCAACAAGTCAATTGATTTGACTAGTTCTGTTAGTTTTGAAATGAAAGAACTTAGTTCAAAATATGACTCTGAAACTTCTAGCAATATGATCTTGAGCAAGCCACTTAACCTGCTTTAATTTCAATTTCTTCAAGAAGAAAATGAGGATATTGGAGTTAGATGACTTCTGAGGTGTCTTCTTGCTCTAAATTTATGATCAAAAGTTTATATTATATACAAGATACTATGTTTGGGGTTGAGGACAAAAAGAGCAAAATGAGAAAAAAAATCCATGTTCTTTGCAGTTACCCACAGTCTACTGGGGAATCCACAGTAAACTAAATGAATATAAAAATAATGTATTCTGATTCTACGCTAATGAAATTAGTAAGGATAAATTTAAAAGAAAAAAATTCCCCCAAAAAAATCAGGTTCACAAGAAAAAAATGAGAAAACTGTATCGAGACAGTAAAATTCTAGAGCTTTAATAAGCTATATAAATATTTCTGAAGGGTGTGATATGGCAGCCAAAATATCTTTTATAAAATCTTCAGCTACTTTGAGGAAGGCTGAATGTTTTGAACAAGGAAGGCAATATTCTCACTGGAAATTCCATGTCTGGAATATTGTGTTCAGTTCTGGGAAACACATTTAGAAATGACATTGATAATAACCTAGAGAATGTTCAGAAGGAGGTGGCCTTGGTATCATGTTCAGAAGGAGGATAAGAGGCCATGACAAGATATCAGTCTTCAAGTATTTCAAAAATTGTCACTTAGAACAGAAATTAGCTTTGCTCTGCTTGGGCCTTGAGTATAGAACTTGGAAGAGTTGTTTAGAAGTTTTAGAGATGGAAATTTAGACTCAAGGTAAGGAAAAAACTTCCTCATAATTGAAGTTTTCAAAAAACTGAATGGGCTACCTTGAAGGTAATGAGCTTGCACTAGAAATGGGCAGGAAAATGCTAAATGATCACTCAGGTATATTGAAAAGGTGGCTCTCATATTGATACAGAATTTACTAGAGAACCTCTGAGATTCCATCCTGTTCAGATTCTCTACACAGGTTTCCAAAGAAAGAGCATAGCATACACACATTTATATCTACTAATCCATCAATCTACTATATCTACTAACTAGCTCTGTGATTTTGAATGTATCTATTATCTCACTATGCAAACATGAAATATTCTTTGCATTTTTTATTTTTTTCTTAGTGTGTTTATAGTGATAGTAAAAATATAGTTGGATATAAAATTCACTCAGATTCCAATCAAATCAGTAAGAATATATTAAGTGCCTATTTTATACAAGGCAATGAAAATACCAAGACAAAAATGAGGGGAAAAAATTGTCTTCAATAAGTTTATATTCTACTGTTTGATATAAAGAAATAGATAAAGAGATGAAGGGGAAACTAGGTGACAGTGGATAGATTGCTGAGTCTGAAATTCATAAAATGAGTTGAAATCTAGCCTTAGATATTTATTAGCTGTATGACCCTAGCAAGTCACTTAACCCTATTTGCTTTAGTTTCCTCATCTGTAAAATGAACTGGAGAAGGAAATGATAAAACAACTCCAATGTTTTGTCAAGAAAATTCCAAATGGGGTCAAAGGATTCAAACATGATTAAAATGACTAAACAACAAAAACAGATGAATAAGTATACAGTTGAGGAGAGAGAGGACACTAACAACTAGGGAGATTAGGAAAGTAATTCTAAAAAGTACTTATTAGTACTTTTTCCTTTCCATAAGAGTGAGGTGGCAATGATACCCTGCTGCATCCTGAGGACTCTGGGACTTGTAGAGTCCTTGGAGAAGGAGGGATCTGTAGTTATACCCTTCTTCATGTATTTTCTCCAATTATGATGTAAGCCACTTATAACCAGAGATGGTCTTCTTTTTAATACCTGTATCCCTAACATTAAATGTAGTACCTGACATATTTGTAAGACTTTAAATACTTCATTTATTCTTTCAAGGAAACTGGGATTCTGAGTTACAGAGGTGTGAAAGGAAGGAGTGTTCAGAAGGTACTGCTTGTACAAAGGAATAGTGCCAAGAGATTGAGCATTGGATTTAGAAAAAAAAACAAAAAACAAATAATAGTTTGGCTAGAATAATGAAAGGGAGTGACATGTAATACACTGGAAAGATACCTTCGAATCAAATTGTGAAGGTCTTTAAACAACTAAGCTATCAATCAAAGAATATTTGGCACTTCCAGTGATTTGCAGATAGGTTTCCTGATCTGTAAAATAAAGGGGCTGGTCTAGGTTATATCTAATAAACCTTTCAGCTCTAACATACAAAAAAAAATTAAAAAACAAATAAATTAGATTAAGAGGAAATGGAAAAGGAAAGGATACAGGTCATCTAGATTATCGTTTCTAAACAAACATAAATGATTTAAATCAACTGCCATGACAGACAACCAAAAGAACCTAAAAACCAGATAGTCCACTTTGACTAGCACCAAGCAAGAATTAAGAGTGACATTGACCTAGAATACATACTTGTTTGAGAAACTGGGCAGAGAACAATAGGGGAAGAATATGAACATTATCCACTTAAAACAACAAGGAGAAGTAGAGGGAAAACAAATGAACAGAAAGCTTGGTGATCATTAAGTATGTGAGTGGAGAAATGCTGATCCCCAAAAATATATTGGGGTTTTAGGAGTTTTCATTAAATGTTGGTATTTGAACCCAAAAGTATATTGCCATTTCCTTCTCCAGATCATTTTACAAATGAGGAAAATGAGGCAAACAGGGCTAAGTGACTTGTCTGTCACACAACTAGTAAGTATTTTTGGTCAAATTTCAATTCAGCTCTTTCTGACTCCAGGCCTGGCACACTATCCAGTGGGTCACCTAGCTGCTCCAATATTTAAAATACTTAAACAGTTTTTAGAAATTATCCCCTGCAAATGAGACATGTATATAAAACATTTTGTAAACCTTAAATCTGCTATGTAATAGGCAATTTTTTTGACATTTATTTAAAAATTTTTTCTCACTAATATTTTATTTTTCCAAATACATGTAAAGATACTTTTCAGCATTCATTTTTTAAAATTTTAATAATTTTAAAATACATGCAAACATAATTTTTAACATTCACCCTTGCAAAACCACCTATTCCACCACCAGAGCTGGTTAAGCTGTTAGTTAACTTATCTTAACTATAGCAATGGGGCTAGGTTGGACTTCCAAAGAAACCCTTCCACATTGTTCCAATGAAATATGGACTGGCCCAATAAGCAGCTGCCCTGCTGAGTGGGGGAACACCAAAGGTCACCTAGCCTTGATTCATGGGGGCAAAAGTTCATAAATAATTTGTATTGGATCTAGAACCCTGGCAAGTCCTTTATTTGTCTAGTGAGAGTCTGGATAAATCCAAGTGTTCACTATGACCAGGATCACTGAAGGCAAACATTACCCTAAAGCATGAGTTTTCTGTCTTTCTGAACCTTCATTGGCTATCAAGCTTAAGTCCTATCTCGTTTGCCTCAGTTTCCTTATCTGTAAAATGAGTTGGAGAAAGAAATGGCAAACTACTCCAGTATCTTTGCCAAGAAAACCCCAAATGGAAGTCACGAAAAGTTAGGGCACACTGAAAGGACTCAACACCACTACCACAACAGAAAGTTGTAATCATGTATTTGGTCTAGTAGAATTCAAATAAATACCCTCCAAAACATTTAAAATGGCATTTGAATTACAAAAGTACAATTTATAAGATATCTTTCATGTCCATTATGTAAAGTGAGGAATACCTCAAATTGGGTACAAATCAGTCCTAAAGCACCCAAAACATTATGGACTTCCTGTCACTACTACTTAAGAGATCTAGATTATTTTGTGCTAGACACTAGCTAAGTAAAAGAGAGAGAGAAAAATGCTATAATAGTCGATGTTTTAAAGGAGATTATATACTAATGAAGGAGACCCTCTGTTTATATCTAGACATTCTTGTACATACACTGAAACATATATATATGTATATACCAGAACTTTACTTTGGAAATCTTAGAAGGGATGGTGCTAATAACTGAAGGTTCAGGAAAGGTTCTTGCAGAAAGATTTTTTAAGCTGAGTTTTGAAGAAAACAAAGGATTCCCTTTTTTTAAAAAAAAATTATTTGTTTCTAATTAACAAGAATTTTTTTTCCTTTTCCTCTCCCTCCCTTCCTCTCCAAACCCAGGACAAAATAATAATAATAATAATAATAATAATAATAATAATAATAATAATAATAATAATAATAATAATAATAATCCTTGTAAGAATAAATATACATAGTTAAGCAAAATAAATTCCCACTTGGGCTATGGGATCATTCCGCATACTGAGTTCATCACTTTCTATTGGGAGCAAGTAGTAGGGGTGGATATCATATTTTATAGTCAGTCCTCTGGAATTAGGTCTTTTTATTATGTTGATTAGAATTCTTCAGTTTTTTTTAGAATGGTTCATTTTAATGTAGTTGTTACTATTCTAGCTTTGCTCACTTCACTATGCTTCAGTCATACTAACGAGGTGCAAATGATGAGGTTAGTTGTGATGAGGTGAAAGAATTGGGGTGGGAAATTCCCTCTGATGGAGGTGCAGGTCCCTTGCGAAAGCCTTCACAAACCCGAAATCTGTGTGGCAAAATCTGAGAAGCCAGCTAGCTAGGAAGATAGACTTCTTTAGTTGGCAAAAGGTCCTGTTAGGAAGATAACAAAGGTTAACATTGAGAAGAGAATATCTTCACCAGTGGACATGGTCTGTTAAGACATCTGCAAAAAATATTTGGGCATGTAGCCCTAGATATATTGGGGCTTGCTTTGATCTTTGGCCTGGAGACTGTGGGGAGAGGGTGCAACTCCTGAGAGACTGATTTTCAATTCCTTTTAAAATTGAATGAGATTACTTAACTGGGAGTTTGAGCCACTGAGAGCTGTTTGTGGCCATTCAATGGAGGGTAATTGACCAAGATCTCCAATTCAAAGAGGCCACTTAACTGGGAGTTTATAGGCTTTTCCCAGGATCTGAGAGTCCCTCCCAAAGGGATACACATCTGGTCCCCCCAAAAGATCTCAGTTTATTTCATTCTCTCCTTGGGTCTCTTTCAGAGGAGTTTAGACAGTTTCAGGGTTCACCCCCATCAATACAAGTTTCATCAAGTAAGTCTGAAACTATGTCTTTCATTGTTTCTTATGTCACAATAATATTCCATTACATTTATATACTGAAATTTGTTCAGAAAGTCTCCATTTGGTAAGCACCCCCATTGTTTCCAATTCTTTGCCACTATAAGAAGAGCTGCTATATATATTTTTGTACTTATAGGTCATTTCCTCTTTCTTTGACCTTTGTAGGCTAGAAGTCTAATAGTAGATCACTAGGTCAAAGGAAGTATACAACATTTAGTAACTTTTAAGTCATAATTCCAAATGGCTTTCCAGAATAGCTGGAATAATTCACAACTCTGCCAACAATATGCTAGTAAATCTGTATTCCCTCAGCTTCTCCAACATTTATCTCTTTCCTTTTTTGTCACCTTTGTCAATCTGATGGGTATTAAGTAGGGATCCAATGACTACAGTTTCATGATTTTCTCCAGTTCTGTCCAGCAGCATATTAGTAGACACAAAGGACAAGGGTGGTAGCAATAATTCAACTTGACAAGGAAAGGTGCATATAGGATAATATTCAGTTGAAATAAGAAATCAAAACTGGGAAGGAGAGAAAGTATAGCAAAATAAGTCAGAGAAAGGGTGATGACCAATTAGCAGTTGTGGTGAATATAAAGAATAATATGCATAGAGAGAAAAGAAAAGATTTATTAAAATGTTTATTAGATAATGAGAGTTCTAATAAAGAGTTCTTGACTGCAGAACTAGAACACTCCTCAGGGACAGCAAGATAAAGAGAATTGCCATTGCTATTTGGCTAGGATAGAATGAGGGAGTAGGTCATGAGAACTAAGAAGGCTGAGGAATTGGGAAGTTATAATATTTAAAGTAACAGCAACATATGTATTGGAATCCCCATGTATGAAGGTAAAAATTGGGATGGAGAGAGCAGCTGTGATCCAGGGAATGACCTTACTGGCAAAGAAGAGAGAATAATTTGGGAATTGGTATATAATAGTTAGCAGAATTTGGATTAATTACATTGGAGCTCCTTAGTCTTGACACATTTAAATGGAATAGTAGGTAGAGTGTTCCAAAAATTATGAGTTAAGAAGATCTGAGTTCAAATTCTGCCTCAAACACCCTGTGGCTTTGCTGGCCATATCATTTAATCTTTCCCAGCCTGGGTTTCCTTCTCTGTATAATGAGAATAATACACAGGATTGTTGTGAGTACTAATAAGATATATCTTAAAATACTATGTAAATGCTAATTTCTGTTATTATTATTACTAGTAGTTGTACTATAAATTAGCTTGAGGTAGCTGGGACTATGAATCTCTATGGAAATGAATTTCTGTGGAGATATGAATCTGGGACTTTGAAGTTGGGGAGACAGTTTTTTTTTTCTTTAAACTTATGTTGTAAGATTATTCAGTTCACCTTTGCCAAGCTTCCAAGTTTTGTGGAAACCTTTTGTTCACAGTTTAAGTTACTATTTCCAATAAAATCTGAGTTATGAGTTGATTGTTTATATCAGATCCTTGCTGTTTATCAGAAGTTGGTCTGCCAGGACATTGCTTCAAAAAAATCCTCAAAATGTACTTGTTCCTCCCTACCCCGACTTTTTGGCAGCTTCAATAGTAATAGTTGCCCCTAACCAGAACACACCCCGACCTCATTCTTGTATACTATTGACTAGACTTTGATTAATAATTCTGGAATTTTTTCCTTGGATCTCATCAGCTCCTGTCTCATAACTGACTTCCCACCTCCTAAAATGGCTAGACTTTGGACTCTGAATTTGTCCCAGTTCCCTATTGGCAGTTGGGTACTAGTTCCTACAGTCATGAATACTAGCTACACTCTTTCCTCAATGTAAAAAAAAACCGACCTTAAGGGAATGCTGCCAACAATTTTCCTTTCTGGAGGTGAGCAATCCTGACTTATAGGTTCGTGAAGAGCCACCTAACAAACTCTACTTGGCTCCAAATCATGCTTCATATCCCAACCAGTCATCATCCTTGAAACAAGGGCTCCTCCTACCTATTATTGCATGGCCATCTTGCCATCTATTTTACTGTTGTACCTCTTCCTACTTTTTCTCCTCCTGCTCTTTAATAGTAATCAAATCAATGCTGCCATTCCTATTAGAAATAGAAATAATCCTGGTGACTCCCCAAACCAAAATTCCTTTCCTTATTTACTACCCCTTTATGAATCATCTACTCCTATTTGAATGTAAGTTCCTTAGGGTAGATATTGTTTCACTTTTATATTTGTATCCTTAGCTCCTAAAACAATGTCTGATACATAATAGATATTTACTAATTGTTTGTTTATTCATTCATTCATCTAATTTTTTTATCAGTTTTTTGAATGAAAGTATAAATGCCATGCCTATCAAAACTGTAAATAATATAAATGTGGGAAGCAAAGTTAATATGTGACTTGATAGAATTGAATCTCAACAAGCTTAAAATACCCTCTGAATTTAGAGCTGGTTGGGAACTTTGGGGTGATTTAGTCTACTCCCTTCATGATAGAGATAAGGAAACTAATGATGTAACCTGGAGCAAATAATTTTATATTTGAGCATTGGTAGCAGAAATGAGATTTGAACTAAATCCTTTGATTCTAAATCAGTGCTCTTTTCCCAATGTTATGACCTTAACAATATTTAATTCAGGACTTGGATGATATCTCTTATGCAAATGTCAAAATCATGTAAAATTGGGGCAGCTAGGTGGCGCAGTGCATAGAGCACCAGCCTTGAATTCAGGAGGACCCAAGTTCAAATCTGATCTCAGACACTTAACACTTCCTAGCTGTGTGACTCTGGCAAGTCACTTAACCCCAGCCTCAGGGTGTGGGGGGGGAGGGAATCATGTAAAATTCTATGAAAGATATAACAACAGAGGAAATTTCATTCTGTGGCCCTTTGATCATTAATATGTACAAAAAGACATAAAACAGGGAGGTTTATGCTTGCCAAAATTGTTAACTACTATCATGAAGGGTGTCTAGTGCAGAATCACAATAAAAGCAAGACATTTGATGAAGCCCTCCAGAAAGTCTTGTTTGTGAATGACTTTAATGTTAATTCCCTCAAAGTCAGTATAAATCAAAAAGTTTTTTGGAAAATTAGGCACTTTTGACAAGCATTGTGTCCAACACATTCCCTCTGTACTTTGCTCCTGTTTAGACTACGTTTGGAGTCTTGGCTTCAGTTCTGAGTACCATATTTTAGGAAGGGCATTGATAAACCAGAGATTAGACTAAGGAAGGCCAGGATAGTGAAGATTAGTTGACAGAACTACAAAGACTTGATCTTGACAAGTGAAGACTAGATGGCACAGGAGATCTAATTTCAAATATCAGAAGAGCTTGTTGTTGGCTTGACTCTAAAATTTGGAAGCAGAACCAAAGGATAGAAGTGACAGAGAAAGATATTTGGGAAAATTTTCCAAATGATTTGAGTTGTTTTAAATGGAATAGATTGCCTGATGAATGTAAGCCTTGTGCTAGGATAGAAAAATGAAAATGGGCTTGGACCTTGAGGAGCTTACATCTTCCTAGGGGGTTATATGCTCAAAGCAATGTGGCCCAGCGAAAAAAGAATTTGACTCTAAAGTAATGAGCAATCTATCTCTGGAGGTTTTCAAGTGAGGCTGTGTGACTGCTGGTTGGCCATGTCATAAAGGAGATCTGCCTAACATAAGGGCTGGACTGACTCATTTCTGAAATCTCTTCTACCTCTGAGATTCTAGGGTTAGATTGCTTTAAGTTTGAAATTGCATCTTAAACTCTGTTAATTTTCTCTAAAGCTTCACATGGGAGTATAATAGACATGCAATGTTCTTTAAGGATTTGACATAGTAGTCTTTAAAAATATATATATAAGCAAAGGAATGGGGTGAGGAATGAGAATTACATGGAAACAAATCTCTACGTAGTTATGAGGAGGCAAGCAGAGAGCCCCCACCTGAATGTGGGGGCTTGTAACAGAAACCACAACTACTTAGTGACAGCCTGTGGAATTTCTGGTTCACAGTTGTTTTTTTTAAGTTGTTCTTTTAAGGAATGAATCTGAAAATTTGAATATACAATGTGAAAGCAAATGTCATAGGATATGGAATGGGGAGGGGTAGGACAGGGAAGTTGCCAAACATCTGGATTTTATTTTTTAGCACATTTAATCCAAGCTCTCTTTCAGTTCATTTCATCTTACATTTAAGGAATGGATCACAGCTGTGATGAAGGAGAAGAGAGTAGTTCCCTATTCTCTTTCTGGTATATATGCCTGATGTCCCTTCCTCCACTGTACATTTTTGCAGAGATTGAAAATCATGGCTAAGTTTAGCTGGTACAATTAAGATGGGCAGTTCTAGGCTGAATTCAATCACAGTTTTCATCATCACTCATCACCCCAAAATTGGGGCATGCTGCCTGAGGTCTCAGGTATAACAGAAGTCCTTGTCTCTGAATCAGTAGACACCTGTCAACACGGAAAGGGGAGGAGGAGAACAGGTGACAGCAATGAAACTATGGATACCTTCCATTTTTGCATTAAGCTGTCCCCTCCCACTGACCAGATCTTTAAAATGTTAAACTCAAATAGAATTAAGTTTAATAAACAAACATTTATTGAAGGCCTGATGAATGTAAGCCTTGTGCTAGGATAGAAAAATAAAAATAAAAATAAAAATGGGGCTTGGACCTTTAAGAGCTTACATCTTCCTAGGGGGCTATTTGCTCAAAGCAATGTGGCCCAGTAAAAAAAGAATTTGACTCTAAAATCAGTGGGCTTACTCCTATTGATTACTCGTATAGCCCTAACCTCGTTGTTTAACTGTCTGAGCCTCAGTTTCTCATAAGTAGAATGAGAGTTTGACTAGGAAGTTCCTTACAACTCTAGATTTAGATCTAGAAAGTGAAGGGGGAAACAGAACTAAGAAAAGTGAGGGAGGAGAGGAAAAAGAGAAAGTTTCATGAAAGAACTAGCACATGATTTGAAGATAAACAATGATTCTATGAGAAGAAGTTGAGAAGGAAAGGAATTTTAGGCCTAGGAGAAAGTTTATGTATGATGCAAGAAAATGGAATAGCAAGTTCAGGGAATTGTCCATTTGAGTTGCCATTTAGCATGCAGTGGACATATGAAATGAGACTATCCAGAACCAGGAGAACATTGTACACTGTAACATCAAGATTATGTAATAATTAACTACAGATAGATTTAGCTCTTCTCTACAATACAGTGATGCAAGGCAATTCCAATAGACTTGGGATGAAAAATGCCATCTACATCCAGATTGAGAAATATAGAGACTGAATGAGGATCAAAGCACACTATATTCATCTTTTTTAAAAAAAATTGTTTGCTTTTCCTTTCTTATGGTTTTTTCTTTTGTTTTGATTTTTATCACAACATGAATAATATGGAAAAATGTTTAAAATGATTGTACATATATAATCTAGATCAGATTGTTTACTGTCAGGGAAGGGAAAAGATAAGGAAAATATGGAGAAAATCTTTCAAAAATGAATGTTGAAAACTATTTTTATATGTAGTTGAAAAAAATGAAACATTTATTGGAGAAAAAAAAAGTACCCTTTCTCCTCCCAAAAAGAAATGAGTTTATAAGGGTAGGTAGGTAGGTTGTTAAGAGTCTTAAATTCCCATCAAAGTAAATTGTATTTTATCTTAGAGGCAATGAGGAGATAGTGGTAATTTTTTTGAGTAGAGGACTGCTGTAAGTAGATTATTATAACAGTTATGTTGAGGATAAATTGGGAATATGAGAGCCTGAGAAGTAGGAGGCCAATTAAGAGGCTCTTGAATGGTCTAGGCAAGAAATAATTAGTAAATAATTAGACAGAGGGTAGTGTCTGTCTGAGTAGAAAGAAAGGTCCATATGTAAGAAACATAGGGGAGGGGCAGCTAGGTGGCGCAGTGGATAGAGCACCAGCTTTGAATTCAGGAGGACATGAGTTCAAATCTGGTCTCAGACACTTAACACTTCCTAGCTGTGTGACCCTGGGCAAGTCACTTAACCCCAGCCTCAAAAAAAAAAAAAAAAAAAAAAAAAAAACAGAAAAAAAAAAAAAGAAGAAACATAGGGGAGTAGAAGGTAACAAATTTAGTAGCTGATTGCATATAAGTAAGAGGGTGAGATGATAGTGTACATGTCAAGCATGGTCTGAAAATTTAAAAGCTTTTAACATTAAGTAGCAAAAGGAAAGTTTGGAAGAAGAGCAAATTTGGAGGTGGGAAAGATAATGATTTGTTCTCAATCCATTCTTTTAGACATAACAATTGGACATTCAAAAGGAGGTAGTCAATAAGCAATTGACAATGTATGAATAGAACTAAGGAGAGGGATTAATACTGAGTGAAAACATTTCAGAACCATTTGCAGAAAGATAATATTTGGACTCACAGGAATGGATAAGATCTAAAAGTAGGGGAATTTTTGTGGAGAGAAAAGAGAGCTCAGAATAGAATCATGTGGAGAGGGCAGTATGGTACATGGAAAATGTATTGGATTTGGCATTGGAATATCTGGATTCAAATTCCAACTCTACCACTTATCACTCATTACCCAATTTCTCAGGGCCTCAGTTCCTCATTACTAAAATACAAGTGTTAGAATATATGGCATCTGAGGTCTTTTCTATCTCTAATTCTATGAAGATTAATGCCAAAGAAGCTGGAAATGGAATGTGATCCAGCAAAGGAGACTGAAGAGGAGGTCAGACAGATGTTGATCCACAGAGAAGCCTCTGGTTCACCTCTAGTGATCTTGTCCCAAACTCCTGTCTCAAGATTCTTTTTCCATCTAAAACTGGAGGCTAGCTATACTATCAGATATGATGATCAGAGACCCCAAAACTGAATCACTGATTAAAGTGTGCTTGATATTTGTCCATTGCTGCTGTATTTCTGCACAGGTTTAGGGCTTTCTTTTCTGCCAGCCATGCTCCAGGCTTTTCTTCATCCTAAGTTTCACCTTATCTCATTTTCTATTGACCTGAATGAGTATAAATATCAAATCTGCCAAATTTCATGGAGAGGATGCCCTAAGAGTTTTTGTCAAACCAGCTCCTCCTTTAACTCCTTCTTAAAATTTTATATTAATATCACTTATTCCTAACTTTTACTTGGTACTATGAAAATTTGTAAGTCTTACCTCATCCCCTTACCTGCTTGTGCCCTCCCTCCCTAAACGACCTTGAATTCTTTTGTATTTATTTAACAGCATATACAAAAATGTATTAAAACAGTTTTAAGTCTTAAACTCCACTAAGACTTTTGAAACTGTATGTATATAATATATATGTGTGTGTGTATATCTATATCTGTATCTGAATAGAATGTAAACTTGAGAGAAGGAACTATTTCATTTTTATCTTTGTATCACTAGAATTTAGCATATTATCACACACAAATTCAGCATTTAAAATGCTTACTATTTGATTAGTTGATATTGTGGATTAAGACAGCAGCTTCTTCTTAAAGCCACTTCAGCATGGTCCAAATTTTGCCTTAAAACTCTATTAATCCCTTATTAAAATTGTATTCCTTTCTTGAGACTAAGTACAACTCCATCCAATTTCCTAAAAAAAGGCTAATGCCTGGTATTAACAAAAGTACAAGATGGAAGAATTGAGATTGAAGACAAGGTGATTATGCCTGTAACTAAAGTCATTCTGACAAAACAGGATCACTGATTTCTGCAGTGACTATCACAAAAGGAATAGGAGAAATGTCAGAATGACATGCTGACCTCTTCTTATACCCATGGATTGTAGCTGTAACAATTGCTCTCCTAGCCTTTCTTTGAAAACTCACAAGCCATCTAGCCCAGGGTCTTTTAGACTTTTTCTACTCTCAACTCCTTTTTGCCTAAGAAATTTTCATGTGAACCTGGATAAATAGGTATATAAAATAGGTAAACAAATAAAATATTTACTGCTAATAAATAATTTTGTGTCCCCCACATTCAGTCACAAGACTTCATATGGGATTGAGGACCATAGTCTAATCTAAGAAGCTAGGATCTAGCTAATTCCATGGTAGTGATGGAGTAACTGGTTCCCATGTCTAGTATTCAACACTGAATACCCTGAGGTTGTAAAGTCAGGAAAAGTTCAAATGGCCCAACTCTGAAAGGCAGTCCCAGTTTGCATTATAATTCACTTCTCATATCTGGTATAAGCTGTGTGGGATCTCTGGATTCTCATAAAACATGACACTGTACTTAGAAGTCTGAAAATACTCCATACTCCTTGATGACAATTCAGGGAAAGGAGACTCATATCTAAACTCCAATGCTGGAATTATAGGTCCTCATGCTACTGCATGTCCTCCTTCCTACTGCAGTCCCTTCCCTGAATTCACTCTGCTGATTCACCATACTGTTCTTCAACACTACAGAGGTAGAAACTGGTTTGATCCAAGCGAAACAAGCCTATACCGCACTAATCCATGCCTTTAGTGCCTCATGGAATCAGCTGCTATTTAATTCTGCTGCTTTTTTAGCCCTGGTTGTGGAAACATCCCAGGAGAATTTCTCATGGGCAACACCTCCATGACCCATATTGCTCTATTCTCATTATGATACTAGACATCTACAAAGCAGAAGTGCTACTAGTAATTGACTGCTTGAGCTCTGTAGATGATCAGGCTACCCAAGAAATTATTAAAGTAAATAAATCAACATGAGCAATGAGGATACTCAAGGTCTGCCTGAAATATAAATCTAGGATGAGATTTATCAAACCGAAAGACCAGTAGCCAGATCTTTTGATTTGTGTTAGGCTATATGATGCTAATAAAAAAATCTAAGAATTATGAAGTTATGGGCAAGAAATCGAAGATTTACAGTGCCTTCATTATTGCTCCTGATTAAAGAGAGGGGCTTCAAAAGAGAAAGAGGGCAAGGTGTCTGAACCAATGATCAATTTTTAAAGGAGATGCTGTCTGCAACAAGAACTTGGATTTCTGGATTGCATCTTAAATTATGGAAATAAGGGGCTCTTGACCAGAAATGGAATAAAAATAATGAGGTTAAATGGAGTCTTGTGAATCTGATTTTTTAAGAAAACTTAAATTAAAAACCAGGGGGAAGGAAGAAAATTCATCATCATCCCTCCACTAATACAGATAAGCACAGAGAACAAGTATAAATTTTTTAAAAAGAATATCATTAGAAGGAATCGATAAGTAACAAAAAGCAATATTTCACAGGTTGCCAGCAATAAAAGTAATTCTCTCAGATCAAAAGAAATAGACAAAGCATGGATAATAAAATGAATGAGATCTTAAAGCAAGATCTTTTATATATCTTAGTAGGATGGAATTTATGATTGGAACAATCATAAGGAGGAAATATTTTTAAAAGAATGGAATAGCTAGAGGTAAAGCACAGAAACAGCACATAATAACATACTCATGTAAAGAAAAGTAGGGACCTGAATAGGGAGACACATCAGAGTGAGGATCATTAGAGAAAGTAATGTAAGTAAAATTGTTGTGTTAAATACACTATCAGCATTGGGCTTAGGAAAGCAAATAAATAAGGAGTTTGGGAACTAAATCATAGTCCTTATAGGAGACATAAGATGGTCTTGATGAAAGATCTTAACTATCTAGACATTTGCCCAAATCATATCAAGTGACAAATCCATGACTAGCTTCAATGATTCTTCAAAACACAGAAGGGGCAGCTAGGAGGCACAGATTGAACACTAAGCTCAAGTCAGGAGAATCTGAGTTCAAATCTGGCCTTAGACACTTACTAGTTGTGTGACCCTGAACAAATCAATTATCTCTGATTGCCTCCAAAACAAACAAAACCCATAGAAAAAGCAATAAAAACTCAGCAATAGCATAACGTAAGAAACAGGGTTGTTTTTTTCTTTTGTCTTTTATTTACTTACATTAATACATCATTAAGGCAGCAGTCATGTGTCACCACGATTGTTTTGTCTAGGAAGGGGAAAGAAAAGAGAGAAAAGCAAATGTTATTTCAAAAACAAAAAAGTTTTCAAAAAATGAAATGAAAAATAAAAACTCCCACAACTCAGTAGAGCCACGCCCAAGAAATTAACAATAGAGGATTAACAGATTAGATTCAGATTCTGGATAGATAGGTAGCAAATAAACAGAAGAAGTAAGGTGTGTTCTATTCCTTAAATTTATAAGTAGGTGGAGTGTTTGTTGCATTTTTTTGGAGGTAAACTAGGAAGAGAATAATATAGAGAATGATCCATAGAATACTGGGTTTGTAATCAGAAAACCCCTTGTTTGAATATCAGTTTTGTTATTTACTAAGGACAAATTTCTCCTCTTTTGGGTTTGTTTTGATGTTGTTGGTTCATTGGGGGGGGGGGGGAGATTGCATCTGACTGTGATCCCATTTGGAGTTTTCTTGGCAAAGACACTGGAATAATTTGCCATTTCCTTCCCTAGTTCATTTTATAGTTGAGGAAACTGAGGCAAACAGGGTTAAGTGACTTGCTCAGGGTCATACAGGTAATTGTCTGAGGCTATATTTTTAAGTATTTCTGATTCCACACCCAGACCTCTATCTACAGCATCACTTAGCTGTTTTCTGTTAATAAGTTTGCTATAAAATGATGGTTTTGGACAAAATGACCTCTAAGTTCTCTAAAGTTGGCAAAATGCTTTCCTTGAGTAGGGGTAGGATTGGTTCAGTAAATCAATCAAGTTATCCTACCCACTTAAAGTGATAAATTGCCCTGATACATTAATGAATCGATAACAAGCCTCAACAAATCAAAAATTTGAAATTAAATACATAATATTCTAAAATGAATTGGAGGAAAGTGCTTGGACTAAGGGGAAAAAAATGTCATACCTCATGTGAGTTATTCAAGTGTCAGGCAGATTCAGACTCCAGTATTTGGCCTATAAACAGAGGCAGTTCCAGCTAAATCCACTGAGGAGTTACTTGGGGGAGCAAGGGGAGTATTTAAGTATTTCTTTATCATCGTGGTTTCCCTCTCCACTCCTGACTAGAAGAGGACTTTATGTACCTCAAAGGTCTAGAAATATTTAGATCAATGTCCTAGTAATGTCCTAGTATTGTCATGGAACAGCTAACTGCCATTTCTATATCAGACTGAATAAAGATTTATAGCTCTACAAAAACCCAACAAAGGAGCTATTATGTGTATTAAAGGTACTTTTAAAGTACCCCATGAAGGGGAGAATAGTACTTCTAGCAACCAAGAGCTGACTTATCCCTTTGACACATGTATTCTCTTAAGTTTGACCCACTGTCTCTGAACTTTATATATACACTGATACAAGATTGTATTAGACTTTTGAGGAAATTTTTAAAAATTAATTATTTTTACTGTATTACTTTTGCAAATGCCATTTCTAAAATTTACCTTAAAATCAAAAAAAGTAAAATAAAAAAAATCTAGGTCTCACTAATAACTTTGCTTTAACTGAAAATCTAGGATCAAGAAATAGGGAAGCATAACATTAGGAGGTTTTGAGCTATAATATTCTATTGATAATCATGCAAAGCTACCTAAAGAATTTTAAGAGAATATAGTGGTGATATATGGACACTTCCTTATTAGGGTGATTGGGTGTTGGGATAAATGCTTCAGAAAATGTTCTGTAGGGGGCAGCTAGATGGCAGTGGACAGAACACTGGTTCTGGAGCCAGGAAGATCTGTATTCAAATTTGACCTCAGACATTTGATACTTACTAGCTGTCTACTTTTGGGCAAGTCATTTAACTCCAATTTCCTCACCAAAAAAAAAAAAAAGTGTTCTACATTTACAGTAATTCTGTGGGATAAATAGTACTTGACCACAGGGATGTATAGTTTCCCATATACTGCTCAGATTCCTCCATTTAAACTACTGCTTTCATTTCTTTTTCCCTGGAGTTTTACTTTTGGGATACTGGGTTGTCATTGTATTCATATATTCTTGTATTGACTTCTCTAGTGGAACTTCTCCACCTATGCCTTCAACTTTTGGCTTTGATTTTGATCTATGTTAGGCTGAATGAAGGAACTTGCTGAGGTTTTGTTGTATTTTGCAAGAGATTTTTTAAAATGGTGATCTTTAAACAATTGCTAGAATAAAGTTAGGAGAGTTGGACTTCTTTGTGACTTTCTCCACTAGGATATTGACTAAAAATTCCTATTGGTGGTAAAAAAAAATTCATGAAAAATAATAAGGATAGTCCAGACTTGGAAACAGTAAAACACTGGCACAATTTTCAAAAAGAGGGAGAGAAGAGCTTGGAGTTACTAAATTATACATTATTGAATTTGGTTTCTATTCAAATTTTTATAATGAATTACTAAAGAAAGAATTAAAAGTTAGAAAGAAATATGGTGACTACTTAGGATCTGCATGGATTCATCAAGAAGAAACTATTCTTGACCTTACTCCTTTTATTGACAGAGTTAATTGACTGGTAGATCACAAATTCCATAAATATATAGATTCCAAATTCCAAAGATATATTGGTATAACATGTCTAGCTTTCAGCAAAACATTTGACATAACTCCTTATACTATTTTTAGCTCCAGCATATTTGAATTGTGGTGGGGTTTTTTCTTTTGTTGGTCATAAAATTTTCTTTTTGATCTGTGGGTTTAGAAATTTAGCAATGATGATCTTAAATGTTTTCTTTGTAAGATTTCTTTTAGGTAGTGATTGGTGGATATTTTCTGTTTCTACTTTCCCCTCTTATTCTATCACTTTGGGACAATTTTTTTGATTATTTCTTGTGCTCTTATTGTAGTTTTCAGGTAATTCAATTATTCTTATGTTTTTCTTCTTGATCTGTTCTCAGATCTGTTGTTTTTCTTATCAGATGCCTCACATTCTCATATATTTTTCATTCTTTATATTGTATTTTATTATTTCTTGGTCTCTTATAATTTTACTGGCTTCCCCTTGCTCAATTATAACCTTCAGAATAAATTTTTTTCAAGACTCTGGATCCCGTTTTTAGTTGTTTGATTTTCTTTTTATAATCTTCTTGTTTTTCTTAGATGATTATTATTTTTTTTTAATTTCCCTCAATTTCTCTCATTTGATTTTTAAAATCTTTTCTGAGTTCTTTTTGGTTAGTTAACCACTTGATATTACTCTTTTAGGGTAGGAGAGACTTTTTTACTTTGCTATCTTCCTCTGAAAATGAACCCTGGTCCTTCAGATTCCTATATCATCTTTCTATGGATGAATTCTTTCTCCTTTGCTTTTTTAAAATAAGGGCTTGTTAGTGTAATTACCCCTAAAGGGAAGCTCTGGTGCCTCTGACTTCAAGTCTTCCTTCTCTTCTCCCCTCTAGCCTAGAACCCCAAACCAAGAACACCCTCCTATAAGAGCCTGCAGCCAACAGCTTCCCAGCTCCACTGCTTCTGCATTCACTCAGGCATACTCAGGGGCACATCTAGGCAACACAGCTGAGCCAGGTGTTCCTTCTCCCCAGACTCAAACTCCCAACTCTCCACACTGTCTGGAGGTCAAAGTTCCTGTGGTTGGGTCTGAGGCTACCTCCAAACCCAGATAGCCCCAGAGTTCCCTGCTTGGGGTGTTAACAGAACTAGCCTGTAGGTATTTACACTTCACAGGGGCCAAACCTCTGTTTTTGGGGTCTTTCTTCAGGACTTTTCAATTGTTCCAGGAGGACCTCTGGTCCAATTCTTATTTGCTTTTCACCATTCTATACTCACCCTGAGGTACAATTTGCTTTGTAGGAGAAATCTGGAAAGCTTGAAATTCTTTGATCTACTCTACAGTCTTACCAGGATCCTCTCTCCCTTATGCTGTTATTATAGACAAATTATAGACATATACGATCTAGATCATAGTATAATTACATTGATTGAGAACCAAGTGATTGATTGGCTACAAAAATCAATGAATTGATGAAAACTGAAGGAAAGGCTCAATTAGAAGATCATAGGGATCTGTCCATAGTCCTATGTAGCTATACTTTATGAATAAAAATCATCTATGTAATATATTTTGCAAACATTAAGGTGCTATATGAATTTTTATTATAATTATCTAGCATTAGTAATGATTGGGGTGATGGTATAGATAACATGCCATCAAGCTTAAAGATAATTATAAAGTCCAAATCACAGATGAGCAAAAGTAAGACAAAAACCCATCTATTAGATACCAGAGCAAGGATCAAAAATGTTTTATCAAGCTAGAATGATGGTTTGACTCTAGTAAAACTAAATTAAATAGGGGAAATATATAATTCTATTCTTGAGTTTTAAAAAAAATGAACTGGTCAAAGGTAGATTGACTAGAAAACAAACAGTTCACATGAAGATTTGGGAATTTTAGAGGATTACAAGTCCACAAGAGTCAAATCCAAATAGCTCATAATTATATGGTACATTAAAAGATCAGGATGTCAAAGTAGTTGCTTTCCCTAAATAGTAGCAACTCTGTTAAACTCTGAGGAAAAAAAGTGGCCATATGCAGATTAATCATGTGAAAGATAGAATAAGGTTGTTTTTTTTTTTTTTTTTTAATAAAATCGATAACACATGAAATAACATCAGAGGACATTGGTTGAGCTTTCATAAAGTATTCCTGAACACAATTTTACAAGGTAGAGCTATTTTACAGATAACAAACCTGAGTCCCAGAGTTTAATGGACTTGCCCATGTTTAGACAATCTATGTCTGAGACAGGTTTTGAATCCAGGACTTCTTGATTCTGCGTCCTGTGTTTTCTTCACTTTGCCACATTCCCTCCATATTGAGCTTAGGAAGTAGAAGAGAGACAAACTGTTAATAATGAGGGAAGTGCTAAGTACCTCTGCATCCTTCCTGATTACAACACATCCTGAATATTTCATTTAGTTCTGAACACATTTTGGAAGGACATTGGTGAGTTTCGAGAATGACAACTAGAGTGGTATGGGCATGGATACCATGTCATTATAGGATCAGTTGAAAAAATGAGGAATGTTTACATTAGACATAATTAGGAAAAACATGATTAAAGTTTTTTTGTGTTTTTTAATTTTTTTTCCCCAGTATTTGAAATACTGCCTGATGAAAAAAGGATTGAGTTTGGTCTGCTTGGCCTCTTGGAATGGAGCTAAAATTAGTTGGTGGAAATTGCAAATAAACAGATTTTGTATGATATAAAGACTTCATAATTTTTATAATTGTCATTGTTGGTGTTCAATTCATGTGTGACTCTTCATGACCCCATTTGGATTTTCTTGACAAAAATATTAGAATGGTTTCCTATTTCCTTCTCCAATTCATTTTACAGATAAGAAAACTGAGACAAACAGGATTCAGTGATTTGAATAGAATCATTTGAATAGAAAATGTTTGGAGCCAGATTGAATTCACAAAGATGAGTCTTCTTCACTTCAAACTTGGCACTTTATTAACTATACCACCTAACTGCCCCCAATTATTATACTCTAAGAGGCCAGATATAAAATGGGCTGTCTCAGAAGGACTTTCTTTTCACTGGAGATCTTTGAGTGGATATTTTATGTGGGGTGGTTGGAGAGGAACCCTGTTCATGTGTGTTTGATTAGACCACATCTCAGGTTTCTTCCAACTTTACAGTGAGTAAATTAGGTCAACATACAGAATGCAGATATGAGACCTCTCATTACCAATTGTAATCATGTCAGATATTTATTATGAGACAATATTTATTTAAAAAAAAAATTTAGCAGAGTACCTGGCACACAGTAGATGCTATGTAAATGCTTATTTCTAAGGGCAGTTAGGTGGTGCAGCGGATAGAGCACCAGCCCTGCAGTTAGGAGGATCTGACTGTTCAAATTTGACCTCAGACACATAACACGTCCTAGCTGTGTGACCCTGGGCAAATCACTTAACCTCAATTGCCTCAGTAAAAAATAAATAAATGGATTTTTTTTAAAATGCTTATTTCTTGCCCTCTTGATAACCAAGGGAAATATGATTTGTAGGATATTTAGACTTTCCAAGTAATTTCCAATACTATTACTAAAGAATATATAAGACTTGGTATTTCTTCACCCAACATCTTCCCTCCAACTATGTTGTACCTTACACACACACAAACACACACACACACACACAAGATGGCGAATGTGATTTTTAAAAAAAATTTTGATCTTATCACTAAATTGTGTTGTGTAAACATTGGTTGAAATCAGAACTGGATTTTGAGTTAGAAAACCTAAATTCAAATTCTACTTCTGCTTCTTTTTTCCTGCAAGACAAGACATTTCCCAACCTCTCTTTGTAAAACTCAAGTAGATTGGGAGAGCATAATTTTAGATGACTAAAGAGTAATAGAATAAGAAGGCAATTATGATGGAGTAATTTTAGGAGAATGATATTTATTGCAGGTCACAAGAGAATGCCATTTATTACGTGAAACAGCTCACAAGCTCAAGTGAATATGACCAGGGCAGAATCATAGACGATTAAGCAATACACTTCTATAATTCAGGGACCTTTAAAGTTTCAGAGGAGAGAAGGAGCAAAGACAGGTAAATAAAGGGAGGAATGTGGCAGGAGTTGGGGAGGATCTAGGGGAAAAAACCAGGAAAAGACCAAGGAGGAGCCAGGCTCCAGACTTGTCTGAAGATATGCTAATCAAGACAGTAACCTAGGTTAGATTATCTCTGGGTAAAAATGGATTCAGGATGAATGGATTTGAGTTACTGACAATGAGGCAGGATGAGCTGATTAAGGTTACTTAAAGTTCTGCTAAGACATCATAACTTCTCTCATTTATAATATAATCGCATTGGACTAATTGACCTTCTAGGTCACTTTAGAAATGAGCTCTACAATCTTGGTCAGGTTCTTTAATCTCCCTGCGCCCAAGAATTTTCATCTCTAAAATAGCACTTGCACTGTGATCTAATAGGATTATTTGTAGGATCAAATTAAATAATGAATGTGAAAATATCAGCTATGATTATCAGCATTTGGTAAATTGAATCAAGATTTAGTTCATTTCCTCAGTTCTGTGTCCTTCCCAAGATTTTTTCACCAGCACACAATTTCATTCAGGGTGAGAGGTGGGTAGGGAATAGGGGAATATCTCCTATCAGTAATGCCAGGGGCTATACCCCAAGAAAAGGTATATTCTCCTTTTATCCAACTTCAAAATAAATGGAGAATTAAAACAGTGACTCCCCAGATAAAAAAAAAATGCCCTAAGCAGGTGGAATATACATTGCTATTGTTCCAAGCCTCAATAACTTTTATTATTTTGATTTTTAAGGTTCTTGGAACTGCTAAAGGGACATTGTGATTGCTGGAATGAGCTGTTTCTGAAAAATATCTCCCTGAGTGTGTGCCTTTTGTTAACCATATGCTATCTTCTCATTCCAGTTTCTGAATCTGTGTGCTTCACTCTGTTAAGGGGAAAGAGTGATATATAGAAAAGGCTCAAGAGATATAATTCACAATCATAGCACCAATATTTTTTTTTAATGAAAATGCATTAAGAGAGGAATCAAAGCATAGCAGATATAAGGTTGGTTTCAGTGTGGGGTTCAGGCATAGCTTCTGACGTGTATTGATTATATGACTTTGGCAATATTCTGATTTCTCAAAATCCCAGACAACTCTAACTTGCACAAAAGATGTTCATCTGTATTGATAAAAGGAGTTTTCTATAGCAATGAAGTCACAGGGGGCCTCTAGGTGGAACAGTGATCAGGAGTTCAAATGTGACCTCAAATATTGCCTCCAAAAAAATCAAGTCTAGAACAAACAGAAAATGCATTCAGAGTTCAGTCAGATCAGTATTTCTTTCACTCTTCTCACAGCGTCACTTGCTGTGATCTCATGCTAAAATCTCCTAAAGGTCAGGGAATTAAACTTTTGTGTCTTCCATTCAAATCTAAGGAATTTAGAATATTGGGGGATCATAATATGTATTAAACTGAATAATTTAAAAATATCTCACATTTCCATAGAATTTTGAGATTTCTAAAATGTCTTTCCTACAACCATTCTGTAAGGTATATAATGGAAAAATATAGTAGATAAAGTATGTAATGGATTAAATGTTGGAATTGGGGTCAAGAAAATGATTTGAATTCTGCCTCAGATACTACCCAGCTGTGTGACTTTAGGTAAGCCAATTAACCACTCAGCTTCAATTTCTTTATCTGTAAATGAGATCAATAATAATAATAATAATACTTCTTATGAGACTGAAGTGAAATAATAAATATATAAAGCATTTTGAAACTTTGAAGTGCAATATAAATGCTAGTTATTATTATCTCACTTTTATAGATTAGGGCACTGAAGTTTAGGATGTGTGACTTGCTCATGGTCCCACAAATGTTAAGTGCTAGATCCAAGACTCAAATTATGTGTTCTGAACCTGACTCCAATAATATTCTCCATTTATTAAATTATTTTAAACTTCTTTTTTTGATATAAATTGTATTTTCTTGTTACAAATTCTCCCTCTCACATTCTTTCCATATCTGTTGAGATGTGAATGAATTATACATATGAATGAAAAAAAATATTTCTACATTAGCCATTTAACATTCATTTAAAACATTTTTTGAGTCCCAAATTCTCTCTTTTACCCAGGCCTCTTGCTCATCCATTGAGAAAGCAAGCAATATGATATCAATTATATATGTGATGATTCCAGTAATCTTTAGCTAACCAACATGTCTCGGATTTAATTGTATAAATATGAAACAGTATTAACTGCCTGATAACATGAATGGAGGTGCTTTGGCTGAGCAACTCATAACATAATTGTGATTCTGACTCTCATTTAGCATACTTGGATATAGTGAAGGATATAATTTTCTATTTCTTCTAAAGGTTATGTGTTGGAGACGTGTTTCCAGGTGACATATTTCTCAAGCAAAATCAATCCTGCATTATATAGGCTAATAGAGAAAGTTCTGAGCTCAGATACTTACAGATTCATCATTCAAATACAAACATAGTCAAATACATGGAATCTGGGTTGGTGCTAAACAATCTTAGCAATAAATTTGTGAGGAAAATGAACTCCAGAATTTGAAACACTTAAAGGAAGCAGTCGTATAAGATAGGCACAAAGACTGCTCCTGGGTACTACAACTTTCTTACCATCTTCCAAATCTTAAAAGATCCAATTTTTATTTTAAAAAATTTTAATAGTAGCCTTTTATTTTTCAAATACATGCAAAGATAGTTTTCAACATTCAGCTTTGCAAAACTTTGCGTTCCAAATTTTTCTCCCTCCTTCTCTACCTCGTCCCTCCCCCAATCAGCAAGTGATTCAATATAGGTTAAACATGTGCAATTCTTCGAAACATATTTCCACATTTATCATGCTGCACAAGAAAAATCAGATTAAAAAGGGAAAGAAATGAGAAAGAAAAAAAGCAAACAAGCACCACCAAACCCAAAAAGATGAAAATACTATTTTGTGATCCATATTCAATCCTCATAGTTCTCTAGTTCTCTTTCTGGATACAGATGGTTCTCCCCATCACAAGATAGAACCATTTTTTAAAGAAGCCTTTTTTTTTTTTTTTTTTTTTTGACAAATATGGATCTAATTTGTTTGATGATTAATTTATTATCTTTGGATACTGATATCTTTACTGAGTAAAGGGCAGCAATGGAATAGGATAGGATTGGTTCAGAGAAACTAGGTCCAAATTTTAAGATAATGAATGGGGGGGGGGGGGATGATAAGTAAGGCTTGCCAATGTCTAAATCCAAGAAAGTCTATGAACACAGAAAGGAAACAAACAGAAAATGATCATGGGTCTATGGAAGGACTAAACCCTATTATCTACCCCCTACAAAAGGTGATAGATTCTTTGATTCTGTCCAACTACTCAAAAGAAAGGGAAAATAAACAGCAAATGTGGGCAGGACAACTTTAAAGGTCTGATACACTTTAGAAGTTCAGGAGGGAGATTAGTCCTAATTTCTTCTTTGAACTCCAAAAACCCAAGGGCCATGTTTACCTGAATGTCCCACCAATTCCTCATCTCTCCAAAACAATTGAATATTGAATTGGAAGGAACTGCCGAAGCAATCTTGTCTAATCCCTTTATTTTGTAGATTAGGAAACCAAAACCTAGGAAAGTTAAATGAATTGCTGATAACTGGTATAGTGGCTACTCATAGAAAACAGCAGAGCCCTCTGCACAGCCCAGTGCTACCTTTAGCCATTTAATAAATGTATTTGATACTGCATCAGATTGGATTCTGAGAAAGGAATCCTTATTATAGAAAGCTTAGTCATATTTCATTTTTCCTGACTCTTAACTCTTGGCTGGCACTCACTAGTGCTTCCTCATATTATCCAAGTCTTTTTCTTTCTATTTCATAATAACTTCAAAATATCCCTCATCATCATGGTATTTTGTGCTAGGTCTATTTCATAGATTTATCTCTGTTCTTAGTAGAAGTATCTTCATAATACATAGTATTAGACTAATATTGTTTTGTGGCAAGATCAGAGCTCTAGGTAGGAGTCTTGAGTTCTAGCCTTGACTATCCCAACCATCTCTGTAACTTTGGGTATTTTAATCTTTGTGGAACTCAATTTCCTCTATAAAAAAAAAAAGGAGTTGCATAGGTGACTGACAGCTCTGGCATTCTATAACAACATATGACTGTCATCCAAGGGTTCTGAGCTCCTTTAGGAAAGATATCAATCCAAAAAGCAAATAATAATAGAATGGAGATGTCTCGTTCATTTCTTTGGAGACCATCTATATGAAACAGGAAGAGGTATTGAGTGAGAAAGTATGAGCAGTTTTTCTGTTTTCACTAAAGAAAGAACAAGTGGGACCAATCTTGAGTTACAGTAAATGGAATTTAGATGAGATTTTTAAAACATTTTTGAGATACTGCAACATATTTGTTCCCAAGGACATTTTGAAGCCCTCCTTCTCTGGATGATATAAAAAAAAAAAGAGAGAGAGAGAGAGAAGGTGGGCTTGTTCTTTTTAGGGTAAACTTAGAAAAACAACCTTTTGAGATCCCTTATACTATTTAGGATTCCCTCACTATACTAGCAACTACTCATGGGTGATTCCCATCTAGTCATCATCACACATCGCCTTCTAAACGTTTTACCAGTTAATCTACAGGAACAATTAAACCAATCCCTAGGGAACTTATTCTTTGAAACTATATATTCACTTTAAAAACAAACAAAAAACTTTGGTTGCCATTTCATTTTTGAAAAGAATTATTGCTACAATGAAATGGGAAGATTGTGACTCAAAGGGGCAGGCTTCATATTCTGCCCCTACCACTTATTAACTATGTGAGCCATCATTTTCTGTAAACTAGAGGCAAACTGATGTACTTGTCATACTCTGAATATATTTCCTGTCTTTTTGTCTCAGCACAGATTATCCCTTATGCCTGGAATGCTCTGTCTCTGCAATTCTGCTTCTTAGAATTCCTACCTCTAGGCAAGGTTCAGTTGAAGTACAACCTCTTAAGAACTGAATTATTAAGAATTATTAAATATACTCCATACTATATTCTTATGATGTTATCAATAATCATATTATGATATAATGATATATAAAATACATAAATTATATAGTATGTTATATAATCATAAATAATATATAAATGTATAAAGTATAAATATATCATATATGATATATCACCATATGTTATATATAACTAGATATCATGTAATATGTAACTAAATATATATAACACATGTAATACATCATTATATAGCCTATGTTTTTAAATAGTTACTATATATAACACAATTATGACATATTGTGTGACATGCATAAAGTGATATATGTAACACATAATTATGATAGAATTATAATTTCTTAATAATTGCTCAAGTTCAACCTTTCATAATTCTCCTTGCTCATGATCCCCTCAAATTATTTTGAACTGACTGTGTATATTTTTATTTATTCATCTGTATGTATATTGTTTCTTCCTTCTACATTGTAAGCCCCTTAAGAGCAGGGTCTCTCTCTCTCTCTCTCTCTCTCTCTCTCTCTCTCTCTCTCTCTCTCTCTCTCTCTCTCTCTCTCTCTCTGTCTCTCTCTCTCTCTCTCGCTCTCTCTCTCTCTCTCTCTCTCTCTCTCTCTCTCTCTCTCTCTCTCTCTCTCTCTCACACACACACACACACACACACACACACACATCTTTATTTTTACTTTTATAGGCACTTAATAAATCATTTCAAAATAGCCCAAGTTGAATTGAATGAGGGGGTTAAATTAGATGACCTCTGAATGAATGAATGACCCCTTTTAGCTCTGTATCTGTGACTCTATGACAGTCTTATAATTTTATTAGATGGTAAGGGACTTAAGGATAGAAGCTTCTTCAGTCTTGTCCTTTTATCCTTAATGCTTAGCATATAATGTTTCACTGATTGACTAAATTTCTTATTTTTAAATGGTTTAGTAAAGTAGATCATGAAAAGATATAAGAAAATATGAGATGATGAGTAGTTGCTTAGGATAGAACATGGAGACAGATAAAAAATACCAGACATAAAGCTTGGATTGTGGAGGACCTTGAAAACCAAATTATAATCTCTATGCTTTTATAAGTGATGGGTTGCACTGATAGTGTTTGAGCAATAGAATCAGTGTTATGTAAAGATGAAAGACTGAAATATAAACTGAAAGGTAAGAAGACAAATTAAGAGGCTACTGAAATAGTTTAAGCAATAGAATATGAATTGGTAGTGATGTGGTAATATTTGAAATGGTAAGGAGACAAATGTGATGGATGTGGAAGTAGAACTGAGAATTTGGCAACTGATTATGGAAGTTAGGGGGAAAATAGCCAAAAATCATAAGAATACTTTTTGAGTCAGTTAATAAATATTAGTAAATTCCTGCTCTGAGTCAGGCATTAGGCTAAGTGTTGGGGAATGAGAAGAAGCAAAAGATAGTCCCTGCCTTCAGAGGGGGGCATTTGATCTAATGGAAAAAGGTAAAAGAAGATGGTTTGGTCATGTGTCATAACTGATAGATATGCCATTTGTTGGATTGATATTCTTATGATACCAAAAGAACATCAAAAGGTTCTCAACATAGTGGGTATCTCTCACCTCTGGCATATGTGGGGGTAGACATAGATAACAGACACAAAGAATTTATAAAAATAGATGGCTTGTGAGCTACATATTGGAAGGATCATGAATCCATTGGAATATTGGGGTTTAAATGTGCTTAATAGGTAACATTGGAAGAAATAAGGAACTTAATAAGATATGTGGATTTCAGGAGAAAAATGATGAGTTTAGATTTAGATACCTTGAGTTTGAGGCACTGATTAGGCTTTCAGGAGGAGATATCTAGCAGTTTGGAAAACATACTTCTGAAGTTTTAGAGGGAGGTCAGAGCTAGAAATACATAGCTGAATAACAATAATAGTTCAAATCATGGGAGTAGAAATCACCAAGGGAAAAGGTACATGGAGGGGGAAAGGAGGACTAAGGAAAGAACCTTAAAGCAAAGCTTTTAAAATTGTGAATCACAAATCTATATGAGGTCATGCAACTGAATATGGGGGTCATAAAATTATAATTTATTATCAATAAAATGCTTGCTTTGTATACCTATTTTATATACCTATATACTAGGGGTTGTGTAAAAAAATTCTTGGGCAAAAAGGAGTCACAAGAGAAAAAGTTTAAGAAGCTCTGCTTTAGAGTAATGATTCTATTAGGGATTGAGAGGAGGTCAAATAGTCAGCAAAGGGAACAGAGAAGGAAAAATCAGAGAATGAAGGAGAGAAAACCAGAATAGAGTGTCTCAGAAGCCAAAAGAGAAAAGGGTATTCAGAAGGACTGGAGGAAATTTCTGAGAGCTGAAAAAGGATGAGATAAGCAACTAGATTTGCCGATTTCATAGTCATGATCTCAAAAAAAGATTTTTCAGTAGAATAGTGAAAACAAAAGGGGAAGTTGAGTTTGAAAAGTGAAGGAGAAATGAGGAAGTGAAGGCAAGGCCACATTACTACCATATCAAGAAATTTGGCAGCGAATGGGAGACAATACTAGCAGCTTGAAATAAGTAGTAGTTTGACAGGATTATAGGGTCAAAGGTATTATTTTTTTAAGGATAAACTGCCAATAAAAGATAATCCTGGGGCTGCTAGGTGGCGCATTGAATAGAGTATCAGCCCTGAAGTCAGGAGGATCTGAGTTCAAATTCGACCTCAGACACAATACTTTCTAGCTGCATGACCTTGGTCAAGTTACTTAATCCCAATTGCCTCAGGTGAAAAAAAAAAAAAAAGATGGTCTTGTTGGAAAATGAAGGATCAACAATAATAGCCAATAAATGATGAGCAACTAAAGCTGAGAGAAAAACAAGTCTTAGTGTAGAATGGGAACATGGGCATAAGTGCAATTGACAGGATGGATGAAAGCAGAAAATATAAGGTTTTGAGAAGAGGAGATGAGGGATATTGTGTTTGGTCTGGATATTTCCAAAAAGCATGAAAGTGTCAGCTGTGAGTATGGGGGAAGATATGTGTTTGGAGACTCGTTAGAGAGAGGGTTTGGAATAGACACTGTGGGGAATTTGGAGGGATTCGACATGTGGTGAATAAAAGGATGTTGAAGCAGCATTGGGTTTATAACTCATAAATTTATTATGTTTGGAGTCAGCTCGGTTTCATTATTTTCTCCAGCAGCACTCTGCAGGCCTGCTGGGGAAAGGGGGTGGAAATTGTGGATGTCAGATCCATAATGGGTTATCTCAGGAAACTCAGATGTCCTCAGGACATCCCTAACCTTTGAGGCTGAGGTCAATTACAGAAGCAGTGGTTCTAAATGGTTCCAAAGATAGGCTGGGCTGGGTGATCCTTGTAGCTGACCCTCATGTCGGATTTTATTTTGTTTTCAAAAATCTCTGCATTATTCGTACATAGAATCATAGATTTAGGGCAGGAAGAGCTTTAGACACATGGAGTAAAAGCCCCCTCATTTTAGAGTGAGAAGTTAAATGACTTATTCAGTGTCTCACAGCTAGCTAGTAAGCATCTGAGATCTGAGAGAGTTCTTCTGGCCGTCATGTCCAGTGGGATAACCATAATTCCTCAGTGTCTCCACTTTCCCATAATTGGCTTCATAGACATATGAACTCCCAATTTAAAGGTCAGTGTTCAAATCCCTGAATTAGGAAGCCAAATATGGAATAATTGTCATTGGTTACCAGAAAGTAGTGACAAAGAGTATTGTGTGAGTTACCCATCTGTCAGGGTCCTCTGAGTATTTGCAGTGGGGGAAGGTTGATTTCAGAGGGAATTCTATGCCCATTTTATTATATCTGGCTATGATTTTGTCAAGTTGTATTGTTGCACTCTGGAGATCACCATCTGGTTGAGGTATTGAGACATAGGCAAGGAACAACTTGAAAACAATAGAAGAAATCTCTTGGAGCAGCTAGGTGGTGCAGTGGATAGAGCACCAGTCCTGAAATCAGTAGGACTGAGTTCAAATCTGACCTCATACACTTAACATTTCCTAACTGTGTGACCCTGGGAAAGTCACTTAACCCCAATTGCCTAAACAAAAACAAAAACCTTTAACCAGGGTTTGAGTTATGTGGTTCTGGTGATTTCCAAGTGAATCGAATTGAAGTGAGGGCTGTGCAAGTGAGCCTCATTTTCTCTCTTAGAGCCAAAGCTGTTCAGTGTCAAGAAGATGATCAAAACCAGTGGAAATGGCCTTGGATACAGTGGGAGACCTTGGCCTTTTTAAGCTAAAATCTTTCCCAGGTCTCAGTTTGATTGGAGCAACATCCAATCATTCTTTAAAGCTAAGTAAAAAATGAGGTTGAGAATGGCCTCTTTTACCTAGGAAAAATAAAATCAATCTTGGAGGGGAAGATTCTCAGGGTTTCTAGCCAAAAACAAACAATTGCTATTTATATTTACTCTGAACCAATTAGGGCCCAAATAATGACCAAAGACTTGGCGTCTAATCTATTATTAGTCAATCAATGAAAGCCAGAGTGATTTGGGTTTAAGCTGGAGTCCTAGCCCATGAATCCCAAGATATCTTGAACCAAAATTTATATTCCTTAATGCAGGGCTGGAGTTCAGAGAAAGGAGGTACCAGTGAGGATTGGACTAATAGCAGAGTTCATGGAGGAAGAGCATATTAAGAGTCTTAAAGGTCAATAAGTATTCAGATGGGCAGAGAGGGATTTTTGAATAGAAGGTATAATGAGAAAAAAGCTGGCACATGCTTGAAAATATAGCTTTTCACTAGCCAATACCTATACACAACCATAGGCTTTCTTTCTAATAAACCAAGCTTCCTCAGCAGCATTCAGAAGCCCAGGTAAGAAGAAAAGGATGTTTTAGATATATATAATAGGCATTTCTAGACTGGGGTAGCTGGGCTGGAGTTTGCCAAAATTTACTATTTGGAGCTGAAATTCAGACTTCTACAGATGTTCTTCTGCCTTGGTATGATGGGAAGTGAGGATGTAGCAGAGCAGAGGATTACCAGTTTGGAAAACTGAGTTCTAATTCTGCTTCTGCCACTAAATGAGTTTAGATAAATTATTCATCTCTCTGAGCTTTCCTTTTTGTCTTTTGTAAAAAGAAGGGCTCCCTGTTCTCTTAGAACCTTTTAAGTTTAAATAATTTGTTCCTCTCTCTGAGCTTTCCTTTTGTCATCTGTAAAATGAGAGCCTCCCAGATAATTCTTAGAACCTTTTAAATGCTGAGAGGCTGCCCTAGGGATCCATATTCCATACCTCCCTCAGTTTTCAGATCATTTTTAGTTTTATTGGAACACATAATTGGAAAAAAAGACAGAGCTGGGACAAAAGGGCATAAGTTCTTTCCTTCAGAGAACCCACATCCATTGGCAGTTACAGAAAGTAAGGAGACATTTTGGAAATGAAGGAAGAGGAGAAGAGGAAGAATAATAACAGGATTTCCCTGAGACTATTGAGATGGACAGGTCTGACTGGCCAGTTCCTTGTCAGTTTAAGTTTGATACTGAAAAGAAATGAGACATTGGTAAGTAACTCAACAGTTAACAAAAGGAGACTTACTTAAACACAGTATAGTAAAGAAAGGATATTTAAGGATACAAATTTGTAGTATAAGGGCCCTTTTTCTCCCCTAAGGTGACCAGAAAGCCAAGTCAAAAATGCCAGCGACTCACCTTGGTTGAGTTTTAGACCTTTGAATCAATTAAGTCTTGGAGATAGTTTCCTTGCCTTTCAGGTTAAGAAATGAACCTTACCCACATTTGGAAGTGGGTCAGGGAGACATAGGTAGATGATGATCTTGCTGTTCAACAACAAATTCCGAATTCTGGACTAGATGCTGGGGATGCTATGGCAAAACCCACTATTTTTGACCTTAAGTGCTTTTCATTTTTCTCAGTGTGATAATACCCAAAATAATACAGCGTATCCCAAAAGTCTTATTGCAAATTTTAAGTTTTAATAGCTTTTAAGTTTTAAAAACTTAAAATTGCACTAAGACTTTTGGGACCCTGGTGCTAAACATTTATGTATCATTTTAAGGTTTACATAAAATTAATAGCAAGACAAGTATAGGCCATCAAGGGAGCAACAGAAAGAACATATGAATTACTTAAGGAATCACTAATAACTGGGAAGCACTAAAAACTGGGGCTCACAAAAGCTTTCCTAGAAGAGGTGATATCCTAGCTGAGTCTTGAAGGAACACAAGAATTCCCAAATGTTGGGATGCATAAAGGATGAATTCCAAGCATAGGAGCTGAGAAACGGGCATGGCTTACATAAATACAATGATGTCGGAGACAGAATGTTGAGTTTGGGGAGTAGTTAGTGGTCCAGTTTAGCTGAAACAGAAAATAGGAAATTAAGTACAACTGATAATATATTTTATTATATATTAATATAAAATATAATAAGATATGATTATCTATAATTAATATGATACATAATAATACAATATAGGATTTCTGTTATAACTGGGCATATGCTTTCCTAAAAATCAGGAGCTATGCCAAATCTTGCAATAAAAACTACAGGATTTATAGGGGAAATGGGTTAATCCCAGAAGAAGCCACTGCAGCCAGGGCAGCTTCCCATCATGTGATTGATATGAGTAGTGAACAATACTAGCTACAGCTGCCCAGTGAGGGGTATACGTGGAATTATTCTAAGCCTGGAATGGGAAATCTATGGCAGGATCTTTTCCATAAGATGCCCAGGGGGCTTCTGCCAGGCTTTTCCTTAGACTTGTGACTCAGAGGTGATGGGAGTCTAGGTCATTTTTGTATCCTTTTTGGAAGGAGACCATTGAGGATCTCCTACTCTTTCCTTCTCCTACCTCTTAGGGTCCTCATCTCTTGCTCCTACCAGTGACTCACCTATATCCCTATATCCCTAGATCTCACCCATCACTTAGCATTAGCTACACTCATCCTATCTGTAGAGATCAACTACCTTTTGCATTCTGGTTATCCTGGTATATTTTTCCTCAAAAATAAAGTCAGTGTTAAGCCAGAGCAAATTTGAATTATGCTCAAACTGCTTTCTAATATATCCATCAAATTGGAACAACTTCTCATTTTCAACATAAGCATTATAGCAGAACTGTCTGTACTTCAATGTCCCAAGGATTTTTAATTTCATTGGTATGGCTACTCCCCTCTGTTTGCCAGAGATTTCAATCTTTCTACATAATAAGAAATGATTTTGGGGATTTTCTGTGGTTGGAAAAAAATCATCACCCTGCTACTAGACTGAGGATAAAATTCTTCAAACTAATGAGGTTGGCCTTCAGACAATAGATAGACATGCATTAATCACCAATCCAATAATAACAACAATTCATATTGACATAGCACTTTCTGAAGAACAAACCTGTAAAGTGGGAAGAAATATAATTTTCCTTATTTTATTGATGAAGAATAGAAAGAATTTTGAATTTGGAGCCAGAACACCAGAATTCAAAACCATATTCTAATTTTTAAAATGTGGCTTTGAGAAAATCATTTAACTACTCTGTGCCTCATTTTCCTTATTGGTAAACAGAATATCTGGTCATGTTAATGGGAGCTGAGGTCCCTTTAAGACTCCCTCTCCCACCTTTGATTTACAAATCCTGGTCAGTGGGCTTTCCCCATCCCCCACAGGACCTAAGCTAACTTGGGACATCATCCACAAGCCCCTTTTGGTATAAAAGAGCCAAACTGGAGCTCTCTCTTTGCAGGAGCCCTTCCCCCCCAAACATGGTATCCTTCCAGCCATGTAAGGGTTCCTACCTGCCCAGCGACCACCTCTGGCCCTGGCAGCTTTCTACCTTTAACTTTACTTCCAAATCCCTACAATAAACCCTTTTTATCAATCTAGGTTTTCGGGCCTGTAAATTCCTTTTACAGGGGACTCTGCGCCATCAGGAGACTATCTTTGCGCCAACCAAAAAGGGGTTCCCCCTTCCCTAACTCTCATCAATGTCATACATTTTAAAAAGCACCGGACTTAGAAGTAGTTTTGGAGGCAAAATTCAAGGGTAGCTAATCACAAGGTATGCCATTTATAACCTCCATGCCCTTCATAAAGTCATTTAAGAAAGTTATCATGAAAGACTGGATTGGCATTGGTGGGTTCAAATCTTATCCTAGATGCTTACTGGCTAAATTATCTCAGGAAAGCTTTAAAAAAAAAATAGAAAAAAACCTCTTTTGGTCTTAGTTTCTCACCTATAAAATGGCACAAAGGAGTAGAGTTGGTCTGGCTAGTTTCTACAGTCTCTGAATGTATTATTTCATGATCCTATGACATATATGCCCTCAATTTCTTCATCTGTAAAATGAAGAGATGGAATAAATGTTAAACTAGTGGCTCAAAACTCCAAATATAGAAACCAGAACAATTAAGAGGTTTTTTTGGTTTTTTTAATTCAAACACAATACAATATAGATAACATTAATTTGTGGTTTTCTAAGACAATATGTTGCCCTCTGTGATCCATTTTTATTTGAGAGTTGGATGACATCCCTGGTATAAAAGACTTCTAAGGTTCTTTTTAGCCATCAAACTGTAATCCTAAAATCCTATGATTAGATTATCTCTAATCCCCTCTAGTCACTTTTAGCTCAGAATCCTATTATTCAGTGAGACTGTGATTCAGTGAAATGATTCACCTATGATCAAACAGCTAGAAAATTGGAGATTGGTTTTGAGCTCTCATCTACTCTAAATATAGCACAAGTGTACCCCCACATTCTCCCTTCTACTTCTCTCCTTCTCCCCCCCTTTTCCTCTTTTTCTCTCCCTTGCCTTTTCTTTCTCCTTCTTCCTCTCCTTTATTCCCAGAATTTGATTGTATACTAGTATATATATTTTTGATGTCTTGTTTTCTCAATTAGCTTGTAAGCATTCTTAAAAATATTTTATTGATGCTGGTTGTTTTTGTTGTTTTTAATATCACTGTCCCTTCTCAATAAATCCTTTCTTTTCTCTCTTTTCTCCCCAATAGAATCATCTCATAACACATGAGTACAAGCAAAAAGTATAAACATTGGTTATGATAGTAAGGTAGATTGAGAACTTAGAGTCAATAAGACCCACTCTAATATAACCTCAACCACTAATTGGGTGACCTTTGGCAAATTATTTATCCTGTTTGCTTTAAATTCCTCATATATTAAAAAAAAAAAAAGAAAGAAAGAAAGAAAAAAAGAAAAAAAGACTACCTCCCAGAATATAGTGAAGATGAAACTACACCTAGTTTTATAATACTTTATAAACCTCAAAGTCTTATATAGCTTTTAAAAATTATGATGATGATGATGATGATGATGATGATGATGATGATGATGAATGTGCTTCATTTTATACCTGTGGCCCATTATCTCCCTGCTGAAAGTCAGAAAGTATGTTTTACTATCTGTCCTCTGAAGGAATAACTGGTCATTTGAACTGATTGTAGTTCTTAGTTCTTTTGGCTTTGTTTTCTTTGCTATAGTTAGGTTGAACACAATGCAAGCTTAAATACAGCAAAACTGTGTGATGATAAAGTATTATCGGATCACATGTAATGAGAGCTAAAATTAAATTAATGTAACACATGGAGGTAGCTGAGGCTTGTAACATGCCACTATACCACCAGTCCCCACTTATTTATTCTTAGATGGATATGACATGCTGTTAAATACCAATAAATTTTGTTAATTATTTTTATTTTTTAAACTCTTAACAAAATAGTAAAAAGGAAGAATACTTCAAATGAAAACTCTGCAAATAAAAAAAAAATTAAGTTGTTGGATTTTTTCTTATTACCTTAGAACACAAATTTGATGTAATTGAACTGTACGGTCATGGTCATAGCAACTCTAAATTAGAACAAAATGTTGGAATGTCTGACTACCATAGAGAATATAATGAAATATGCAGGTGAAACAAAAGAAAAAGGAAAAATTGCATTAGCTCTGTGGTTTGCAAAAAATTTAAGCAATAGAAGAGTTATAATGATAGAAATAGAATCTCTTTTAGTGGTATAATTTGAAGCTTGCAATTAACAACATATTCCTCTTAGAAGAGCAACCATTCAGACAAAAGCTGTTTATCTAAGGCAGTAATAGGAAATGGAAATGAAGTGGGCAGTGAAGAACTTTTACTGAAAGTGTTGGTTTGTTGTCATTTACTTTAAAAATCAAATTCAATTGCATGATGTTAAAATTATTGGAGAGGTAGCTAGTATACCTAAGGATACTGTAGTAAATATATAAATTTTTTGAAGAAAGTTATTGTAAAAGGTGAATTCACTGATGAACACATTTTTATGTAAGTGAAACAGTACTATTTTGAAAAAAACCATGCCCTTCAGAACTGACATTTCTAAAAAAGAGAAATTTCAAATGGAAACCTATGTCCTTGTGCTGCAAAAAACTACAATCATCTATCAACTTCCAGTGGTTGAATAAGAAGGCATATATGACTTAAGTTGTTTTTGAAAATCAGTTTTCAATTTATTTTTATCTTACCTGCCCCCAAAATGTTGCAATGACAATAATATAGAATTTGAAGTTATTTCTGGTTTTAAATAATGCACAGTTCATCCAACTATACTAGGTTCATTGTGTGAGATATGAGCATACAAATTACTGAGATGGGTGAGAAGCTGTCTTCACCAAATGATAAATGTATGAAGATTTAAAGAAACATAAGTGGGTTTAATCTATACTGCTAAAACATTTTAAATTACAATAATGACATTTTCATCAATATAAAATTCAATGTTAATAGTTTCACATTTTAAAATGTTTGCTTTTTATAACTATTCTTACTTTGTAATTAATTAGGGGCAGCTAGGTAGTGCAGGGGACAGAGCACTTACATTTCCTAACTGTGTGATCCTGGGCAAGTCATTTAACCCCAATTATCTCAGAAAAAAAAAAAGTAAGAAGTATATTTTTCTTGTTCTTCACTGATATTTATTACATATTTCCTTTAGGCTGGTACCAGCTATCATTTGTTTTATATCATAACTTTATAATAGTGCAAATTAGAATAATGTGACAACTTAATGGGATTCATTTTCACATCAATCAGATTCTACCTGTATGATTATGGTCATCACATAACTATTGTCCTGGTTCTATTTAAGTCACTTTGAATCAGTTTGTGCAAGTTTTTTTCCAAGTTTCTGTGAATTCTTTATTTTTGCCATTTCTTACCAGCACAATAATATTCCATTACATTTATCTCCTACAATTTGTCCTGTCACTTCCTGATTGATAATCACCCACAATCTTTCTAGTTCTTTGCTACTACAAAATAAGACTGCTATAAATATCTCTTTATGTGTCTTTGACTTCCTTGGGATTATATGCCTAAAAACAGTATCAAAAACTCCTTCAAAAGTTGTCACTTTTGTCTTTTTCCATGACCATTTTCTAGCCAGGTAAATTTGCTTCCCTGTGGATTTAGGGATGCCTGTTTTACTAAATGTCTACTTCATGAGGTAGTATATTAAAAATGCCTGGCTGGGCAATGACTTTGACTCAGTTTCCAAGTTACCACCCAAATCTCATATTACCTTTCTTCCTGACATCATGCTTTGCCCTGATTTCAGTATTCTCTTGATGTCTCTCTGTTATATGTCTTTATCCTACAGTGCTACTTTTCCTAGATCACTATCTATCCATCTGGTTACAAACCCCATACTTATTATGATCTCTTGAATCCACAAGTATGTCCTATGACTACTCCTATCATCTTTACTGTTTCCTAAAGGCTCTGCTACATCTCTCTTGCTGGCATCATCCAACATTGCTTTATGTTCTATCACTCTTATTGTGATAGAAGGATTAATGGAATCAAGCTAAAGAGTTAAGAAGATAGGGAATTTAGGGCAATTAGGTGGTGCAGGAGGACCTGAATTCAAATTGGTCTCAGACAGATAACACTTCCTAGCTGTATGACCCTGGGCAAGTCACTTAACCCCAATTGCCTCAGGAAAAAAAGGGAAAAAATAAAAGATAGGAAAATTTTGCAAAGATAAAAAATTCTGAGAATATAACAATGAGTTTTGCTGGATTTTTTTGATTATATAATTGGTTATGATTTTGCATTATATTTAACAATGTTTATTATAATATTGTTATAATGATTGGTTGTGATGATGATAATAACATTGTTATAATTTATAAAATATTATAATGGTTAACTCTTAAAGGTGGGGAAAAGGATACATTGGGAAATGTTTTTTTGTTTTTTTTTAAAGCTATCAATAAAACATAGGAAAGGCAAAAGGTAGAGAAGAGACCTTAAAGTAAAATAGATCTAGGTTTGAGAACCATCTCTGAGACATATTGATATCTCAGGAAACTCTCTAAAACTACATGGTATAGAACAGGTATCATTGTGCATGGAAAATACAAATTATTTACTGGTAACTAATGACACCAAAAAAACCCCACATTGGGGATCATATGTACATCCTTATATGCACATATATACACAAATATTATACAAATATATTTATATACACATGTGTATATGCATACATAAAGCAGGTATGGTAGTTCAGTGGATAGAGTATGAGGTTGTGGAATCAGGAAGACCTGAGTTCAAATTCAGCCTTAGGTACTGCTTCTGTGGCTCTGGGCAAATTATTTAAACTCTTTTTTTGGTCTTAATCTTATTGTTTGTTCTTCATTCTCAAAGAGGACCATACATCAAGGAAGTGATGACATGACATGCAAGTGAATTGGATTTAAGTAAGGGAGAGCTATGCAAGATCAACTGCCTTACTTTCCCCTTTAGAGCCATCTGGGTCCAGTGGCCAGATACAGATCAGAACAACCGCAGATGGCCCATTCCAGTATCTCTGACAAGAAAATTCAATAGACCAAATAGACATGCTATGGTTCATAGAGTCTTGAAGAGTTGGAGGTATCTGAACAACAATATACATATACACATATACACAAATAAATATGTATACATGCATACACATGGTTGTATTGTATATGCACATCTATGTATATGGTTATAACTATATGCTGTCTATACCTACATGATATATACATAGATATGAATTATATAGATAGATACATAGATCATATCTAGATATGGAGTCTATATCTATTGGTTCCAATCCATCACATAGGGAAAGAGACCCTTTACTTTTTCTTATTAACTTTCTCCTCTAATAGCTGAGTTCTCTGTCATAGGTTTCACCCACATGACATGAGGCTACTCCTTTTCTAATTTGATCCATAACACATGGCCTTTTACTATCCTCCATCTGTTTAGGATTTTAACTGTCTGGTTTTATTTGCTACAGAATGTAAATAAACCAAGAGTTTCAAACCAATTTTTGAATTCAAGAACAATTTGAAACAAAATATCAATTCCATTCGTGACTATGCATATGTGCATGGACATGTATGTGTGGGTATAAATATGCATATAGTGTGTTAAAAAGGGAATCTTGGAGCAGCAACACTGTTACAACTGGTGCCTGATGGTAAAAGCTAAGGAAGACTTTTGGTTACTATAACAGTGTTCAATTTGGCCATAGTTATCGTAGAGCCTCTCCTCACACTGTCTTTCCATTAGCCTTCTATGGTAATTGTGTGCTTGCAACAAAGTGGAGAATATGCTCCCACAATGCACAAGAGTAGCATCAACTCATCTAAGTTGAATGAGCTCAGGCATGCTGTAGAAAAATTCTGATTCTAAGTACTCAGGTTTGTTTCTGTATTCATCAGAACCAATTCACGTCATACTTTATGGAATCTTAAATCTTACATAATCACAGAACAGATGGGCTAAAAGCCACAATTCTGTACAAATGTAAATCATTTTTTAAATGAAATGGGCTTGAGAAAGACACACCAGGTGCAAATTTCCCATGATGGTTGAGTTGGGGGTTGAATGGGAGGGGAACAAGTCAACTCAGGAACTCTCATTATTTGCTCAGCTGGTTATACATGCCAGTGTTTTGAGAAAATTTATCCCACAGTCTCAAGAACAAGCAGGAGTGGTAAAATGCACTGCATGGTCTCCTTTTTCTTTCTCAGCCTCTGTTCAGCAGCCATCAGCAGGGGAGAAACCTCAGTATTTCTTGGACAAGGTTCAGGAAGTCTCAAGTTCCAGATGCTTTTATAATAGTGTGTAAAAATTCTGTCCACTCACTTACATGTATTTAAATGCCCTATCACACTTAGTCTGGGATTTGAGGACCTCAAGGAAAATTACTAACTGAAAATGGCTTTGGCATTTGAGACTGTCCCAATATATACACACCCTTTGACACTGAGCTTGGTTTCTCTTTAATAATTATGGAGTACTCTGCAAAATCATTAAGGTAAGCCTGCCTACAGCTTTGCTGTGTCAGTCTGTGTTTCTTTCAGTCTTAGAAAAGGGAAAAGACTGCGGGAATTACTGGTTCTGTAGTGTAAAATAAAGGGTATAGGATGTGGGCTACTCAGAGAACAAAGGGAACCCAATGGGCAAGAAATGCAGAGACAGGGTCACATATCCAAAAGAATCCAATTGGAGGCCAGCCCCTTGCCTACATGTGTTCAGGGCTCCAGAAGGCAGCATTCTTAGAGGGATCACTTTGACTCATATGAAGAATGGGAACCATCCTCCTCAAAGCTTTTCTCTTATAGTTTTTCACAACAGTGGTCTACAAACAGAATGAAAAGGAAGAATTGATAGGGATCTTTGGTTTGCTGAGCGTTCATCACAGAATATTTAAAAGAATTGGGATAAAAATCAGGTTGATGAATAGCAATAGTCTTCCAGTCCTCCAGAAGGTAGGGAGTGGTTGTTGTCACCCCATTGTACAGATGAAGCAGCAGAAGAAACAAGGCCTGGACACTCAAGGGTTCTCCTTGTGAGACACCTGATAAAAAGAAATGCTGCTTCTAGCTTCTGGAAATGACATGTTGTGATAAAGCACAGTGCTTTTGTTGTGTCTCAAAGGGAATCAGAATAAGATTAAAACCTTATGAAAATATGTAATCTTTCTGCCTCCTACTTACATTAAAAGGATTACTGGCATCTCTAGACAGAGGGAGAAACATTTGCAAAGGAGAAAGATATTGCCAGTGATACTAATTCAAACATATTAAAGATGAGAGGAATACTAGATTTATCCAAAGCTTCTGGGAAGAAAGAATTCCATGTAAGTGAATTTTTCCAGAAAATTGAATGTAAGCTCTTTGAGGGAAGAAGCAGTTTTCCATCTTGGTCTTTGTGTCTTTATTATCTGGCACAGTGTCTTGAACATAGTAGGCCTCTAGTAAATGCCTTTTAAATTAAATCGAATTTGGTTTTTATTTTTTTCTAACCTAGTTAAAAAAATTGTAATTTATTTGAGATATCATTGAATATATAAATTAGTTTAGGTGAAATTGTTATTTTGATTATATTGGTTCTGTCTACCTGTGAACAATGAATATTTCTTCAATTATTTAAATCTAATTTTATTTGTATAAAAAGTCATAGTTCTGATATTTTATAGCAGTTCTCTTTGGAGTGACAAACTAGAAATTGCAAGAATACTCATCAATTGAGGAAGGGTTAGGCAAGTTATGGTATATGATTGAGATGGAATACTAATGTATTACAAGAAATTAGGAACTCAATGATCTTACAAAAACAGGGATATACATGTGCAAAAATGTTTGTGGCAGTCTTTTTTGTAGTGACAAGAAACTGGAAACCCAGTGAATGCCCATCAATTGGAGAATGGCTGAATAAGTTATGGTGTATGAATGTTATGGAATTTTATTGTTCTATAAGAAACAATTAGCAAGATGATTTCAGAAAGGCCTGGAGAAACTTACGTGAGCTGATGCTAAGTGAAGTGAACAAAAACAGGAGATCAATGTACACGGCAATGGCAAGATATCCAATGATCAATTCTGATGGATGTGGCTCTTCCCAACAATGAGATGATTCAGGCTACTTCCAATGATCTTGTGATGATAAAAGCTATCTACACCTAGAGATACTGTGGGAACTGAGTATGGATCACAACATGGCATTTTCACTTCTTTTATTGTTGTTTGCTTGAATTTTATTTTCTTTCTCTTTTTTTCCCTTTTTGATCTGATTGTTCTTGTGCAGCAAGATAATTGTATAAATATATATGCCTATACTGGATTTATATAATTTTTTTTTACCATGTTTAACATATATTGGATTACTTGCCATCTAGGAGAGGGGGTGGGGAAAAGAGGGGGTTTGAAATATAAAGTTTTGCAAGGATCAATAGTGAAAAATTACCCTTGCATATATTTTGAAAACAAAAAGCTTTAATTAAAAAATAAAAGCAGGGATAGACTTGCACAAAATAACGAGGATGAAATGATAAGAACCAAGAGAACATTGTATACAATAACAGCAATATTCTTTTAGGAGCCACTAAGTCATTTTGACTATTATAAATACCCAAATTAGCTACAAAGGATCGATGAAGAAAGGTTGTATAAGATAGATAGATATATATATATATATATATTTGTATCTAATGGTATCCATCTCTGGGCAGGGAAGGTGGAAGGAAAATGAAAAGGAAAAAAAATTATATGATTACTATTATATATCTAAAAGGAATAGCAAGTTTGTACATGATTCAGTTTCCTATTTTATTATGATATGGAAACGCTTTATTTTTTAAGTTAAGAATTAAGAGATAATAAAGTACAATTACATTTTTAAAATTGAATTGATTTAATTTATATTTGAATATTTCTTAAGGACTCAAATTCTTTGATCTGATTAGCAGATATTATACTATAATGGTGATTTCCTAAGAGCTGTCAATGTCTACAGAACAATTAACTATATATTTTAGTTTAGTTCATGTAGTTTAGTCAATTAGCTTTGTTCAATTCTTCATGACCTCATTTGGGTTGTTCCTGGCAGAAATGCCATTTCCTTTTCCAGCTCATTTTACAAAATGAGGAAACTGCGGCAAATAGGTCTAAGTGACTTGCCCAACATCATACACCTTATACATCTCTGAGGACAAATTTGAACTCAGGTCCTCCTGGCTTCAACACCAGCACTATAACTGCCTCGCTCTAACATTAAAAGATTACAAATTGCCTATCCATTCTAATATCTGCTTTTTAGGATTTTTTTTTTTTTTTTTTTTTTTGCTTTCTCTCATATTATCAAGTAGCCAAACTTCACTTCTAGTTGCTGTCCATATCCTTGTTTCTTTCTTTCTTTTTTCCTGAATCCTTACTTTCCTTGTTCCTTTACTGCTTCTGATCTCCTGTAGGCTTGGAATCCTGCCTGTGCAGTATGTTAGTGTGAATAGTCATGATTCCTTGAAAAGCATGCCAGATGGGGAGTAGAGAGCATCCATTCAAATGTTGACTTTGCCATTTCCTACCTACATGATCTTGTGGGCAAGGTCATTAAACTTCTCTTGACTTCAGTTTCTCCAACTGTATAATAAAGGAGTTAGACTAGATGATCTCAAAAGTCCCTTCCAGCTATAAACCTAGTCTCCTTCATATGCTTTATGATATTGATTTTCATTATTCAGGTAAATTGTTTTTTATTCCTTTTGTATCAGAGGCTGAATTCCAAGTAGCTGAGACTTCCAGAGAGGTGACCTGCTGCTAAGTGAGGTATGATTTTTCATCTTTGCCCTCATGTACCTCTTCCCTCTTCTCCTCATCATTCTCTTTCTCTTTATAAGATTCTTTGATGTATTTGTTCCTTGGAACATCTGAGTTCAGGGACTTGGCAATGGTGTGACTTAATAGAGGCTCCTTTTGAGTTATTTTCTTCTGAATAATGCACACAGTCTGTGGTTGTTAAAGATTAAATCCCTGGGCCAGATCCTATAATCATTGCAGAACTTCAACTCTCAGTGAAATTCTTTATTTACAATCAATTTATGACAGTTAAAAATGTGGAGGCTGTCACAAATGAAGAATATGATCCTGACTCCAGAGGAGAATGTCTGCTCCAAAGATAGCCCCAGCAGCAGCATCATCTTCCTTAACTACCAAGACTCAAATCTGAATCTCCTCCTAGACTATGGGAAAAGAAGTGCACTGGAAGCTAGGGAATCTGAATTCAAATCCTGGCTTTCCACTATCTCTGTGACATTGAATATATCACAGGATTGTTGTACAAACCCAATGATAAGCTGGCCCCAGGGGTTTGATGTAACCTAGATTTCTTTGCTGGACACAGCAAAGTGGAGCTATAAGGTTAAACTGATCTCCATCAGTGCCCTTCCCTGTTTGCTTCAGGGCAATATTTCAGTCTTTCTCTTCCAACCACACCCAACCACCAGAACCTCATCACTGTTGTTCAGTCATTTTCAGTCATGTCTGACTTTGCATAACCCCACTTGGGATTTTTTTTGACAAAGATAATAGAATAGTTTGCCATTTTATCTTCAACTCATTTTACAGATCAGGAAACTGAGGCAAACAGGGTTAAGGGACTCTCCCAGAGTCACACAGCTAAAAAATGTCTGAAGCCAGGTTTGAATTCAGGAAGATGAGTTTTCTTGACTCCAAGCTTGGTATTCCATCCACTAAGTTTATAGCTACCCTATAGCAGGATTGGGTTAGATCAAATGATATAAGAACCTTGATCTTCTTAACTGTAGTCCTAGTCTTCTTGTCAGAGTTATTTTCCTTTCAGGCTATAGCATATAATCAAACTATAAGCTCTATAGTGGCAGGGATTCTTTCTTTCTTTCTTATTTTCTTTCTTTTTGGTTCTAGAGCCCTATCACACAGAGCAAAAGATAGCATATTTTACATACTCAATAAATGCTTCTTTAATTAAATTGAATTGATTTAAAGCATGACCCAGGACCAGGTTGCAGATACCATGGTATAAAATAATTGTTTCAAAAGAAATAATCCTTTTAGATTGAAAAACTACCATATTTGTCCCTGAGAACTCCAGAATTGAGGAGCTTTTATTATACGATTCATGGTTGACAAACATGAAAAATTCCCCTATTGCATTGCCTGTGCCTAACCATCTGTTTGTACCTGTCTCCAAGGCACAAACTCTCTCCTTACAAGAGCTATTCAGAATAATGACTGTGTATAAAAGAAGAGAGAAACAAGGGAAAATGTGATATGGAGGAATAGAAGAAGAGAGGGGTTTTTTTGTTTGTTTTTTTCTTGTGGCATTTTGTTTTAATTTTTACTTTTTATAAAAATAGCTTTTTATTTTTCAAAACACATGCAAAGATAATTTTCAACATTCACCCTTGAAAAACCTTGTGTTCCAAATTTTTCTTTCTCCCTCCCCATCTTTCCCTTCTTCCAGACAACAAGTTATCTAATATAGGTTAAACATGTGCAATTAAGAATAGAGATTGTTGAGGTATAGAGCTTTTTTCCCAGGACAGAAACTACAAAGTTTTTAATATATTGATTTTGATGGCTAGAATCATAAAATCATAGAATCTTGGTATTGGAATACCCCTAAAGAACATTTGTTCAATCTGTGAATAAGTGCATTAATCCCTTCTATATCATAAAGTTACAGATGGAAGGAACCTTAGAAACCATGCAAATCCAAATGGCTCATTTTGCAGGTGAGAAAACTGAGACTCAGGAAAGAAATGTGAGTTGCTCAAGGTGACACAGAGAGGAAGTAGCAGAGACAAGATTCAAACTCAGTTCCTGTGATTCAAGTTCAACACTTTTTTAAAAAACTGAATCACACTACACCCCTAGGATATCATCATTCATTTTTCTCATAATGGTCCTCCAAATGTTCAAAAATCACTGTTATGGCCCTCATTAAGCCTTGCTTTCCATAAATATAACGTCCTAGTTCCTTCGGTCATTCTTTGTGTGACATGATTTTGAACCTGATTGGCCTCTCTGATGTTATAAAGCTTCTCACTTTCTCTCTTACATATATGCCCAGGACTGAACACTTACAGCAGAGAGAACAGAGAACCTCCCATGTTCTAGACACTATGTTTATCCAAACCAGAATTCATTCTCTTTCCCCAAAAACTTCCCTTCCACCAAACTCTCCAATTTCTGTCAAAGACACCATCATTCTTCTGGTGAATCATTTGTAACTTCAGTGTTACAATTAGTCTCTCTGTGGGTGTTTCTTTCTTTCTCTCTGTCTCTCTTCTCTATCCCTCATTCATTTTTTTTCTCCCCTCCCTCTCCCTCTCTCTCTTATCTCTCTCTCTCTGACTCTCTCTCCTCAATAATTTGCAAAATCTTTCTGTTTCTACTTCTACACCATCTCACATAGAAAACTTACTGAATGATTACTTTTTCCTCTGAAAGATTATATTTAGTATTGGTAGGTAATTGTTGGTTGTAATTCTAAATTGCTCTCTGGAATATCATTATTCCAAGCTCTCCAGTCCTTTAATGTAGAAGCTGCTAAATCTTGTGTTGTCCAGACTATGGCTCCACTACACTTGAATTGTTTCTTTCTGAATACTTGCAATATTTTGTCATTGACCTGAGACTTCTGAAATTTGGCTATAATATTCCTGGGAGTTTTCATTATGGGATCTCTTTCAGTGAATTCTTTCAATTTCTTTCTTTCTTTTTCTTTTTTTTTTTTTTTCCTGAGGCAGTTGGGATTTATTGACTTGCCCAGGCTCACACACCTAGGAAGTGTTAAGTATTTGAGACCAAATTTGAATTCAGGTCCTCCTCACTTTAGGGCTTATACTCTATCCACTGTGCTGCCTAGCTGCCTCTTTCATTTTCTATTTTACCCTCTGGATCTAGAATATCAGGACAATTTTCCTCAATAATTTCTTGAAAGTTAATTAAATAATGATTTTTAGGTAGACATAATTTTAAAATTATTTCTTGTGGATCTATTTTCCAGGTCAATTGTGTTTCCAATGAGATATTTCACATTCCCCCATCCACTTCTTCATATCCAAACTCAAATCATCATCTTCAGTATCTCATTGCCTCTTATTTAGACTTACAATGGTTTTTTTTTTTTTTTTTTTGGTTGTTTTTTTTTTTTTTTTTTCTGAGGCTGGGGTTAAGTGACTTGCCCAGAGTCACACAGCTAGGAAGTGTTAATATTAAGTGTCTGAGACCAGATTTGAACTCGGGTCCTCCTGAATTCAGGGCTGGTGCTCTATCCACTGCACCACCTAGCTGCCCCTACAATGGTTTTTTAATTGGCCTCCCTTCCTCAAGTCTTCTGCTTGCCAACCCATCCACCATAGCTGCTAAAGTGATTTTCCTTAAGCACAAATTTGACCAGGTCACTTTCTCCCTAAAAAAAAGTTCTGGTTAACCTCCACTTCCATTATCTCCAGGATACACAAACTGGGTCTTACCTCCTTATATACTACTCCCATTTCCATTCTCTATTTCTACGAGGAAATTTGTTCCTTCATTTCTCATTTCCATGCATTTGCATTGCCTTTACCCATACCTAGATGTATTCTTTTCTTACCTCTGCCTCACAGAATTCTTCCTTCAAGATACAGCTCAAGCAGTACTTTCTTTTTTTTTTTTATTTTATAATTATAAATTTTTTGACAGTATATATGTATGAGTAATTTTTTTTAATAACATTATCCCTTGTATTCGTTTTTTCAAATTTTCCCCTCCCTCTCTCTACTCCCTGCCCTAGATGACAGGTAATCCCATACATTTTACATGTGTTACAGTATAACCTAGATACAATATATGTGGGCAAATCCAATTTTCTTGTTGCACATTAAGTATTAGATTCCTAAAGTGTACGTAACCTGGGTAGATAGACAGTAGTGCTAAAAATTTACATTCACTTCCCAGTGTTCCTTCTCTGGGTATAGTTGTTTCTGTCCATCATTGATGAACTGGAAGTGAGTTGGATCTTCTTTATGTTGAAGATATCCACTTCCATCAGAATACATCTTCATACAGTATTGTTGTTGAAGTGTATAGTGATCTTCTGGTTCTGTTCATTTCACTCAGCATCAGTTCATGTAAGTCTCTCCAAACCTCTCTGTATTCATCCTGCTGGTCATTTCTTACAGAGCAATAATATTCCATAACCTTCATATACCATAATTTACCCAACCATTCTCCAATTGATGGACATCCATTCATTTTCCAGTTTCTAGCCACTTTGAAAAGGGCTGCCACAAACATTTTGGCACATATAAGTCCCTTTCCCCTCTTTAGTATTTCTTTGGGATATAAGCCCAATAGCAGCAATGCTGGATCAAAGGGTATGCACAGTTTGATAACTTTCTGGGCATAGTTCCAAATTGCTCTCCAGAATGGCTGGATTCTTTCACAACTCCACCAACAATGCATCAGTCTCCCAGTTTTCCCACATCCCCTCCAACATTCATCATTATTTGTTCCTGTCATCTTAGCCAATCTGACAGGTGTGTAGTGGTATCTCAGAGTGGTCTTAATTTGCATATCTCTGATCAGTAGTGATTTGGAACACTTTCATATGAGTGGAAATAGTTTTAATTTCATCATCTGAGAATTGTCTGTTCATATCTTTTGACCATTTATCAATTGGAGAATGGTTTGATTTCTTATAAATTAGGGTCATTTCTCTATATATTTTGGAAATGAGGCCTTTATCAGAACCTTTAACTGTAAAAATATTTTCCCAATTTGTTACTTCCCTTCTAATCTTGTTTGCATTAGTATTGTTTGTACAGAAACTTTTTAGTTTGATGTAATCAAAATCTTCTATTTTGTGATCGATAATGATCTCTAGTCTCTGGTCATAAATTCCTTCCTCCTCCACAGGTCTGAGAGGTAGACTATCCTCTGTTCCTTGAATCTATTTATGATCTCATTCTTTATGCCAAAATCATGGACCCATTTTGATCTTATCTTGGTATATGGTGTTAAGTGTAGAACCATATCTAATTTCTGCCATCAAGCAGTACTTTCTACATGAAAGTTACCAACTGCTGGTACCTTTCTCCATAATGTAGTTAATTAATAATTATTTTGTGTAAATTTATAAAACATACAAGCTATTTCATCTGATAGAATGTAATTTCCTTAAGAGTAAGGATATTTTCATTTTTTTGTATTTGTATTCCTTGTTGTTGTCACTTTTTCAATAGTGTCTGATTTTCTGTAGGATTTTCTCAGCAAAGATACTGGAGCTGTTTACCATTTCCTTCTCCAACTCATTTTACAGATGAGGAAACTGAGGCAAATGGAGTAAAATGACTTGCCCAGGATCGCACAGGTGATAAGTGTCTGAGACTAGATTTGAATTCAGAAAGATGAGTTTTCCTGACTCCTCGTCCAGCATTCTTCCATTGGGTCACATGTATTTGTATCCCTTATACTTAACATAATACTTGGCACAACTGTAGATACAGAATAATTTTTTTGTGTGTATTAACGTAACCAATAATTATTTTTTAGCTTTTTTCAAAAAGTGGGGTTTTTTTAGATTTTAGCTTCTAACAGCCTAGTCTGAGGATTCATCTGTCTTCTTTGCTCCCATTTAAAAAAATCTCCACTCTAGTTGAGATATTCACAAGAGGAATGTCACCTTAAACCTTATTATTTTGGGAAGTTTTGTTTTCCAGTGAAAATAGCATGAACTCAAGAGACAAAGGACATGAGTATCAATTCTGCCTCTGCTTTTTACTTAAGTGTGTAACCTTGAACAATTAAAATGATGGAGGAAATTCTGAAGCTCCGAGGCCTCTTCCTACAATGTTCTACCTCAAAAATCTTGAATTCAAATTCCACCTTTCCAGTCGCTATCTTTTGTCCTCTCATCGCTTCCATTGACTCATTCCTCTTAAATTTACTTGCTGTCCTCACTGAAACTTCTGGTTCATTAAACCCTTGTGCTTTTTTTTTTTTTTTTTTTTCTTAAATCCATTGCCCCAGTCTGGTATTACTTCCTTCTCTTTACAGTCTTTTCCACCCAATTATCAAGCATTATTTTTTTTTCCTCTTCATCTTTCTCTATCCACTGGGGAAAAAAAGAAAGAAAAGAAAAGAAGGAAGGAAATAAGGAAGAGGGAAAAAAAAAAAAACAAAAACAACTTTGTATCACATAACATAGTGAAATAAAATAATCATTCCCCATTAGCCACACTTACAAATGTGTTTCTCAATACTGGATTAGTTGATCATCTCTTTGTCATGAGATGGACAACATTCTTCTTCACTGATCCTCTGTAATTTGTGTTGATCATTGTATTGAATCAGTTTTTAAGTCTTTCAAAATCTTTGATTTTTTACAATATTGATGTTTAGCGTAAATTATTTTCCTGGTTCTGCTTAGTTCTTTTTGTATCAATTCATACAAGTCTTTTCATCTCCTTAATCATTTCTTATAACAGTAATATCCCATTACATTCATATATCATATTTTGTTTAGTCACTTCCCATTTTAAGGCCACCTCTTTCATTTCCAGTTCTTCATGGCTACAAAAACTGCTTTTTTGTACATAAAGGACTTTTTTTTCCTTTTTCATCTCTAGTAGAGGGATCACTGGACCAAAAGGTATATACAGTTTGGTAATATTTTGGTTTTATTTTATTGTTAAAACAATTTTTAAAGGGACTGCTTTCTTTGTCCAGTTTCATTGGATTATATAGCACTTTTAATAAAGGGGCCTCTCTAATGAAGTGGGCCTCAGATCTTCCTCATGATCTAGCATGTGCCCTTCTTCCACAATCTTGTTTTTATGTGGTTTGATATTCAAATATGCAAAAAGAAGAATGGTAAAATAAAAAATCTTATTGATTTATAAATCTTGCTTTTGAAAACCAAAATGACATCAGTTGGAAAAGGGGAGTGTCACAGGTTGGGTGAACCATGAGGCATCTCCCTTGGTAAAATGGTCACAAAATGGTCACCTGCTCATATTGGATGAGAAAGAATGGTCCAGAGGTACAAAAATAAGTTGGAGAACTTTCCAAAGCATCAAGGCATTTTACCCTGCTGGATTTGGACATGGGATTTGAGTATAACAGGATGGAGATATCTTTATCAGCATTTCAGGTATGCAAATAAGCTTCATCACTGGCAAACACATGGTGAATGTTATATTAAAATTGAGGGCCATTCTAAGAATCTATCTGTCTCTTTATGATTCATGTAAAATATCAAACTGATAAATTCTGATTGGAATAGAGTAGGAATCAAAATAGTTTTATATCTTACATCTCTCTCTGTTTCTCTCTTTCTGTCTCCATCTGTCTTTCTATCTTTCTCATGTGCAATCTTTCCCTATTTACTTGGTATTTCTCTGCTGTCTACAAACATGTCAGGATCCCCAGTACTCTTATAATATGCCAATCCATCCAATACCCTCCAACCTCTTTTCATTCATTACTCAACACTTAGTAAGCTACATTCATTGCCTCTAGAGCCTCACTGCCTATTAGCTTAGCAATTTCTTGCAATCTTGCTAATCTCAAAAGTCTACCAAGAATGCTCTCTCAAAGATCACTAGGAACTAATTATTAAACACAATGATTATTTTCTGGTCCACATCTTTCTTGATCCTTTTGCAGCATTTGACAACCCCAACAATCCTCTTACTAAATAATTTTTCCTTTTTTGGCTTCTATAATACTCCTATTTCCTGATGCTTTTTTTTTTTTCTTTTAGATTATAAGATCCTATGCATATACCTCTAAAACTGAAAGGGAGTTCAGATATCAAACAAGCCATCTGCCTGATGAGTAATTAAGGCCTGTGGAGGTTAAATGACTTGCTCAGGATCACATAGGAAATAGCATTTGAACCCAAGTTCTGTCACTCCAGATGCATGGTTCTATTTCTTCATGTTTTTTCCTCTGGTTCTCATCTTCCTGCCTTTCCTGGAATGTCCCTTAAGCTAATTCTTTTTTACTTTAAAAATCCAAATTTAAATGCCAAAAATAAAAGTGTATTTCCATATACAGCGCAGAACACCAAAAAATGATTTTCTATGGAACCACAATTCTCCATTTCATGCCATTTGCTTTTAAATAAAAGTATATAATAAATTCTGCATGTTACATTTCAAACTACCTTTCTTATTTGGGCTTTCTTTTGTCCATTAAAAAAAAAAAGATTAAATGGTTTTATTTTTATCAACACTGTAGCTAACCCTCCTTTCTTCCCTATTACAAAAAAAGCATGAAAAAAGAAGAGGGGAAAAAAAACCACCTTGCAATAAATAAGAGTAATCAAGCAAAACAAATCCACACAATGGACTTGCCCAAAAATATATCTCCTTTTGAACTTTCTGCATTATGTCAGAGGTTAATTCAAACCTCAGTGTTTCCTGAGAAGTCCCAAATTCTATTCTCTTTATTTTTATTTTTATTTTAACCTTTAATACCAAAAAAAAAAAGATATATATAGAGAGCTATGGATATATAGATACATATCTATATATCTATATCTATATCTATATTTTGCACACAAAGTAGAACAGAAAAAGAGTTCCATATGAAACTGTGAATCTCAATTTCAAACTGTTTACATCACTTTTCTGGCAGGAAGTGGGTAAGATGCTTTATCACCATGGTTGGACATGGAATTTGGGTAAAACAGGCTGGAGATATCTTTATCAGCATTTCTGTGGTTGTGCAAATGAGCTTCATCACTGGAAAACAAATGGTGATGTGGTTAGTCATTGTATTTATCAGAATTTTTGAGCCTTTCAGAGTTGTTTTTCTTTACAATGTTGTTGACCTTGTATAAATTGATCTCTGAATTCTGTTCATCTGTCAATTGATACTATCCAAGGATTCTCTGAAATCTCTTTTGTTATGTCTTGCTGAGTGATAATATTTAGCTACATATTTATGCAACAATTTGATTATATTTGTCTATGGAGCAATCTAAGTTTCCATATAGATTCTTTAATTTTCTTCCTTCCCTTTTTAAATTTTCATTCAGGTTAAGGAATTGGTTTTACTTACCACTATTCCCTCCTTAGTATTATCTTCCCTCTTAATGTACCTTATCCCTTGTTTGATTTTGTATTTCCATGCCAGACTCTTTGAATGAATGTTTTCATGTATGTATGTGTTCAACCTTTCTTTGTCCATTTCAGATAAAAGAATCATCAGATGCCCATTCCTTCTATCCTTCCATATTAGTATAGTCTTCTCAAGAACCTTAATTATGAGGAAAGAGCAAGTTTCTTCCTCCTTTCTACATGGTTATATGTTTTCTTATATCTAATTTTTTCTTTCCTCCTTAAAGTCCCCAGAATAGAACTAATCCATACCCAAAACTTCTGGGTTGTTTTTTTTTGTTTGTTTTTTTTTTTTTTTAATATTTAACTACTTCAATATTCTTCAAAAAATACTTTGCTTCTTCTCCCACTATTAAAATATGAGCAACATGTCATTACACATAAATTAATCTTTTTGGATTTCTCTAAACTCATGTAGTTTCCATTTCAAAATTCCTACTAAGCTCTGGTCTTTTTATGAGATTGAAATTTGTCTATTTTATTAAAGGTCTATTTTCCCCTATAAGATTAGATTTAGATTTTCAAAATGATTTATACTTTTTTGTAAGCTTGCTCCCATTTGTAATACTTTACTCCAAGATCTCCTCTCATTTACATAGAAAATGCCAGATCTTATATGATCCTTACTATAGTTCCTTGATACATGATCTGATGCTTTCTGGATGATTTCCATGTTGTTGTTTTTTTTTTTCTTTGATGTAGAAGTTATGTATTTTGACTGTGGCAATCCTAGGACTCTTCCTTTTGAAGTTTCTTTCAAAGATGATCTACTGGATTTCTGTCTCTTATGGTCTCTGTTGTTACTGCTATTATTGCCTGTTGCAATCATTCACTCCTTCTGCATTCCATAGATTGAAATGTTTGAGAAGCAAATATTTTCTTTTGTCCTCTCTTTCCAGGAATGTTTTACTCTTTTAAAAAAAAAACCCAAAACAATATATTATCATTATTGAATGTCCATTTTTTTTATTTTTTTAATAGTAAAGCTCAGATTTATAGGATAGGTCACCTTGGACTGAATCCTGACCTCCATCTGTGAAACACATTATTCTATTCACCTCTTTTTAGTGGGTGTGGAGTAATTTTGAATTATTCAAATGTCCTTTCAATTGTATTTGAAAGTCTTTCTCCTGATAACTTGAAGATCTTATTTCTGAAATAAAGTGTTACATTTAGCCAGTATCCGTCTTGGAGTTTATAGCTTTGGGTTTTTTCTGGAGGTAATCTATGAATTCCTTCATTTAGAATTTCATTTTTTATGTTCAGAAGTTTGGGGCATCCTCTTCCATTATTTCCTTCATTACAGTGTAAGGTATTTTGTCCTATCATGTTCTTCTGGAATATGTATGATTCTTAGGTTATCTCTATGAATCTTGTCTTTGAAATTTGTAGGTTTTGCATAGAGTGAACATATTTTCTTTCAAAGTTATTGGTTTTGCTTCTCTTTTTCTAAGTTGTTCTTCACTTCTGAATATTTAAATTTCTTTTTTTTTTTTTTTTTTGGTTTTGTTTTTGTTTTTTGTTTTCTGAGGCTGGGGTTAAGTGACTTGCCCAGGGTCACACAACTAGGAAGTGTCTGAGATCACATTTGAACTCAGGACCTCCTGAATTCAGGGCTGGTGCTCTATCCACTGCGCCACCTAGCTGCCCCAATATTTAAATTTCTAATCTACTGTTCTCTTTTCTTTTCTTTTCTTTTTCTTTCTTTCTTTCTTTCTTTTTTTTTTTTTGGTGAAGATTGCTATTGCAGATTCAAGTTTTTCTATTCTGTTCATCACTGTGCAAAACATAAATTCAGCTTTTCTTAGGAACTGTGTGTTGTGCTTCCATGTTTTCTTGAAATTCAACAGGATCCTTTCCTCATGAAGTCTTGGATCACTTTACTTTATTTTTTTTTTAGTATATATATATATGGATACCTGAACTTATTTACTAGGTTTGAAGGTCATGGGTTTTTGTTGTTGTTGTTGTTGTTACTGTTTTTTGCTAATGATGTATCTGGGTCTGTTCAAAGATTTTGAGTTTTCTTCTTCCTGAAATCTTTGCAACTTTCAGTCTTTTTTTTTTCTTCCTTATTTTCCTTATTAATTTCTTTCTGATACCCTTTCTACTAATTATAGTTTCCTTGGGGCTAGATCTCAAAGTGTCTTAATCTCCTTCCAACAATGAGCATTTCACCAGCCTAGGTCTCTGCCCTGAGCTTGAAGTAGGTTGTGGTCCCTTTAAGAAACTGTATTTCTGATTGATCTGTGATTCCTTTCAGATTCCCAGCCCCTCCTGGCTGAGGCATATCCTCCCCAGACAAGTTGTCTTTCCAGGATGCCAGAGTCTTTGATTCACAAATCCTGGTCAAAAAGCATCCCTTTGAATTCCAATAGAAGATTTGTATTGTCCCAGCCCCCAGTGAATCTGGGCCAACTTGGGCTCTCCCAGCCCCCACTGGTTCTGTTCTGCTCCCGCTGTTCCCAGCCCCCACCAAGACACCCAATATAATAAGCTTCCATCAACTAAAATCTTTGTAGATAGACTTTGGCAGCTCTCTTTACTGCCAGGACCTTCAGTCCACTGAGAACTGCATTATCAGTGCAAAACTCCATTTTCCATGGATCTGCTACTATAGAAGTCAGTCTCTGGGTAAACTGATTTCTATCTAACAATAAACTTTCATTTTGCAACTAAATTTTGGGAATGAGTGAATTCTTTCACTCCTAAAACCTGTGGCCGATTTAAAAGGGATTCTTGAATAACTCTCTTATAATCACTAATCTCTAGACCACCAGGAATCTAGACCACTCAAACAGCATCTTGGCTGACTTTTGGGTAGTCAGAATTGGCCCCAGCTGGGTACTATGCTCTTTCCCTCAGGCTCAGTGCAGTGCTATATATTCCCAACATGCACAATGTTCTGTCACCTATCCCACTTTCTTTTTCCTCTGTATTCTAATCTGGTACAAATACTTCACAATCTGTTTTTCTGCCGCACTAGTGGTTCAGAGCTTTGTAGCATTTCTGAGTCTTTTGCTTCTGAAGGTCTATCACCAAACTGTCTGTCTAGTCCCAAAACTTCCACAACTTAGATCCAGGTTTTCCCCAGAACTGGAAAGAGGGAGGGGAAACTGAGGTAAAGGGATTTTGATGTTAGCCTGTGTCATATCCTTGGTTCTGCTATTGCAGCTTTATAATCAATAGCATAGGAGGTGGGGAAGAGGTGCTGAGTGAGCTCAAAGTCAATGAACATGAGTTCCTGAAATTTTTCCCCTTCTTTTGGATTCTGAATATCCTAGACCTTTGAGACAACTGAATTTGCTTTATCTTTCTTGCAGAATTTCTGTTTTGGAGAGAGCTGAGTGAGAGTGAGAATCAGAGAAAATGTCCACTCTATTATATTGTTGTTCCTGTGACTTGAAAGAAATATAATAGGTTTCTAATAGGTCTTTTTGTCTTTTCCTTTCTATTAATTTCTTTAAAAACTTGACAAAATAATATTTACAAGGCACAGGATTAAACATATCATTCCCTTATTAAAAAAATAATAAAATTTTTCACTGCTTCCTGTTATTGATAGCCCAAAAATTTTTAGCCTGGTATTTAAAGTTTTAGAGAACCTGAACTCAATCTTTCTTTGTATTGTTATTTAACAATACACCATTTCATATACTTTATGTTCTCACCAGTTCAAATTTCCAGCTGTTTTCCTGAACTCAGCAAGCTAACTCCTACTCCTCACAGCTGCACTGGCTATCCATCATGCCTGAAATGCACTCCTAGAAAAAGTTCAGGTGTCAAATTCTCTATGAAACTGCCCTAATCCTCCCAGCAGAAAATGGTTGCTCCCTCTAAAAATTTTTCTAGAGCGCTTTATGTGATTCTATCCTTTCCTCCCTATCATATACTACTTTCTTTCATATTTAACTATGCATAATTTACATGTATGTAAGCTCCTTCATTCCTATAAATATTTAGGAAGCATGTACTATATATAAAGCACAGTACTATAAAACTAAGAAATAAAATTTTAAAAAATTAAACAGTTTTCACTTGCATTAAAAAGGTGGAGGGGTACATATTTACCAAAATATTTATTACCACACTGTGTTTTTTTTTTATAACAAAGAATTGGAAATAGAGTTTTATCATTTGGAGAATACCTAAGCAAATTGTGGCATATTACTCTAAGAGTAAGGGAAGGAGGGAGAAAAATTTGCAACACAAAGTCTTACAAAAATGAATGTTGAAAACTATCTTTAACATGTATTTGGAAAAATAAAATACCATTGAAAATAAATCCCCCCCAAAATTCATCACTTTTTTGACTAGCCTAGTGATAAGGCTTTCTGACCTTAGTAGGAATGGAGTTCAGACAGCAGAACTGTAGGCCATTATCGGAACCTTAATCAAAGTCTTCCTAGAATGGAGGAACCTTAAACCTACTCTCTGCTTTCACTATCTTCGAGAATTCAGGGGAATGGCTATGCCTGTTTCTTAATAGTTCTTTCTTAAGGACTCCAAGAAAGAAACAGGGTAACAATAAATGTAACACAGGTGTATGCATTGCAGGTGAGGACTGTGTAATTTTTAAATTTTGTATCTCCAATTCTTAGAACTGCACCTTGTGAGTGCTTAATGGGTTTTTGCTATATTGAATTAAGCCAAAAGCCACATCTTATTACCTCATATTGATAATATAATCTGCAAAAAACAAAAGCACAAAAACAAACCCCAACTCTTTTTCACATGAATTTTCTTTCAATCACTGTTCTAGTGCCATTTTTTTTTAAAAGATAATATCAGTACTTTACATTTACGCCAATAACAGTCATGATTTCAAAGTTGTTCTGTCTTTCCAGTATTTCTCTCTGGACAGAACTCATTGGATGTACTGGTCTCAGCCACTTACTTGCTATATGATCCTGGGCAAATCATTTAATTTTATTTGCCTCAGTTTCTTCATCTGTAAAATAATTTGAAGAAGGAAATTGCAAATCGCTCACTATCTTTGCTAAGAAGATCCCAAATGGGGTTACAAGAATGGGACATGATTAAAATGACTAAACAACAAATCTGTGAAATTAATTACCTAATAATTATAACTAGCATTTATGCTATATCTATGCCAGATACAGTGCTAAGCACATTCCAAATATTATCTCATTTGAACCTCATAACAACCCTATGCTATTAACTTCCCCATTTTACAGAAGAGGAAACTGAAGCAGACAGAAATTGGGGCCTGCCCACAGTGACACAGTTAGGAAGTATCTGATAGTGGATTTGAAATCATGTTTCTTGACCCAAGGCCTAGTATTCTGTCTACAGCATCATAACAATAAAAATTATAAGTCATAGTATTTTAAGTTCTCAAAGATTTTAACTAAATCTAATCCAGTAAAAGAATTAGTAGGCAGTGCAGCTCAGATTCAATCCCTCCAGCTCCAGTACTTTTTTCGATGTGTCATTTTGTCTCTCTGGGTTTCGGTTTCTGAATGTGTATAATGAATGAATTTAGATTCAATGATATCTAAAATTCCCCTTAGAACTATGATTCTACAACTCTAGGTGCAGACTTATATGATCCCCTAAAGACCTATAAAAGACTTGCAGGCCTCTACAAGTTTCTAACTCAATATACTACCCTAAAAAATTTAGCTTGGGCTTTCTCCCCCTGTTATAACAGCAGTCCTATATTCCAACTACAGCTGTTTTTACTGGAACCCTCTTGCTAGCAGACAGGCTTACACAGCTGTCCTGGAAAAGTGACTCAGCACTGCCAACCACATTCAGTTTGTTCTTTGTTTTTTTGCACAAAGTCAAGTGCATTGTTCTTGGTTCCTGGCCTTGGTCAGAGTCACATATAATCAACATCTGACATGAGGAACTAAAAAAGTAAGCAGCCACACCTAATCCTGGGAAGATCCCGGTGAAAAAGGTGTGCCCTGCACATGGGATGCCTCTCTAGGGCATAAGCAATTTCCTTCTCATTCCCAAAGCTGTGAGCATGCCAGTAATTATCTGGCCATTACTGTCCATCTCAGCAATTTACTCTTTCATTTCACAACCACCTTCCTTTCCATTGTGAGCTATCACATAGTACTTAATAAATCAGTCAATCAGAAAACATTTATTGAGCACTTATCAGCTTCCTAAACATGTTTTATCTCTTTGCATCCTGCTGATGGTAATCAACTTGCTCTCTCCTTTTCACTTTTGCTAGAAAACCAATCACTATGGTTCTACATCTGTCTTAGTTTCTTGTTCAGATATGAATCTGAATTTTTTTTTAATGTTTATAACATCTATAGGAATCAGAGGTCGAAAGAACTTAAAAGTTATTTGGTCCAATTCTCTTTTTATTAGAAGGGAATGGAAGGTTTTTATGTCAAATGCATTCGATCATAAAATTTAAAATGTGTGGAGATTATCTAGTCCAGCAGCAGTTCATACAATGCAATAATCCCCTTTATAGCTGAACAATAATATCTCACATTTATATAGGAGTCACATTTATAAGCACAAAATGTTTTCTTCACAACAATTCTGTGACACAGATTGTACAAATATTATCACTCCCATTTCACACCTTAGGAAACTTAGGCTTCAGAAAAAGAAAATAATTTCCCATTGGTTTCATTAGAAATAAGTGGCAAACACATATATTGTATCTAGGTTATATTGTAACACATGTAAAATATATGGGATTGCCTGTCATCAAGGGGAGGGAGTTGAGGGAGGGAAGGGATAATTTGGAAAAATGAATACAAAGGATAATGTTATAAAAAAATTACTCATGCATATTTAATGTCAAAAATTTATAAATAAAAATTTAAAAAAAAAAAAGAAAGAAGTGGCAAAGCCCAGACTCATAACTTTAGTCCAATGTTTTGTCCATGATACTACAAATGCCTTTCAACATCTCTAACCATAGATCACCCAGACTCTGTTTAACATATCTCCTAAGCTATGTAACAAATTACTTTGCCAAATAGACAATTTTCTGAGAACAAGAGAGGTAAAATGATAAAACATTACCTCTCTGAGACTCAGTTTCCTAATGTGAAAACCAAGATTATTGAACTAGATGCCCTCTTCCAGCTTTAAATCTATGATCCCATTAACATGACAATGAATGGCATTTCCAAATGAGATAACACATATAAGCATCTTACACACTTTAATGTACCATAAAAGCACTACTTTTTATTAGCTATTCAAACTCAAGTCCTTTGATTTTAAATTCATTGCTTTGCTTGTTCTTCTACTCTTATTGCTACCTGGTCAGAATTCAGTTCGAAATATCTTCTATCACCATTTCACTCACCTACTGAGAAATAAAATTGTTGGCAAGGCAAGAAAAGATTTTATGAAATTATCTCCTTTTAGTGGATTGAGACTTTCAGCAGTTGCCTAGATTGTTAAAATGCCACATCATGTCTCAAACCTGTCCCACTGAGTTTTGTGATCAGTACTAGAAGTCATTTCCTCCATATGGCTTAGTGACATGTAATTTACTCCTACTATGATATCACTGCAATTCTCTTTTATTTCTTCTATTTCTACAACATATATATTTATGTTATAAAAGAATACTAAACCACCCATTTTGCCTGGTTTGTTGCTTTTAAATAAGGCCGGTCTTTCTATTGTTATTTTCCAGTCATGAATCTAAGTATAGCAGGTAAATATGACCTATAAGGTTATATTTACCTGCCAACATTAAAATCTCAAGGTCCTTATACCCATAACATCCTAGAATGAAATTTTGTAGAGCATGTGATCCAAGCTGTTAATTTTAGAAACACAGAAAAGGAGCCCAGTGTGACCTTCCCATAGTCGCCTAGGAATAATGTATGTTGAATAGCTAATATTTGGAGACAGGTTTTCTGACCCCACTCTACCACACTGAATTACTCATATTTTAATCATTGATATGTAAACATCATGGCATAAATATATATTTATCTATAAACATATATTATTATATATTTATATAAGCATATATTATTATATATTTACATATAAATATGTTTTAGTAAAATATTTAAAATAATAATTTAAATAATAAATATATTTAAATAATTTAATAAATAACATTTCATTATATGTATATAAATTATACATATGTATGTATACATATACACACAGGTGAATTTATACATGTCCATCCCATGACTTACAACTCCACCAGGAGTGTATTGGGTGTTCACTAAGAACTACCACCTCTGATGTGAGATCTTGAAGCTGTAGCACATGCAGTAGCCACACCCAGGTAAAACCATCTTGGCAGACGGGCTAAACCAGGTTGGGATAACCAACAGGCCTCAAACCTGTCAGTGGGTTAAAGGTATGTCTACCCCAAGCATGTGAAGACTTCTCCTCTTAGAATGGGTGGTGAGAACAATTTATTCCCAGGTTGGTTGTTTTAACTTTTGTCTTGTCACTGGACCTTGATGATTCTGGAAAAGGGAGAGTGTACAACTTTGTCTCACTTAAATTCAGTTCACACACAAATCACACACAAATATCTTCCTATGATATCAATGGTCCTCTTTGAAAACAAAGGACAAGCAACAGCATACATATCCATATACATGTATGTGCCAATCTGTAACTAACAATTTTATTTGCCTTTCATGCATATACAATGGGTTCTTTTAGACAAAGGTCTTTCGCATATATTATCTCAGATTTCTAAGCTTCACAAAAATTGTGTTCTGGAAACTTTTTGTCCAAATTGTCCCATCAACAAGTGCTCAAAAAGCACTTGTTAAATTAAATCAAATATCTTATTTGAGCCTGAAAAGACCATCATCAAATTGGAAAAAAGCACGTCTTATTAACCTATTTTGTAGATTAAAAAAGAGAGGCTTCCTTGTGTCTTGAAACTGTTTCCCAATCAAGCAAATGAAGTTAGTAAATTTTTACTAAGCACCAGACTTGGAATCAAGTCTGAGTTCTGTCTATTAACTAACTAGATGAATATGGATAAGACAATTGACTTTTCTAGTTTCAGTTATTCATCTGTAAAAGGAAGGGCTCAAACTGGATAATAATTAAGGTACATTTCATTTTTGTGATTTGTAATTATACATAACTATTATATGCAAGACATGAATGGAGAGAAGTTTTCAAAAATAATAAAAATATTCCACTGACCTCATTAAATCATCAGTTCTAGGGAAAATAGGAACTGATTTTCCAGGAATCTTCAGGGACAGAGATTTGTAGAGAATTTATTACATCTATCAGTTGATCAACCAGTATTGTAGGCCAGGTACTATACTATAGCCTGCATATACAAAAGCCTATAGTAAATTCCAATGGAGAGAGAATACATGCACAATACAAATATGTTCAAAACACATGGAAAATCAATAAAAGATACTTGAGGACAAAAAATTCTAGTCACTGAGGAGATCAGAACAAGATTTCTTGGTAAAGATTAGCCTCTGAGCTATCCTGAAGAAAAACAAAATTGGAGGAAGTGAGGGTAAGAATATTTTAGGCATGAAGGACAGACAGTGCAAAAGCAGAGATGTGAAGAGCAGCAAGTAGGTCAGTAAAGATGAACAATCAAGTACATAAAGATGAAAATGTGTAAGAAGATCGGAAAGGTAAGATGGAGCAAGATTGTGAAGAACTTTAAATATTCAAAAGAGGGATTTATATTTGATGTTAAAAGTAATATGAAGTTATTGAAAATTAAATAGGGGATTAAGACAGTCAGACCTTTACATCAGTTTGGCAACCGAGTGGAAGATACATTGTAGAAGCTAGAGACTTGGGATATCAAACACAAGGCCATTGCAAAATGCACAGTGAGAGGTGATAAGGATTTGAAATAATGGGTGATCTGTGAGAGATATCATGGAATTAAATGACAAGTTTTGATAATTAATTGAATACCTAATAAAGCAGCTAGATGACTCAGTCCTGGAGTCTAGAGGACCTGAATTCAAATCCAGATTTAGAAACTTAACATTTCCTAACTGTTCCTAGCTGGACAAGTTATTTTACCCCAATCGCCTAACAAAAAAAGAAAGAGGCGATATATGTGATAGCTAGAGTAAGCAGGGATGAGGTATTGAAGACAACACTGAGATTGTGACTGGAAGAGATGAGGAAGTTTGGAGTAAGTGGTTTTGGAGGAAAAGATAATGAGTTCTGCTTTGGAGATGCTGAATTGGAAATGCCTATGGGACATTCAGTTCAATATGTCAAATTGACAAAGGGTGATTTGTGAATTCTTCTAAGAAAAGAGACTAAGGAGGGATGTATAGACTTGAAGTAATCTTCATAGAGATGATAACTGAATCTATGGGAACTGAGGAGATGATAATACAAGAGAGAATGTAGAGAGAAAAGGGCTCAGGAGAGAATCCTGGGAATGCCTTCAGTTAAAGAGGTAGGACACAGATGATGATCCAGTAAAGGAAACAGAGTATGTGATCAAATCAGAAGGTGAAAAGAGCAGAGTAATGAAAACCCAAACCGGCAGGAGGTATTGAGGAAATACCTGGGGACAAGAGGCCAATAGTGTTTTAGAACCATGAAGAGGTCAAGAAGGATAAGGACTGAGAAAAGATCATTGGACTTGTTCTTTAAAAAATGGTTGTGGGGGCACAAATTAGGTCAGGAAATTCCAAACTCTCCAGATTTCTCCCACAAACAAGACAAGATGGTACCTCAGGGTGACTTTAAAGCTATAAAAATGAGCATGAGTTGGAGCAGAACAGTGGTCCTCATGGGCAATCAGAGGAGATCTGAAGAAAAATATCAGGATAGAGATTTGACTTTGTGAAATGTAAACTCCTCCAAGTGAACTAAGCCCAGAAAAAGTAAGCTGGAAGCCATGGAACTTGCTGGGTTGGGAGGTAACCTTGGCCCCAGACCCAGGAATTTTCACCTCCAAGACAATATGGGTAAAAAGGTGTATCAGTAGAGAAAGACTGAGGGGATCTCAGCTGATATGGAACTCCAGGCCCAGATGTGCTGTCTAGATGTGGCCCTAAATGAAAAGGAACCAGCACATGCAAAAGCGGTAGGGCAGGGACACTGCTGGCTGTGAATATTTACAGGCAGAGTTCTTGTTTTCAGTTCAAGGGCAGAGGGGAGAACTGAAGGAAGACTTGAGGTCAAAGGCATCATGCTCCACAACCAGGACTAGAGGTATTTGCACTAACAAACTTTTATTTTTAAAAAATAAGCAAGCAAAAGAGAAAGAATCCAACCACAAAAAGTTACTAGAGGAATAATAGAAAAGATTGATGTTCATCTTCAGAGAAGGATACTGAAACAAAAAAAAAAAAACCTCTTCTACACCAAAAAGTAATATCAAATAGTCATCATTTGCCCAAAAGAATTTATAAACTTAAGGAAGATTTTTAAAAATCAAATAAGATTGAAAAAAAAATAGAAATAAAACAAGGGCAATCCAAGAAAAACAAGATTATGAAAAAAAGTCAACCCCCTAGAAAAGGCGATCCAGAGACTTAAGAAAAAAAAATTACTCTTTGAAAATTAGAATTGGTCCAATAGACTTGGGATGGAAAATGCCATCTGAATCCAGAAAGATAACTATGGATAATGAATGTGTATTGAAGCATAGTATTTTCATTTTTTTTTTTATTTGTTTGCTTGCTTTTCTCCCTTTGGTTTTCTCTCTTTTGGTCTATTTTTTCTTGCACAACATGATAAATGTGGAAATATGTTTAAAAGGATTGTACATATTTAACCTGTATCAGATTGCTTGATGTCTTGGGGAGGAGAGAAGTAAGGGAGGAAGGGAGAAAATTTTGGAACACAAAGTCTTATAAAATTAACGTTGAAAGCTATCATATGTATTTGGAAAAATAAAGTACTATCCTTTTCTGAAAATTAGAATTGAACAAGGGGAAGCCAATGAAGTTATAAGAAACCAAGAAATAATAAAACAAAATACTGTGCTACCTCAGCACTCATCAATTTCATCAAATTCAGTACATCTCAATGATAAAAACAAATGCTTCAGCACTTGACACTTACTGGGCATTCATCACACTATGATTGTTGCCTTGGTTGAGCAACAGGAGTGTGAAGTTACCCAGACTTGCTGCCTAGCTCTCACTGCTTATTATTGCCCTGGACAATTCCTCCCTAGGGAAAACAGTAATGAGCAAGACTGTCAGACTGGAGCCCAAGATGCTGAAGTGATGCATTTTTACCACACAGTTTTTGGGGCAGTTCCTGCAGGATGGTATGGCTATAGCACATACTCTCCCTGTTCCAACAGTAGTACTGGAAGGGGCACAGCGCTGCCAGTGTGCTCAGCAGGAGCAGAAGTAACAGCAGTGGTGCAAGAAGCAGCAGAAAACCCAGATAGCCCCAAGTCTGGGTGGTGGGGCTCCCACTCCACATCCAGGAGCCCTGCCTTCAGGGTAGGAAGCTAAGACAGTGTTGGATGGGGGAAGAGCATAAAAGTCATGATTCCTCTCAGAAAGTAAGTTGGGTCAAGAAAGGAAGAACTAGGCTGGCTTGTTTTTCTCCAGTTGGAAACTCCACTTGCCCTTTTGGCAAGTTAGACTATTTAAAGTAACTAGAGAGTAGAAGGTTAGGACTATTGCTATGATATAATACATGAGTTAATGAATTTAGAAAAATATGGAAAGACTTGGACTTAAGAAGGAAGATGTTAATCATCTTCAGAGAAATAGAGAACAAGCATAGTACAATCTTACATAAATGCATATATGTATATATGTATGATTACAGTTATCTGTGTATATGTATGTATTGTATAAATATATAAATATATAGTTACATAAATATTTCCATGCTTAATTGTAGTCTTCTAAGGTAGTGAAAAGGGATTAAAAAAGAATAAAGTAAGAAAAACATAGCAGAGAACAAAACAGAGCCTTCAAGGAAGCAAAGAAAATATGGATAGCTCTAAACACAATGTGTAATATTTATTAAATGGACTTTCTTGAAATGGAAATCTATTGCTTTATATTTTGAATCCTTTCTTATGTTCTAATGTGCATATGGTGATTTTTTTCACCTTTTTCTATTTTGCATTTAAGTTTAAATAAATAGCTAATAAAAGAAATGGTTGGTAACTTTGGAGAGAGCAATGACAAAATCAGAAGTCAATTTGCAGAGATTTTAGCAGAAAATGATAGTTCACCTTTTGTTGTCGTTTGCTTGCTTGTTTTTTTTTCTTTCTCATTTTTTCCCTTTTTTTTTTTTCTTGTGCAGCATGATGGAAATACATTTTAAAAAAATGCACATTTAACCTAAATTGGATTATTTGCTCTCTAGGGGAGAAACATAAGGTTTTGCAAGGGTGAATGTTAAAAACTATTTTTGCATCTATTTTGAAAAATAAAAAATTATTATTATCAAAAAATAAATTAAATTTTAAAAAGAAGAAAAGGATAGAAAAGGAAATGGAGACAACCCATCATAATGGAAGAAGTAAACAGAATTGGAGTGGGATTTTATAGAAGTAGAACTGAGGTAAATGGGGTTTAGGTAGCAGCACTGTTTGTTCTTTAACTTTGATTCACTATCACATAGTATGGGAAAGCAAAAGAGAATGGGTAAATTGATTATTAGGGAATGGGTTCATGCAGAATATTACTGGATGAGAAAAACTCTCCTGATGAAAATAGGTAGATAAAGTGTTTGAAGTTTTTTCTTGGGAAAGTTTTATAGTAGAGTTTTGGAGTTGTATAGTTCCACGGATAAAACCCTGAACCTAGAATCAGGAAGTTGAGTTATTTTTCAGTCCCATCCAAATCTTTGTAATACCATTTTGGCTTTTCTTGGCAAAGATACTGGAATGGTTTGCCACTGCCTTCTCCAGTTCATTTTGCAAATGAGGAAACTGAGGCAAACAGGGTTAAGTGACTTGCCCAGAGTCACAGTTTCTAAGTGTCTGAGGCCAGATTTGAACTCAGGAAGATGAATCTTCTTGACTCCAGACCTCACATTCTGTGCACTATAGTGCCATCTAGAGAACCAGAGTCAGGAAGACTTAAATCTTCTAATCTAATCTCTGTTTACCTCAGTTTCCCCTACTGAAAAATGGAAATGATCACAGTACCCACCTCATAGGATTGTTGTTAGAATCTTAGCACAATTCTTAGTATGTACTATGTAAGCGTTTATTCCTTTCTCTTTATATATCATAGATATATCATCACTAAATTACAATGACATAAAAGTGAAAGTTAAAGAGTACTGAAGCATCAATAGATCTCTATAAAAAGTCTCTCTTCTGCCAATTATTATCTTCTTTCAATTTGCCAGCTGTGAGAAGAACTCAAAAGTTTCCCAGAAAATTTCTCTGGTAGAGTGGAAATTTTTAATTCAGTGATTCTCTATCACCTTCCCCAAGTCCTTAATAACCTACCTTTCCCTCTTTTCGGTTTTAGGCTTTTAGCAGGGATATATTTATATATACACACACACACATATATATATACATACACCACAGCAATATTCCAACCTTCTACTCTCTAATTATTTTAAATAGTCTAAAATTTTGATTAATATGGCTGATATATAGAGCATTTCCCCATTTTTATCTTTTGATTAAATCTATTTTAGCTTTAACTTTGCTTGAGATCATACTCCTTGCTTTTTTTTTTTACCTAATGAATTCTATTTCTGATATTTATTATTATGTTTGTGTGCATCTCCTATTTTACTTCTACCTGCTAATTAACCTACCCCACCACCCTCCTAGAATCCTTGTCTTATCCTCTCCCCTCTCCCTTTCTCCTTACCCCCTTGTTTCTATCTGAATGTAGAGCAAGACTTTTATAGTCTTCCTTACTTGTCCATGTACACAATATTCCATATTCCAGTTCTGGGCATTTTCACTTCATACCTGGAATTCTTTCCCTCTTCATCTCTGTTTGTCCCTGACACCTCTGGTTTCTTTGGAGACTCAGTTATAATCCAACCTTCTATGAGACATTTTTCTATATCTTCCATAATGCTAATTATTATTTGCATATTTTGCCTGTTAGATTGTGAACTACTGTAAATCAGGGGCTGTTTTTTACTTTCTTTGTATTCCCATTATGAGCCTGGCACATGGTAAACACTTAAGAAATCTTGACTTGACTTGGAACCAAAGGATTAGAATTCAATCCCTATTTTACCAGTTATTGTTCAGTTCCTTAAGTTGTGGTTTGTGACCCCATTTGGGGTCTCCTCACTAACTGTTATAGGAGTTGCAAAATTATGGTTTATTATCAGTCACTGATTTGTATACCTATTTTATATGCCTACATACCCAGGATTACATAAAAATTTCTCTGGTGAAAAGTGGAAAAAGTTTTTTTTTAATAATATATGCAAAGATATTTTTCAACATTTACCTTTGCAAAATCTTGTGTTCCAAATTTTCTCCCCTCCCTTTCCCCCACCCCTAGAAAGCAAATATCCAATATATGTTAAACATGTACAAATTTTCTATATCTATTTCCACATTCATCATGCTGCACATGCAAAATCAGATCAAAAATGAGAAAGAAAAGAAAGCAAACAGATGATAACAAAAAAGGTGAAAAATTCAGTCCCCACAGTCTTCCCTCTGGAAGCAGATGGCTCTCTCCATCTTAAGTCCACCAAAATTTTTCGCCTCATTGTTGAAAATAGCCTTGTCCATTAGAGCTGATCATCACATAATCTTCTTGTTCCTCTGTACAACGTTCTCCTGGTCCTACTCACTTCACTTAGCATCATCAGTTCATATAAGAATCTCCAGACTCTTTTGAAATCTCCTACAGATTGTTTCTTATAGAACAATAATATTCCATAACTTTCATATGCTGTAACTTGTTCAACCATCCCGTAACTGATGGGCATCCATTCAGTTTCCAATTCCTTGTCACCACAAAAAGAGCTGATACAAATATTTTTGCACATGTGGATCCCTTCCTCTTTTTTATGATCTCCTTGGTATATAGACCCAGTAGAGATATATTGGATTGAAGGATTTGCACAGTTTGAAAGCTGTGAGTGGAAAATGTTTAAGAAGAAGCTATCAGAAAACTATTTCAACTCTTTGCATCTCAGTTGTAAAATAAAGGGTTTAGATAAACTCTTATACCTCTTCTTGATTTAAATAGCTATGAGGCAGAAGTAGCAGAAAGCAATACTTATGTTACATCAAAGCTTCATAGATTTAAAGGTACAAGAGACTTATTTCTTCCTTAACTCTATAGATTAAAAAACTGATACCAGTGGAGTGTGGAAAGGAGGAGGAGATGACATAGCACACTTTTATACTTAATTTGAATTAAATAGCACACTTAATTAACATTTTTTTCATTACTTTCTTAAGTCTAGACATTCAACAAAATGATAAAGCAACTCCCAATCAACAAAAATTTAACCATCATCAGTAATCAACTAGTAGATGGCAATACCAGGATTCAAACCCAGCTCTGACTCTCTTGGTTTTAAGTCTAATGCTCATTCTACAAAACTATTGGAACTGAGCAAAGATTGCTTGACTTGGATTGATCTGATTGACTGAGCTTGTGCTCCAAGATGGAGAAAGAGAATTTCAACTCCCTGCATTTGTGGTGATGTTTGATTTCTCCTGGTCTCACTGTGGAAATAACTCTGCTCATGACTTATTTACCATATTCCTGGTGGCTCCAGATTGCATTGGTTTTAAGTATAGGGCTCAATTTAACTGCTGCTAATGGCTGAGACAATCTGTACTTTTTTGTTTTTGTCTTGCTGTAGCGCAAGGCACCCAAGTGAAAACGTTAAAAGATGCAAATAAATTATTGAAAGCTGATCTCCTTACCACTGTTAAATCTTTTTTCTTATTTACCTATTTTGTTAAACTCTCCAAGTCATTCTTCATTTTCCTCCTATCCTCATTTGGAACCAGAAGCAAATATGATGAATAAGCAATTGGAGCTTCACTCAGGATATTTAAATATTAAGTGCAAATGACAGAGAATTTCTTGGGCATGAGTCAACTTGGAGGGGGATGGGAGAAAAGAAGAGCTGGCCAATTTAGCATTATTTCTTTTTGAAATAGAATCATATTGAGATAGTTGAACTAGAGATAGGAGAGTCAGGGTTATATAATATGAAAAGAGCTAGAAGGTATCTAATGTAGGGAAATTGAGACCCTGAGAGGTTAAGGGACTTGACCAGGGTCATACAGTAATTTATATGAGGTAGGATTAGAACAAGTTCTTCTTGGATCCACATCCAGCACTATTCACTATGCCATGCACTTGGACATGGTTTTTGTCATAGTTTCCATGTCCTCTCTGAGTTTGCTGCAGATCTTTGTCTAGTCATTGGGGATCCCTTACCTTAGCCCTGCCATGAGGTCTTGGTACAAACCACCAACTTGTCATAACCAGGCCCCCTCAAACCATCAGCCTCCTAATAGTCTGTTCAATCTCTCTCATTTGGTACAGGCTGACATTAAGTATAGTCATCAGTTTCTGATGAGAGATGAGGCAGGATTCAGGGATGCAAGTTTGGATCAGGGTGGGCCAAACAGAATGAGGTTAACTCTTTAGCTAAAGAGAATAGGGGGTCAAACAATGAACTGATGGGAAGATCCTACTGAAACCAAGGGCTTGGCTTTGATTGCTTGACAAATAGGATCTAGTTCCCATGGTAGAGTGGTTGGCCCAGCTTAAAGATCCTAAAAATTCTGAAGTGGTTCTCTAATAGCCAGGCTTCTCAGCAAACAGGCAAGTTTCCAAAAATGAATCTTCAAAAGGGGTTGTAGAACTGATCCATTAGTGTCTTTACTGGGTCTGTGACCCAAAGTGGTCATAAAAGAGGGAAAAGGATCCACATGTGCACAAATGTTTGTGGTAGCCCTTTTTGTAGTGGCAAGAAACTGGAAACTGAGTGCCCATTAGCTGGAGAATGGCTGAGCAATTATGATATATGAATGTTATGCAATATTATTGTTCTGTAAGAAATGTTGAGTTGACTGATTTCGAAAAGCTCAAAAAGAATTACATGAACTAATGCTCAGTGAAACGAGCATAACCAGGAAGACATTATATATAGAAACAGCAAGATTATGTGATAATCAACTGATTGATTTAATTCTTCTCAGCGATGTGGTGATCCAGGACAATTCCAGTAGACTTGGGATAGAAGATGCCATCCACATCCAGAGAGAGAACTATAGAGACAACGTGAAATTATATTTTCACTCTTTTTATTGTTTACTTTTCCTTTTTCATGGTTTTCCCCTTTTGTTCTGATTTTTCTTTCACAAAATGACCAATATGGAAATATATTAAAAATCTTACATATATAACACACACACACACACACACACACACACACACACACACACACACATATATTTATGTACGTATGTAACCTAGATCAGATTGCTTGCTGTCTTGGGTAAGTGAAGGAAGAGGAGAGAGGAAGAAAAAGGATATGAAACATCAAATCTTGAGATGAAAGTTGAAAATTATCTTTACATGTAGTTGGAAAAAATAAAATACTATTGAATTCAAAAAAACTGTGCTATGTATAATAATGATTAAAAACAAAAAAACCAATAAAATAAGTATATATAAATAGAAGGTCATTTAAGAACAAACAAACAGAAATGGACCATCCCAGATGTATTCCTGTCCTGAAAAAGGTAGTATCTTTGTTTACTTAAGGACAACAACCCTTACAAGTTGCCTTTATTTTTGTGATATTCTTAAAAGCAACACTGAGTGCTATAAAAAGAAATGCCAAAGGGTTTTTCAACCATAAAAGAATAAAAATAGGTGACATTTATATGGGGCTTTCAGGTTTGCAAAAGCACTTTACAGATATTAGCTCATTGGAGCCTTCTAACAACCTTGTGAGAAAAGTGACACAATAGGTATTATTATCTCCATTTTACAGATGAGGAAGCTGAGGCTGAGAGAGATTAAAAGATTTGCCTTTCATCACATAGTAACAGAATATTTGAACCCAGGCCTAATTTCAAATTCATCACTCCAATTAATACACTATAATACTTCTGTGAAAAGTGGACTGCTTTGGTTCATTTGTTACCCCAAATTTAGGAAACTTTCCCCTCCAGGCATATAAATCAGAAGTATATACTTTTAATCATATGTACATTAGAGCAGATCCTGTGATTTACATGTGATCAGATAACCATGTCATTCAACTGCCAAGAATTTCATTCCCTCCCCCCTCTCTAAGATTTTGTTATTTGAAAGAGCTTTATTTGACTTTTAAAAATTCAGATCACATGTTATTCACTGGATGTCTATCATCCTTCTATCATTTGATAAACTCATTCCTTAATCTTCTACTCAAAAAATTTCACCTAATCCCATACTTCTAGCTTTGGGTTTGTTTTTTTTCACCCCTTTCCTTAAATATGTCACAATCCATTTTATTGTACTATTATCAGAAAGCTCTTAGAAATTTCAACCACCAGTTCCCATACCACTGACTCCTGATAAATCTGTAATGGACTGTACAATTAAGTTAAATGCCTTTAATTTTATCTAGGGCTCTTTCATTAAAATGCCTTGTCAAATGGAAAATAACTCATTGTCCCAAATTGGAGTGGAGATTGGGAGGAGATATACCATGTATCCAGAGACCGAGAAACAACTAACAACTGGAGAGATCAAGAAAAGCCTCCCTTTAGTAGGAAGCGTTATTTGATCTATGCTGTAAGAAAATATACAAAGAGATGTAGGTTCAGAACAATATTTATGTAACTATATAAGAGAATGTATTCAATGACAACAGCAAATCCAGTAATGTGCATATACAAGAAAAAGAGATCAAAAGGGGATTTGTTATTCTTTTTTTATTATTATAACTTTTTATTGACAGAACATATGCATGGGTAATTTTTTACAACATTATCCCTTGCACTCACATCTGTTCCGATTTTTCCCTTCCCTTCCTCCATCCCCTCCCCTAGATGGCAGGCAGTCTCATACATGTTAAATGTGTTATAGTATATCCTAGATACAATATATATGTGTAGAACTGAACAGTTCTCTTGTTGCACAGGGAGAATTGGATTCAGAAGGCAAAAATAACCTGGGAAGAAAAACAAAAACAAAAATGCAAGATTTGTTATTCTTTTGGCAAAGTAAAATAATAAATAAAAAGTACAATAATAATGTTGCTATTTGGTCATTTAGTCTCTTCTGCTTCCTTATGACCCTATTTGGGATTTTCTTAGCAAAGATACTGGAGTAGTTCACATTCCTTCTCTAGTTCATTTTACAGATGAGGAAACTGAGGAAAACAGCATTAAGTGACTTTCTCACAACTAGCACATGTCTGAGATTGGATTTGAACTTAAGTCATCTTCCTGATTCCAGGTCTAACATTCTATCCATTGTGCCACCTAGCTATAGAACCCAGTATGACCTAGGTACTGTGTTGAGTGCTTTACAAATATTTGATTCTCAACAACTCTGAAGGTAGATGCAATTATTATTCCAGTTTGATAATTGTGGAAACTGACTTCTCCAGAGTTATAGAACTAGTAAGTGTTGGAGGCCGGATTTTTTCATCTTTGTAACACAAGGATCTGATTCAGTGGTCTGCACATTATAGTCCTATAGTAAATGTTTGTATAATTGAACTTCTGTTTCTTTTTTCTGCTGGCACAATATTATTTATTTACATTCATCAGGCCCAAACACACAAATGTTTTATTTCACAATATTGAATTACTTACACCAACAGAAATAGATCATTCTAAGATTAGGGAGCTATATCCTGGGTGGGTAGATATCTGGGCATGTAGAAGTAAATGACCTTCTCTTAAAAATTAATGAAATAAAATATAGGATTTATTTTAATTATATTCCATTTTTCCAAATATATGAAAAGATAGTTTTCAGTATTCACTATTTCACTTCCGCAAAACCTTGTGTTCCAAATTTTTCTTTGTCTCCTGCTCCCTGCCTCCTCCCCAAGACAGCAAACAATCTAACATAGGTTGAACATGTACAATTCTTCTAAACATACTTCCATATTCATCATGCTGCACACAAGAAAAATCAGATCAAAAGGGAAAAAACACAAAAAAGAAGAAAAAAAGCAAGCAAACAATAACAACAGCAACAAAAAAGATGAAAAGACTATGCATTAAGTCTCCATAGTTCTCTCTCTTGGATGTGAATGACACTTTCCATCACAAGTCTATGGGAACTGCCTTGAATCACTTCATTGTTGAAAAGAGCCAAGTCCATCACAGTTGATCATCACATAGTCTTGTTGCTACTATGTATAATGTCCTCTTGGTTCTGCTCACTTAGCTTCAGTTCATGTAAGTCTTCCCAAGCTTTTCTGAAATCAGTTTGCTCATCTCAAAAGGAACAGTTTTTGATCACATAAATTTAAAATGTTTTCACATAAACAAAAATTAGAAACAAAACAATTAAGAAAAAAACAAAAAAACAAAAAAAACAACTTTGCAGCCAGTTCTCTGATACCCAGGTCACATATCTAAGATATATAAGGAACTGATTCAAATATATAAGAATAAGAACCCTTCCCTAACAGAAAAAATAGTCAAAAGCTTTGAGTAGATAGTTTCTAAGAATGAAACCCAAATTATCAATAACATGAAAAATTCTCTAAATCACTAATAGAGAAATGCAAATTAAAGTAACTCTGAGGCACAATCTTGTAACCATTAGATTGGTGAAAATGACAGTTGTTGAAGAAATTTCGAGAAGACAGGAATACTGGTTCATTTTTTGATGTAGTTTTGAATTAGCCCAGCCATTCCGGGAACACACTTTGGGACTGTGGCCCAAAAGTTAAAACCACCCATTGATACAACAATACTCATAATAAAACTTTTTGTTGTCACAAAGAACTAGATACTAAAATTTTCATTAATTGAGAACTAGCTTAATAAATTATGCTATATGAATGTGATGGAATATTATTGTCCCATATGAAATTATGAAAGGGACAATTCTGTACAAACCAAGAAAGACCTGTATGAACTTAGGAATAATGAAGTGAGCAGAACAAGAATACATTATATAATAATTTGTTGTTGTGTCTGACTCTTTACGACCCTATTTGAGATTTTCTTAGCAAAGATATCACCTTTTCTTCTCCAGCACATTTTACAGATTAGGAACTGAGGCAAACAGGGTAAAGTAACTTGTCCATGGTCACACATCTGGTAAAATTCTGAGGTCAGATTTGAATTCACAAAGATGAGTTTTTCTGACTCCAAGTCCTGCTCTCTATTCACCTATTCCTCTAGCTGTCGCTATATAATAATTACAGTGTTGTAAAAAAACAAACTACCATGAAAACTTAAAAACTCTGATCAACCCAATGACCAACTCTGATTCCAGTGTACCAGTGATGAAATATACTATCCACTTCTTGATAGAGAAGTAATAGAATCAAGATATTAAGTGAGATTTACATTTTCAAACCTGATTGATATGGGAATTTATGTTGCTTGACTATACATGTTTATTCCAAAGAATTTTATTTTCTTTTATTTTTTCAATGGGAGTGAGAGAGATTGTTAAGAAATAAAGAAAGAAAAAGAAAAAGAAAAAAGGAAAGAAGAATTTTTTAAAAAGAAGAGGGGATAATTGAAGCATCTTCTTTTTATAAAAATGCACAGAAGAGAACAGAAGAAAGACCAAGAGCAAAACAACTTTAAAAGTTACCTGTGGAACTCTTTGAACATGTATACATATATTGTATTTAATTTATACTTTAACATATTTAACATGTATTAGTCAACCTGCCATCTGAGGGGAGGGGGAAGGAGGGGAAAAATTAGAACAAAATGTTTGGCAATTGTCAATGTTATAAAATTACCCATGCATATATCTGGTAAATAAAAACTATTAAAAAAAATTATCCCATCTGATTAGCAGATGAAGAAACTCAGAAGGAAAGTGACTTGTCCAAGCTCGTTAACTTAGTATCAAGGCTGGAATTCAAACCCATGTCTTCTGATTGTAAGTTAAATATACTTTCTATTGCTTCTTCTCAAAAAAAAAAAAAAAAAAAAGTTGCCTGTAGAGAGAAAAACCAAACCTATCCATAATAAAGATTCATGGTTTTATGTTCAATCCGCCTTTTATATTTTCTATATGGAAATGCTCATTTTGTTTTGTGTTTTTTACAATTCAGAATAAAAACCCTAACTTTAAAAAAATGTAATGAACTGTTACTCAAGAGTTTTCTTTATTATTATTATTAATTTTATAATTATAAATTTTTGACAGTACATATGCATGAGTAATTTTTTTCTTTATAACATTATCCCTTGTATTCATTTTTCCAAATTTTTCCCTCGCTCCCTCTACTCAAGAGTTTTCAAGGATGCACATTCAAGTATACGCCAAGGATTTTGGAGCTTTAAGATAGAGACATATACAGTATTACAACATTCATCTAATTATGACAATTAAATTGATGAAAGTTCAAGAGGATTTCCTCTGTCAAAATAACCTCCTGGGAACTCTAGGAACTCTAGAAACTCTTCAACATTCATTTACTAAATTTCTTTGAGAGATTACAAGATGCTAGATACTGTACAGGAGAGAATTTTGCCTAGTAAGATAAGATAAAGAACAATTATACAAATTAGTGAAAGTACATCAAACCAGGCACAAACCTAAAGCCATGAGAGTTCAAAAGAAGGAGATATTTCTTTCTACCCCAATTATTCAAAGGGATATTCCAAGGCAAGGAAACAATAAAAGAAAATGCATAAGGGTAATTAAATGTCAGGATATTGAGAAATGTCTTGAAGTCTAAATAGGCTAGATCATGGATCATATGAAAGAATAAAGGACCTAAGGATAATAACATAGGATAGGAATAGATCAAGGCTGGCCTTGAATGCCAGATTAAAGGAACTTAAATTTTATTTAGTAAGCAATGGGAAGGCAGTGATTTGAGTCCCAACTATATGACTTATCAGATAAAGAACAAAAAGATCATCTTACATTTTTGGACCTCTCTTTCTTTTCTGTAAAATGAGGGTAACCACACTTAGAATTGTAACAAACATTTTAAGACGACACTGTGACCTAGGTACAAGAAGTTTGGTTATCTCCATTTTATAGAAGAGAAAAAGAAGATTCTAAAGGCCATGTGTCAAACATCATCCAGATAATAAATGACTGATTTGGACCTAAAATCTTCAATAGCTCACTATTGCTTACAAAATAAAATTCAAGTTCCATAGCTTAACATTAAAGGTCCCTCCCACCTCCTGTGACACCTCCAATCTACTTTTTTCGGCCTTATCTCCCACAATTCTTCTTCATACATCCTGTGCTCCAATCAAACTTGTAGCTATGTTTCCAAACTTCCCCTACTTTATTCCTTCTAGGCTTAATTTCACTTTTTGTACTATTGAATGGGGTTGATAGTACTCTGTGGTATGTTGCTCCCTCTAGTGGTTGACAAGAAAAAATAGCCAAAATCTCATCAATAAATAGGCTCTCATTTTCTCCTAAAAATTAGGGTTTTCATTTTATATTGACTTTTTATTTTTACAAAGCAAGGTTAAATTTCTCAGTTACTTCCCTTCTAATGGGATTTTTCATATAATGAGAAATATGAGAAAACTCTTGACTACATAAAGCTAATCTAAATTGGGTATATGCTACTCCAAAAGGATGTTTTTCTGTACTCTAATTTTTAATTTTTTTCTTACAATCATCTATAAAATCTATGAAGATTTTAGAGGTAAAAACTCTAGGGGCAGACACATAGCAAAGTGGATAGAACACCGAAGCTGGAGTCAGGAAAATGAGTTCAAATAGATCTCAGGCATATTTTAGCTGTGTGACCTTGAGCATGACTTGCAAATAACTTAACCTTGTTTGCCTCCATTTTCCCCCTCTATAAAATGAGTTGGAGAAGAAAATGGAAAACTATTCCTTCTTGATCCGATTTTTCTTGTGCTGCAAGATAACTATAAATATGTATACATATATTTTAACATATTTAACATGTCCAATCTAGGAAGTAGATGGGGTGGAGGGGATAATTTCGAACACAAGGCTTAGCAAGAGTCAATGCTGAAAAATCACCCATGCATATGTTTTGTAAATAAAAAGCTTTAATAAGAAAAATTAAAGAAAATGGAAACCTACTCTAGAATCTTTGCCAAATAAACTCAAAAAGAGTCATGAAGAATCAGCAACATACCAAAGAAAACTACAAAACTCCTTTCAACAGTACTGAAATGGCATAGTGACATTATATGGAAATTTATGAAACAATTGAACAGCAATTATAGTCTATGAAAAAAAGAAATTTCCTCCTGTTATGGAAACACAAAACACAATTAGCAATTAGTCTGTTTCATTTGATACAACTATCTGGCATCAATACATCATATATTTCCATAATGAATATAGATATTCGTGTAAACTTGCAGTTTACAAAATGTTTTACATTCATTGTCTCATTGGATCCCAACAGCACTTAACACCGGACCTGGTTCTTAATTAATATGTATTGATTAACCGAATGAAATAGAAATGTAGTCTGTTTACCTATCTGATATGTCAAAAATGTTCTAAAGACAATGAAAACATGGGATTTCTCAAAGTTTCTTTACTATCCATATTAAAGGTTTGATCTAACTCTTCAAAATAGTTTTTTGGTTGTTCAGTTGTTTTTTAGTCATGATTCTTTATGACCCTATTTGGGGTTTTGTTGGCAAAGATACTGGGATGGTTTGCTATTCCTTTCTCCAGCTCATGTTAAAGATGAGGAAACTGAGGCAACCAAGGTTAATTGACTTGCCCAGGATCACATAACTAGTAAGTGTCTGAGGCCAGTTTAAACTCAGGAAACTGAGTCCTCTTGACTTCAAACCTTACTCTCTCTTCACTGAGCCACCTCGCTGCCCACACAATTGAGGAAACTAATTCCCAGAGAAAATTTGCCCAAGATTAGACAATGTGTTAATGCCAGAGCCAAGAGCTAGAAGTTCTGTAGGAGAGAAGAGCTCCTAAGTGAGATCACTCTTGTTTTGATTCTTAATTATCAATGCTGGTAATAAGGTCCAACTGAATAATTCTATTAAGATATCTATGCTAATTTCCTTTACTTTTAACCATTAAATTAATCTTTTGTAATGGTTTGTTTTGTTTTATTTTTTGGCTGGATAGAATTCCAAGGAAAATAGAGTTTCTAAAGGCTGGCAAATATTAATTAATTTTGTTTATCTTAACTCCTTCAATCAAAGTTGTTATTTTATCAAGTGTAAAAATGTGAAAGTGATACCTTGCACACAGTCAGAACTTAAATATTTGTCAGATAAAGTGGGAACACGTATGCCTTAATACTTCATGAAAGGCCGATACAAGTTAAGAAATCTGTTCCCTCATTTATAAAACAAAAAACATAAAACTGATGAAAAATCCTACCTACATCACAGAGGGCTGTTGAGAGACTCCCACAGGCAAAAGTAAGGGCTCTTTAAAGTTTGAAAGGACCCCTGATGATTAAGCGCAAACACTGGTAACAGATTACTGTCTCCCACCAAGTCATTACCTAATGGCAAACATCAGTCATCAATGGAGTTCTGATTGGTGGTTCTATAAATTTGAGATCACAAGTCAGAATGGCCAATGAAATATGATTTTTCATGCTTCTTGCTCTGGGTTTATATAAATTTTTTATTTCCTTAAAATTTTACTACTATCTGGAACTAGCAGCCTTGTTTAATTTTGGCTTTCACCAGAGTGAAGTGAAATATGAGAACCCTGTGAGTTCCTCCTCTAGCAACTCAGAATTTTAGGAAGAGTTTTCATCTACCTTCTGCTTAATGTATGACTAAATGATGACTAATGACTATATAGTGTGTCGAGATGAAAATTTGAAGGAAATTACTTGATTAACTGAAGGTAATTCATACTACATCTATAGTATATACTCACTGGTGAGTGTTCAATAAAAGTGCCAAATAAGTCTCTGCTCTGTAGTAGGAGCAGTAGGAGCATCCTTAAAATAGGTGGGGATATTAATTAAAAAAAAAAATTTGAGCCCTTCCCTCAAGAAGCTTACATTCTATCAACTTGTATATGCAAAAGTATTAACAAAATAAATACAATTAAATAAGAAAGAAGTTTAGGGAGGAAATACACTAGCAGTTAGGGAATCAGGAAAGGCATTAAATAGAAAGTAGGGCTTGTCCTATCTCTTGCCACGGAATCCAGATGGTTCTGGAGGGGAAAGTAAGGCAAGTGACCTTGCACAGCTCTCCTTCACTTCAGTCCACTTCACTTGCACATGATGGCATCACCTCCCTGATGCCATGGTCCTCTCCCAGAATGAAGGATAAATAACAACAATAAGGAAGCAAAGGAGTCTTTGAGGGAAAGGTAAGGAGTGAGAACATTCTAGGCATGAGGAACATCTAGGGTAAAGACAAGAAGATAAAGAATAGCAAAAAAAATGGCATGACAATTGTAGTGATTGGGAAGTCATTTTTTTTTCTCTTTTTTAAAATTAATTTTATAATTATAATATTTTTTGACAGTATATATGCATAGATAATTTTTTACAACATTATCCCTTGTACTCCCTTCTGTTCAGAATTTTTCCTCTCCTTCCCTCCACCCCCTCCCCTAGATGGCAGGCATTCCCATACATATTAAATATGTTATAGTATATCCCAGGTACAATATATATGTGCAGTATCGAATTTTGTTGTTGTTGTTGTTGCAAAGGAAGAATTGGATTCGGAAGGTAAAAATAACCTGGGGAGAAAAACAAAAAAATGCAAACAGTTTACATTCATTTCCCAGTGTTCCTTCTCTGGGTGTAGCTGATTCTGTCCATCATTGATCAATTGGAATTGGATTAGCTCTTCTCTATGTTGAAGATATCCAGGAAGTCATGTTTTAATCAAGCTGGAAAGATAGGTCGGGATCAGGTGTGAACAGTTTTAAAAGCCAGAGTTTGTATGCAGTCCTAGAGAAAGTAGGGAACAATTGAAATTTATTAACAGAATGTGATATGATCAGACATGAGCTAAAGGAAAATTGCTCTAGTAGTTATCTTAGCAATGGGTTAGAATAGAATGAGATGTTAGGTAGGGATACTAATTAGGAGGTCATTTCAGTAGTTCAGATGAGAGGTACTAAAAAGCTGAAGTAATATGAGATGATGCAAGAGAAGTTTTTGGGTAGAAATAGAAAGGTCTGGCAATAGACTGGATACTTAGAATAAGAAAGAGAGTGAGGAGATCAGGATAATGCCAAAGTTTCGAACCTTCAATTCTGGACAAAGGGAGTCTTGGAAGAAGGGTGGGCTGAGGGCAAAGATAATAAATTCCATTTTAAGCACCTTGAGTTTAGGATGTCAATATGATAGCTTGTCTGAAATGCTCAGTAATAAGTTGGTAATACAAGATTAGGGCTGAATATATGAATTCAGAACTCATCTGCATAGAGATAGTAATTGATTCTAGGGGTGATGAGTTCACCAGTTGAGAGAATATAAAGAGAAAAGAGGGCCCACAAAGGAGTAGGTCTGTTGAAATTACAGGTGGAGACAGACTCTCCCCATACCAGGCCACCAAAATGATGGGGTTATCCACGAAAATGATGGGGTATGAGGCGATACTCCAAAAGTATGTTGTGGTTACAGGCCAGTGCTGCAAGCTGTCTCAAAAGAATTTGTAGACATACACATCCTCCACCTAAAAGGGTAAAGATTTTGTTACTCTGCTAAGAGCCAGGTCCCATAAGGAATTTTAGTAAGGAAAGGGATTTTTAGCAATTAATTAGGGGGAAGACAAGTTCCCTACAAATAACCAAGAGAAAGGGACCATTAAGGGAAAGATGCAGTGAGGTGAGATGATGTCAATGGATTAAATTCTTAAAGAAGTTTAGCCATAACAAGGAGTATCCCATTGACTGGGGGTGGTAAATTCACTGAGAAGTTTAAGGAGGATATGTTTTGTTTTGTTTTTTGTTTGTTTGTTTTGTTTTATTTTGTTTTTACTGAGGCAAATGGAGTTAAGTGACTTGCCCAAGGTCACACAAGGATCTAAGATATGAGTAGATCTTGTATAAGGGAATTATAACTCCAGGAATTTAACATCATAACTTACCTTTCTGATTAGATATAGTAAAGGTAGGGTCTTCAGAGATCTCCATCTGGGGTGGATCTATAATCAGAAGTCCACTTGAACAAAAAAACCTACTTAAGCACAAAAGGCCTAAACAAAATCAAAAGGATCTGCTTATACTCCTAAAAGGACTTCTTCCTGCTTGCCTAAAGGAGTAAGTAGCTAAGCTTTCAGATTGTTTACAGAACTTCATGCTTTCTCTGCTAATACTGCCAGGCTACCAATGACCATAATTAATTAAGTGCATAATTAATGAGTGAGATAGGTATAAAGAAACCAATAAAGAAGACTGAGAAGTTGTGTTAGATAAGTTGGAAGGACACCTGGAGAAAACAGTATCATAAAAATGCAGAGGAAAAGATATACAAGAAGAAAAAGGATGGCTAATTGTATCTAGTACTGCAGAGAGATTGAGAAAAGAGCAACAGATTTGGCAATTAAGTGATATTAATAAAAATAGAGAACAATTTTAATTGCATGATAAGAATGGCAGCCATATTACAAAATTGTAGAAGTAGAGGCAGAAAGTATAGATAATCTTTTTTTCTCCCTTAGGATTTTGGGAAAAGGCGGAAAAGATATAGGATGAGAGCTTGAAATGACAGTAATTAAATATTTTTGTTTTGTTTTGTTTTAAGATGGAGGGGCTCAAGTATATTTATAGGCAGAGAAAAAAATTAGCAGAGAAGGAAGAGGTCGAAGATTAGAGTGAGGGGGTCTGTTGTAACAGATGTGAGGGAATGGGCTCCGAGGTACATATAAAGGAATTGGCTTTAGCAAGAACAAGAGTCATTTCATTATCAGATAGATACTAGATTAAAGGAGAAGAAAATAGGGATTGATGTAAAGGGATTTTGAAGGGAAATGAAAGGCAGAAGAGGTAGCTCAGAGTAAAATGATCTCTATTTTCTTAAGAAAGAGTGAGCTTAGGTTAGAGGGTGAAGAAGAGGGAGATGTGGAAGATTTAGAAGAGAAAACCTGAAACAAAATTAATGGAGTAAAAAGGAAAAAAAAAGCAGTTACTCTATAAAGCCATTGAGTTTTCATTTGAGAATCCCAAGACCATTCTCCTAGCATTTGCCAGATAATTTAAAAAGGATAATTATTTGGAAAAATTTGAGCTCATTTCAATTGACTAGTAACTTGTATTAATTATTACTTTTCTTCTTTTGCTTTGAACTGTTTTGAGGCTAAAATAGGGATATTCATTGAAGTATAAATCCTCTATGTGAATTCCTACATTTTGTGGTTAAGGCTTCTTCATTTGAATGACTATGGGATTAATCAGCATCTTTAGTCTATTCATGCACAAGGCTAAGATTTAAAACATAGTATTCCTTATAGCCAAAAAGCTTTAGGAAATAAAGGGAAAGGAGTAGGATGTTGTGATGCTCCAAATCCAAATCCAGGTGGTAAGGTAGCAGCTCCTAAAATGGATTAATATATTTGCATTTTTGTTTTTGAATAGTTCCATCTCTGCCAGTGGTAGTGCTCTCTCTCTCTTTTTTTTTAATGAGATATTCTAAGTTGAGTGGTAGGGAATAAGGTGCTATTGGCTATGTCCACTTCCAAATATACAGTTTGGTATCTCTGAGCAGAGTAAAAAGTTGAAGGAATTGAGAGTATGAAAGTTATTTATTTCTAATTTATTCAAGGTTAGCTAACAGAGAAATCTGTAGAGCCAATTTTTCTGTGATGCTTGGTATTCTGGGACCACCTGTGTGCAGATGTTATTTAGTTTTGAATTATTTATGAAACTATTTATTTATGAACTTATTTTGAGGAAAGGAAGAAAAAACTTTCTCAGCTGATTTTAGAGTTCAAAGCAAAAGAAGAAAAGTAATAATTAATACAAGTTACTAGTCAATTGAAATGAGCTCAAATTTTTCCAAATAATTATCCTTCTTAAATTAACTGGCAAATGCTAGGAGAATGGTCTTGGGATTCTCAAATGAAAACTCAATGGCTTTATAGAGTAACTGCTTTTTTTCTTTGGGGCAATTAGGTGGCTCAGTGAATAGGAGTCTCAGGTCTGGAGTCAAGAAGCCCTAAGTTTAAGTCATTTCAGATAGTTACTAGCTGTGTGACCCTGGGGAAGTTACTTAGCCCTGTTTGCCTCAGTTTCCTAATCTAGAAAAGGAAATGGCAAATCACCCTGATATCTTTGTCAACAAAACTCCAAATGGGATCATGAAGAGTCAGACATGACTGAACAACAACAAAGTATTTTTAATTAAGATCTGTGCATTGTTTTTTAGATATAATAACATTGCACATTTAATAGACTACAATATAGCATAACCATAAGTTTTTACATGCATAGGGAAACCAAAAAAATTCATGTCACTACTTATTGCAATATTTGCTTTGTTGCAATGATCTGGAACTGAAACTGTAATATGTCCAAAGTTTGCTTCTGTAAAGTCAATATTGTTGTTTTTCTGTGATGTCTTGACTTGTGCAAGAATTGGATTTAAGTGAAGCACAATTGTACAAGTTGTCAACCTTACTCTCTCTTCCGGATTCATAAAAATCCAATGGCAGGACAAAAGTCAGGATGACGAATTATCTGCCCGAATTATCTACCAGGAGAAATCTTCACATGGCATCTCTCTAACCTCTGAAGAGCCTCAAACTTTTTTGGTTATCCATTTGCTCTAAAAACTCTTTCCCAGCTTTCTGCTTTTCTTTTAGCCTTGGTTATATTGGTTTTGTTTGTGTTAAACTCTTACATATAATATAATCATAATTACCTATTTTTCATCTCATAAAGCTCTCTCTTTTGTTTGGTCATAAGTTCTGAGAAAGTTTTCTCATCATGGCTACCCTGTGGACCCCAGTGATAGATAAGCAGCTCTGCAACAAACAGCAAGCCCTCATACCAAAGGCACTAGTCCCCTCTGAATGTTTTACCCACATAGGTCCAATATTAGCATTATATATTAATGTGAAATCCATGCACACATGTATAGTATCTAATATACATATATATGAAAATCATGTTGTACATATATCATAGAATGTGCATTATATTCTATAATGTTCTGTATTATGTAGGGTTTTGTAAACACATGTGTAGGGGTGTATATGTATTATACAAATATGCTTGTGTAGATGAATGGATAGATAGATGATAGATAGATAGATGGATTATGGATGGATGGATGAGTGAATTTTTACTACTGGGGAGACAAGGGAAAAATCAAGGAAGAGAATGTGATGGTTGCCTGGATAGGGTGATGATAATGAACAACAGACAGAAAGAGGAAATTTTTACTCAACTTCCATTTTTCCAGCTTTTTCTATTAAGGTGAGCAAACTTCAGATTGGGAAGAAGAGAACAAGAATTGAAAACAGAGTTGAAAGCCAAGGTAAGCGAGAAGATGGTAATAGAGCATCTAGTTGCCCCAAATCATCAGGTCCAGATTAATGACATCACAGCCTACTAAAATAATTTGTGGGTTTGGTGAAAGAGCCAATGTTACCCATCCTAGAAAAATCATGGAAAACAGGACAAGTGCCTCAGGACAGAAATCCAAATCAAAGGATCATAGATTTAGAGTGGGAAAGAACCTGTAAACCATATGGTTATATGATGAAGAAAATGAGACTAAATGAGTTGCTAACTATTATAGACCTAAAAGAAAACTTAAATAAATTGCCCAGATTCACATCACTAGTAAATATCAGGTGTAGGATTTGAATCCAGGTCTTTCCATTATTCTATGAAGTCTCTGTGTCATAACTTTCCAAAAAGGGGAATAATCTACATACAGTAGGTGACTGAGATTGACTTCTATTCTCGTTGTTTGGTATTTCTTCCCTCCCCTCCAAAAAAGGTGATAGAAGCAATGAGGAGAATTGCTATACTAGACCTAATTTTTTTATCCTCTCTCCATCCAATAATGTTGTTGCTGTTCCACAATTGTGATTCCCTTTATGTAGGTAATTAAAGAAAACTTCCTCAGAGTTTATGACTAAATGAGATGGAAAGCACTATGACATGTAAAATGGATAGTTTTGATTATATTTAAAAGTTTTTGCCCAAACAAAACCAATGCAACCAAGATTAGAAGGAAAGCAGAAAGTTAGGAAAAAAGTTTTATAGCAAATGTCTCTGATAAAGACCTCATTTCTCAAATATAGAGAAAACTCCATTAAATTTATAAGAATACAAATCATTCCCCCATTGATAAATGGTCAAAGATACAAGCAGATAGTTTTAAGATCAAGAATTCAAAGCTATCTAGTCATATAAAAATGTCCTAAATCACTATTGATTAGAGAAATGAAAATTAAAACAGCTCAGAGGAATCACTTCATACCTATTATACTGGCTTTAATATTAAAGAAAAGGAAAATGAATGTTGGAGGACATGTGGGAAAATTGGGACACTATTGCACTACTGGTGGAGTTGTGAATTGATCCAACCATTCTAGAGAACAATTTGGAATTATCCCCCAAAACTGCATTCCTTTTGATCAAGCAATACCATTAGGTTTGTATTCCAAAAAAGATGAAAATAAATAAACAAAGGTAGATAGATAGATAGATAGATAGATAGATAGATAGATAGATAGATAGATAGGCAAATGAAGAAATAAACAAAAGGGGAAAGGATTCATTTGTACAAAAATATTTATAGCAGGTATTTTTGTTTGTGGTGGCAAAGAATGGAGGGGATACCTATCAATTAGGAAATGGTTAAATAAGTTTTGGTATATAAATTAAATTATGCACTGACAGATTTTAGAAAACTTGGAGAGACTTACATGAATTGATGCAAAGAGAAAAGAGCAGAATCAGGAGCACATTGTACATAGTAACAGCAATAATGTCCAATGATCAACTGTGAATGAATTAGCCTTTCTCAGTAATACTAGAATCCAAGACAAATCCAAAGGATTCATGATGAAAAATGCTATCTATATCCAGTGAAAGAACTGGAGTCTGAATGTAAATTAAAGCACACTATTTTTCATTTTTTTTCACAGATTTTTTTTCTTTTGGTTTATTTTTTGTCTCAACATGACTAAAATGAGCTTGAGAAGAAAATGAAAAAACAACTTCAGTATCCCAACAAAACCCCAAATGAGGTCACAAAGAGTCAACATCACTGAAAAACAACTTAACAGCAGCACAATTATTCTATCCAGCACTCAGTTCAGTGTCTGGCAAATAGAAAATGCTTCATAAATACTTGTTTTCATGACTACAAATCTTAAGCAATTTCTTGGTCAAAATTAATCCCTCTGGGTCTTAATTTTTCTGGTATAAAACATGATGGACATTGCAAAGGAAGACTTCCATGGTTTCTTTCAGCTCAAACATTCATTCTATAAGCTACACCTGCATATACTTTAGTACCTCTAGCTTTCTGAGTCTAAAACCTAAAGCTGGAAGGACAAGACTAAGTCAGATTATGGTAGCCTTAAATGACAGGCTAAGCATGAATTGATAATTGAGTAATTTGGATTCTGCCATTTACAACTTACATGATCTAAGACAAATCATTTCAACCAGATACAATTTCAGATTGTTCATCTGTAAAATGAGGGTATTGATCTTTTGCTCCAAAGGCAAGCTTGTGATAAAAATGAATTTATTTTACTACTGCTATTTTTTTCTGTTCAAAAAAACAAAAATCCAAAACAATTCACTTTAGTACAAGGCTGTTCAATTTGCATATTGCTAGATTGGTTCCTATGAGTTCTCATTACCAAGCAGCATTTATGATGCAGCTGCATTATCATGATGCCTGAAATTATATGCTTGGGAGAAGTCACTTTGGGAGCTTATGCAGTTTGCTAACTTTATCAAGGAAGTCTATGATTCCAGTTAATGAATTGGATATGAGATTCTGTATATTATGCATTTAAAGGGGACGTGGGAGTGGAGGGGGTCCCAATGTTAATACTGAGAAAGGCAGCACAAGCTGAATTGAAAATTTAATCACTGACATTAATGTTCACCAATAATCTTGTGCTACTAGACTCCTTTTATTTTACTTTTGAATCTTAAAAAAAAAAAAGATATAGTCAGTTGCTTTAGTTATTCTGGATGGAGGAAGGTAGATTGACCATTAACAGAGGAATATTAGCAGCTAAGTGGAATCTGTGGTAAAGCATTTACAAAGGCCATTATCTTTTCCACTGGAGGGCAATCTGTGCTTATAGCTTTTAGAGAAGTTTAATTGCAATACATCCTTCTTCTCCTCTCTCTCCACCTCCTCAGGTTGTTAAAACACACAAAAAAACAAAAAACCCAACCCCCCCCAAAAAAAATCTTGAATGCTGCAGAGCAGTCATTTTTACACACACACCTGATCAAGATAGAAATGCAGTTACTAAAATGGAAGTGAAGCTGATTAGAGAAACTCTGGTTTGGTTTGGTTTTTCTTTTTGCTTTTTACTCATTACCAGGCTGCTTTATCTCCCTTCTTGTTCTGGGTACCGTGCCTCCCCCTCTTTGCATTCATGGTTAAATATAAATAATACTCATCAATTCATTTCGCTTTAAATGCAGATATCAATCCTAGAACAAATATTTAACTAGCATCAATCAAAAAGCCTTTTATACCTCTTTATCAACCTCCAAAGTAAACACAGTACTGGAAAATATTTTTGTTTTGAGTGAAATGCTATTCTAAAGCTCAGTTATCATGAACACAATGGACATGATTGGTAGAGGTAGTTCAACTGGATTATCTACTCCAACCTTATTTTACAGATAAGGAAATTGAGATCTGGACAGGTAAAGACCTTTATTCAAATCATATTAATATAACAAGTATTTATTAAATACCAGCCATGTGCTAGGTGCTAGGATACAAAAACAAAAAATGAAATTAGTTCTTGACCTTAAGGAGCTTACATTTTCTTGGGCAAACAATATGTATCCAGATAGACAACATTCATGAACAGTAAATACAGTGTAATGATGGTGCACATGGGAGAATGCCAAGAGGCTTTGCACTGGAGGCAGCACTTGAATTGAATCTTGAAGAGAGCTGGAATACCAAGAAGCAGAGATAAGCAGTGGAAATCATCTCCAAGCTAGACAATTAGCACAGAACTGGGATTAGAATTCAAATTTTCTAATTCCCATATCTTTCTGCTATATTAGGATACTGCCTCTTCATCTAGAAACATTTTGTTTAGGGAAATGAGAAAGTCCCCTTAATATTTTCATTAACAATGCAGTAAACATTTCAAATTCAGATACTTATGTGACTCATCATTGAAAGGGATTTCACTGCAGGCCAGAAATTGAAAATAATCTAATTTCACTGAGGGAATAGAGAAAGCCCTATAGCTGCAGATGGCAATAGGGATAGGAGGAATCTCCTCACCTCTGGAATTAGGAAGGAAGTAGGGACTTGCTTCTCTTTTAGAAGCTGGGAGTGGAGCAAGAAACAATATGTTTCCCACTTCTTAATTTCCAAGTTAAAAATTGGGATTCACTTTCCCCATGGAAACAATGAGAAATAAATATACCAGGTTAGAAAGCTGAGTTTTATTGCACATACAAAACAATTTGACTCAAAAATCAAGCTCCATCTTAAATTCACAAACAAGTTTATAAAATTTTTTGAGTGTAATTTTTAACATGGGTGATTTTTCAATTATTGATTTGGGGTTTAAAAGACCAATGCAGACTATGTAATCCAACCTTTTAAGTTTTCTAGATGAGGAAAATGAAATCTAGGTAGGTTAAATGGTTTTCCTAAAGTTACATGGCCATTAAACATCAGGATGGGTTGTAAGAACTGACTCCAGACCCATCATTCTTTCCTCTTCATCAGACAGGGAGTTAGAAGATATCTTGGAGTTCAATTCCCCTGATCAAAAGTGCTTAAACAGTCTTTGCTTAAACATGCCAAATCTTGTGGTTATATTGCAAAGTGATTTATTCTATCAGGATAATTATAATTGTTGGCAAGGCTTTTTCCTTTCTTTCTTATATTGCACTGAAATCTATCCATCTTCCTCTAACTTTGCCATATTCATTTTATTTCTGTCCTCTGGAGTTAGGGTATGTGGGGTGAGCAGCAAGGAAGAAGGAGCAGTAATATGCTGTCCCCAAGTGCTTCTTTCTCCACCTTTTACTGAGGTCCTAGAGCACCAGACTGATTTGAGTGTCAGTGAGAGGTAAGTGCCAGCCTTAAAACGAGAACATATTCTACACACAATAGTTTATAAAATGCCAAATTTCAAATTCCATGCATAGAAATGAAAGTGACGAGTTCAGGAAAGAAGCTGAAAATATAGACCATAAAAATAAAGATGTGAAAGGATTGTGGAGAAAATGTTAGTGATAAAACTATTAACTTAATTGGGTTATTTTGAATAAATCATTTCTATTGTTTGGGTTCATTACCTATAAAATAGCGTCCTTGAAACAGTTTTTCCTCGGTATTTTGATAATTGTATTTTAATGTATTTGTTTTTCTTTATAAAATCTGGGTGTTTTTTTTTAATTTTGTGTATTTAAAAACATTATTCGACCAGGGGTCCACAGGCTTCACCAAACTTCCAAAGGAATCTGTGACATAAAAAAGGTTAACAATCCTTGGACTAGATGACCTTTAACCTTTTTATCATCTGTACAGTTCTTCAATTCTATGATCCTATGTGATTAGTAAAAACAGAAGGACTATATTAATAATTCACAAGGAAGAAAATCAGCTTTACTTTAGGCAAATCATTACTGAAAAATTCATATCTTATCATATACTTATTATCAGTCAATGTATTCAGGATCTGTGATTTCAGTATGGAACCTCCCTCACTATTGGAGATAGCATCCTATGAATTAGTAGATAAAGTTAACAAGGCAGCTTGGTAGCAAAGAGTACAGAATGCCACGCCTGGAGTCAGGAAGACTCATCTTCCTGAAATAAGACCTTGGACACATAACTTAATTCTGTTTGCCTTAGTTTCCTCATATGTATAATGAGCTGAAGAAGGAAATGGCAAAATCACTCTAATACCTCTGCCAACAAAACTCCAAATGGAGGGTCATGAAGTCACAATTGACTAGAAAATAAAAGAAAGATATTGTTTAAGGCTCCAAGAACTTAAGTGAGTTTCCAGTGATTATACAGCTCATAAGTGTGCATAGTAATTTGGGATTTGCACCCACATCTCCCCATTCTAAGACAAATCCTTGATCTCCTACATGAAAAGCTGCCTCTGCATTGATCATATATTGATAAATACATACATCTATCTTCTGTCTTTATGCTCTAAATTCTAAGCAGTTAACAGGAGGAAAAAAAAAGAAACTTCTGGATACAAAGTTTCTCATTTTCTCATTATATCTAACTTAGTTATTAATTTTTTATTCCTGTTATATTGTGAATCAAACTATTTGCCTCTCTAGTTAATGTTGGATCAAATCTCTTGCAAAAATAAAATAAAGAACCAACCTGAATATATCATTTTCTACAAGATAAATGGAGTCTAATGTTTCTTGCCTATAGTTGTTTTTTTTTTTTTTTAAATCATTAATCTTGTAAAACTTCCATTTGAGGAGTCAAGTTTCTAATGGCTTTGCCTCCATTTGAGCAATATGACTCCTTTCCTATTGTTTTAGCCTTGGACAGAAGATTAAGAAGAAGCATAAAGGCAGGTGTGTCTTATTTGCACTTGACCTCATAAACCTTCAATTTAGCCTTTCCCACCTGCTGTTATCAGCACTTGCTGGGTAGAGGGGCTGTCACAACAATGGTGGCATTCAGGAGGCCTGGTGTGAACTCAAGTGAACAAAAAAGCCACATCTCATTGAAACAATTTTCCAATGTTTTCCGTCCAGAGCATGAAAGAAAATATCTTCATAGAAGTTTGTCTTTTCTAATATCCTAACAATTACAAAGACCGGGTTGTCTGATGAAAGCTCTACTGGGCTAAAAGTCAGGGCAGTGATCATGAACCAGAATGTGATACTACATCAGAAAATCAACCACTTTGCCTTTGTTTCCTCAACTATGAAATGGTAACAATAATCATTACCTTACAGGGTAGTTTCCAAGGCAAAAGAAGATTAGATATGTGAAGAATGAATAAATATACACGTGTGTATGGTGTGTTTTACACAGTGTATACTACATGTGTTCATGTGCACTTACATGGGTGTATACCTACATACATACCCTTCTTAGTTAACTCCCCTGACCTGCACTGGTACATCAGTAAGCTGATCCCCAGTGCGTAGCTACTTGCATCTCCCCTCATGAATCTGGGGGTAGCCTTATGAGGCTAAGCTTAGAATTAAAATATAATACTAATATTAGAATATTATTAATCATAAGCTCCCACCAGTGTCTCCTTATTAACTATTATATTAGTCAGACTTAATTGGCTTTTAGATTTATTGAGAAGATATGGCATTAAAAATTGGCACAAATACATTCTCACTACCCTCAACCAGCCATGTGTTCTCCCCTTATACATACAGTGTCTGTGAGGAGGTTGGGCTTAAAGAGCACAATGGTAGGGATACATATATGTTGAGAATATATATAGCAAAGGGATATGTCCTGACTCCTGGTTCTGGAAATCTTTATTTCTCCATAAAATACTCATGAAATTTCTCTCCAGTTTAGCTCTTTCTTGGGTTCTGAAGATTAATGCTTTTCAAAAGTCTAGTCAGCACTAATCTCCATCACAAAGGATTACATTCCCTGAATACTTTTGTGCCAGTCTTTTCCTTATCCTTCTGTAGATAAAACTATCAGGCACTAATGCTCTTATGGATTGTACTATCATGTCTGACTGATGATAGGACATCTGTGTCTCCTAAATATATCAAGTTCCTTATATATTTCCATCTTATTCCCCTAAAATCAGAAAATAATAACGCAAAAAAGCCCCCCAAACTGGTTATGTGCTCATAGCTCAAAGGCTGGGTGGTAATGCTGATGACTTTCCCCTACTCAAATTTTTGGGCAGCAGTTCAAAGTTATCTTGCTACTTTTCAGTCACAAGGAAAAATACTGAGAGATGAGCAGATCACACTTTTTATATGTGTGTGTATATATATACACACAGTTTGTATTCCACAACTCATGAATCATCAGTTCTTATAGCCTTGTAGTAAAAATTAAAAGGGATTTCATCATCATGTACCAACTCTTGAGTCATTGTTGCTAGAAACCAGCTCTCTTCAAGTCTCAACCAGTCACATATACTAAATCCAGGAAAAGAACACATGTGCATACATGAGGAGTCACTTCCCTAAATAAAAGTATACATATATATCATACAAATACAATGTATTAATAATTACTTATTTGACCAATGACACATTAATTTTTTTTTACTATAAACTTAACAATTCTATTATATATAGCTTGTTTTTTAAAAGTAGTATGTAATAAATTCCAAAAGCTGTTCCACTTATTTATTCTCTTCTATATATTTTTTAAAATGCTCCAGTGACCCACTTTTCTTTCTTTCTTTTTTTTTTTGGCAACATTATTTCTAGTTTCCTGCCCCATAATGGTTAGGGACAGAGTGGAAAGGGGAAATAATCTTTGAAACAAGTAGGAATAGTCAAGCAAAATAAATTCTCACATTCACCATATCCAAAAATGTGTATCTCATTCTATAACTTGATTCCATCATCTCTATGTGAGAAGGAAGAGAAGGAAATTTCTCTTCATTCCTCTGAAATAGTGTTCAATTGTTGTTTTTCTTTATAATTTTTATGTACAGTATTGTCACTGTTTAACTTGTTCACTTCAAACTACATCAGATCAAGGGGCAGCTAGGAGGCGCAGTGAATAGAGCACCAGCCCAGGATTCAGGAGGAGCTGAGTTCAAATCTGGTCTCAGACACTTAACACTTCCTAACTGTGTGACCCCGGGCAAGTCACTTAACCCCAATGCCTCAGGGGGGAAAAAACTATATCAGATGATAAAAGTTATATAGGTTTCTCTGAAATATTTCTTTCTTCATTTCTTAAGGTGCATAAATATCCCACAATATTTATGTACCATAATTTTTTCAATTATTGTCCAATTCTTTGCCTTAATAAATCTTTACCATGACAAAAATAGCTGATATGAAACTTTACATATATGCACCATCATTGACATTTTGACTATATTCTTTCTACAAATTCTTTTAACTGCTATTTTAAAAGTTACTTTTAATTCACTATGTCCCTTTATATTATTACACTGAACACTCTCATGTGGTGGCTTTTAAAACTATTCAAATATTCTTAAAAAAAAAAAGCCATCAGAAACAAAATTAATCACTATTAGCAATTAAAATTGGTAACTACAGGGAACCAAGAAGGTAAAGTGAATTTTTTTTTTCTGAGTTCTCCCAACATACTTCTCCAAACAACTTAAAAAAGTATGTCAAACTGAATTTCGAGTGAGATAAGCAACAAAAAAGGCACAATGAATCATTTCTCTAAGCCAGAACAGCATAAGAAGACAGAAAGAAAGATCTTACAGATACTATCAGCAATAGCAGTGGTATCACTGGGAGAACTCAGCACCCAGGGAGAGTAAGAGAAATGAAAGACTTGTTAGAAAGAGATTCTAGGGGAGTACATGGTATAAGATCACCACCATCTGGGAATTTCAAAGATCCATTTCCAGGGTAAAAAAGAAGACTGTGGTCTTGAGGAAGCAGGGACCCTACCTAGGTAAAAAGCAGGGAGTGAATCAGGAGGGCCATGATGAGAACTCTTCATCTTGAAAGTATTGAAAACTTACCTAGCTGAGAAAGCAACAGAATATAAGAATCAGAAGACCAGACTAGACATCCCCACCATTCCCAGAGGTAAGCAAAACCCAATTCTAACATAAAGTTCAAGTCAAGAAACAGCTGGAAAAAAAACAAGCAAAAGAAACAGAAAAGAATCTGAACATAAAAAGCTACTGTGGTGAAAGGAAAGTTCAAGACATAAACTTAGAAGATCACTTGAAAATATTTATAAGCAAGTCTCAAAGGAAAATGCACATTGGACATGAGCCCAGCAAGAATTCCTGGAAGAGCTAAAGAAAATTTTTATTAAAAAAAAAATCAAATAAAAGGAATGTAGGGGGAAATTGGGATAAAATGAAAGTAACAGCAAAAAAAAAAAAAAAGTATAAAAAGAGAATTAAGAGCTTGGTAATAAAGGTACAAAAAATACTGAAGAATAGCTCCTTAAAATCAGAATTGGCCAAGTGATAAAAAGAGGTACAAAACTTCACTGAAGAAAACAATTTCTTAAAAATTGGAATGAGGAGGAGGGAGGGAAGACTTCCAGGGTCAAGTTGACAAAGTGAGGCTTTGGAGGGCTTAAAATAAGCCCTCCAAAATTCTCCTAAGAACTAGAAACTACCTCTGAATTGATCTAGTATCAGGGAAGCATTTTATCAGCAGAGCAGGAAAAATCTATCTCACTGGGGTGGGAAGGGAGCAAGGTCCAAGTGTAGCAGCAGCAGCAGCTACTCAGCCTCACAACAAGGAAGCTACAGCAAGACTCCAAGCCTGGGGCAACCTACCAGCAAGATTCTGTCCACTTGCAAACCAGTAGCCCTCTAAGCAAGTGAGCAATCTGTGCTGTACAATAAGGCCCCACCCCAGTGATCCCATTTCCAACTGAAGCCACCAATCAGACTTTGACCCCCCTTTGCTGGGGCAGTGAAACTCCATGCTAGGACTGACCAAAAGTGAAACTCTTCCCCTGTAGCCTTAGCAGAGAGAGACTGTTGGCATAAAACCCAGCAGCAAGACTTCATCCTTGGAACAGACCATCAACAAGATCCCTTCTCCAGAACCAATCACCAGAGAGACTCTGTTACTATAGCAATTGAACAGAAAGGTCCCATCCTTGGGCAGGCCAGCAGCTAAACTCCACAGCCAGGGGAGGACAACAGGGAGGCCCCATGCCTCCAGAACAATCTAGAAGGATTATGTACTCTCCATTGAAAGCTAAGAGATAACTTCTGAAGCCCAGTGAAAGCCAGCAGTAAGATTAGCTTAGCACAAAAAGCTTGGGACAATACAGAATGAGAGCCCAACTCTCATATAAAAACACTGTCACCAAAAAAAAAAAAAAAAAAAAAATGAGTAACCCCCCCCAACCAAAAAAGAAAAACAAAAACACAACAACAACATATTTGACTATAGAATGTTACTATGGTGACAGGGAAGATCAAGGTAAAAATTTAGAAAAGGACAATAGTGTCAAAATGGCTACATATAAAACCTCAAAGAAAAATGTATTTTGATCTCAGACACAAAAGGACTTTCTGGAATTTCTTTAAAAGGTTCTCAAAAAACAAATTAAAGAAATAGGAGAAAAGTCAGAAAAAGAAATGAGAGCAATGTAAGAGAATCATGGGAGAAAATTTACTAAGGAAAATAATTTCATAAAAAATAAAATCAGTCAGATGGGAAAGGAAGTAGAAAAGTTCACTGGGGATAATAATTCCTTAAAAATTAGAATTGAGCAAGTGGAAACTAATGACTCTATGAAACATTAAGATACAATAAAACAAAATCAGAAAGTACAAAAAATAGAAGAAAATGTAAAATTTCTCATTGGAAAAACAACTGACCTGAAAAAATAGATCCAAGAGAGATAATATAAGAATTATTGAATAACCAGAAAGTCAGATTTAAAAAAAAAAAAAAAAAAAGCCTGTGTTTTCAACAATAAGGTGATTTAGGACAATTCTAAAATTTTATGATAGAGAGAGCCATCTGCATCTAGAAGGAGGTCTGTAGAGGCTAAATGTGCATCACAATAAAGTGTTTTCACCACACACACACACACACACACACACACACACACACACACACATATACATGTTAAACATGTGCTATTCTTATATATCTATAGACATATGCAGATTGGACATAAGTCCAACAAGAATTCCTGAAAGAACTAAAGAAAAAATTTTTAAAAAGCAAAAGTGATTTTTAAAAAAATCAAATAAACGAAGTGTAGGGGGAAATTGGGATAAAATGAGAGTAACAGCAAAAAAAAAAAATTATGAAAGAAGAAGAATTAACAGCTTGGTAATAAAGGTACAGATATAGATAGAATAGATAGATAGATAGATAGATAGATAGATAGATAGATAGATAGATAGACATAAGAATTGCACATGTTTAACATATATTGTATTGCTTGCTGTCTGGGAGAGGAGAGAGAAGGGAAGGAAAAAATTTCCAGCACAAGGTTTTGCAAGGATGATTGTTGAGATTTAGCTTTGCATATGTTTTGAAAATAGAAGCTATTATTTTTTAAAAGCCTATACAACATTTTCCAAGAAATTATCAAAGAAAACTGCCATAATATATTAAAACTAGAGAGCAAAACAGAAATTGAAAGAATCCATCAATTACCACCTGAAAGAGATTCCCAAATGAAAGCTTCCTGGAATATCATAGCCAAATTTAGAACTTACAGATTAAGGAGAAAGTACTGTATTCAGAAGGGAAAAATTCGATTACAGATATTTAATGAAATAGAGGACTCTCAAGCATTCCTTAATTAAAAAAAAAAAAAACAGAGCTAAATTTTAAAAAAAAATTGACTTCCAAATACAAAAGTCTAGTGAAACATAAAAAGGTAAAAAAGAAACAAGAAAGAGAAAATATAAGAAATTGAACAAAATTAATCTCTTTATATTTCTATATTTGCAATTCTTAACTTTAATACTATAAGAGCAATTAGAAGAAGTATATATAGAACAGAAAGGGGAGCTATAAGGTGACTTTGATGGAATGATCCACTCCTAAAAAAAAAAAAAAAGAAAAAAGAAAAGAAAAGAAAAGATATAAGAAGATGAAAAAGAAAACTACACTGGAAGAAAGGGGAAAACTTGAGTGGGGTAAATTATTTCACATTAAAAAAGGTGTAAAAGCTATTATAATGGAGAGGAAGATGGCAGGAATGGTGAGCAAAGCTTAAACCTTGCTCTTATCAAAACTGACTCAAAGAGGGAATAACATATTCACTCGGCTGGATATATAAATCTATTTTATCCCAGGAGTAAGTAAAGAGGGATGGCAATAATAGAAGGGAAAGGGGGAAGACTGATAGATTGGGGAAGGTGGTGATCAGAAGTAAAACATTTGTGAGAATGGAAAGGGGGAGCATGAAAGGGAATGCACAGTTAGTTATCATAACTATTATTGTGAATGGGATGAGCTCACGTTTCATTAAATAGAGGCAATAGCAGAATGAATTAAAAACCAGAATCCTACAATATGTTGTTTACAAGAAACACACTTAAAGCAGAGAGAGACACATACAGAGTAAAGGTAAAGCTAAGAGTCTGACGCAGAATTTATTATATTTCAACTGAAGCAAAGAAAGCAGGGGTAGCAATCACAATTTCAGACAAAGAAAAAGAGATCAATGAATTGAGCATGCAACTTAAAAAACTAGAAAAAGAACAAATTAAATATACCCAATTAAACACCAAATTGGAAATCCCAAAAATCAAAGGAGAGGTTAATGAAATTGAAAGGAAGAAAAATCAATGAACTAATAAATAGAATTGGAAGCTGGTTTTAGGGGGGGCAGGGAAACCAATAAAATCAATAAACTGTTGGTTAATTTGATTTTTAAAAAGGAAAAGAAGAAAACCAAATTACTAGTATCAAAAAATTAAAGGGTTGGATTTACCACCAATGAAGAGGAAATTAAGACAATTTTTAGGAGCTATTTTTGTCCAATTATATTCCAGTAAATTTGATAATTTAAATGAAATGGATGATTATCTACAAAAACATAGCTAGCATAAATTGATAAAAGAAAAATAACACACCTAAATAACAATATTAGAAAAAGAAATTGAAATTTCCTAAGAATTTCCTAAGAAAATATCCCTAGGACCAAATGGATTCACAAGCAATTTTTTTTCTACAAGCAAATTCTACCAAACACAAAAACAATCAATTCCAATTGTGTATAAATTATTTGGAAAAATATGTGGAAAAGGAATTCTACCAAATTTCTTTTATGACACAAATATGGTGCTGATACCTGAGCCAGGAAGAGCTAAAATAGAAATGATTTTAGACCAATTTCCCTAATGAATGTTGACACAAAAAAATTTAATAAAATACTAGCTAAAAGAGTACAGCAATATATCACCAAGGATCAGATACTATGACCAGGTGGGATTATGCCAGGAATGCAGAGCTAATTCAATATAAGAAAAATTATCAGCAGAATTGACCATATCAGTAAAAAAAAATCTCAACAGAACTTATCTCAACAGGTGCAAAATAAGCTTTTGACAAATTACAGAACCACTTCTTATTAAAAACATTAGAGAACATAGGAAAAAATGGAACTTACTTTTAAATAATAAGTATTATTTGTCTAAAACTATTAAGAAGCATTACTTGTAATGGAGATATGTTAGAAGCCTTCCTATTACAATCAGGAAGGAAGCAAGGATTTCCATTATTACTTCTATTGTTTAATATTGTACCAGAAGTGTCAGCTACACCAATAAGGGAAGAAAAAGAAGTGAAGAGAATTAGAATAGGCAATGAGGAAACAAAACTTTTACTCTTTGCAGATGATGTCATACTTAGAAAATCCTAAAGAATCAACTAAAAAACTATTTGAAATTATTAACAACTTTAGCAAATTTCATTTAAAATAACTGTAAATATATAATTGGGAGTTTATCTACCAAGACAAATCCAGGAACTATATTAACACAACTCTAAAACACTTTTCAGACAAGTCAGATCTAAACAATTGAAAAGGTATTGGTAGGCCAATACAATAAAATGAAATAACAATTTTGCCTAAATTAATCCATTCAATACCATACCAATCACACTATTGAAAAATTATTTTATGAAGCCAGAAAATATAATAATAATAATTCATCTGTAAAAATAAAAGTTCAAGGATATTAAGGGAATCAATGAAAAAAATGCAAAAGCAGGTATTATAGCTGTACCAGAGTTCCAACATATAACAAACTGGAAATTATCAAAACAATGAAATGATGACTAAGAAATAGAGTGGAATGGAATAAATATGGTACAAATTACATTATAGTAAATGACCATAGTAATCTAGTATATGATAATCCCAAAGATTCTAGCTTTGGAACAAAAACTATATGACCAAAAATACTGGGAAAATTGGAAAATAATATGGCAGAAACCAGATATAGAGCAATTTCTCATATCATAAACTAATATAAGGTAAAAATGTGTAGATGATTTACATAGAATAGATGATACCATTAGTAAATTAAGAGAGAGCATGGAATAGTTTATCTGTCAGATGTATATAGATAAGGGAAGAATTTAGGACCAAAAAAGATAAGAGTATTACAAAATGCAAAATAGGTAATTTTGACTACATAAAATTAAAAGTTTTTTGCACAAACAAAACCAGTGTAACCAAATATTATAAGGAAAGCAGAAAACTGAGGGGAAATTTTTGTAACAATTATCTCTGATAAAGGCCTCATTTCTCAAATATAGATAGATAGATAGATAGATAGATAGATAGATAGATAGAACTGAAACAAGTCTATAAAAATGTAAGTAATGTCCTAATTGATAAATGCTCAAAGCATATGAAAAGGCAATTTTCAGACAAGGAAATCAAAGCTATCTATAGTTATATGAAAAAATTCCCTACATCATGACTGATTACAGAAATGCAAATTAAAACAACTCAGAGGTACCACCTCATACCTGTCTTATTGACTAATATGTCAAAAAAAGGAATATGGATGTTGAAGGGGATATGGGAAAACTGTGACAACTAATAATATTGATAGAATTGTGAATTGAACCAACCATTCTGAAGAGAAATTTGGAATGTTGCCCATAGGGCTATAAAACTATGCATAACCTTTGATCCAGCAATACCATACATAGATTTATATCTCAAAGATATCCGAAAAAAGGAAAAGAAAAAGCATCTATTTGTACAAAAAATATTTATAGTAGCCCCTTTTTCAGTATCTAAGAATTGGAAATTGAAGGGATATCCATAAATTGGGGAATGGCTAAACAAGCTATGTTATGTGATTATAATAGATATTATTGTGCTATGAGAAATGACAAGCAGTTTGATTTAAAAAAAAACAAAACAAGAATTGATGCATACTGAAGTGAATAGAATCAGGAGGACATTGTAAACAATATGTGGACAATATATTTTATTATTTATCCTTTGAAATCGTCCTGGATCATTGTATTTCAGAGAATAATTAAGTCATTCACAATTCTTCATTGAATGCTATTGCATTTAGCAAAACGACTAATTGAAATGTTATACATAACTGCACATGTATAACCTGTATCTGATTGCTTATCTTTCCAGGGAAGGGGGAGGAAACAAATGGAGAGAGGGAAGGACTGAATTTGGAACTTGAAACTTTAAATAAAAATGTTAGAATTGATCAAGTAGAATTTTATCACTTACTAAAACATCAAGACACAATAAAATAATCAAAAGAATGAAAAATTAAAAGGAAATGTAAAATATTTCATGGAAAAAACTGACCTAGAAAATAGATTGAGAATAATTTAAGAATTATTGGTCTACCTGAAAACTATGATTTTAAAAAGTGGTTTAAGCATCATGTTTCAAGAAATAATCATGGAAAACTTCTCAGATATCAAATTTGACATTCAAACACAAAACTCAAACATAAAAGATCAACATGAAAGAATAATAAGGGATTAAATATGTTAAATTGTTTATATTTCTAAATGGGAAGATGATATATATAAATCTTAAGTACTTTATCATAGTCAATGGTCAGAATATTTTCTGCCCATTTTCATTTATTTTTCCTCATAAAATAATAGTTAATGCATGTTCTTTTCACTTTTCTTCTGCCCTTTTGCTTTATATTACTTCACAAGCCTTTTCACGTTTATTTATATTCCTCCCTTTATCAACCTGAATTACACGATAATATTCCATTATTATTAACATAATGCAAATTATTTAACCATTTCTCTTTTTATGTTCCTTCCAGTTTAATGATGTTAAATATAATGCTGCTCTGAAGATATATGAAGATATTTAGACAGATATTTCTCTCTCTCTGTTTTTTTGTAAATAATATTGATAGGGTAAGGTCCCAACATAGGATCAAAGGGTACATCCAAATATTTCCTTAGAGAAACAAAAACTGTAATGACAATTGATGTGTATATAAAGATTTAAAGTTCTCAATATGCTTTACATATATAGTTTCTCATTTGATTTTCCCAATAACCCTATAAGATAACTGGTGGAACAGATATTATCTTCACCATTTCTCAGATGAGAAAATGGATTTCACTGCTAGTAGGTCCCAAAGGCTAGCAGACACAGTGTCTCAACACAGAGTGGAGCATTATTTCAGTTATAATATCTGTACTGGACTCATAAAATAACTGTTTTACTGCTTCTACTATCTCTGAAGGTATTTGTTGTTCATTGCAACCCAGTAATATACTTGCTGCTTTATGGAGCACTGAGTCAGACTCTTTGGTTAGGATCCAAGTCTGGAGGTGCATGATTGCAAAACTGTTAGCAGCTATCCATAAAAAAGACCTTTGAAAATTTATCCATAGAAATACGATAAGAGCCACTGTTTTAGCTTTACTTGTACATAATCATGAAATCTTTTCTGAAATTAATAACAATCATACAAGGATATGCCTAAGAATCAGAGTCAAGTTGCAGAAGGAGTAACAAAGCAAGACTGAATCCTATTTGGGAATTAAATTATTGAGCTTTCCTAGGAAATTCAACCATGTGTCCTTTTGTATATTAATTTGCATAAATTTATGTTGATTTATATTTAACATTTTAAAAAGCAAGACAAAATGTTTAAAGTAGTACATTAATTAATTGAAGCAGCTAGGTGGTATGGTGTGTATATTCCTTTCATTAAAACTTTCTCATGTTCCATGATAACATGGTAGAAGCACTGGATTATTAAAGGCTATGGCAGCAGGGTAAAAACTTTAATGGCACATACCAATGCTGACAAGGCCTGATGATAATCAGTAAATTATCATTAAATTCTGAAAAGCCTGCCAGCATGTTCACAGAAGGCTGTTAATGTTTTTGATTACAGAAACTCTTGGAGACTGACTTTCTCAAGTTTTGGAGTGCTTGTAATCCATAAAAAGTGCAAGATGATTCTCAAAACACTCGAGTATGAGCATCAGGTACCACTCTGACCCTTCACTGCCTAAAGGCCAAGTGTGTGACATCTCACCCTTCCCCAGGATTCTCCAGAACCTTTTAGCAGGAATAGCTTTGCTGCTTATGATTTCTCCTCCCGCCGATAGCATTTGTCCAATTGTAGTGGTAGATCCTCTGAACCATATTTCCATTTAGCCACTAATAATTAGATTAACTTTTATATTACATGTTACATTTACATTATAATGAATATTACTTCAAAAGTATTATCACAAATAAGCAAATATTCTCCCCAACATATAGGAGACATAATTTTCCTGGCACCAATTTATACTTTGAAAAGGGGATAGCGATTAAATTCACACCTTAATTTCACTCCTATATAACAAGCCCCAAGCCCAAAGCCTTTCCCCCCCCTCCTTTGGCTTGAGTTCCTATGTATCTTACTTCTCAGGACCTCCCTGATGGGTGGGCTGGCTAGCTACCCCTCTGGCCTGGAAGTCTGCCTCCAAAAGAGCCATAGCTCGGACCTAGGTCCAATATTGATTCTACTATCTGCATCTGGAACTGAAAAGGACAAAAGAAACAAACTAAACAGAAATCCTAGGTCCATTTTTCAGGGTTACAGGACTGAAAAGAAAGAGAAATTGGGGGAGGACGCCTATTCCCCCCCCAAAGCAGTTCATGACATCAGTGCTGTAAGTGAACTTAGAATTTCACTCTCTATGTCCACTGAGCAGGAAAAGAGCATAGAGAAAATAGACTGCGACTGTCCCATTCTGAATACTGGAAGAAAACCAGTTGATTCTGGCTATGCAGATAATCTCAAGAGTCTACATCCCCATACACAGCAGAGAATACAAGATATCTTCCCTCAGAAGCAAGCTATCTCCATATAAGGTGATCCAAACTGATTGCAAATGTGAGTATATATATATATATATATATATATGTGTGTGTGTGTGTGTGTGTGTGTGTGTGTGTGTGTGTGTGTGTGTGTGTGTGTGTGTGTGTGTGTTTTGGCAAAGGGAAGGAAGAATGTTCTACATTTTGGTACTTAAATACTTTGTTCTGAATTCATAAGATAAAGACAAAACAATCTAACTCTTATTTATAAAATTTGTAAAGGTGAGCCTAAAATTTGTATTCCTTAACTTTCTTCCAGTCATTGCATTAAATTCAGTTACAAATGAATAAATGCAAAATTAAAAGTTCAACTTTCCACAAAACATAGAATAGTTCTTATTTTAATAACAAGTCAATATTATTTACCTCATACCATCAGAAAATTAACCCTGAGCAATTTTTTTTTCAATGGGAATTTCCCTTACGATCTGTGACATATATTTTCAAGTTGGTTAACCTGGATTAATTATTTCAACTGAGAAAGTTATTTTTCTGTGCAAAGATCTATGGCTCATAGAGTCAATTATCCCATACTCTTAGCCTTAATAGCATCATTTACTTTAAGCTAAATGACCCCAAAGACAGAGAATTTAAATTTCCTTAGTAAGAAAGTTCCATTTTATAATTCTCTCCCCTCACCATTTTTTTTAAAGTTGGGACAGGGTAATGAAATATACACTTATTTATATTGCTTAGTTAAATAAGTATATATAATATGCCCTTTAATTTTTTTGATGAAAATGTATTCTTTTTTTATACCACGATTCTTTTTTAACCAAATCTATAATTTCATAGATGTAGGACGGTCCCACTGATTAACATTCTTAACCAACACTGATTGGCACTTATTATGAAATATATAATCTTGGAGACTTGACTGGGCTACTGAGAGATTGACATGCCCCAAGATCTCACAGCAACATGTGTTAAGTTGCAGCTCTAAATCATTCTGACTCTCAGGCCAGCTTTCTATCAAATAAGGCATATTGTCCTTCATTTTCTATTTAGACATATCCCATCTAATATTCTGATTAATTTCATGAAAACCTGATGTTAGATAAATTGCTATTATAGGGGAACTAGATTCATAGGACCAATGTGATAAATGGGTGGTCATTTATTTAATGTATGTGAAAAATGTTACAATGGGGAGGAGGATTGTGGCTTTATGGTAAAGTATGCTTATAATATTTTAATGAGATTAATATCTGATGATGTTGACTGGGAATATTAATCAGGGTATGCCTTTGTAACAAAGGCTTATGTCTGGGAGGCAGACTTATGTGACACGGTACTCATTCATAATAATTCTTCACTTAGAAGAGTAATTTTGAAATGATTCACTCTTATTCTTCCAGTTAAAGAATACCACCCAGGCAGTTAGATGGTACAGTGGATAGAGCACCAGCTTTGGAGTCAGGAGTACCAGAATTCAGATCTGGCCACAGACACTTAGCAGTTACTAGCTGTGTGATCCTAGGAAAGTCACTTTTTAATTTTTTTAAAGCCTTTTATTTTCAAAACATGCATGGATAATTTTTCAACATTGACCCTTGCATAGCCCTGAGTTTCAGATTTTCCCCTCCTTCCCCTCACCCTGTTATGGGCCAGAACTTGAAACAAGGTACTAAGTGGAATTGAGGAGACAATGGTTAAATCTAGTTTAGCACTGATTTAATCCTACAACAAATAATGGTCTCCTAGTGATATAATGATTGGTGTATATTTAGTGTGGAACAGAAAAACTAGGAGCCTTAGCCAGGATTGAGATTCGGGGAGAGCTAGAGGCTGAAGCTGGCAGAGGCAAAGGACTAGTGGCAGGAGCTCAAGCTCTGGAAATCAAGGAGAGAGATAGGCCTCTAAGAAAGCTAACCAGCCCCACGAAAAGAGATAGACTTTGAAAGAGACAATAACGAATTTGGACTTTAATACCTGGCTGTACTTGTGGTGATTATTGAACTGAAATGAAGGCTGCTCCCAGAGACCTCAAGAAAACCTCAACAGAGAACATTACATTTTATTTTATTTTTTTTCAATATATGTAAACATATTTATACAATTATCTTTTTTTTAAATAATATTATTCCTTGTATTCATTTTTCCAAATTATCCCCCCCTCCCTCCACTCCCTCTCCCCGATGACAGGCAATCCCATACATTTTACATGTGTTACAATATAACCTAGATACAATATATGTGTATAAATACCATTTTCTTGTTGCACATTAAGTATTAGATTCCGAAGGTATAAGTAACCTGGGTAGATAGACAGTAGTGCTAACAATTTACATTCACTTCCCAGTGTTCCTTCTCTGGGTGTAGTTATTTCTGTCCATCATTGATCAACTGGAAGTGAGTTGGATCTTTATGTTGAAGATATCCACTTCCATCAGAATACATCTTCATACAGCATTGAAGTGTGCAGCGATCTTCTAGTTCTATTCATTTCACTCAGCATCAGTTGATGTAAGTCTCTCCAAGCCTCTCTGTATTCCTCCTGCTGGTCATTTCTTACAGAGCAATAATATTCCATAACATTCATATACCATAATTTACCCAACCATTCTCCAATTGATGGACGTCCATTCACCTTCCAGTTTCTAGCTACTACAAAAAGAGCTGCCACAAACATTTTGGCACATACAGGTCCCTTCCCGCTCTTTAGTATTTCTTTGGGATATAATCCCAATAGAAGCAATGCTGGGTCAAAGGATATGCACAAACTGTTGGGCATAATTCCAGATTGCTCTCCAGAATGGCTGGATTCTTTCACAACTCCACCATCAGTGTCCCAGTTTTCCCACATCCCCTCCAACATTCATCGTTATTTGTTCCTGTCATCTTAGCCAATCTGACAGGTGTGTAGTGGTATCTCAGAGTTGTCTTAATTTGCATCTCTCTGATCAGTAGTGATTTGGAACACTCTTTCATGTGAGTGGATATAATTTCAATTTCATCATCTGAGAATTGTCTGTTCATATCCTTTCTTATAAATTAGGGTCAGTTCTCTATATATTTTGGAAATGAGACCTTTGTCAGAACCTTTACTTTTAAAAATATTTTCCCAATTTGTTATTTCCCTTCTAATCTTGTTTGCATTAGTATTGTTTGTACAAAAACTTTTTAGTTTGATGTAATCAAAAATCTTCTATTTTGTGATCAATAATGATCTCTAGTTCTCCTCTGGTCATAAATTCCTTCCTCCTCCACAGGTCTGAGAGGTAGACTATTCTCTGTTCCTCTAATCTATTTATTATCTCATTCTTTATGCCTAAATCATGGACCCATTTTGATCTTATCTTGGTATGTGGTGTTAAGTGTGGATCCATATCTAATTTCTGCCATACTAATTTCCAGTTTTCCCAACAGTTTTTTCCAAATAATGAATTTTTATCCCTAATGTTGGTATCTTTGGGTTTGTCAAAGATTAGATTGCTATAGATGTACCCTTTTTTGTCCTTTGTATCTAATCTGTTCCACTGATCTACCGGTCTATTTCTTAGCCAATACCAAATGGTTTTGGTGACTGCTGCTTTATAATATAGCTTTAGATCAGGTACACTTAGACCACCTTCCTCTGAGTTTTTTTTTCATTAAGAACATTACATTTTAGAGAGAACATCTCTATCCCCTTTCCTAGATGGCAAGCAATCCAATATATGTAATAGATGTTAAAATATATGTTAAATCCAATATGTGTAAACATTTATATAATTTTCTTGCTGCACACACAAAAAAAAATCAGATCAGAAAGGAAAGAAAGTGAGTAAGAAAGCAAAATACAAGTGAACAATATCAAAAAGAGTGAGAATGTTATGCTGTGATCTACACTTAGTTCCCACAGTATTCTCTCTGGGTGTAGATGGCCCTCTTCATCACGAAATCATTGAAATTGGTCTGAATCACCTCATTGTTGGAAAGAGTCACATCCATCAGAATTGATCATCCTATAATATTGATATTGTTAGGCAAGTCACTTAACCCCAATTGCCTCTTAAAAAAAAAAAAAAAAAAAAAAGCAAAAACAAAAATAAAGAATACCACCCCCCGCAATAATCAGCTGTTGTTTGAGCTCCCAGCCCTGCACTAGGAAAGATCTCTCTTCTATGTGGCTCTGATTGTACCCTCATGCCAAAAACAAAAGAATACTTGCCAACACAGAGACAGATTCAACCACAGGTTTTTATGAGAATATTAAATCCAAAAATATATTTGTAATTCCTCCCAGTTTGGAAAGAGAGAAAACTAACTTTTAGATTAGCCCTTAGAGAGTTTGATGGAAGCTTTTATTTACAGCTATGGTGAAAGCTATGGAACTTTCAGGAAGAATGAGGAAAGAAAGGGGGAATAATAGGAAAAATGAACAAAGAGAGAGGGGGGCGGAGAGGGAGAGGGGGAAGAGAAGGAGAGAGAAAAAGAGGGAGACGGAGAGGGAGAGAGGGAAGGAGAGGCGGAGAGAGAGAGAGAGAGGGGGGGGGGAGACAGAGACAGAGAGAGAGAGAGGGGGGGGAGAGAGGGGAGAGAGAGGGAAGGAGAGGGAGAGAGAGAGGAGAGAGAGAGAGAGAGAGAGAGAGAGAGAGAGAGAGAGAGAGAGAGAGAGAGAGAGAGAGAGAGAGAGAGAGAAGGAGAGGGAGAGAGGGAAGGAGAGGGGGAGAGAGAGGTGGGGGACAGAGACAGAGAGAGAGAGGGGGGGGGAGAGGGAGAGAGAGGGAAGGAGAGGGAGAGAGAGGAAGAGAGAGAGAGAGAGAGAGAGAGAGAGAGAGAGAGAGAGAGAGAGAGAGAGAGAGAGAGAGAGAGAGGGAAAGGGAGAAAGAGAGGGAGAGGGAGAGAGGGAGGAGAAGGGGAGAGGGGGAGAGAGAGAAAAATTATTAAATTATTAAGACCAAGCAAAGTCCATTCATCCCTTTCAGCTGTTTTTGTTGTTGTTGTTGTTGTTGTTGTTTTCTTTCAGGCTTCCTAGCAAGTACCTGTGATTAAAAACAAATGAACCCATACAGCCATACTTCCCAGTTCATATATTGAAACATCATCACTCATAGTCTTTTTTTTTTTCCCCTGATGCTGGGGTTAAGTGACTTGCCAGGGTCACACAGCTAGGAGTATTAAGTGTCTGAGATCCAGATTTGAACTTGGGTCCTCCTGAATTCAGGGCTGGTGCTCTATCCACTGTGCCACCTAGCTGCCCCTCACTCAAAATCTTAAAGAAGTAAATTGTAGATATGACTTAGCAGACACTGGGTGCAGCCATCATGAGCTAACTGCTACCTCTCCCTTTTTCTCTCCTCATTCTCCTTGAGAGTTCCACAGCTCTCATCAAAGCTGGTAAGTAAAAGCTTCCACTGCATTCTCCAAGAACTAATCTAAGTTAGTTTTCTCTCTTTCTAGACTGAGAAGAACTACAAGTCTAAGAGATTTTTGTGACCAGCTAATCCCTTGCCAGATGTTGTTATACCTTTTTATCAGTTGTTTTTCAATTGTGTACAAATCTTAATGGGGATTTTTTGGGGGGTTTTCTTGGCAAAGACACTGGGGTAGTTTGCCATTTCCTTCTCCAGCTCATTTTCCATGAGGAAACAGAGGCAGAGTTAAGTGACTTGTCCAGGATCACACAACTAGTAAGTGTTTAATGCCAGATTTGAACTCATGAAGATGAATCTTCCTGATTCTAAGTCCAGGGCTCTATCCACTGAACCACCTAATTGCTCCCTTTATTTTCATCATTAACTAATTAATTTCATTCACTAAACATTAATTTAATAGCTACTATGTGCAAGACACTGAGCTAAATGTTGCATGTGGCCAAGCTCACAGAGTAAAAACATAAATATGAGAGTATGTGCCTAACTCAGAGTAGAGTACATTAAAAATGGATACAAAAATTTACTTTGATTTTCCTATTTAAAACATGTCCCCAAACCTGGGAATTTGAGGCTACTTGTGAGCTGAGGGAAGTAGAAAGAGTATTGGATCAGACAGGACAGTGGAGAATTAGTAGGGAATATAATTCTGTCAGTGGCTCAAGGAATATAGTAGAAGTAGTAGTAGTAGTAATAATAATAATAATAATAATAATAATAATAATAATATAGATCCTACTATGCTAGATACTTTACAAACATTAACTCATTTGATCCCCACAACAACCTGGAAAGTAGATGCTATTGTTATATTCATTTTACATATGAGTCACCTGAGGTAAACAGAGGTAAAGTGATTTCTCCAACTTCATGCAGCTAAACTAATAAGTATATGAGAAATTGAAATTGGTGTTTGAGATTTGAATTCAGGCATTCCTGATCTCTGAGAAACTAGGCTTTGGGTGAGACTGATTTTTTTTTAAACAGACAAATGTTTTTATTTAACCTTTGTGTAAGACACTCTAATATATAGCCCTGGTGTGCTTCTGGGAGTTGTCATCCTTCCATCCTGCCTTTGGAAAACAGTCATGTCATCCAGTTTTCTGATAACACTATTAGCAAGCAGGAATTACATATTTACTAAATAAGGAATATTTTAATGAAAGACTGAAGAAGGAAAATAGAATCTGTAACAAAACATGGAAACTGACACACCCTTTAACTAGTGATTTACAAATTCCCTGCCATTCTCAGGTCTCCCAGATGTAATCTTCTCTCCCTGTAGTTCCCCATTGTCCCCAGCAGATGTCATCAGACGTTGCTACAGTTTGTCTTAACTTGGGCTTCTAATCCTGAGACACTTTTGTCCTCAATTTGTTATGTTCAGGGACTTCAGGGAAATTCTCTTTGAGATCTAAGACACACACTCTCTCCCTCTCTCCTTTTTTTTCCTTCTCTCCCTCTCTCGATCCTTCCCTCCCTAGCCCCTTCTTTCCCCTTCCTCCCTCTCTCCTCTCTCTCCTTTCTTTTTCTTTCTTTCTTTTTCTTTCTTTCTTTCTTTCTTTCTTTCTTTCTTTCTTTCTTTCTTTCTTTCTTTCTTTCTTTCTTTCTTTTTCTTTCTTTCTTTCTTTCTTTCTTTCTTTCTTTCTTTCTTTCTTTCTTTCTTTCTTTCTTTCTTTCTTTCTTTCTTTCTTTCTTTCTTTCTTTCTTTCTTTCTCTTTCTTTCTTTCTTTCTTTCTTTTCTTTCTTTCTTCTTTCTTCCTTCCTTCCTTCCTTCCTTCCTTCCTTCCTTCCTTCCTTCCTTCCTTCCTTCCTTCCTTCCTTCCTTCCTTCCCTCCCTCCCTCCCTTCCTTCCTTTCTTTCTTTCTTTCTTTCTTTCTTTCTTTCTTTCTTTCTTTCTTTCTTTCTTTCTTTTCTTTTGCCCTCTTTCCCTTTTCCTTTTTCCCCTTTTCCTTATTATCCTTTAAAGTTTCTTTGTCTTTGAGCCCCATCTTCACCACTTTGAGATCTTTCCTGTTCTGGAAGTAGACACAATATCCTCTGTTGTTATATTTCTAATGATGCAACCAGACCCAGGACTTCCTCTCGCTAAAGCAATTCCCCTTTGCAATTGTTATCCTTCACCTGGGGAAAGTCCCCATAGCTAATTCTTTGTTCAACTATAATAACTAGGAATATTTCTTCCTTTTATACTGACATTGTTCAAAACATATTTGGATCCCCTACTCTTTAATAATTTTATTCTAGATTTCTATGAAACACATAAATAAGAAGATTTTCTTACCATGTGGATTGTGTCTCATTTTTCACCTAAATTGATCATTTCTGTAATTCAGCAGGATTTGCTCAGAATAATTTAGTAACTTTTATAAAAATCATCCCCACCCTCAAATAATTGGAATCAACAAATATTAATTAAATTAAATTAAAGGTGATTTCCATATAGGAGTTCCAGCTTTATCTCAAACAATGGCAGCATCTATAAAATAAGTGCATAACTTCATCCAGGTGCTCCTTAGAAGAGAATGGTATTTATTTGGACATTAGAATCCTGACATGTGTGTTTAAAAATCATTCTGTATTCCTCCTATGAAAAATGAAAAGATTAGAATAAATGGCCTCTAATTTCCTTCAGTTCTAAATCTCTGACCTTATGATCTTTTGAATACAATTCACAAACAAATGTGTCTGGGGAATCCACAAATATGGTATGTAAGTAAATGTAAAGAAATGTTCACTTAACATTTGTTACCCCAAAGTAGTTAACCATTTTCAGCTATTAGGTGGGTTCATGCTCCATCATGGAATATGTGCTCCAACAAGAATTACCATAATGTGTAAAAAGCAAACAATCACCACCCAATTCAACTGGTAAATCCAGTTATTAACCACATATCAATCTGATACCATCAGCAAATAAAAATAAAAACAAAAGTCACAGAAACATCAGAGAACAATCTATAACTATACATATTCAAAATAACTCTGTGGTTATTTAACAAGAAATGAAACTAGAAGGATACAATTACAAAAAAATAATTGCTCATATTCCTATAAAGGTTTGTGATTTACAAAACTCTTTCTTCATAGCAACTCAACTTGTTATTATTACCCTACATATTATTATGTTAATAATAGCAAGTATCATAACTTCATTGTATAGATGAAGACAGGGCTCAGAGAAATGCTCTGAGTTTTCTGCTGTCCCTCATCAAGCACTATAAGTGCCATAATTGTGATTGGAACCCAGGTGTCTTTAGCTATCAGTCTTTAGCTCTTTTCACTATTTCTCTTTATGAATTAGTCTAAATTATATTTAATTAATCTGTGCATTTTTATTATTAAAATCTCTAAAATCAGGGCTAAAGACCTAATAAAAAAGTCATGTGGTAGAGTGAATAGAATACTAGCTTCGAGGTTAAAAAGATCTGAATTCAGATTTTGCCTCTGGCTATAATAGCTCCTAAATCATAGTCAAGTTATTAGTCTTCAATGACCCTAGAAAATTCTCTTAATCTAGGAATTTCAGATGAGTTGCTGACAACACTGGTGGAGGCAGTTTTCTATACTGATAATATGAGTAAACCAAAAGGACCTGATAATGAAACAAGGGAGGTAATTAAACAGCAAAAATGCTACATCACCAAATCAGACTTAGTAACACAAAAGGTACCATATCTAAAAAAATATTTCAAGTCCTTGAGTATTTGAAAACTCTAATCAAGAGAGACATTGATTAGTACTAATTGGTGGAGACAGTTCTTTTTTATTTTAATTTTTTAAAGTTTATTTTATTCTGAATTTAAGAAATGAAACAAGCATTTCCCCAACATAATTGAATAGAAGAAAAAAGATGCTTGCTTGTGAAATAGCAAATCCATTGTGTTTAATTTGCTATTACTTTTGAATATATAATAAAGTTATGTGATTTTCTTTTTTCCTCCGTTCCCCCCATTCTAGAAATGGCTAGTATTAGGCACAAATATGTGCATATGCATATATAAACACACATGTAAAATCATTCTATACACACTTCTGTTTAACAGTTCTTTATCTGGATATAAATAGTGCTTCCTTCATTTGCTCTTTGTAATTAAATTGGGTATATTAATAGTAAAATGATTTAGTCATTCAAAGTTGTTCTTAATATTGCTACTACTGTATATAATTTTTTCTTGATTCTACTCATTTTACTCTTCATTATTTTATGTAAGTCTATCCATGTTTTTCTAAGATCATTGAGCTCATCAATGAATGGCTGAATAAGATATAGTATATAATCATGATAGACTGTATTATAAGTCCCTTATTTCTTTGCCCACTTCTTTGCTCTATCCTTTACCATTCAGAATGTGATTCTTTAGAATGGAAATTCCAAAGGTATGATAAAGTAACAAAAAACTCATAAAAGTACAAGAGTAAGAGAAGCTTCAACTGTCTACTATTTTAAAAACTATATTGTCAAAATAATTTTTACTGATGCTTTTTGTTTTTATATCACTTTTATTTCCAACTATAGAATCCTTCTCTAGGGATTTAGTGAACCATCTCTTGAAACAAAGATGAAGAAAAGGAAATAAGAAATTCAATAAAACGAGAAAAAAAACATAGACTGTGTCTGATGATACATGCATACGTAAAGTCCTTCAGCTCTTATAAACATCCTTTAATAATACCTTATTGCATTATCCAGAGGATTAACATTTTCTTGGGGTTTTCCATAGATATCTTTCTGAATAGACTACACCAGGGGTCCCAACCAGTATATCTGGACTTTCCAGGTACTCAAGAAGATTGACCTGGTATCTCTTCAAACTGGTTGCTGCTACCACACATCATCTCTAAGCCATGTTCTTCCTTCCAGTTTCCTTGGATATCCACTAGGATGGGAGAGCAAAGGAGAGTGACAACTTCTTCCCTCACAGAGTATTATCAGTCCTACCTTTGGTGAGCTCAAAATTTCAATTATGCATGAGTTAAATGCTCCTTTTTAAAGGCTAGGGGATGACAAGACATCCCATGGGATCCCTTGGACAGGATAATCCTTATGGTCTCTTCCAGCATTAGCTCTACAGCTCTGTGATGCTAGTCTGAATTACTAATAGTGATGGGGTTTTGTTTATTTGTTTGCTTTATAATTCAGTGATATTTCTTTGTATTTCTATGCTATATTTCAGTCATTACTTTCTTTGTTTCTAATTGGATTTTTTGGTTGGGGCTTTATTTTTACTACCACAAAGAGTGATATTTTCTATTTTCATTCATATGCAGGATTGACATTTCTCTAAATTCACAAGAGATGAACTATAATCTGGCTTCTATGACTTTGCTCTACTGAAACTTTTTTTTCTAAGATCTCCATTTACCTTGTACCTTCTCTGTATAATGAGGATTACATTGTTATTTTCTAGGCTATTCTCCCACTTTATCTTATTTCTTCTTAATAGTCAAATCTAGATTCTTCATGTGCTATCCTACTACGAACTTACCTTTATGTTTTTCATGTTAAGACAGAAAACTAAGGGTAATTAATTAATCGTTAGAAGATATGCTCCTTAAAAGGTTTTTTTGGGGTTTGTGTGTGGGTGTGTGTTTCCCCAGCACAGTATCCAGTGTGTAATAGATGTTTAATAAATCCAGCTACACTGATCTATATGCTTTCCCTGAAGACAACACTCCATTTCCTACATTTGTGCCTTAGTTGTCTCTAGAATGCCCTCTGCTGTTCCCTTCTGATTTCCCCAACTTCCTTCAAGAGCAAGATCAAATTCTATCTTCCAAAATAGGTTATTCCTAGTCTCCCAGCTTCTAGTGCCTTTCCTTCTGGAATTACCTTCCATATACCCTGTATATTTCTTGTATGTACCAATAATTTATATGTTTCTTTGGCATTAGTTTATGACATCTTTGAGGGCAGGAATTGTTTTATCTTTTTTTTATAAACTTAGCATAGTGACTGACATAGTAAGAGCTTAACAAATGCTTACTTACTATCTAATAAGTACTTGTTGATTGACTTATATGATCCAATGAAAAATTAAGTTTTATTCCCCATAGACTCATAGGATTATAAAATCTTCCATCTGGGAGTCCTTTTGGAGAATCCTTAGAGTTCTCTCCCTCACTGCTAAATTCTAGAAATAGTATTCAATCCTTGTTTTTTCTTTCTCACCAATTAACTGTTTTTTAAAAAGGACTTTATTAACATTTTAAGTATCACTGCCTTTTTCCCAGAACAACACTCTAAATCCTCCCTTGTAAATATACATATATGTGTGTATAGATATAGATATATAGGGGTGTGTGTATACATATACAATTAAGCAACACAAAGTAAGGATGTCTGTTTATTTATGTTCATTCAACACCTGGAGTCTACTACCTTTATAACAAGTGGTTGGAAACATGACTCATTAACGAAAGTACTCCCTTCCCCACATCATAAAAATTCTTTCTTCCTTCACAATATAGTTGCTAGACAATTTTCAAATTAAGATATTAAAGCCATCTATGGTCATATGAAAAAATGCTCTAAATCACGGTTGATTAGGGAAATGCAAATTAAAACAACTTTGAGATACTGTTCACACCTATCAGATTGACTAAGAACTGAAAAAGTTAATGATAAATGTTGAAAGGGATGTGAGAAAACTGGAACACTAACATATTGTTGGTGAAGTTGTGAACTGATCCAAATATTTTGGAGAGCAATTTGGAATTATGCCAAAGGGCTATCAAACTGTACATATCCTTTAACCCAGCAGCGCCACTACTGGGTCTGTATCCCAAAGAAATCATAAAACAGGGGAAAAGACCCACTTGTGCAAAAATGTTTATAGCAGCTCTTTTGTGGTGACAAAGAATTAGAAAATGAATAGATGCCCATCAGTTGGGGAATGGATGAATAAGTTATGGTATATGAAAGTAATAGAATGTTATTGTTTTATAACATGATAAACAGGCTGATTTTAGAAAAGCTTGGAGAGATTTGCATGAACTGATGCTGAGTGAAGCAAGCAGAACCAGGAAAACATTTTACACAGCAACAACAAAGTTGTGTGATGATCAACTATGATAGACTTGGTTCTTCTCAGCAACTCAGTGATCCAAGGCAATCCCAATAAGCTTTGAATGAAAAATACTAAACATATCCAGAAAAAGACCTAGGGAGACTGAATTTTTATCTTTGTTTTCTTCTTTTTTCCCTCTTTCTCATGGTTTTTCCTTTTTGTTCTGATTTTTTTTCTCTCTCAACCTCATATGGAAATATGTAAAAAAATGAATGTAAATGTATAACCTAATTTTTTTTTAAAATGCAGTTGCTAATGTTCTTGCTCCCTCTGCATTTAACAATTTTGTATTTATTATCTTTACACTTATTCTATAGGTAAGTACATATATGTCTTCTAACATTCATTAGAATTTAAACTGTTTGAGAGAAAGGATTATTTTATTCCTTATATATTAACCCCCAGCAACTAGCACAATTTTAGCTGTTTTTCAGTCATGTCCAATTCTTCATGACTCTATTTGGGGTTTTTTTTGTCAGAGACACTGAAATCATTTGCCATATATTTTTACAGATCATTTTCTAGATGAGGAAATGAGGGAAATAGGGTGAAGTGATTTGCAAGGGTGACACAGCTAGTAAGCGTCTGAAGTCAGATTTGAACTCAGGTAGATGAGAAATCCTCACTCAAATCTCAACATTCTGTGCACTATAGCACCACCCACCTGTCCCAACTAGCACAGCACCTCAAATATTTTAGGCAATAAATATCTGTTGATTGGTTTATCAGAGGCACAACTGGTCATTGCACAAAGTTGAGTTTTGATAGCTTTCAAGTTGCTTTCTTTTGCATCACAGTGGTCATTGTGTATGTTGTTTTCCTGGGTCTGCTTATTTTGCTTCAAAATAAACAATGTTCATTCAAGTTTTTGGATGGCAGAAAGAGCCCTTGATATAGAGTCAACAATCCTTACCTCTGAGGCTTACGACCTGTTTGAGCTTGGATAAGTCACTTAAGTTTTTTGGGTCCCCATTTCCTTATCTGTAAAATGGGATTAGATAGTTGACCTTTGAGATCATCTAGATTTATGGTCCTATGAACCTATCTCTTAAATCCTCATATTATTTCTTATAGTGCAGTAATATTTCATTATATGTCACATTATAGCCATTTACCACTTTGTTGGTGTTTATTTTTTTTACTACCATAATGTATGATGCTATATGTATTTTTATTCATATGTGGAAGGGAAATTTCTCTCAATGTTCAACTTCTTTAGGATAAATGCCCAAGAGAGAGTGACTCATTCTTTAATTTACTATAGATTAGTTCTATCTCTTCACTCTCCTGAAACTTTTTCTTAAACAATCTCCACTGACCTTGTAACTGCCAAAACACATATTTAAATCATTGAACTAGAAGTCAGCTTAAAGAAAACCTTTTCCAACAGCTCCATTTATATACAATAGGAATTTCTCTTCCCTAATTTTTCTGAAGAATCTAACACAATTTGCACCTCCTTTTTTGAGCGTAGTTCCAAATTGCTCTCCAGAATGGCTGGATGTATTCACATTAAATTTTGTTTTTCAATGAACTAGTATTTATTTTCTCTTCTCCCACATTTCCCCAAATAGAAAAAAGAAAAAAACCTAGTAACAAATATGCATTGTTAAGTCAAATGAATTCCCACATTTGCCATTACCTAAAAGATCTTCCTCCTTTTGCATATGTAGGCCATTACATCTAGCAAATAGTAGTAGTATTCCTAATGATTAGTCCATTGGAATTATGGTTGATAATTAAGTCTTTCAAATTGTTTGTTTTTACAATATTGTTATTGTATAAATTATTCTCCTATCAATTCTCCTTTCATTCTGCATCAGTTATTACAAGTTTTTAGGTTTCTCTGAAGCTGTTTCTCTCATCACTTCTTGTGTCATAAAACATTCATACACCATAATTTGTTTAGTAACTCCTCCAATGATGGACATTCCTTTACAATTCTTTGCCGTCATGAAAAAAACTATTATGAATATTTTTGTAGAAAGAGGTACTTTTTCCTTCTTTCTTTGATCTCTTTTACCCCTTATCTCTTCATATTCTCTTTGCTTGGTTTCCAAGACAGTGATGTCTCATTCTTTTTTTTTTTTAGTTCTCTAGCTACTCCTTCTCAGACTCCTGAACTAGTTCTTCCTCTTCCTACTAAGTACATATTCAACAAGTATCTTTCCTGGATGCTTTATATTTCATAGGATCATAGATTTAAAACTAGAAAGGAACCTTCTTTTTTTCCCTCTCTATGCCTTCTTTGCTATACTCTTACATTAATGATTTAAATCATTATCACTTATATGCATGTGCATTCATATGTCACCGGTCACATCTCTCCTGGAGCTCCATCCTAATACTTGTTGAATGTTTCCACCTAGATGACAAATGAAAATATGCTAATATTTATTGCTTGATCTCATTCCATACTCTCCTATCCTCTCTTACTCTGTTTATTTGAAAAGACTTTGCCTTGTGCCTGCAAAAAAATTAAATCCACATTTCCATCCAGTGAAATTATTTTTGTATTTTAAGACTAAAACTCTCTTCCCTCAAATTCTATTATAGATCTTTATTTTTATCATATTTTAATTTGTATCATATTTACTTGTGTATACACCATATCCCCTTTAGTAAACTCTTTGAAGGAAAAAAATTATCACTTTTATTTTTGTATCTGCAGGGGGGAAGGATAGGATTAGGGGCAGCTAGATGGCACAGTAGATGGAGTACCAGCCCTGAAGTCAGGAGGACCTGAGTTCAAATTAGACTTCACACACTTAATACTTCCTAGTTGTATGACCCTGAGCAAGTCACTTAACCCCAATTGCCTTAGGGAGGAAAATATAGGATTAGGCAGATAGTAGGTACTTAAGTAATGTGGAATTGATTGAAGCTCAAAAAACGATTTAACTCAACCTCATCCTTTTACAGATATTAAAACTGAGGACCAGCGAAGTTCAATGATTTGGTCAGTGGCAGAGCTAGAATTAGAACTTATGTTTCCTGATTTCCATTTCTAAGCTTTTTTCATTTTATATATTTCCCTTGGGAGGGACTTCCAGGAATTCATGATATTGAGGAAAGTGTCAGTTTCCTACCCTGCCTGAATTTATGACTCCCATGGTGATGCTTTATTATCCAACATAAAAAATACATTTGTTTTATGAAAAATAAAATCTTAAAACTGGAAGGAAATTTTGGGTCCTTCTTGGAGAATTAAACAAACCTAACTCTTTTCTGTTTTGTCTTTCTCCAATTTGCTCACTCTGCTTTATTGTATATTATACAGTTATTTATTTGTAATATCCATATGATCAAATGAGTTAATACATATAAAGCAGATTGAAAACCTCAAAGGACTATATAAATATTATCTTATAATCTTTATTGTCTTGGAATAATAAAAGAGATATCTTAATAAAATTTCTCTTCCCTTACCCTACTGCCTATTACAGTACTCTATACACAGCAGGAATCAAATAATTGGAACTGTGCCACATATAAGTATTGGGGTCCTGATATCCTGCCATGTAAGGGTTCATTGGGGATTCTTTAGTCTGGAAGGGAGATAGATGACTGATGGTAAAGATCCATAATGGAACATGCCTATCTTCAAATACTTAAAAACACACAAAACACACACACACACACACACACACACACACACACACACACACACACACCCTCACCAGGCATCATGTGAGGATTAGGTTCATTCAACTTGCCTTTGAATGAAAACCAAAATGGCAATGGGAGAAAATTAAATTTAGTATGGATGTAAGGAAAAACTTTATGATAATAAGAACTACCAAAAAAAAGTGGGGGGAGAGGGAGAGGGAAGAGAATGCCATCTTTGGCTTGAAAAAAAGGAATTTAACTTCCTGCATTAGATTTCTTTTGGATGCCACAGTTTAAGAACACTGATAAGATGGAAAGTATCCAGAGGAAATAAGTGGGATGGTGAAGAACTTTTAGTCCAAGTCACAAGAGGGCATTTTGAAAGAAATTGGAAAAAACAGGGTAGCTAGGTGGCGTAGTGGATAAAGCACCAGCCCTGAATTCAGGAGGACCCAAGTTCAAATCTGATCTCAGACACTTAACACTTCCTAGCTGTGTGACCCTGGGCAAGTCACTTAACCCCAGCCTCAGAAAAAGAAAAAAAAGAAGAAATTGGAAAAAAGTAAGAAAGAAAGAATGGAGGGGCAGGCAGAGAGAGAGACAGAGAAAGAGAAAGAAGGGGAAGGAAGGAAGGAAGGAAGGAAGGAAGGAAGGAAGGAAGGAAGGAAGGAAGGAAGGAAGGAAGGAAGGAAGGAAGGAAGGAAGGAAGGAAGGAAGGAAGGAAGGAAGGAGCAAAGGAAAAAAAAGAAAGAAAAATTAGAAATTATTTAGTCTGGAGACAACTCAGGTGTTATGGGCCAGAACTCTGAAACAAGGATTCTTACAAGGTGTTAAGTCAGTGGAATTGATAAAGACAATGGTTATCTATCTAGTTTAGCATAGTGATTAATAAGATTAATATATATCTTAATATAGATCCACAAGATTCACACCTATGATGATGGAATATATAACAGCCAACAAGGACTGGAGGAGACTCATTCCATCTTTGGTCAGGCTCTTGGTAGCTCTCCTGGGGGAACCAAGAAATCTCGGAGATGGGGCCAGGGAAGAGAAGTGACTGGAGGTGGGAGCTCAAGCTCTCAGAACCAAGGAGAGAGATTCATTTCCATCTTCATCAGCTTTGTGGTGGCTGGCCTGTCCTCCTGCATTTTCTCCACTGAAACCAAGACTCCAGAAGGCCTCTAAGAAGAAGACAATAAAGAATTTGGACTTTAACACCTGCCTATTCTTGTGGTGATTAATCTGCTGAAAGGAAGGCTGTCCCAAGACCTCCAGAAAGCCAACCAAGAACATTCAGGAAGGGCAAAAAGGACCATTCTAAAGCATCTGAAGTACATATGGATGAAAGATTTGACTTTTTCTTTATGGCACCAGAAGCAACAGATGGGAAATTGCAATGAGGTAAATTGAAGATTGTTGTTAGGAAAAAAAAAAATTCCTATAAATTAGAATTATCCCAATGTATAGTAGATTATCTCAGGAAATAGTTCTTTCTCTTTAAAGGTCTTCAATTAGAGATTATGATTATTTGTGTAGTTTGTTATCCTGGTGCATGAGTAGAACTAATGACTGGTTAATTACTTTCCTTCTCTTAAATTTTGTGATCTTATGATACTTTGATCTGAGAAACTAATGGATATTTGTTGAAGATATTATAGGTAGTATTCCTGTTCAGATAAAGGTTACTCTGAATGGCTTTGAGAGTCTGTGATTCTACAACTGTTTGCTAAATTGAATTGCCCTCTGTGCAAGACTCATTTCTATTATATTGCTTACTATACAAGGTCACATGACTAGAATCATGATAACAAATATCATAAGATCATGGATTTATTGGTGGAAGACACCTTAATGATCCTCTAGAATCCAGCTTCTTAAATTGTGGTTTGTGATCCCATATGGGATTTCTTAACTGGAGTAGGGGTTGCAAAATTATGATTATCAGCAATTGTTTGATTTGTATATGTATTTTATATGCCTACATACCCAGGGTCACATAAAAATTTCTCCTGCAAGAAGAGGCCACAAGTGGAAAAAGTTTAAGAAGCCCTGATAGTCCATACTCTTCTCTTTTTTTTTCAGATGAGGAAATTGAACTCAGAGAGGTTAAGTGAGTTGGTTATAATTTCAGAGTTAATAAGTGTCTGAGCTAGAAATTTAAAACCTACAACTTCCTGATACCAATTTTGCCCTATTATTATATATCACACTGCTTAGTTAATTTATTAATATATTACCATAATTAGCAAATTATTTTTATTAACAATTTCTGCAGGCAGAATTGTCCTATTATCAGTCAGATTTATGATTTGATTTACCTTAAATTTTCTGAGGAGGAAAAAAGTTACCAAAAATAGTACAGTCTGCTTAAGGTCACATGGAGGCAAGGCACTACCAACCATCCCAAAGACCAACTCCTAAGTAGATGTCCTATCTCAATGAATCACATCTTTCCTTTATAATATACACCCATAAAAGGAAAAGCAACCCATAAATCTATATGAATTTGGTCTGATACTGACTTTTTGTCATGTTCTTCAAATCCAGTCTCTTTACTGATATTGCTTGCCTTTCATCATGAGTAAAAAACAAAACAAAACAGTGTTAGACTTTGGACTTATAGAGATAAAAACACAACTGGGCAGGTTTCCCTTATCTCTGGAGCCTAGGGAGAGAAGCCGACTTGAGAGGCCACCTCAAGCCAGGCAGCTTGTGTACAGATACATCTTCCTTTTCATAATCAATATGCATCTATATTATGGTTTGTTCAATCAAATATTTACCATTCAAATCATATTGTAAATGGCCAAGAAAAACAGTGTCCTTTAAAGGAACTTCAGGATGAAACTTTGAACAAAAACAGAGAAAGCTTGTTAAGGCAGATCTATGTTTGCACTAAACTAGGTTTTCATATTCACATTCTTTAAACTGGGCTATGCCATGTTAAATTTAATCATCTACTCTTGTGCCCAGAGAATGTGACATTTGGGTAATGCATAAAATACGTAAAAGAAGAAGCCAAGTCAAAAACCAAAACTATTATTTTATGCCAATAATTATCCCTTCATCTACCCGTTGCCTACTTGTGATCTTTCATTTAACAGGTTGTTATGATGCAGAACACACCTGTATTTTGCCACATCTCCTTTTTTCTGGTGCTGAAAAATTTCAAAGTTATAGTATCTCAACCAAACCACTAAGGATTCCAGGGTCCCATTTGCCCCTTAAAAAAAATAATACATGACATAGCCCAGAAGCTTATTTCCCTCCCTTGAAGGCTCAGGTGCTTAAAAAGACAGAAGAAATGTTCATCAGAATGAAAGGAATAAATTCTCTTTTATTCTTTTCTTTTTTTAAATTAAATTTATGATTATAACTTTTTTGACAGTACATATGCATAGGTAAATTTTTACAACATTATCTCTTTAATTTGGAAAAATGAATATAAGGGATAATATAAAAAATTACTCATGCATATATACTGTGAAAAAAAATATAAATAAAAAAATTAAAAAAAAAACATCATCCCTTGTACTCCCTTCTGTTCTGAACTTTTCCCCTCCTTCTCTCCACCCCCTCCCCTAGATGACAGGCAGTCTCATACATGTTAAATATGTTATAGTATATCCTAGATACAATATATGTGTGCAGAACCGAATTTCTTGTTGCACAGGAAGAATTGGATTTGGAAGGTAAAAATAACCTGGGGAGAGAAACAGTTTATACTCCATTCCCAGTGTTCCTTCTCAGGGTGTGGCTGATTCTATCCATCATTGATCAACTGGAACTGAATTAGATCTTCTTTTTGTTGAAGATATCCACTTCCATCAAAATACATCCTCATACAGTATCGTTGTTGAAGTGTATAATGATCTCCTGGTTTTGCTCATTTCACTCAGCATCAGTTCATGTAAGTCTCTCCAAGCTTCTCTCTATTCGTCCTGCTGGTCATTTCTTACTGAACAATTCCATAGCATTCATATACCATAATTTACCCAACTATTCACCAATTGATGGGCATCCATTCATTTTCCAGAAAGGAATAAATTCTATACTCTCACCACAGAAGAAAGCTTTCTGTGGCTTTAGAGGGGAAAGTGAGAGCAAGACATCTCCTAATATTTGGCCTTATGCCATTATATAGGTACTGTAACCAGGAGTAAAAACACAGCTGGGTTCTTTCATGACTAGTTGGGTATTTTCTGGTTCTAAAACCACAACCACCTGGTAACCCCAAAGAAAAGCTTCCTACTTATGGACTGAAGAAGTTGATACTGCAGAACTATCAGGGATATGCCAAGTTGGAGGGGAGAATTCAAGGACAATATATTTCTTAAGTATACTGTTGCACCACCTTTAGGTGATAGATTAAAGCTAGATTAAAGCTTTAAAATAAGGGAATACTTCCTCTGCTTCAGTGGATGGAGAGAGTTGTTTTTTTTAATTATTATTTTGTCTCCCTTATTATTTAAAAAAAAAAGTAATATGAAAGAAAATGCTCTAAAGTATAGATTGATTATATCTTGGCAATTATTTGCAAAGTTAATTAACTGAGACAAATGAGTTAAGAAAACATTGCCTCAGGGGCAGCTAGGTGGTGCAGTGGATAGAACATCAGCCCTGCAGTCAGAGGGACCTGAGTTCAAATATGATCTCAGACACTGAAGGCTTCCTAGCTGTGTGACCCTGGGCAAGCCACTTAACCCCAACTGCCTCCGAAAAAAAAAAAAAAAAAGAAAGAAAACATTGCCTCCAAAGAGGTAATTTTACACTGAGCAAAGAGACCAGAATAATGCTAAACCTGTAAAAGGTAATTTACTTGCCCCATCAGATATCCACAAAAGGGAACCAAGAGTCAGATTATTGCTTCATTCCCAAAAACAAGCTGAATGGAGATTAAGTTGGTATTCTTTGATGAGATGTGACTCAGGTAGATAATTAAATAAGTATGTCAAAATTCATACCTAGTTTGAATTGTTACTCTATTACCCTCATAAAGGACAAAATTCAAGAACATTTTCTAGCTACTGAGTTCATTCACTGGCAGTACTATGACTTACATAAGATTTGAGGAATCACTTGCTAACAGGTAAGGAAACAATTATATTTCAACTAAAGACTTAATCTTGTGGAACAAGATAATAATGTTCAATGATGATTAATACCATTGGTATGGAGAATACTTGCTAAGCTATGGTGGTAATAATGCTGTCTGTCAAGTTTGTGACTTGAACTGGCCATCATAGCTTCAACTCTAGGCCAAAGGGTAAATCTGCCAAGATCCAAACTTGTCACTCATGTTAATTCATTCCTGAAAAAAAAAAGACCCAAATAGAGAACCTTACAGGCTCTATGTGACTCTTTCCTATATGAAAACCATATAGGAAACTACATTGATACAGAAGGAAAATTAATGCACTTGGAAACAAGATCTGGGTTGAAGTTACAGGTTTGATGGCTATTTGTTGAATGAACATGGCCAAACTACTTATTTCCTGTAAGCCTCAGATTTCTCATTTCTAAAATCTGAGGAATAACATCCATACAAAAGGATAAAAGAATAACACCCACCCTATTATTCTCACATACAAAGGATTCAAAGAACTATGGAAAAACGAGTATGAACAAATGTAGAACATGAAACACACAGACTAAGGGAGGAGAGGGGAATGTGTAATGCAAAAGAAAACAAATGTTTTTTTATGACCATCTAGGTCTTTAGAATACTGATGATGAAATATGCTTCCCATTTCTTGACAGAGGAGTGATTGACTAGAAGTGTAGAATGAAAATTTTCTTTAAAACATATTTAACAAGTTCTTCTCCAAACTCTTCTTTGGAAATCTCCACTGACAGAGAATTCACTGCCTCCATGAGAGCACATGGTACTTAATATTTATATTAAATTTAATATTTAATATTCGTTGTCATATTGTTAATATGTTGATGCATTTTGCTTAACTAATTGTTAAGGCAGCTAAGAGATGCAGTCGATACTCAACAGGTGTTTCTCCAGTGTCTTCTCTTCAGTAGAGTAAGGAAGACTCATCTTCCTGAGTTCAAATCCAGATTCTTATTAGACACTTACTAACTATGTGACTCTAGGCAAGTCTCATAGCTATTTGCCTCAGTTTCCTGATCTGATGAGTTGGAGAAGAAAATGGTAAACCATGTCAGCATCTTTGCCAAGAAAACCCTAAATGGGAACACAGAGTTAGATACAATGGAAAAATGACTGAACAATAAAAATTTACCTTTGTAAGAAAAAGCTTCTATTGTGGTGGTGAGATATTTTTAACATTTTTTAAAAAATAATTTTAAAATAAATAAAAAACCAGCAAAAATAAACATGTAGAAGACAAAAAAGATGTGTATAAGTGGACACATGTCTATTTTATTGCTATTATTGTTGTGCCATTTAGTCACATTTGAATCTTCATTATACACCATAACACAACAGGCCCTTTTGAATTCCATTATCTCCCAAAGTCTGTCTAACTATTGCTTCCATGACACTATCTATCCATCTCAGCTTCTATGTGCCCTTTTCCTTTTGCTTCAATCTTTTCCAGCAGTGAGTCCCATCTTCTCATTATGTGACCAATGTATTTAAGCTTCAACTTCAGTATTTGCTCTTGCAATGAATAGTCGATGTTAATTTCTTAAATTAAATTAAATTAAATTGCTCTCTCGCTTGAACTCTCAAAAGTCTTTTTATTATTGACCTGTAAATGTAATATTTTACATTAAAAAAAGAAAGTTCATATAACTGAAATTCACTAGATTATGCACATTTCTCTTTTTGTACTTCTTTGTCTACTAAAATATTTGTGTTTGTTGATGATTAACTTTATAATAAGAAAGTTCACACACATACACAGAGATATAGATATATATTTTTCAAAACAAAGCTCTTTTGTCCACAATAAAACTTTTCTTCTCTAGGCTAAATGCCTCCAGTTTCTTCAACCAATCCTGCTGTGGCAAGTTTCATTCCCCTCACCATCCTGACTACCAGCTTCTTTGTATGCTCCAATTGTCAAGGTCCTTCCTGAACTATGGCACACAGAACTAACTGAAGACAGTATTTTAGGTATGGCACTATCAAGACAAAATATAGCAGACTTATTGCTAAAATAGAGTTAACTTTTTGATTACCATATAATACTGCTGAGTCTTATTGAATTTACTCTTCATGAAATCACAGGACTTTCATTTGGATAATTTTCAAACCCCACCTCTATTGTCCTGTCCCATATTTATACAACTAATTTCTATTCATCCTCATTTTTTCTTTTCATATTTATTTGTTTTGCATGACATAGGTTGTGCAAATTCTGCATGAAGACCTTCTTTCTGGAATGTCTCAAGAACAATTATTAATGATATTCATAACCAAAGCAAAAGAACAGAAAATTTAGGGGTTTTGATAATTTAGGTTATTTGAAGAGCTTCATTAAACATTTTGTTTCAAGAATAGTTCTAGATAAAAACAAAATAGACCCATTGCTTTCAAGCTAGGTTCTCCTTCTCTAGAAGTGCAGCCAATCCCACAAGGACTATGCAGTCACAGATGATCAGTATTTAGCTAATTATAAGGACCTGTTCCTGTTGAGTTTTTTTTTTAAGAATTATGATTCCATTATTGTTCTATAAGAAATGACCAACAAGATGAATACAAAGAAGCTTAGAAAGACTTACATCAACTGATGCTGAGTGAAATGAGCAGAACTAGGAGATCATTATACACTTCAACAATGATACTGTATGAGGATGTATTCTGATGGAAGTGGATATCTTCAACATAGAGAAGAGCTAATCCAATTCCAATTGATCAATGATGGACAGAATTAGCTACACCCAGAAAAGGAACACTGGGAAATGAGTGTAAACTGTGAGCATTTTTTGTTTTACTCCCCAGATTATTTCTACCTCCCGAATCCAATTCTTCCTTTGCAACAACAACAAAATTCGGTTCTGCACATATATATTGTACTTAGGATATACTATAAGATATTTAATATGTATAGGAATGCCTACCATCTAAGGAGGGGGTGGAGGGAAGGAGGGGAAAAATTCGGAACAGAGGGAGTACCAGGGATAATGTTGTAAAAAAATTACCTATGCATATGTACTGTCAAAAATGTTATAATTATAAAATTAATAAAAAAAAGAATTATGATTCCTCCTGTATGTGAAAGAATGTTTGTGGCAACCCTCTTTGTGGTGGCCAGAAACTGGAAACTGAATGGATGCCCATCAATTGGAGAATGGCTGAATAAATTATGGTATATGAATGTTATGGAGTATTATTGTTCTGTAAGAAATGACCAGCAGGATGATTTCAGAAAGGTCTGGAGAGACTTACATGAACTGATGTGAGTGAAATGAGCAGGATCAGGTGATCATTATATACTTCAATAACAATGCTATATGAAGATCCATTCTGATGGACATGGCCCTCTCCAACAATGAGATGACAACAAATCAGTTCCAATAGAGCAGTAGTGAACTGAACCAGCTACACCCAGCGAAAGAATTCTGGGAGATGACTATGAACCACTACATAGAATTTCCAATCCCTCTATTTTTGTCCCCCTGCATTTTGGATTTCCTTCACAGGCTAATTGTACACTATTTCAAAGTCTGATTCTTTTTGTACAGCAAAATAACTGTTTGTACATGTATACATATATTGTATTTAATTTATACTTTAACATATTTAACATGTATTAGTCAGCCTGCCATCTGGGGGGGGGGGAAGGAGGGGAAAAATTGGAACAAAAGGCTTGGCAATTGTCAGTGCTATAAAATTACCCATGCACATATCTGGTAAATTAAAATCTATAATAATTAAAAAAAAGAATTATGGTTCCTTACCCTCAAATTAGCAACATAGTTTTGTTTCACTCCTTGGAAATACAATCACGGATGAGTCCAAGACCAGTATGCTATCTACTATCCCATCTCGTTACCACTTCCAAGTTGGTTTTTTTTTTAATTGCCTATCCATGCCTTTCCTATTGTATATTTGTGAAATTGGATTTTTTGGTACCCTCAAATATGACTTTACATTTATCCCTGTTATATTTCTTTTTATTAGACTCAGTTCAATTCTGTAATTGCCAATATGCTTTTGAATTCTGATTGCTATCCACTCTTAGTTATCCTTCCTAGCTATGTGTCATCTGAAAATTTGATAAGTATATCACTTATGTCTTTATCTGATTTATTGATAAAATCATTAAGCAGCATAGGACAAATATAAATTCATGGGGGTTCTGTTTCCCCTGGAAACATTGATATTAAACTTTTAAAACCTATTTTTGAATATAGCTAACCATAGCTAACCACTGAATTCCCAAAACCATTAATTTTGTTAGTGACTACTCTGTATCTCTTCACTTTGAGACTTTATCAAAAGCTTGGCTAAAATCTAGTTAGATTATATTCACAGGATTCTTTTTATTAACTGATTTGTTAATACTATTCATAAAAATAACAAAAAAGAAGTGAGTTGGTTCTGTTTGGTGTCACCTGCTCTTGATAAAGCCATGATGATTCTTAATATTTATAACTTGTCTTTATAGTTGTTATACTTAGCAAACAACTATAAAGACAAGTTATATATTTTTAAACTGAGGCAATTTGAGTTAAGTGACTTGTCCAGGGTCACACAGCTAGGAAGTATTAAATGTCTGAGATCAGATATGAACTCAGGTCCTCCTGACTTGAGGGGTGGTATTCTATCTACTATGCCACCTAGTTACCCCTGCATTCTTATTTTTACAGAACTATGGTACGATCTTATATCGGCCTTCTGTTTCCTGATCTTGCTGCCATTTTCTGTACATTCCTTTTTAAAAGCAATGATCTTTACAGAATTTGAGACCACACAATGTTACTTATTTCCTCTCTGAGTTCTTAACACCATTCCCTCCAAATACGCCATACTACTTCTGGCTTTCCCAGTGTATTATTTACTTCTTCCCAAGCATTTGTTCTCTATTATTTATTTTTACTGGATAGAATGAAGATATTAATTCCTCTTGTTGTTTCCTTCATTTTTTGAAGAATGATATAAATAACAAGGTAAGAATTTTTATCAAATGTTAAGTTTATTTTTATGATAAACAGCATGGAATAATATATAGAAAGCTTGCCTTGGAGACAGGAAGATCTGAGTTCAAGTCCCATGTCTGATTCTTATTATTTGTATGACCTTGGAAAAATCATTTAACTTTCTCAGGTCTGAATTTATTGATCTATAAAATGAAAGATTTAGAGTAGGAGATTATTGATGTCCCTATGAACTCTATGCCAATTTTTCCCATGAATATACTGCCTGTGTGATCTTAGGCAAATCACTTAATATATCAGTGCTATGTAGGCAACTTGCTAAGACTATAAATTGCAGAGAAAGTGCTGACTTGCACTGGTTGAGGGAGTTTCTTCTTAAACTTATTCCACTCATGATCCTTTTTTGCCTGAAAAATTTCACATAAATCTAGGTACCCATAAAATAGGTATACAAATCAAACATTTACTGATAATAAATCATAGTTTCATTCCCCTCCTATATACACATTCAGTTAGTTATGTGATCCACAGCATAAGAAGCTTTCCCCAATAGCAATGAAATTACAGGTCTAGTTGATATCTGAATCAGGTTCTTGTGGCTATTGTTATTGTTATTTTTACAATGAGTGAACTCCATGGTGTTGAAATTGCTCATCACTATAGTACTATTCTTCACTAGTACTGTAGATATAAGCTATTTCCTAAACTTACTGTATATTTCCTTCTACTATGATGGCTGGTCTGTAGTGTATAGTTATTAAGATTTCACTTGTCTTTTCCCCCTCCATTTATTTGCATCCAAATTTGCTTATCACCATGTTTCCTCCACTCTTGTTTTTTGCAATTCCTAACATTAGTGTATCTTTTTGATGAGCAATGTTATTTGACTATTTGCTTTATTTAGTCTGTTCCTCTTCAATTTCCACATGTTAGTAATAAATCCCTTGCTGTTGCCTCAGTAATATTTCTAAGTTCAAATATAGCTCCTTTCATTAATATCTTTGTTATCTTTGGGGTTTTGTTGTTGTTTTTGTTATGGTTTAGTTGTTTCAGTCATGTTTGATTCTTTGTGACCTCTTTTGGGGTTTTCTTGGCAAAAGTACTGGAGTGATTTGCCATTTCCTTCTTCGGCTCATTTTATAAATAATGAAACTGAGGCAAATAGAGAAGGTGACTTGCCCAGAGTCACCCCACTAATACATGTCTGAGACCAAATTTGAACTCAGGAAAATGAGTCTTATAGATTCCAAGCCTAGCACTATACCACCCAGCTGCTTCATCTTTGTTTCTTATTTCTACATAGTTCATGTATTTATGGATCAGTTATCTGAAGTTAGGGATTATTTGGATCTTTCTGGAATATTGTCTCCTAGAATTATCATCCCTCTTCACTGTTATTCTTCATTTCATGTCATACCTGTTACTTTTTGTGATTATTCAGCTTAGTGTTTTTATATGGTGAATTGTCTTCCTCCACTTCAGTTCATTGTTAGTTTAGATATTTCTTGATAAGATCCCAAAATTTCTAGACAAATGGATATTTTATGGCCATATTGTTAAATAAGATTTTTATAGGAAACAAAAAAAGGCTGCTGAATTCAGGAAACAGAGCTTCTAATTATAGCTCTGCCACTAAAAATCTGGATGGCTGGGGGCAAGGCATTTTAACTTTTATGTAACTCTATTTGCCTATATTTAAAATAAGGAGATTGGACCAGAAAGTCTCACATATTTCACAGTAAAATGCAATGATTAAAAGATACTCTGTGATCCAACTGAAAAAGCCATAAAAATTTTGTCTGAGTTGTAAAGCCCTAATGGACATCCCAACTTCTTACAACTTTAAAATCATGCTAATTTATCAAGGAGTTTCTATATTCACAGATATTTCTGAGTCACTACAGAACACTGTATTTACACATCACTCTCACTTCTGTTGAAAGCTCTCCTCTTGAAGGATTTAGTTACCCACTTGCTAAAGATCAGTTACTTACAATGTTAAGGATTATATTCATTCTGGTCTAAGTAGGGAAAAGACAAAAGGCAAAGGAGAAGAAGTAATAGGGCAAAAGAAAAAGCCTTGCCAGCTGTCACTTTTGTCTTTCTTCGGTAAATGTGTCTATCACCCAAGTATAAACCATCTTGTTGTAACAGTTGAGCTCTCTTTATTCTTTTTGGAAACTTTAAATGGAAAATACAATGTTTCCAGCACAAACCCATCAAGGCTCTCAACCTTTTCTTAGACTAGATAAGTATTGTAGAATATTTATTCTTTGTCACTATAACATTATAACACTGAATTGTACCTGTGTTGTAATTGGTAAGATTAGGGCAGTATGTGAAGATCAGGATTCGATCCTACCTTAAACAACAACAAAAACAAACATTATTGAACTATATACAGTGGTAAATCACTGAATCTCAAACTTGGAAGTGACCTTTGAGGCCATCCAGTGCAAACCACACATGAACAAAAATCCCTTCTGCAACATACTCAGCAAGGGATTATATAAACTTTGTCTGAAAACCTCTCCAGTCAAGGGAAACCCACTGCTGTCCATTCTACCCTTGGATTGTTCTAATCGTTAGACAGCTTTTCCTAATGAAATTATAATCTGTCTCTTTGTAATGTTCACCTAAGGTTCATAGATCTGTCCTCCAAAGTCTAACAGAATAAATCTAATCTATCTCTAATCTTTTCTTCATATACTTTCTAATCTTAATAGGCTTTTTTAACTTCTTTTCTTCTAGATTGTCTTTCACTTCTATGTTTTTATATTTCTAATCCATTCTTTTCTCTTTTGTTCCCCTATCTCTGTAGATCCCAGTTTTTCTATTCTGTTCATTACTTTTATCATGGAGACCATAAATTCTATTCTCACAATTCTTATTTCTCTTTTGAACTACTCAGGAACAATGTTTTGTGATTCTATGTTCTCAAATTCCAGTCTTTTTTCTCATCATGTATAGAATCATTTTCCTTTGTTTTACATTTATTTATTCATAGATGTCTGAAATTATTAACTAGATCTGGAGGTCATACTTCCTTCTGCTATTAATGTTTTCCCTGTTGATATATCTGCTTAGGTTCAGGGTCTTTGATCTTTCTTCTTCCCAATATTTTGAATAATTTTATTGTCTTCACCCTCTTCTTCCCCTTCCACTATTATTCGATTTCTGACTCTCTGACTCACTCCTCTCTGATGGTGGTCTTCTGGGGGGCTGAGTATCAAAACATCTCAGCTCCTTTCTAATACCAATACCAATACCAATTCATGGTATATCAGTCTAAGTCTCTGCCCCAAGTGATTTTGGGGGACAGACCTTGTGACAAGGAAGAAGTTATTCATCTATGCTAAAGAAGTAATTCCAAAAGGGAAAAGAAATCTCTCCAACACCATTGAATTTGAAAAAAAAAAGTACTCCCTCTGAAATATTCAGAAATATAAATCAGGTAAATTATAATACATAATTTACTTTTCCCATCATAGTTAAGAAAAAATCTTATTTTTCTGGGCATAAAATATCTACAATTAGAGTATGTAGGAAAATTGGCAGCACTTCCATGGTTCTATGAAACTATTTCCTTATATGATACAGAAAATCCAAATGGTATCATGAATAGCCCAGGAGAGACACGGTAGTATTGTAGATTCAAAGCCAGTCATGGAGTCAAATCCTCCCTTTAACAAGATTGGCTGAGTGGCCCTCCAGAAGACATTTAATCTTTCTGTGATAGATAATTATTCTGCATCAGTGGAGGGAGTTTACACATTGAGAGTAACAATGGATGAAATTATTTTCTATCCATTTGATCATACTATTTTGGAGCTATTTGCTAGATGTATGTTCTCGGCCACAGTTTTTTAAACTGTAGGTCACAAGCTCAAATGGGAGTCAGTAAATTTATTATCAGTAAATGTTTAGTGTGTATGACTTTTTATATACCTATATACCTATATAACCTAGGGTTACATAAAAATTTTCTCAGGCTAAAAGGGATCATAAGGGGAAAAGGTTAAGAAGCCCTGTTCTAGAGATATGCATTTTGGTTAAGTATTTGTAGAATATGTTGGGGCTGAAATAAAATAGGAAAAATGAGGCATATAACAATTAGAGTGTGAAAAGGACAAAAACATCACTAGAATTAGAAAGCTGTGTTTATATCAATATCTAAACATCCAGCCTTACCAAAAATAAAATGGAAAGTCTGATCCAACTAAGTGGTGCTTGGTTATTCCATAAATCTCAGTATTACATCATGTTATTCACTTTCACTCTAAAAGTCTTTTGGTATTTTTAGGACATTGTCAATTGATATTTTCAGAAAATTAGTCATTGCCTCTTTATGAAGGCTTTCAACAATTCACTGACTACATACTGAAAAATAAAGAAAGGAAATGAATGTTGTGCTATAATAGTTCAATCTATATATGGAAAAATATGTCACTTATGATTTATATATTATCTCTTTTTTTTAATCATTTGCTTCTTCTTAATGTAAGTTAATGGAGGAAAGCTTAATTAATTAGTGTTTAGTCCACTGTAGGTATTTTTTTAATGTGGCTTATTTTATTTTAATTAAGGTAATTCCAACTTAGCAGGACATAGTGAAAAAAAGAAATATAAACTAATAAGGGCAACAGTTATCACCTAGTTAGAGTACTAATGTTCATATACCTTACCCAAAAAGAATATCCTCCTTAAAAAATATTTATACTTTCATTTTAGACATAGACCTAAAAATACTTGATTCTAGATATAAATCATGATTCCTACTAGCCTTCAGGAATGTCTTTGTTGGTCCTCTTTTAAGGAGCCAGAGCCCTCAGAGTTGAGCACTTGGTCAAGTTAATAGTGTTTGAAGGAATAAGCTTTAGTCATTTTAGTACACTTATTTGTGTGTAAAATATGATGTCCAGTGTTGGCACTATTTGTAAATAAATATAAATTTATGTAAAAATTATGTAATTTATGTAAGTAAATATAAATTTATGTAAAAATACATTTTTATTTTATAACAAAAAAAAAGTCAGTCTAGTCATACTTTTGGGAGCTTTTAAGCAGAAGGAAGCCATAAGAACATACTGTCTTTTGTTCAGGAGTATGTCACAGGACTTTGATACCTGATGATCTTTTAAAACATTTAAGATTAATTGGAAAATTTCTAGACAACAAAAGAATAATTAGCAACTTGAAGTTAGCAAGTAGTTAGGAACCCAGAGTAAGAGATGACAAACCTAATAGCAGGTTGGACAAGGTCTTCTGTGGTGACATCATTCTGAAGTATATCTCGATTCAGTGTATTTTTTTTTAATGTAGGTAGAAGAATTCAGCCAGATGAGTCTAGATGACAAATTGAGCACGTAACAATATAATACCAGGCAAACCTCCGGTGATTGCTTTTGGCAAACAAATTTTTTCCCCTATATGGAGCCACAACAAAAATCAAAGGAAATGACAGCAAATTTCCAGGCTAAAATAAGAACCTAAAGACTAACAAATAAAACAATGATTTATATATACACATTCATTCATTTGATAAAGCAATTCCAGTTTCATTTTTAGAAAAACAAGAATAAATATCATACTACAAAAGAGAAATAGACAGCCTACAAACCATCTGATTTTTCTTCTTTGGCTTAGTTACTACTAGTGATAGATTGTAAATAGAGTAGGAACAGAAAGGTGGAGGGGAAGTCCCTTCCACTGTAACCTGAAGCAGGTATACAGGAATTAGAAGTATAGAGGCTCACCTGGGTAGCCACACTTCCCTTGATAGCTCAAAACTTCTCTTGAAAACTCAAATTTTAGGAAATCGTGACTCCCAACATATTTTGTGGTCCCATAGTTTAGCTGTATAATGAGGGAGTGAATATGTAAGGACTATAAAGTGTTCTTCAACTCTAAATTATTGATCCTATGCACTGTTAACATGATTCTCAAAGATTCATTTCATCAGTCTTGGTCTTCTGCATCTATAAAAGGAAGGAAGGAGGTTAATCTCTAAAAATCCCTGAGGAGCAGGCAGGTGATGCCATAAGACCAGATCCCAAAGGCCTAGAGTCAGGAAACTGAATTTTCCTGAGTTCAAATTTGGCCTCAAACACTAACTAGATGTGTGACTGTGGGCAAGACAATTAACCCTGTTTGCCTAGATTTCCTCATCTATAAAATGAGCTTGAGAAGGAATAGCAAACCCCTGCAGTATCTTTGCCAAGAAAACCCCTTGGAGTTACAAAGAATCAGACATGATTGAAAATGAATGAACAATAAGAATCCTTCTGCCTAGGACATCTGTAATTTTGTTGCTAACCAGAGAGCACTGAGTCAAAGCAGTTGGCCACATAGAATATATTGAAAATGACATTTATTTATGGTACATGGAGATAGAAAGCATGATAGAAATGATGATCTGGATTCAAATCTTGGCTCTCCTATTCACCATCTGTGTGACTTTGGGCAATTTTTTAACTTCTTTGGGTCTCAGTTTTTTTATTTGGAAATGAAGACGTTGTACTCAATGAACTCTAAAGTCGCTTCTAACTCTAAATATGATCCAATGCCTAGGATGAGGCTCATTCAAAAGCACTGGGAAATCACAGAATCATAAATTTACAGCTGAAAGTGATCAACCCCCTTGTTTTATAGATGAGCAAACTGAAGCTCAGAAAGCTTAAGTGAATGACCCTGGGTCATGCAGCTAGATCCCTTATTCCTAGGTTCTAGGAATAAAAACAAAAGTGAGATAATACTTGGCAATCACATCCCCATCCCTCCAATACTCTAGAGTTGGTATATTATAGACACAAACATGGGAGGCTACAGTAAAGGATTCTAGAGAAATTCTGAATTATTATTGCTGTTGATGGTGGTGGTGGTCCTTCATTTTCAAGGAGGATCAATGACATCACCGGTGATGTCTTGACTTGCTCATGAATTATATTTAATTGAAAAAGAGTTAAGCAAAGATTTCAGTCTTATTCTCTCTCTTCCAGAGTCACTGAAATCCAATGTCAAGATAACAATCAAGCTGGCTGGCAATGGCTTGGGATGCAGTAGAAGACTTTGGTGCCTTCAATATCTGATCAAACTCTAAGCACTCCACAGTGGCCTTCATGGACCATTGGAATAAATTATTTATTTCTGCCTCTTCCACTGGGGAAAATCTTCAGACATTCAGAGGTCCAAGAAAAGAACTAGAGCCCATGTATTTAGAGAGCTAGATTAAATTATCATCTCTGTTGGATGTTTCTTTTAGGTGGTTAGGGTTCAGTCCTAACATTTGTCCTAACTTTCAGTCTTACATTTCGAACTGCCTATTGGATATGAGAGAAACACTGAATAAAGACTAAGACCCAGCATTCTGTGTATTACTTATGAAAATATGCACCAGGAAGAATAATTAGAGCACAAAGGCAGGATTAGAGCCTAAAGGCGCAGGATCCATGTACATCAGAGTAATGAAAAACTTGAGTCAGTCTTATAGGACCCCATCAGCTGCACGTAGAAAGATGACGTCACACATGTCATCAGCACAGTTGTGTTGCTCATGCTATGAGAATCTCTTTCTTCCAAAACATAAAGGAAACACATTCATACTCATGCATAAATCCAATTTCATGGTATTTGTTAAATGTCCAACTACTTCCTTCTTTTATATACTTAGAATAGAAATGAAAAACCACCAAAATATTTATTTAAATCAAAAAAGTTATTTTTTTCCTCTTTAAATACAAAGCCTCAAATAACCAACCCTTCATCCCAAAATTGATAGGTCTCCGTAGGAATTCTAACCATAAATGAATATTACCTACATATGACTATTGACAGTTTGTGCAACTAATTACCAATTGCTTTGCCATATTTTAGATATTACAGATATTTCTTCTCTTCTTTAAAACATAAAAATAAAATTCTTCTTATTATTATTATTCAACATTTGCAGTATGCTAAACACTGCCTAAGTATTAGCAGCAATAATCAGAATTAACCTAAAGGCCCTATGGATATAGATTGGTGTGACTCTTGATGAGGGCTGCTCTGATATTATAGTGAAAGAAGCTTATGTGGTGAGCTTGAAAAGGGGAAAGAAATTCCTCTTGAGAGTCCCTTCCAAAAAATCTGACTTAAACTTGCCGCTTTGGATGCCTGGATTCGTGCCTTTAGATTAATGTACTATTCTCTGTTGAAAAGGTTCAAATACTATTCAACCAAGCACCTGGGACAATAATACATAAGCAACACCAGTTATTAATGCCTAGGGTGAACATATTGTATTAGACTTTATTCAACTGACAGCAATTTGAGAACAAGCTTTCATAAGATTAATCCTTCTCTTGGGATATTGCTTGAACAAGATAGGCTTAGGAACACTTAGTAACTGATTGCTGGAGCCTGAGTAGTCAGAGGAACAATATGAGGTCCCTAGGCACCTGGAAGTCAAAAAGAGGGGATGCAAACAAAAGGGCTAAAAGAGAAGGGAAGAAGAACATTTGAGACTCCAAAAATGTCAGAGCTAAAAAGGATCTTAGAGATCATCTCTATCCCATTCCTTCATTTAACTTAAATGAATTGTCTAAGGTTACCCAGCTAACAAGGGGCATAATCTGGTTTTAAATATTACATTTAGGCTCTGTAAGAGCTGAAATAAAAGGATGGAATTATATGCTCAGAGGAATGTGTAATTTAAAAGATTTAAATAACTTGTGCTTCCCTCTTCCCCTCTGCCCCTCAATTCAACCTGCAATCCTTAACCAAGATTACAAACATGCCAAATTGATTCGTCTATGTGCTAAGATGAGCCTCAGAAATCTCTTAATCTAGAAGTGTGATGGAGTGGAAAACTATATCTGGGAGCCTGGGTTCTAATCTTTGGTTACTTATTACTTGAAAGTGATTTTGAATGTCGTTCATCTTCTTGGAAATCCCTCATCTGTCAAATGAAGGGACCAGAACAGATGATATTCTGATAGAAAGTCACTTCTAATGCCACTATTCCTTCCCCATTTCAAAAATGAGGAAATGGAGATCCATAGTAGTAAAGTGACTTGCCAAGTCCATCTAAGAAACAGAGAGAAAAGTAGAAAAACACTCTCTGGTTAGTAATGGATAGAGCACTGGGCCTGGAGTTAAGACAACCTGAGTTCAAATCCAGTTTCAGACTTTTTACTAGCTATATGATGCTGGGTAAATCACTTAACCTCTGCTTGCCTCAGTTTCCTCATCTGTAAAATGAGGATAATAATAATAATATCTCCCAGGATTTTTGTGAGGATCAAATGAGGTAATAATTGTAAAACACTTAGCACAGTACATGGTTTAAAGTAAGCAATATTAGCTGCCATGGTTATTATTATCAATTATTATTACTACACCAATGTGTCATTTTCAAGGTTTTTGAACTTTAGTTAAGGTCACCATGCCTCCTGTGGAATAAGGAATAGAATAGTATGATGGCACATTTATTATCAAACAATTTGGAGAACTTAAGTTCTTTTAAGTGAGTCATAGGAAAAGAGTTTGTGTAGTATTTATGTTCTGGTACTCTCATAAAAATCCTCATCTGGGGTAGGTTTAAGGCAATCTTTGACTCACTCTATGGAATTAGTATAGTCGTTGACCAGGAAGCCACAATCTAAGTCAGATGACAGAGATTCTAAATTTAAGTCTAATTTTTAAAAATTATAACTTCAAATTAATATGAGAAAAATCAAAGTCATGGTCAATGTTGGTGTGTGTGTGTGTGTGTGTGTGTGTGTGTGTGTGTGTGTATGTTTTCAAATACTGAAATTTACATTGAAAAGGTAAAGTTTTCTGCTACTAGTATGTCACTGCAATTATGATGCAATGATGAGTCAGATCCTGACAGAAAGAGACATGTGAAAGGTGTGTAACAGAAGTACAGATGACTATACCCCCTATGAGATGCTACATTCCAAGGATAGAAATGATTGAACAATTTTAGCCTGCTTGAGAGAGGTGGGAGAGATGAAAGGGGAAAAAAAATAATAAAGTGCAAACTACTCAGCAAAAAACAAAAGAATAACACTACAAGAAAGCAAAGAAAAGGTGTGTAGTCATGAATATAATTTATTTTGTTTTATATATGCTTTCTTGAAATGGAAATTTATTATTTTATACCTGAATTCTCCCTGATATTCTGCTGTGTACATGACAATGTTTTGTTTTGTTTATTTTCTTTTCTGCCTTCCTTTTTTCTATTCTGTTTTTTTTCTTATTTTGTGTTTAGTTCAATAAAATTTTAAAAAATAAAAAGAAATACATCCCTCTCTGAATTTTTATCTTCTGTTTTTGCCGGTTCCTCATCCAATCTGTGAGAATCACTTCTGCAACTGGCTGTGAAATTTCCCTTACTAGTTAATCCTTTGTATTGTGGCAGGGAAGTTCTAGAACTACTAGAATTAAAAAGTAAATAGTATTATAAATTATTAGAGGAAAGAAGAGCATTTAGTTCAATGCAATTATTTAATCATTTATTCACTCAACTAAAACTAAATAACTAAATAAATATTATGTTTAATGTTGGGGCAGCTAGGTGATATGGTACATAGAGTACTGGATTTGGTATCAAGAAGAACTGAATTCAAATCCAGTCTTAGAAATTTCCCAACTGTGTGACCTTTGACAAGTCACTTAATCTCTGCTATTGAAAAAGGAATTGGCAAAGCATCCCAGTATCTTTGCCAAGAAAAACCTATGAACAGAGGTCCACGTGATTAAAATGACTACAATAACAAATATGCAATGTATTAGACATGGCACTGGCAAATACAAAGATACAATATTGAATAGTAATAGTGATAGCAGGCAACCTCGTTCTGTCCTGATCTTATTGGGAATGTTTCTAGTTTATCCCCATTACACATGATGCTTGTTGATGGTTTAGATAGATGATACTTATCATTTTAAGGAAAACTCCATTCATTCCTATGCTCTCTAGTGGTCTTTTAGTAGGAATGGGTGTTGAATTTTGTCAAATGCTTTTTCTGCAAATATTAATGTAACCATAGATTTCTGTTAGTTTGGTTATTGATATAGTCTATTATGTTAGGAGTTTTCCTGATACTGAACCAGCCTTGCATTTCCGGTATAAAGCCTACTTGGTCATAGTAATATCCTGGTGCAAATACAAAGATAAGCAAGAAATAAGGTCGAATATCATAAGAACGCAGATTTAGAGCCTGAAAATGACCCAGACACCATCTAATCCAAATCTTTCATTTTAAAATGAGGAAACAGCAGAAACTTGCCCAGGAACACATACCAATTAAATGTCAGAAGTAGGTTCTGAACTCAGGTCTTTCTGACTCCAGGTCTAGTACTCTATAAACTAGAGCTGTGGAAAATGTGACTCATAACACTCCTAAGGGTATCCTAAATGAAATTAAAATGTAGTTCCTTTATGATTAATTCTGATGTTAATTTTAAAAAAAGAAAATATATAAATGTGCAGTTTTCTAAGTTTTCTTATGTGCAACACTCAGAGACTCTTGGGTACATTTAAGTGGCCCCATTCTATCTGAGTCTGACACCCTCTATTCATGGATAAAATACAAATTAGAATATAAATACAGAAGAATGTAAAATACTATCACATGAGGAAGGAGCTAGTTACAACTATAGGAATCAGAAAGGAATTCATGGATCATGGCTATCTCCTAATTTGTCTCCTTGCTTCAAGTGTCTTCTATTTCCCCACAATTACCAAAGGGATTTTCCTAAAGCATAGAAACCTAGTTACCCTCCTACTCAACAAACTTCAATGACTCCTTTTTAGCTCTGGTACAGGGGTTCTTAATTTATGTGAGATAAGAGTTTGGTGAAGCCTCTGTAGAATGTTTTTATTTTTTTTTTTGTTTCTATTTTTTTCCAATTACATGTAAAGACAATTTTCAATATTCATTTTTACAAGATTTTGAGCTCCAAATTTTCTCCCTTACCTCCTCTTACCCCAAGATAGCAAGCAATTTAATATCTTTTTCATGTAAAATCATGTAAATCACATTTCCACATCAGTCATGTGGTGAAAGGAGAAAAAGGAAAAAGCAACCCCCCCCAAAAAAATACCCAACAATAAAGAAAGTGAAAAATAGTATGATTTAATTTGTATTCAGACTCCACAAATTCTTTCTCTGGATGTGGATGGTATTTTCCATCATGAGTTTTGAATCATTGCACTATTGAGAAGAGTTAAATCTATCATACTTGATCATTGTACAATATTGCTCTTACTGTATACAATGGTCTTTTGGTCTGCTTACTCCACTCAGCATCATATAAGTCTTTCCAGGTTTCAGAATAATGTTTTTAGATACATAAAATACAATTCATAAAACTACAAAGGAAAGCATTTATAATAAAATAGTTAACAAAAAATTTTAAAAATAAGTTCTTAGACCCTAAATTAAGATATTGTGCTCTAATATCAAATATAATCTCCTCTTTCAGATTTTAAAGCCTTTTGTTCCCTTCATAGAATAAGAAGTCACTATGGATGTGGCACAAGTAATGGCTTTTTTCCAACCTAATTTTCCAGCCTTGTTTAGTCATGTGCAACTCTTTGCAATATCTTAGACCATATTACTATGCGTAGGGTTTTCTTGGCAAAGATGCTGGAGTTGTTTGGTATTTCCTTCTCCAATGGATGAAAGCATTTGCTCAGATTAAATAACTTGCCCAGGTTCATCAACTAGTGTCTGACACTGAATTTAAAATCAAGTCTCCCTGACTTTTGGCTTGGATCTCTATACACCAACCCATCTATCTGCTTCTAATTGTCTAGTTTTATGATGCATTATTACTCTTTTCATGTTCCCTATGGTCCAGCCAACTAGACCTCTTGCTATTCCTCATGTACAACAGTCCTATGCTTTTGCACAAGCTCTAACAAGTGCCTGGGATGCATAATTTTCTCATCTCTACCTCTGCTTCTAAATATTCCCAGTTTCCTTTAAAATCACCTCAGATGCTTCTTCCTGAAGAGGTCCCCTCTAGTGGTTAATACTTCCCCAACTAAATTGTCTTGATTTTGCATATATTTTATATAAATTCATATGGGTATCCATCTCTCCTGAAAGAATGATAGCTCCTCTCCTTGAGGGCAGAGACTTTTTTCTTTGTATTCCCCATGCCTAGTATAGTGTGTAGCACTATACATATATATATATATATATGTATATATATATATATATACATATATATATATATATATGTATGTATGTATATAAGTATCTGTTGATTGACCGATTAATTTGGCACATTGAAGCTGGCCCATCCTACACAGTATGTCACTATGTAGGATTGAAGGAGGGAACTCCAGTCAGAGGGAATGAACAGGAACAAAAATACTTCTAGGATCCAGAGGGAGGATAGCAATCCTTTAATTTGGCTGGAGCACAGATTAAGTGAGGGGGAGTAGTGTGAGATGAACCTGGAAATAGAGACAGCCAAGATGTGTTAAAAAGAAAAAGCCCAAAGAAAAATGGACCTATATAAAATGATAAAAGTTTAAAAAAAGAAAAAAAAACCTCTGAACTCAACACACACCAAAGAAAAATGAGAATTTTCAGATACAAATTAGAACAGAAAATGAAACTCCATGTCTGTCACATACAACTTGCTTTTCCTTTTAAGAATAATAACTTTGACCGTTGACTTCTTTTTGAATGATAGAGAAATATTTAAAAACTATAATGTATCTGTGATCTAATCAATGTGGGTATTTCTTTCTTTTAATTATTTATTTTGGGGGGTAATTTTTAAAATTTTAAATTTAAGTACAAAATAAGAAAAGACAAAAAAAATTCCATATACATAAAGTGACCATAAAAGATGATTCAATATAAAATAATAAATTTTCATTTCAAGAGAACCTATACAAGTACTATACATTATTTTCAAACTGCCAGTCTTTTTTTTTCCTTGTTGGCTTTCTTTTGTTCTCTGCTGTGCCCTTTTAACTTTACTTTTTCCCTCCCTTCCCCTAAAGAAGACTACAATTAAGTGTGGATATAAATACATATACATAGATATCTATAAAAATACATATCACACATATCACACATATATGTGTCTCATATATAAGATCATAGGACATGGACAGTTTTGTAGCTTTTATGTGTGTAGTTCTATACTGCAGCAAGGTGATAGAGTAAATAGATAGAGCCCAGGGCCTGGAGTCAGGAAGCCAGGAATTAAAGTCTGCCTTCAGATTTACTTTCTAGTTTTGAGATCTTAGGAAAGTCTCTTATAACCTCTATTACTCAATTTTCAAATAAGATAACAACATTTACATCCTAGTGCCTGGCACATAAAGCATTGTATAAATGTTGTTGCTGTTATTATGATTACTCTTCAGCAAGAGAAAATCAGTTTTGACACGTGTCCCTTTTTCCCCCCTAGCCCTACAAAGATGAGGTTGTTACTGTATTTTTACAAAGCACTTTGAAAATATTTTAAAAACCTTTCTTATATCAATTTTTGCTCCTTTCAATTGTCATTTGCTTTTTAAATCCTCATTCTAGAAATAGCAATGCCTCTAATGCAAGGAAATTTTTATGAGAAAATAAGGGAAAAACTTTCATAGATAATCTCTTATTAGAATGTGATTAGGTGGACATTTTACTGTGGTGCAGGAAATGATATGGAGCTGATTGATTTAGAAAACCATGGAAAGACTTGGACTTATGAAGGAAAATGCTATCTACCTTCAGAGAAACAGATGATAGGAAACAAGCATAGTATGATCTTATATATGAGACACATATATGTTTCATTATATATTTATTCCAAGGATTTAACACAAAAAGGAAAAGTAATTTTTTAACACAAAAAGGAAAAGTAAAGTTATTTGTATAAAAATATTCTTAACTGAATTTATGATAGTTTAAAAAAATGGAATTGACCCAAATCCCATCCCTCTCCTTGAGAGAATGCTAAGTAAATCATGAAATATTAATATGTTGAAATATTACATGAATATTAAAAAAATGAAAACCATATAGATTATCTCAGTATATAGGAAGAAAAAACATCACAATGTTAAAAGGTGTGAATACACTTGCCTTTGCCCTGCCCCCCAATTTTTCTCCCTTTTGTTTTCATGATTTATGTCCATGACATTCCATTCAGTTTTCCATATCAGAAATCTCAATTAAGATTAACTACATTTTTAAATTTCACTTCCGCCATCATACTGGTTACCAAATCTTATTAGCTTTTCCTTATTTTTCCCTCAGTGTTCTTTCAGTCATATAGACTGGAACCCTCAAAGCCTTCCTTCAATTCTCCTACATCAACATCCATTTATTTTTTAACTTTTCAGTGCCAATGTCAACATTTCTTTCTATATTCTAGAGTTTAGAATTACAAGACCATCACACTATCCTAACTAATAGGCAGTTCTGTATCATCAGCCATTCAGAAACTCTGAATAGATTTTCCCATTTCCACTCACTGTTACCTCTAAACAAACTTTCACATTGTTGACAGATTATTCTTCCTTATTTGTAGATGTGTTGACAGATTATTCTTCCTTATTTGTAGATGTGGTCTTATTATTTCTCTGGTCAATAATCATCAATGGATATCAAACTCCTTTTCTTGGCTTTTAAGGCATTTTTCTACCTATTACCACCCTACCTTTCTACTCTTATCTCATACTCTGCCTATACAAGTATAAGAGAAGTCCTGTACTTGGAACTTTTGTCAGGTTGATAGCTGAACATCACTAATAAAAATCCCACACTTGCTTGACTTTACTCTTTTATGTTCCCCATATCTCAGAATACTTTCTCTACTCCACTTTACTTTTTATACAAAATTCTTAACATCCTATAGTTAAAGTCCAATTTAAATGATACCTCCTACAGGATGCCCTCCATTATTTATGACCTTCCCAAATCTGCTGCTGAATTTAGTTTAATTTTGTTTTAAGATTATCTGTATATGTGTCATGCCTGAATCCTATAGTATTATGGTGTCAAGATATGGAATGTGGCCCATGTGGGAAAACCTTTCACCAAGATGACTTAGTAGAGAAATCCTGGAGATTTCCTATAACATCTAGAGATTAAATTACTTGACTAAGACCACATAGCTACTGTGTCAGAGTTGAACTTAAGTCATGCTAACTCCACACCCAGTAGTCTATCCCTTAGGCCATACAGTTTTAGCATTAGGATACATAGTACATCAATTCATAGAATGTCTAGAGCTAGTAGCAAACTTATAGATCCTCTGATTCAATTCCCATTTTACAGAGGAGGAAAATGAGGTTCAGGGGCATAAACAATTTAGCTAAGATCATGTAGCTAGCATTTAAACTCTTGGTCTCCTAGCTTCCAAGTGACTGTTCTTTCCATTACTTCATTTTGGTTGTCATCATCCAGTAACTGACAAGTCACTTAGGTGTACAGTTGATGTTTTATGCTCTCTTTTCCTGTTGTTGGCTTATTGTTGCTCTCTTTTTCCTTTTTTTAAGATGAGCCATATTCCTTCTGTTTCTGTGAACTGCTTGTTTTCCTAATTAAAATTATGGACTGCAAAAAAGAAGTTTCCAGGTGGATTAAGTAGTTAACAGCCAAAGATTAACAAGCCAACTGAATAAAAAGATTTCAGAAAATTATTTGGATCCAAAATTAGATCAATAAATTGCATCTAGAGTAATAAATTAGTCCTGGAAATCATTTTTAAAAAGCTGATTATCTGAAGCTTCCAGAAATTATTATTTCAGAAAGATACATACAATAGGACTTCTTACCTAGGATTCTAAAACCAGTCTGAACCAATGACTTTGTAAGAATTTCCCAGTCAGCCTTAATCTTGACAGGCATGAAAGATTTAACCACCAGCACCAGCTGAGGTGTGAATACTTTTCCATTGGCATTAGATGGTTTGGCTTAAATGACTATACTCTTAAGCACACAGAAATGGATCTGCTCTTTCTTAAGTATATTATTCTTTCCTTAGCCAATATCACAGGCAGGAAAAACAAAACAAAACAAAAACAGTAAACTACTTTCTAATAAAGGGCTCAGCAAGAGTAGCTACTTCTTGTCTACTTTATCAATTTTTTTCTCCCAAATGGTTCATTTACTAACTGTTGTCCAGGAAAGAAAAAAAAAAAGGAGGAAATTATGAGCCACTGAAAGCAAAGAAAGCATTGTGTGCCTTCCTTTAGAAACCACTGCTTCTATTAAAATTTAATTACTTTCCCCTGCAGCTTGCCTAGAAAAGGTGTGGTTATTAAATAAGGGTGGCTTCTAAATAAAGCTGTATAAAGTATCCAAACCCATCTGGGAACTTTGAAAGAAAATTACCTAAGCTGCAATGGTATCAGAGTAGCTGCCAGAACAAATAAGTCAACTTTAAAATGAGTCATGTAAAGCAAATTTCCAAATCAATTCACGTAAGTGACTTGAAACTCATCAGGTATAGATTAAGAAAGCACAAGATCATGAGTTATCTATTGCTGAGATTATTAGGTGACTAAAGTAGAAGCGCTTCACCTGGGATCCAGGTGATTCAGGGAGCAAATAAATTGTGATGGGAAAAATAGCTGTACTTTAATATTTGGTTTTCTTTGTAATCCTCTGTATTTTGTATATGTTAAGACATTATTCAGATAAGGGATCCTCAGACTTTATCAGACTGACAAAAAAGTCCATCATGGTTGGGCTATTTGTTTTTTAGTCATGTTTGATTCTTTGGGTCCTCTTGTGGTTTTCTTGGCAAAGATACTGGAATAGTTTGCCATTTCCTTCACAGATGAGGAAACTGAGGTCAATAGGGTTAAATGACTTGCCCAGAATCATGCAATTTTAGTAAATATCTGAGGCCAGATTTGAACTTAAGGAAAAATAAATTTTTCTAACTCTAAGTTTGGCACTCTGTTCACTTAACTACCATACCAACAAGTTGTAAAAGCAGTGTTTAAAGGTAGGTTCTTTTTGTCACTAGCTGTAACTCTCAGAAATTCAACAGAGCCAGGAAGTAAAAAAAAGAAGCAGATATGATCTTGTAAGAAAGCAGCCCACTAATGGAAGAAATGAGGACATATGTAGGATGGACATCAAAGGAGAATCTTTCAGGGAAGGATTACAGGACCATAGGGATAGGGATCTTAGAGGATGTCTAATATAATTCTCTTGTTTTCAAATAAGGAAACTCGGGCCCAGAGAGTTTGAATCATTTGTCCAAGATCTCACAGGCAGTAAAAAAGCAGAAGTGGGATTTGAATTGAAGTCCTTTGACTTTCCTGCCAACACTTATTAAACTGCCTCCAAAGGGAAAATTATTTCACTTCTGCCTATTGCTGAAACAATTTCCTCCATGCCTCTGACCTATTCTTATCTGATATATTCTTTAAAAGGAGCAGGAAGAGCATACAAGAGTCTGTCTGAAGTAAGTAGAAAGTATGTATATGTATTTTTCCTTATATGAAAGGGCTCAATGAACTGGGTAAAGGCTAAGGATATCTTCGTTGAATGGTTCCTTTAGCCTGTTTCTCCCCCATAAAGCCTGTGTTTTATAGGGGAAAGGGCAAATTAATGACTCTTCTCATGTCATTTACTATATTCCCTTATTTTAAACATTTTTAAACCCCCCCAGGTGTTTTTATTTTTTAGCCCCTTTCTGTATTTATATGAACATTATAAAACTAGAAAGCTACAGTCTCTGATTTTTTTGCTGTGCGTTATTTTTGAGATCACAGTAAATTTTCATTCTCCAAGAATTGTATAAGCAATATAACAAAAACCTGTTACTATGATTCAGTAATTTTTCCCTAAAACACCCATCTTTGAACTCCATCCCACTAATATAAGATTATTTCCTCCATTAGTGGCTACAGAGGATTTAGTCCTCTCACTTAAATCCAATCCACTTGCATGTTATGGCATCACTTCTCTGATGCCATAGTTCTCTTCAATTTGCAACTATACTCAAAATGTGGTCAAACTGCATACCCTTTGACCCAGCAGTGTTACTACTGGGCTTATATCCCAAAGAGATCTTAAAGAAGGGAAAGGGACCTGTATGTGCAAGAATGTTTGTGGCAGCCCTCTTTGTGTGGTCAGAAACTGGAAACTAAGTGGATGCCCATCAATTGGAGAATGGCTGAATAAATTGTGGTATATGAATATTATGGAATATTATTGTTCTGTAAGAAATGACCAACAGGATGATTTCAGTAATGAACTGAATCAGCTACACCCAGAGAAAGAATTCTGGGAGATGACTATGAACCACTACATAGAATTCCCTATCCCTCTATTTTTGTCCGCCTGCATTTTGGATTTCATTCATAGGCTAACTGTACGCTATTTCAAAGTCTGATTCTTTTTATACAGCAAAACAACTGTTTGGACATGTATACATATATTGTATTTAATTTATACTTTAACATATGTAACATGTATTGGTCAACCTGCTATCAGGGTGGGGGGAAGGAGGGGAAAAATTAGAACAAAAGGTTTGGCAATTGTCAATGTTGTAAAATTACCCATGCATATATCTGGTAAATAAAAATTATAAAATAAAATAAAAAATAATAAACTTATATTAGCAATAAAAAAAAATGAATGAAGAGCAGACAACAACTCTCTTATAAGACTATATACTTGCCCCCTTTTTTTGCCTTCCTGAAACTGTTAAATTTCGGGAGTCTATGGCTAGTAACACTTAAATAACAATTCTTCACCTTTTTGATGTCACTGTTAGGTGAACAGAGGTCTGGAATCAGAAAGATTCATCTTCCTAGTTCACTCACTATGCTTTCTTTACAAAGGGTCAAAATATTTTAGGAAAAAGTAAAGAAAATAGTTGATTAATAATGGATATAATACAGAAGGCCTGAGAGATGACTCAGCTGTTATTCGGTGGGAGTATATTAACATACTATTTCTAGCTTCTCTTTTATTAATTATCCTGTGACTGCCTTCACCTGTCTAAATTGGACCTGCAGGTGTCTCTAAGGTTTCCTATTAGAGTTGATTCTGTCTCAATTTGGCATGGTAAGCAAGACATTGATAGATTTGGGTCAGTGGGAGATGAAGAAAGACAGTTTGAGCCTTTGGGTAGGTTGATTATTAGATGAAGAACTTGGGCCATATGTAATCTTCCTGACAAGTATGGCAATAATCTTACTTAACTCACTTGTATATAACCAGAGGATGATCATCTTTTTCATTTTCTTTCTACTCTTCACCTTACTTTCTCTTTCACAATCCTTTTGGTCATCCAGGCTAGAAGGTACAATCCTTGTTACTTTTTCTCTTGAAATCCAATTATTTGTGAAGTCCTGTCAATTTGTTCTTTCTATTATCTCTTTATTTCACATAGTTTAGCTAGAAAGCTAGCTAGTCCCTCAGTTGATGGATGCGAAAAAGCCCAAAGAGGCTGAACTTTTTGAAATTCACTCAAGTTGCAAAATTGGGATTTTATATAATCTTATGGTATGGAATACCAGACCTGGAGCCAAGAAGGTCTGAATTCAGATGCATGACCCTGGACAAGTCACTTACCTCTGTTTGCCTCAGTTTGTTTATCTGTAAAATAAACTGAACAAAGAAATGATAAACCACCCCAATATCTTTGCCAAGAAAACCTCAAATGATGTGACAAAGCATGGGACATGACTGAAAAAGGATTGAACAAAAAAAATTCCAAATCCAATGCTCTTTCCAATATACTTTATTGTCTCTTCTCGGCACCATTCTAGTTGATTCATTTCACCTATTAAAAAATCAGCAATAGCCCCCATTCTACCATCTGAATTGGGACTAATTCCAGATTATTCTTCTTAAAATACAACTTGGATTAATCACTATTCTGTTTAAAACACAAGAAATCAGAAACAAATGGATTGTTATCTATTGAACTTACTTCAACAAAAACAAACTTTTTAAAGCATGGCAATTTCTAAGGTATTGCGCTAAGAACCAGGGACACAACTCACAAAGAAATAGAATAGTATTTGCCCTCAAGGAACTTACTTTTGACTGAGTATATGTATCATGTACACAGATAAGTAAATACATACTAATCTGAGAAGTCAAATAACTAGAGAATTGATATCAAGATTCTAAGGAACTTTACAAGTTGGCATTCAGATACTCAAATATTGAAGGCACCCTATTCTCAGGTCTCAATCTAGCTTTAATATATTCTTAGTTTCCTAAACTCCTGCCATTTCCTGTTTCTTAAATAAGTTTCTTTCTGTACCAGGAGAATAATTTATACAATAACAATTACATAATATAGAATAAAGAAAACATAACTTTGAAAAAATTTTAAACTGAACATGGTAAAAACAAGGCAGGCCTTGTCTCTTGAGAATTGATGATAAAGTGTATAATCCTATAACCCATTTCTTAACAAAGAGGTGATGAACTCAAGATGTGAAAAGAGATAGTTGTTAATTTTTGGATTGGGCAGTGGTTTGTGTTTGTTTTGCTTACTGAAACTTATTTGCTACAAAACTTATTTGTTGTTTATTTTAGTATTGCCTCCAAAAAGAAAAAGAGGACATTCTTTGATACATTTTTTTAAATGCCCAGAAGAAAACTCAGGTAAGAGTTTTGAAATAATGGGTTGTATGTATCTATGTATCTATCTATGAAACCTATTAATATCTACTTTTAGAATCCTTTTGGAATGGAGATTGACGATCTTTTTATGTTCTACTTTGTTATGTGGAAATGCTTGAAGATCTTTAGTATTTGTTAAATTCAGAATTTAGAATACAAGTATTCTTAAAATTCCCTGCTTCATGACACCTTGCCTTTAAGGTCTTTCTAGCTGGAAAATTGCTTCCCTCTTTCTTTCCCCTTCTTCATCTATACTTGTCAAAATCCTGCCACTCCTTCTATATTGTCTTTTCTTCTGCATTCCCATAGTACTTTGGTTTGCATTTCTTTCTTTTCTTTTTTTTAAGATACATATTAGGGAAAGGGTGTACTAGAGCCAACTCTAACTTGTTCTCAATTAATTTTCATGTAAGGACTTACACCTCAGAAATCATTAAAAGCTACGCATCAGGACTTGATTTATTTTGTTGATTGTGTGATTTATTGTTTGTTGATTAAGTATTGTAAAAAATATTAATAGTGCATATTAAACTTAAAAGCATGTCATGTTTACAAGTCTTCCCTACCTACTCTTCTCCCCCACTTAAACTTTTTGCCGACACACCACAAACACCAGATCACTTCTACTTGCATACAAGCTCCATGAGGGCATTGACACATAGACCTTACATAATGTTAAGCACATAGTAGGTGGTTAAATGAACGTCTCTGAAAGGAATGAATAAATGAAGGAATGTTGAGCATCTACTTGCTCCACTCTGGGAAGAAGTAGACAGGAATATAAAACTATAACAAAGAAAGTCCTTGCTCTCAAGTAGTCTTTATTAATTTATTTGGGGGAGGCCTGAGGAGAGAATTACATGATCATAGAAATAGGGCTAAAAGGGATTTTAGAAGTCATCTAATAAGTCCAGAGAAGTGAAGATAGTTGCCCAACGTCCAACGAGTAACTAACGATACAAATGTGTTCAAATCCAAGGAAATCCCATGACAAATTCACATGAAACTTAATAAAAGATTATATACTCTCAAGCTTTTAAAGTTGTGCAGGTTTGTTGGAGTGGCATTAGTTATTTTCACTTTGCCATCAATTTGAGAGGAAAGCTCCTGAGTTTGTTTTTATTATTTTCTACCTTTTCACCATTCCATCCTCACCTCTAGGAATGCTTTGCAGTTCTGAGATTGTTCAATGTGGCAGACAATGGGGCAGGTGCTCCATTTCTCTGCATTCCCCTTGCTGAGACCCCCTCGTGTCTGGCATTCCGTGTTTGGTAAACCAAAATCAGGCTTCATTGAGGAAAACCTGAGAGAGGATGGAAAACTAAAAGCGGGCGCTGCTCTTCCCGAGAACTCCGAGGTTTAGGTGGTGGAGGAAACGGGGACAGAGCCTAGCTTGCCTGCCCATTTTTGAAGGCAGACCCGATATGTAAACCGAGAGCTATAGCAGCTGCTGTGGTCCCAGCAAGAACGAGAGAAAGGGAGGGGAAGAGATGGGGGCGGCAGTCGCTCCGGGCTGCTAGCCAAGCGGGATGGGGGGGTCAGGGAGGGTAGATCTAAACGCCCAGGATCAGCGGGGTGGGCGTGGGGGCAGCAAGTGTGCAGAAGGTTGGGGGGAGCAGCATAGGTTGCGCTGGAGTTTTTCTTTTCTCTGCCTCTTCCCGGTCGGTATATCCCAACTTGTTCCGCTCCACACCCCCTGCAGAGAGAGAGGGGAAGACCCCTCCCTGTCTCACTCTCTTTCCCTTCCTTGCCACAGTCTAGCTGGGCTGCGGTGGCTTCGGCTGTAGTGAGAGGAGAGGCACCTCCGGGGAGCGGCGAAACCTGTTTGTCCGGTCTTCGGGAGACCGAGGAAGAGGGAAGGAAAGAGAGGGAGGGAGGGAGGGAAGCAAGAGAAGGGAGGGGAAGAGACTGGGGCGGGGGAAAGGCGAGAAGCCATTGGAGAGGAGGAAAAGCGGCAGTAGCCGCAGTTGCCGCCGCCAAGCCGGACACACGTTCCGCGGGGCCCCGGGCCAGGAGCAGTGCGCCATGAAGTGTTAAGGAGCCCGCTGGGGGGTGGCAGGGCCGGGGCGGGTGGGGGGAGCAGCCAGGTACGGCGGCGGACGCGCGGGAGGAGCTGCGGCGACGGCAGCAGCTACAGCGGGAAACTCGGCGGGTGCCAAAGTCGGATCTGAGCGCTGAATGTCAGACAGGTAAGGAGCCACCGGGGCTGGAAGCGCACCTCGTTCACCCTTGAGCCGCTAGTGTCCCCAGGCTCGGACCCCTGGAGCCGGTAGTGAGAAACTGGGACCGAGCTGTGGCAGAGGCGGCGACAGCTGCTGGGGCTGGGGTCCTAGAAGAAGGAAGGCGGTGCCAGGAGGGCCCGTGGCGTCGGGAATGCCCCAGCACTTGGAGCATTAGGGGGAATGGAGCGCAGGGAGACCTAGCCATTTTCATCCTGCTGCCCACCCCAGAGGGAAAGGGAGAGGGAGCTGGGACTCAACGTCTTGGGGCGGGTTTCCTACCTATTAATTTTTTAAAAAGGTATAAGAGTTTAAAAGGTGATGTGCATTAATCTTGAACGCCATTCAAATAAAGACTGGGAATTCTCTTGGCTGCCTGGCGCCGCTTATGGAATATCCCTCCAGGAAGGACATTTAAATTCAGTTTTTACACATTTATTCCCGGGAGCGCCCGAGTCTGGATCGACGGGATCCCCTTCTTCCTGAGGTTTCGGGAATCGCAGAGGAAATTAGGGGGGCGGGAGGAGCAGATTATGGGAATTCCTGGAGGGAAGGAGGACTGGGAAGACACTGGTCAGATTCCAGATCAGATCACAAGAGTTTCTGCAAATAATACTTTCCAAGAATACACGATTCATTGAGATCGGCAAACTTTATTTTAATAATAACTTAACTTTTCCCTGCAATTACTACCATTGAAGAGCCCGCTTACCTTTCTCTTCTTGATTCCTACAGCTGTCAGGAAACTTTTTCTTCTCTCGTTTGGAGGTGAAGAAATTTTGCAGAATTTATATTTAAAACGTAGATCTCTCTAAAACAAATTGCCTGGGTTTCCTTAGCTAGGTGCTTTAGGGTGTCAGGTGCACCGAGTAGTGGAAATTGGACTCAGTTTGAAGACAGTTGTAGGTGAAAAGAGGGCTGTGAAAAACTTGCGGGATGTATAGATTACATACCGTGGAGGGAAGGGGCAAAGGAAAATAACTCTAACTTTGGATGCCTTTCTAACTGCTTTTTTCTTCCCCTTATCTTCATCTTAAACTGACATCTGTAATCTTCCCTTAGTTTTGGCATGAATGGAGTAAACATGTTCTTTATTTCTTCCTTGGTTCTTATACTTGAAACTTGTATGTTATCTGTGCAGTGCTGTCATCACAGAGACTTTCTAGTGTTTCTTCTTTGGGAAAGCCCCTTCAATTTCCTTTGAAATAATTAAAAGAAAATGTGTTCTTTTAAAGAGAATGAATCTTACATTAAATGTAGGATCATAGGAAAAGGAAGCGCTACCCCATAGTCAAGTTTTTGGACTAGTGTAAATTTTAATTTTCTTCATTTTTTAAAGATGATACTCCCCCCCCACTCCCATAATTAGCTGTAAGCTATTTAAGGGCAAAGACTGTCCTGTTCTGTTTGTTTTCCTCAGTACTCAGCAAGGTGCCAGCTCCTCAGAATTGTTTAAATGAAACCCGTATTATATACAAAGGTATACAGTTATTATTGCTAGAGCTATTGTTGTTGTGTCTATTATAACTCTTATTAAATACTTGTTTGGTACATGGCGCAGTTGAAGAAGTTAGTATGTGATTGATTTAATAATGATTACTTGATTTATTTTCAAAAAAAGATAAAGAGAAGTTTTATATACGAATAGTACAATGAAAGCTCTTATTTGGTAGGATTTTGGGTCGTTTCTATTTTAATTAAGAATATTTAAATATTCTGGTATTTTGTCAATTTCTGAAAGTCATACATATTTATATATTGGATGAAAAAAAATGGCATAAGCTATCAAGCAAAAAAAATCTTTATTAAGCACTTAGTAGCTAGAAGCTCTCTGCTAAGTACTTGGGATAGAAACAAAGGCTAACCGCCCCCAACCAAAAAACAACCTCATAATCCCATTCTTTTTTCAATGATCTCACAGTCTAATGAGACAATATGCAAACTGCTATGTATAAGCAAGACATATACAGGATAAATTGGAAATAATTTCAGAGGCAAGACACTGTAATTAAGGAGCAATGGTTTCTGGCAGACTGTGGAACTTCAATTGAGACTTAAAGGAGACCAAGGTCTGAAATGAGGAGGGGGACCTTATAAAGGCTTTGGATATTACCATTTGAGGTACCATTAGTAAAGAGTATAGCATATTGCAGCTAGATATTTGTGTTGCCTCTATAAAGGATTACTATAAATGTCAGGACTTCTAGTTCAATTGTTACTTACAAGTTAGCATATGGTATTTCTATTAATATTGGTTGTTTGCAAAGTTCAGCTTCTTTTTTATTTTAAGAATATACATATATACATACATATATGTATATATATTTGCATTTATTTCCTTTGTTAGTAATTTCATGGGTACTTTTTGAAGATTTGAAATAAACAATATTTAAGAAAAAACATCACAATTCAATCAAAAGAGAGACTCAGACTATTCAAACTTTGGGCTAGCTTACAGTTTTTGGGATCCTACTTTTGTAACCCATCTCCTGGCAAATAAAAGACTTATGTTCAGGTTAGGAAAGTGTCAATGCCAAGACTACTGGGAAACTAAGAAAGCCCTAGATGGAAAGCTAGAAGGAATATCTAAAGCTGTATAATACAGATGAGACATTGAAGCCCCAGAAGGTAAGGTCATAGAAGTTATACAAGTTATAAGATGTGACTTACTACATTCAGGCCCTGCTCTTTCTGCTATGCTGCTTCAGAACTAATTCAGGATCCAAATAGTCCTGAGTCTGCCTTTTTTGCTTGAATTCTGCTTTTGAGATGTGTATAAATATGAGCATGTGTTTAGCAACTTTTGCTAAACTAGTACATAAAGGTTGAGATATTTTAAAAGTCAATCAGCCATCATTTTTAAAATACCTACTTATATACTAGGCACTCAGCTAAACCTTGGGAATACAAAGAAAAACAATATCTTCAAGGAGTTTGTTTTCTAATGGGGGGGCTGGGATGGGAAAAACAATCATATCCATAAATAGGTGCATGAAAGATATAGTTCAAAGCTTCTTCACCTGGGAGTTTGAGATTCTTAAAAAAAAAAAAAAAACAGATTCAATAATCACTATTCAGTGTAATTATAAATGCAAAATGTAAATGTGTAATCCTAAGTATTTTAGGCATTTAAAAGCATCTGGATAAAGGGGCCATTGACTTCCCTAAACTGTGAAAGAGGTCTATGGCACAAACAAGGTAAAGAATCCCCTTGACTAAATGAAAGGTAACCTCAGAGGCCAAAGCCAACAGTAGGTGAAGAGACAGAAAATGACTTCTTGCAGAAAATGGCATTTTAGCTGAACTTTGAAAAAAAAACAGGGATTCCATGATGTTTGTGAAGAGGAATGACTCCTGCAGGGATGGGAGACAGCCACTACAAATTTAATATGTTTTATATTTGTGTTGATTTTTAGGTTTTGTACTTTTACAAGCTGGATTTAGCTAAATATTAATGATTTTTATACTTTACATCTCTATGTATGTAATGGTTTTTATAACTTTAGAAACCAGAGTAATTTAGCTAAATATTAATGACTTTTATAACTCTGGCTTCTAGAGATATTAATCTGATAATCTCCCTCTGTTCTACAGTTCCAATCTGGGTAGGATTGTGGCCCTTGTGAAAGAATTGCAGGATAAGAATGGGGAATAACTTGTTTTCAATGATTCAGTGAAAATTTTATAGCTTCTGTTTTATACCCTATACTTATAAAGAAATTTATCATAAAATTAAAATGACTTTTTGGTAAAGTGTGGCTAAACATACTGAGTTTATTTTTTCATTTGTTTGTCAGCTGTTTCCCTGATTAAAAGATTTTATAATATCCAGATATTCTATGAATATTTGTGATTTGTGGCCCCATTTATTTGGAGAATCACTTATATGCTCTCCCCATTAAATAAGATGACTAAAAATTAGTGTTGCTATAAAAGACCTTCCTCTTTGTATGAGAGAAATTCTTAAAAATCTATTTCCCTTTGTCCAGCTAAAGATTAGATTAATTAGATTAAAACTTAGATTAATATGCTTTCAAATCTTATAACACTGAAGCCCTGACATTTATTTCAAAGACATTGGAAAATCTATGTAACCTTTTGCAGAAAGTCAAATTTCAATAATATACAAGAATCAGTAAAGTTAAGTAGTACAAGTGCTTTGCTGTAATATTGAAAAGACTTTTTTGTCATCTAATAATTTGGAAATATCCCAGGAACTATTCTCCAGTATCAAAATAATATTGAACAAGTTTCCTTTGTTTTATCTTTAAAACTTCACCATAGCCTAAATCTACTATTGGGTTTCAACCAAGATAGTGTTGAAAAAATTATAGGCCTTTAATAAATTGTTGGTTGATTTTCTCATAAGTCTTCTGTCCTCATGGAAGTAGGAAAAACTTCAGGTGTTCTGGGTATGAACAGTTGTAACACCGGGTTGTAAATTTAAAACATCAGTGAATAACCTTTGCTGTACAGGTGTCAGAAGATGGCACCTGCAAGACTTCTTGCTTAGCACCATGATCTTTGGCCTTGGGTGGTTCCACTTGCACTACCATCCTGAAATCAGTGTCCTTGATCATGGTAAGAAGGGTACTTTTTCTACTTTGATGTGCACTATGGGTCACATTAAATTGCTGACTTAGTTTATCCATTTTCATTTCTTCCTTACCTTGAATGCACTGTATTTTTTAAAAATTGGAGGCATCTAAACTTGTTTATTTGGGTTTGGGGGCACAAATTAGGTATTTCAAATACTCTTTGAAGAACTCTTGGGAAAGTACTCCTCCCTAAGTCTATATACCACCAGATTATGGCTCTCGGAGATCTACTTCAGGAAAGAAAATATATTTGTGTCCTAATTATAAGAAAATAATGAAAAGTTTTTGTGTCCCCAGGATCTCTCTTCTCCACACAGATCTACTAGATCTCCAATTCAAGTTGTTTTGTTTTATTTAGTAATTCCATTGTCTAAAGCAAATCACTTGGAAAATATAAAAAGTGTATACGCATATTCTTTTATGGACCTAATATATAAAGTTGCTCTAGATGGTATAACAATAATAAAAATGAGCATCTAAAAATTCTTTAAGATTGCAAAGTTGTGTGTGTGTGTGTATGTGTGTTTCTTAGTTGATCCTGCCAACAACTTGGATGAGGACAACTGTAATTATCCTCACTTTATGGATGGGGAAATTTAGACTCAAAGATTCAAGTGGTCTGTGTTCACACAAATCATGTCAGATATAAGATTTAAATTTGGATTTTCTTTTGACTCTAAGGCCAGCATATTTTCTTTTCTTGCTTTGCTATGGAAATTACTTACATTTATGAAAATCCACTGTATCAATTTAACTAAATTCAGAGGATAACTATTGATTCTTCCTTGACCTCTTAAAATCCCATCTTACCTTAAGAAGACTTCCTTTCCCACATTGAATGCAAGAGCAGTATGACCTTTGGCCAAACACTATTTGCAGTACTCTTTGTTTGTAGCTTTTTCTCTGTGGCTAGTTTTTGTTTCATCAGAATTGTATGGCATGTTTGATTTAGATTATTAGGCACTGTTTGGAATATTTTTTTGCATCCTTTCCTCCTAGGAAGTTGAACTTTATAATTCTTAACAGCACCACTCAGACATCAGTCTCTTAAATCGGCAGTGCAGGAATCTGTTGTCTACTTGTTTTAGGCGTTTGTATGTTCCAAAATTGATAAAATGCCCTCATTTCTTTTCTTAGCATAGCAATAGGTTGTAATATACCATCCAAACTCTTAAACTGATTCCTAAGAGCCACTGAGCTGTTTAATGAGAGTTCTTTGAGAATTGGCTACTCTTTATGACCAATGAAAACAGTATTTGCTCTTTTTGTGTGAACACAGATAATCATTTCTGTTGGATTGTTTAATCATTCACCTACGTGGAGGTGGGCAGTTGGACCAGATGATTTCTGGAGCTCTCTTTCAGTTTTATTACTACCCTAACTTGATCTTAGCCAAAAGGCAAGGAAGCATGATGCCATATTAGAAGACAATTAAAGTGTCTTTTCTATCCATTACATATATGGCAAGTGAAGTATTTGTGCTTTTACTTAATAAATTACTGGAGTCTTGACCATAAGAAAAGACCAAGTAGGGAAAGGCAAATGGATAAAGAACACCAGAACTTTTCCATGGCAGGTAGGATTGGAACTTTTCTTTTAATATATTTCTGTGGTGTAAGAGTTTAGGATTATTTTATTTTTAAAGCTTTCATAAAAGCCTCGTTAAGTTTGGATACGGCTGACCTTGCTTTTCTTATAATTTATTAGGATAAACAAAGGCACATGGCATTGTTTTTACTGCCATAATTTCCAACAAAATACAAATTGTAGATAGAACAAGAGGGAAATTGTCTCTGTTAAAAGGGTAAACTTAGAGAAACACAGATAAAGTTGAGACTTGACAGGTACTTTTTAATTTTATTGCTTTTGTTTTGATTATAAACTAAAGTCTAGACCTGTCTTCTACTATTACTCCTTTAGATAGTTTGTAGCTTTTTTATATTAAATTTGGTGTTGCTATAAACATTTTTATATAAATATTTGTTCCTCATTCTTTTCTTGTATATATTTACAGTTGCTGGGATTACTTAGAAGATTTTGTTTTAAAATTTTTGTGTATTGTTATATTGTTTGGATTATAGTTTGTACCATTCATAAGAATATTTTAAGATGCTCATATATTCTTTTTATTCTTATCAAACTTTCTGATTGACATCTGGTTTTGAACAACCATAAGCAACGGGCAAACTAGAGGAGAAACAGTCTCCTATATCCCCATAATAGGCTAAAGACAGGATTAGAATGTGAGAATGGAGTTTTTAAGTGGTCTACTCCCTAGATTGGTTTTTAGCTGCAAAATAAATCCAAGTTAAAATAAGTTCTATGGGGGGAAATCCAACCAAAAAAATTCACTATATCTATCTTTATAATTCTTTTGTCTTCTGTCCATTCTTTTGTCCTTCTTTCCATGGAAAAACTATGAATCATCTTCCTTTTTAATGATAATTTCTTTTTATCCTTCTGGTTTTGTTTTTTCCATATTATCAATTTTGATGTGATTGTTGTTTTTTCAAATAGCATTTTAATTTTTTGGTCATTGCACAAAGCTTTTAACTTTTACATTTAATGTATTTATAGTTGTTAAACCAATATAAATTAATCACTACAACAAAGAGATAAAAAAAAGTTCCAGAAAGTGCCTTAGTCACCAAGCATCTGACTTACTTTTCCAAATGGAGAGAGATGGCTATGTAAGGGAAACCATTTATGAATACAAGCTCCTCTGTAAAATCATTTGAAGAAAAATTATGGAGGAAAAATGAGCAACAGCATCTCAAAGAAAGCTAAGAGAAGCAGTGGGTAAAATCAGAGTAAAAGTTTGGCTAGGCAACTAATTAAGGAAAGTCATCCTGAAGGCTTTCAAAAATGAAATTGGAAAAAGAACCACAAACAGAAGAGAAGTAGAAAAAAATTGCATTAATAGTTGTCTTCATTAATGATAGTAGAACCCCCAGACTTAAACAATGGCATCACAGATCAATAAGTGCTTAAAACAGAAGTAGAAATAGCACTAAAGAACAAAGATGAAGAATGCAGCCAGATTGAATCAATTATACATAAAATATATCAGTGTTAGAAATGATAAAACCTTGAGAGCAATGAGGAACTGATTTACAAGATATCTAAAACAAGCAGGCTTTATTTAGTTTAGTTGTTTTTTTTTTTTTTAAAGGAACTAAGAAAATATAAATGTGCCTACTTTCCTATCTACTTCCTCTACAAATATTTATATGGTTCTTATGTATAGAAAATAAAAGAATAAGACTTTTGCAAGTGTTATTCAACAATGGATCACACTTTTACTCTCCAATTATTGACTGAAAGATGGAGAGAATGAGATCTCATTATTCTAATGTTTGCTGATTATGAAAAGCTTTCAACTGGTTAGAAATCCTTTATGAGATCTTTTACAACACATCTTCCATCCACATGTCAAAGTCATTCAAGATTCATCAAAAGATATAACAATAAAAATAAATTCGTTTATTGACTTTTCAATAATAAATATCAATAGAGGCTTGGCCTAGGAGAATGTTGAGTTTGAATGGCAATCTTGCTCCCTGTCACTTGTTACCTGGCACAAGCCTCTTGCTCTTTCTAGATGTCATTTACCTCAACTGTAAAATGTGAAAGTTGAATTAGACTAAGGGATCTTAACCATTTTTATTCATGGACACCTCTGCTGGTATGCCTATGGGCCTTTTCTTAGAATAGTGTTTCCTTAGAAATCCCTGAAGTCAGGAAGATCTGAGTTCAAATTTGACTTCAGACACTTAACTGGTCCTGGCTGTGTGATCCTAGGCAAGCCATTTAACCCCAATTGCCTCAGAAAAAAAAAAGAATAGTGTTTCTAAATGCACAAAACAAAAGACCAAAGTACATACTATTACAAAGGAAGCCAAATATATTGATGTGTAGTTATCAAAATATAAGGATCCCTGAACTAGGTGGTCTCTCAAATTCCTTTAAGCCAGAACAACTCAGTGAACTTAAATCACATTCAAAACAAGGAGAAAGGATTAAATATAGAAAAAAGAGAAGGCAATAATACAGGAATCTTTTAATTTTATTTCAATGAAAAATGAATCTTATTACTTTTTAATGCTAATAGTTCCATCAATTATACTAGATACAATTTAGGGCTTACATTTTAGAATGCTGTGGCAGATTATAAAAACTTTTTTTTACATAACTATTTAATAAATATAATTGTTAGGCATTTCTTTTGGCTTAGGGGCATTGTGAAATTAATGAATTAGTGAGACTTTAAGGATATAGTAGACTTAAATATTTTGGGAACCTCTGACTTAGCTTTTTCTTTTAGATTTGTATCCACACTTTACATATTTGTATTTACTGGTATTCACTATCCCTAGTTAATTAGAGACAGTGTGATGTAATGGAGACCATATTGGACTTGGAATCAGGAATTCTGAGCTTGAATTCTATCTTAGACACTAGTTAGTGCTATTAGACTTAGATGCTTCAACTGTAAAATGAGAAAAATAGTACCTTTTCTATATTCCCCATAAGTTTGTGAGGAAAGCCTTATATTGTACTCAGAATCAAATGATTTCCAGCTAAAAATCTCAATATTGTCTTATAGATGATGGGGAACCACTAAGACTTTTTGAATAGGAGAGTGACCTGATGAAAATCATTTTTAGAAAGCATTAGACAGTTAAGTTGATTTCTACATGGCTTCAGATCAAGCTCAAAAGCTCTGAAGTGAAAATATTGTGTCAACGAATTTATTAATTCAAAATTAGAACTTGCTTCAGATATTACTTGTAGATATTTGGACAGTTCAGTGACATCTTAATCAAGACAAAAGGACCCATGATATCTTTCTTCACTGTAGTTGACCTGTATCTTACTCAGCCATTAAAAGCCAGTTTTACCCGATTGGATGTGAGGAAGGTAGAAAAATTATTACCTACTCACATTGCTAGGAAAGGACCATTGTAACTAAATTGAGCAGGAGTAGTGATATGGTGCATGGGGTGAATCCATATGATAAGTCTTTTCAGCTTTCAGACAGGAAAATTTATTCATCACTTTCCCAGTGTTCCCCATACAAATACATCAGCAAACACATTTAGCTCTGAAAGAGAAATAGTTGAACCTGCTGTTCTCAAAAAGAGGTTCTCCCAACCAGTTGGATTTTTATTTTTTGTTGAACACCCTAAAGCTGTTATTATTTATAATACTATTTATTATTACATTATAATACAATGATATTTATTTAATAATAATATTTATTATGTTAAAATTGTTTAAAATAGTAGGTATCTACTATTGCTTTCTATTGTGAATTCCTTGAAAGAAAAGGTTCCTTTTTCAATTATAGTGTGAAACTCCATCACTGTGCCACCTAACTGCCCTGTGACTAGAGGCAGTTCTTAACCTGGGTTCTGGGACTTGAGTTTTGGTTTTTTTGGTTTTAAGATCAAGTTTCTTTATTTTACCCACTCTGGATTAATCCTTCTACTGATTGATATCGGATCTTTTTTCTATCCTGGGCTAGTTCTGCCTTCCATAGGTAGCCTGGTGGCCCCTGTTCTGAAGAATGATTCTTATTGGTATTGGATTTAGTGTGAATATCTCATCAATTTAACTTAGAGAGGATGCCAAGGACCAGTTACTGGATGTAAAAATGGGTTCCTGTTCCTGTGATATATTGATTGGCTCCCTAGTTACCAGTCCTGCTTATGTAGGAGGCTTCTCTATCTAGAATCTTTGATCCAAAACAGATTATAGATATAAAAACTCAATATCCTTTGAAGATTTACAAGAGATTAGGCAGTGTGCTCTTGTATAAGCTTAAATTGTGAAAAAGTCAATGCACTGGAGAGTTCAGACTGAATCCTTAACTGCTCAAAAGTCATCTATTCCAATCTGGTTTTAGCTGTGTGTGTGTATCTAAAAGAAGGTGGGGAGGGGAGGAAAAAGGGAGGGAAGAAGAAAGGGACATAGAGAGAGGGAGGAGGAAGAAGGGATTTGAAGAGCTTCAGAGAAGAAGATATGGAAAATCCTATCTCCCCAACCCTACTCTTCTAAGCCATACCTTCTTTCTTTCTATGTGAAATTGTAGAGAGACAAAAGTTGTTTTTCAAATACAGACTACTCTATCCACTTAAAGTAGTGTTATGTTATGCAATTCATTTGGCTAATGTGAATAAAGTTATGTGATTATGAGATTAGTAATGCTTAAGGACTATGCAGGTGGATTTCTAGGAGAGCAAGTGTAGCAATCTACTTGTTCAGTCCTGTTCTTTTACAGTACTAGAGAAACATACAATGTCCAGATAACAAATATAATCCTGCCTCAGCTAGTAACTTTTAAAGATTTTGTGTTTTTTGACACCCATGAATTGGAAGTCCAACCTCCTGGTTCAGTAAAAGGCCAAATTGTGACCAGAACAGGTTCAATTGTGAAACTGTTGGTTTATGTAAACACACAACAGGATGTTCCTTACAGCTGTTCATTAGACTATGGGGGAAGCCTGTTGTGATTCAGATCACCCTTTAAAAATCTTCAGATAGTGATGATTATATTTCTAAGAGTAATTACATGGTTCTGAATTTTTGTTTTAAAAGAGAAAATATATTCCCCTTATTTTTTGACAGTTGAAAGCATTTTAATTCCTTGAAATATTAACTCAGATATGTAATAAGACTAGTCATATTTATATAGTTTTTTAATAATTTACAAAATGTTTTCTTCACAAAACCATGAAATATAAGTAGCATAAATATTACTATCTTTATTTGGGGTTATTTACATATAGGTAGTACAAAAATCCTATCCCTATTTTACAGATAAAGAAACTTAGTCTTAAGTGATTTTCCCAAAGTTAACTAACTAAATGGTAGATAGCCCTGTGTACATCCATATCTCTTTATTTGAGTAGGCCTTCTGATGATTTGAGAAGCTTCATTTTTATACTGTTTTATTAACTCATGACAGAAAGGAATTCTGTTTTAGTTTTTATAGCTGAGAAAACTGAGGCAAATAAGATTAAGTGACTTCCTCTGGGTCACATAGCTTATAAATGTTTGAGGTCAGATTTGAATTCAAATATTCCTGACTCCAAGCCTGGTGTTCTATCTGCTCTGCCATCTAACTTATCCCACCACAACAAAGATAGCTCTGGTATCACACTATTTCTTTGCTTATGTGGGTCTTTCTGTGGTTTGACCTTGTCATTGGTCCAAGATGAGAAGGAATCTCACTTTAGTTTTCCTACTACACATTCCCAACGACCTCTGTTTCACAATAAATTTCAATGATATTGGGTGACTGACCAGATCTGGTATGCTTCTGAAGGACATCCAGATATAGTTAGAATTCATTGATGGCCCATCTTGAAATAAAATTAATGGGATTGGAGTAAAAGAGACTTGAAACTTACAGAACTTCGGCTGAACCAGAGGAGAATTGAATACATTTGAGTCTAATCCGTCTGTTAAGATGGCATATAATTTTGTAAGTCTCAAAGAACAAAGGTGTCTTGTAAGAATCTAGGCTCTAGAGCACTGATGCTATTTCTAAGTGACTCATCTAAGTTTTTTTTAATTTAATTATTTGATTCAGAATATGGTAGAAACTCCAGTTTATTCTGCTGTAAACATAATGGCTAGCTGGTATTTATCCCTACCTCAAAGAGTTAAGAAGTTTTAATAAAAACAAAACAAACAAACCAAAAAAAAAAAAAAAACCACAGGATAAGAACTTTATTCTGACACTTCTTTTTATAGCTACTTAGACAAGTGTTAGTGTTAGACAAGTATTACACCCTTTGGTTAATTTATGGGAAAAAATCATAACCCATGTCCAATTGTTAAGGGAAAAGTGTAGTCCTTCAACTTATTTTTAAAAAATCCTTTGTTGGGCCTCCCTAGTACTTAAGAACAAATATTGTAAGTAGTCAAGAGAAAACTTTTGTTTAAACTATATAGTTTAGTCTTAGATAGTAACACTTGAAATAAGGTGAAAATATTTTTTTAAATACTTGCCTAACATAATTTTTTGTGCTACATGATTTGACAAATTATTAGTTCCAAAGTTGTCTTATACCAGGTATTCTTAATCTATTTTGTGTCATGGACTCCCTTTGACAGTGGTCCTCTGACAATCTGATGAAACTTATGGGTCTTTAGAATAATGTTGTGGTAATAATTAAATTTCAGCTAACCATTAGTGAAAATAAAGGTAATTTTTAAATCCATGTTCACCAGATAATCTGAAAACTATTCATGAAACTAAGGTTAAAAATCCTTACCTTAGATCTTGTTAATTGTGGGGAATATGAAAATTAGAATTTAACTTAAAATTTCAAAATGTAGAAAAGTCTTTTCAAAAACGTTGACTCCTTGATTTTTTTCTCCTTGATTTATCAATCATATCTTTCTCTTCATTATTCTTCAGTTACCAGAATTTTCTTTTAATTTATTCATTATTTTCTTTTTTCTTCCTGGCAATAGTCTTAAGTTTTCTAGAATTATTCTTTTTTTAAAATGTGTTGTCATTTCTTCTTTATGTTACATTCACTTCTGTATCATCTTTTATCCACCCCAATGAGATAGTCATTGTCTGTAACAAAAAAATAAGAAAGAAGTGGGGAATGGAAATACTGTTCAGCAAACTCAATGAGAATCTAGATCAAGTGTGACAGCATATGCAGTGTTCTTCAACCAGAACCTTCTAACTAAGCAATAAAGGAATTAAGGTACATTTTCTCATCTTTTCTTTAATCCAAGGTTGGTTAGTATTTAATTAGCATTTAATTTTGCTACTTTTAAAATTTAGGCTGTTTTAATCCGGGGGCCAGCTAAGTGGTTCACTGGTTTAGATCTCCTGAAAATCTAAGTTCATATCCAGAATCAGATACTTGCTAGCTATGTAAAACTAGGAAGTCACTTTACAACTCTTTGCCTCAGTTCCTCATCTATAGAGTGGGGACACTTTGCTAAGAAAACCCCATAGATTTTGCCTGTCATCTAAAGTCAGACATGACTGAACAACAACCCAATCATTGTGTAAATTGTTTTCTGGTTCTTCTTATTTCTAATTCTAACCTTGCTTCTTTACATTTTTTATTGTCAATATTTCTTACAGTGAAATAATATTTCATTATATTAATGCATCAAAATTTATTTGTATGCTGGCTATCAATGGATATCAACTTGTTTTTCAGTTCTTTGCTATCACAAAAAGTGTGGCTTTAAGCATTTTGGTATATTTATGACCTTTCTGTCTTTGATCTCCTTGATGTGTGTGTGTGTGTGTATGTGTATGTGTATATATGTTTGTGTGTATCTTATCTAGTAATGGGGTCTATGGCACAGAGTATGGGTATTTTAATCACCTTCATAGCATAATCCCAAATTGATGTGTAATATGGTTAAATTACTTTCTCACTGCAGCAACAATGTATCTCTGTACTTTTCTTGTCATAGATTCCCCCAGAATTGACTATTTCCATGTTTTGTTGTTCTTGCTACTTTGATGGTTGTAATATAGATTGATTTGAATTTCTCTTAATAGCGGCTTAGAGCATTGTCAGGTGACTATTAATAACTTGAAGTTCTTTTGAGAATCGTTTCTTCATATTCTTTGGCTTCCTATCTTTAAAGGAATAGCTGTTTTTGTCATTCTAATACTATGTTTCTTCATGTTGATGATAGTTTCAAGGCAAGAAGTTCATTTAATCTCTGGTTTAGTCTCCTGTTTTATTACAAGTGTCAACATTTGTAAAGCAAAACAAAAATTAGAAATCATAAGATGTTGAAGGTATAGTATGGGAAAATCCAGAAGCTGAGTCTGTCTGATCCATAACCATTCAAAAGAATGAGGAAGTATAGCACTTTTAAGGAAGTTGATTCTTTATCAACACCTGGTGATGAAGGTGTAGCAAATTCTTCTAATAATGATAATAGCGCATGTTTTTATGTAACAACTTAAAGTTTTACAAACTGATTTACCTTTATTATTTTATTTGATCCATACCTGTACAGTAGGTGCTCTTGCCATACTGATGGTATAGATGTATGCCCTAGAGGTTAACTATCTTCCAGAGAGCCACATAGCTGATGGATCAGAAATGGTATTCAGATCTTTCTGAACTCCAGACTATCAATATGTGAAACTCGTGACATAAAGAATTTCATATGGCACATGAATACCAATGAAATATGGGGCTCCAAAAGATACTGATTAAAATGTTTGAATTTTTTCTCTGCCCTATAACCATCCTCTTCCCGTTAGATATTGACTTAAAATATTTTGATAATTTAATGTGACTAATATTTTGATGAATTAAAGCATTTGCCATCTTAATTTTTGAAGGTATACAATAATCTTAGAAATTAACTAAGTTGCTTTGTCTCCATTGCAGAACTACTTCAGTGAAAAGATTGGGGGGGGGGGATATAAGTACTTTAATTGTTTTCTGTATATGGAATATACTTTTTACATTTTGTGTACAGTTGCACTTTTGTTGTGATTCAGAAGCATTTACCCTGTAGATTATAGAGTACACAGAGTTTGTTCAGAGATATGCTTTTAGTGGTAGGATGACATGCAAAAATATACTTGGTGTTACTTTTTCTTAATGATGTTACTTTTTACATTACTGCATCAATATCTAGTTTTCAGCATTGGAAAGTTTGTTTAACCTGAACTCTTAAAATCCTGGAATCTTGAGAATTAAAAAAAACTTTTTTAATGTAAAATGAGGGTTAAACTGGATGACCTCTTAGATATTTCCCTGTCATAAATTCTATGATCTTACAGCAATGCAAATCTTTTTCTAAGGCAAGATCTTTATTTAGGACAGAGGAACCATAAAGGTTTGCTTTGGAGAGTGATTACATTTTTCATAGTAAATTTAAATGAATGAAAAAATTTACTTGCTTACTATAGCTAGGCAGTGTGCTAAGCACTCAGAACACAAACAGGCAAGCCAGGCCCTTCTCTAAAAGGGCTCAAATTCTAGTAAGGAAGGTTTATTTGAGAGAAAAAGTTGGAAAGAGAAGGAAAAGGGGATAATTTTGATATATAGAAACAAAACTTGGATGTGGTTGGGAAGTGATCTGATGAGATCAGGTAAGATAAGGAGAAAGCTCTATAAACAGAGCCTAGGTCTCGAGCTTAATTTGAGATCTGGTGAAGTCTGTAGGTTAATTGGCCAAAATGATGACTTTGTGCCTTTTTTTTTTTCTTAGCATTTACCACTTACATTTCTCTGGTTGTTCCATGATAATTTGAAAGTCAACTTTTTTAAAAAAAACCCATCTTTTGCTATGCTACTTAAAGGTATCTATAGAATGTAAGTAAAGCTCCTTGGGAAGTAAGTTTTTCAGTTTTGTATTTGGATTGATGGATCCTAGCCCTGCACTTGGCACATGGTAGCATCTTGTGTACATTGCCTCTTTTTATTGTGACCTCATTATTTGAAGCACCAAGTATTATCTAGTGAAAATGACAATAATAATAGGTAGCCTTAAGTAGCACTTTGGTATTATTATTGCGACACTTTTAAGTGTTGCAAAGTGCTTTAAGTATGTTGTTCTTTTGATTGTCAAAATCAAAGGTAGGTACTATTATATTCTCATTTTATAGATAAGGAAACTGGTCTTGAGAGAGGTTAAGCATTTTCTGGGGTCATGCAGCTAATATGTCTAAGGTAGGACTTGAACTCCCCTTTTTTTTACCAAGACCAACATTGTCACTTAGTGGCTTTCAGTATCATGGAATCATGGAATTTGATAAAAATAATTACCATTATATTGCTCCTATGAAAATTTCTGTGAGCATGACTGACATTTTATAGTTTTATATAATAGTTTATGAAGCACTTTTATACCCATTAAGTATTTTGTTTCTAACAACAACTTTCTTTATTTTGAATAATATTCAGTACAGTGGAATTCCAATATAGTTAAATATTTTAGACACCTCCTTGGAATTATTTGAGTAGTGTTTGACCTTGAAGTATTTGTTGTATATCAATGATGGTAGCTACAATGCAGAAAATAAATTGAGACATAATTCCTGTCTGTTGTGTTCATACTTGAAGAAAAGTTAATATAGGGAAAATGTTTGCAAAACTCTTAAGGGAAAGAGAATGTCAGTATGTTGTGTGACCAAAGGACTAAAAAGAAGCTTAAGAAGTTATTTGGTTTGCATTTGGGCAGGATTGCATTTAAAATATCACATAATTGAGACTTTACTTTCAAAGACTTCCACAGAAAGAGATTCCACAACTTAAGTCCATGTTAGGAATCTTACAACTTTAGAATTCTATGATTCTAGTGCCACTGATAAATCTTTCCTTGTAGATTAAAGCACTCCATAATTTAGATTCATTTTCTTCTTGATGAGATTGAGAATTGGCTCCTCTCCTTGAGTCTTTCATATACTTGAATATACCATTCAGTTACTTTATGTTATTTGCTTAGATTCATCTTCAGTTGGTGTAGATGATTCGCCATAGAATTTGGAAAAGTGAGTCTTGAAAATTGATTTGGGTGACAGGAAAAAAGTAGTTCTTGGAGTAACCAGTTCATAAGTATTTGAATTTGGCCCCATCAATCTGTAGAAGGAGATGAACCATGTTTTATACTTTCTTACTTTTTTCAATACATACTCAATAAATAAAATATAGCTTGTGGTACTGGTAGTATAATACAAAGAATCTTTTATTATGTTAAGAAATCTTTTCCTGACTTTTTTTGTGGCTTCAGGCAAACCTCATAAACTTTCTGCCTCAGTTTCTTTCTTGCAAAATAAAGATAATTATAGATGTCCTTCCTTAACCTTTCACTATGGGTAAGTGGATAATTAAGATCATAAAGTCAAAACACTTTGAATGCCTTAAAGGAAGGGCACTGACTGAATTTGAAGTCTTATTGTTGTTAATTTTTATCATTGGTAATAAAAATGATGGTAAGAATGACAAATGATAATTTAAATGAAGTTTGAAACAGTAATTGGATGTAACTCAGTTAAGTTCAGATAGTTCTGTTTTTATTTTCTTAGCTGTAAATTAAGTTAAACCATAAGTATGCCTGCCTAATTTGTTATGCTAATGATATACATTGACAGATAAATCTTTTTCATTTACTATCGATGTCATCTTGGAGGAAAAGTGTTGACACATATTTATTATCATATAACAAGTTATATTTACTGAATCTCGGGCTTCTTTTGAATTTTCATGCAATTTATATTAAATTCCTCATGCTAAGAAACATGCTTTTTAAAAATTTTGACCAAAGTGATAGGTGCTGGCAAAGTAGGAATAATCTATCTAAACTGGTATCTTTAGATGTTATTATTTGCCTGCCTATAAGTAGAGTTTCTTGTTACAGCTAGAAGGACTGATTAATATATCTTTAATGAAGGGTAATATTTCATTGGGCCATTTGTCTAGGATCACTGACAATATGGCATGAGAAGTGAAAAACAATTTATTTTCATTAATGTTTCAAGTTTAGTGCCTTTTTTCTTAGTGTGACATAAATGTTGGGAACACATTGAAAATGTGAAAATATGAAAGGAACTAGGGGCATCCATTGGATAGCCCTTTGCCCTGTAAAAATAGTGCTGCTTCAGGAGTCTACACTTTGATCAGCATTAACAGAAGCCATAGGCATATCAATAAGAGCAGTTGTGAAGCTGAAGCTGCAGTTGAGTTTAATTAAGTGAGCAAATTAATTATTTGCTTTCTTTTCTTAATTTTGACCACACTTTGAGAAAGTCCTTTTCTGGGATATTATAGGAACTCATTTTGCTGGAGTATTTTTTCCCTTTAAAATTTCACTTTTCTTCCAAATGATACAATCCCTTCTTCCTCCTCTCCTCCTTATCTCACTCTACCCTTACTCCACTCTACCCTTACCCCACTTCCCTGACAAATACCATAGTTTTAAGTCTTACTCAAGTGTAATAGAGGTATTCCAGGTGGCGGAATAGAATAATAATTTTAAATGACATAGAACTTTAAACTTTTGAAAATTCTTTGCATGAGTCTCATAATAACCCTGAAAGGTAGGTACTTTAACTATCATTGTCATTATTTTATAAATTAAGAAATCAAGATTAAAAGTTATTAGCAATGGTCTCACAGCTATCAAATATCACAGGCAGGACCTGAACTAAGGTCTTCCTTAAGACAAACCTTGGATTTATAGTCAGAAGACATGGCTTTAAGTCCAAGGTCTGCAAAATATTAGTTGTTTCCCTTGGATATGTGAATATCTTTGTTTTATCAGCACAATATTTCTTGCACAACCTAGTTCACAGGGATGAAATGAAATAGTTATGTAAAATATAACACACATTTTAAATGCAAGCAATTGTTCTTGAAAAAAAATTAAATTTCATTTTTATTTTTAAAGTAGTATAAAGTTTTCTAGGGGAATTTTTTACTTAAAGGAAGCTAGCACTAAATCTTTTGTAAAACAAATTACTTTCTAATATAAATAATTGCACTTCTAATTTGTATTTTTTAGATTGAGAGATTTTATCTGATATTTTCTGGAAATCTTTCTGGAAATGCTCTGAATACTTCTGTTTGTTTCTAAATATATTTGCTGTGAAGGATGATTTTCATTTCAATTTTTAAAAACATTTCTACTTCATGTACTCTACTAAAAGCCTCCCTTTTTTGAATTTTGAAAAAAATATAATTCAATATGCATTCAAAGTTCCTCATTTTTCTGGACATAGATATTTTCATCACGAATCCTTCAGAATTGTCTTGGATCATTATAAAGGCTTTCACAATTGTTACTACTCTGTAGTAGTTCATATTCATATGTCTAAAAGCCTTCCTTAAAGTTGCTGCTGTAGTTTAGTTGTATCTGATCTCTATGTGATCACCTGGGCTTTGTCCCTGAGGTTTTTGTGGCAAAGAAATTGGAATGAGTCTCCATTTTATAGATGAGAAACTGAAGCAAATGAAGGTAAAATTAATTGTCCAGGGAGAGTGTCTTAGTAAGTGTTTGAGGTCATATTTGAACCCATATCATCATGACTCTAATCCTGATACTTTGTATCACCTCTGAGGCATTGACTTCGAATCTAGTCCTTTAAACTATTACAAATCTTATCTACTCATTCATCCTAAAGAACTAAGGTATATGCCCAGCTATATATATGCCCAGTTATATATGGTTTTTTCCAACTTTTTTAATGTGAATTTAATGGTGTGGAGTGGTTACTTGTCTGGTGATTTCTGTTTCAGAAACCAGTTTCTGCTTTTTGGTCAGAATAAATCCAAAACCAGCAATTCCCCTTGTACTTTATGAATGATGAAGTTATCATCAAGACAAATACATTCATCAACTGATCTAGAGAAAGGGAAGAAGAGAGGGGGACAAAAGAAGGAAGGGATAGAGAGACCTGTACCTGGCATATATGTATACAGATGAGATCTATGTACAATATTACATATCATTCTTTTGATGCTTTTCATGTCTCATACAATTCTTTGTGTCTAGATAGATGGTATGGAGTCTACCATCATGATCATTTTTGTATCTCTTTCTTATCCAGTTGATCCTTATCCAGATTCTAACTGTTTTCTGCCTTGATTTCCTGGAATTTCTCATAAAAATAATTCTTAATAGATAATGTAATGTCATGTTATAACCCTTCCCCCTTTATTGATTTTGTTCCTTTTGGGAAAAAAATTATCCTTAAGGTGTGCTTTATTCCTTTTTGACTAAGGTTTATAACTTTCTAGAGCCATCTCCCCAAGTATCAGTGATACTGATGAGGTCAATAATAGACAAAGAGTGCTTCAGAAGTGGAAAAAAGGGGAAATCAGAAATAAGTGTAAACATAGGTTACTTGGCTCTGTTCTGCATTCCAAGATGGCCAGAAAGTAGAACTTTGAAATTTTTTTTTTCTTTTTGTTTTTTTCTCAGCAGAAGAAAGTAGTATACTCTATGACAGGGGTTCTCAAACTACGACCAGCGGGCCACATGCAGCCCGCTAAGGATGTTTATGCTGCCCCCAGGGTTATGGCAAATGGGCTGAGGGGCTGAGACAGAGTGTGAGCTTTTGTTTTTGTCCTCCAATAGTCTGAGGGACAGTGAACTGGCTCCCTATTTAAAAAGTTTGAGGACCACTGCTCTATGATAACAAAGCTAATCTAACAAAGTTAGGCTCTTAATGATATTAGGGAGATAAAATTTCTGTTTAAAAAATCTTCCTGATTCATTTTTGAGGATTCATGCTGACAACTTGGTTAAACTTCTGTTGTGACAAGGTTCCAAGTCTGTTCTTTCTGCTTTGAGACACACAAGGGATATTCTCTGATATGATAATCAGAGAATTGAAAAAAATGAGAAATGATTATTGGAAAACATAGGAAAATCATCCACAAAAATGGAAAGTATAGATATATTTCTAAAAGCACCTTAACATCCCTGTTATTAGAGGTTCAATGTATTGCCATAATTCACATATGAAAATCAGCAACAAATTTGGCTTCCATTCCAATTCATGAAGGATAAAAAAAATCTAAACACAATCCCCACTCCTTCCTCTTCAATTGAAAATTTTGCTATATGAGGACTCCTTCTCAAGGCCAAATATAGATGTTTTGGCTCCACTACTGATTGTCTCCCTCCCCCTAACACCTTCCCCAATTCATTCTTGATATAATCACTTTTGTAAATAACCATTTTATTCTTTTCCTTTTAAAATGATTTTAGTATCATATTTAGAGCATTTGTAGTTTTAATTTGTGTTAATCATTCATGTTCAATATCATTTGAACCATTAGTCATTATGGAAAAAGACATAGTTATATTTTAAATAAAACTTGTGTAAAGGAAAAGGGTGGGTCCCCTCACCTAAATTTTTCTTATTATCTTTTCAGTACAATAATTATTGACACACTGGATAATAAAAACCTATCTCATCTTACTCTAATTTCTTACACTGAATTCTTGAAAGATATGCCAGCTGAGGAAGTTTGATAGGTTCCACTCAAGAAGCTGGATGGATTAGTAATAAACTCTGTTATATAAAGACTAGCCAAACTCTAGACATACTTAGCACATGTTGGCTGCCATGATAGATCCAATAATTCTCAAAATCCTGCTACTTCATTATAGAGCAAGTGAAATTCAGGTCAGGGAATTATCACAGAAAAATTAGATTTCTTTAAATTAGCAAAAAATATTGGATGTTTCTAAATATAGGGCCTCTATCTGGCAAGATCATCAACTTTTAGAAAGGGTCTGTACATAGCTACATTTAATGAGGATATCTCAGATCACCTCCATATAAAAGTAGTTCTTTCAACTACCAGCACAAAATACTGGTCTTTGAAATACATTTCTCATCCTAAAATTCTCATTCTTTAAATTAAGAAATTTCCATCGTATATATTTGGAAGTTGGGCATAGCTTTCCACAAGCTTGTACTAATTTTATTTCCCTCTTGACTTCTCTAAGTCTGCTTTGGATACGTGACATATTAAATATAACATAGCAAACAGATGTGTTCAGAGGAGCCTTATCTAGATCAATAGAAAATATTTAGAGAGAGTAGATATGAAAAAAATGCAGGAGAGTCACATTCTTTAATAAACCATTTTCTATATTATGGGATGCTTTGAACAGCTTATTTTCAATTAGTATTGATATCTCATAAATATGTTTTATCTTCATTTTGAGACTTAGAAATATTGTTTTGTTTTGTTTTTATTTTTTTATTAATTTTATAATTATAACATTTTTTGACAGTACATATGCATAGATTTTTCTTTACAACATTATCCCTTGTACTCCCTTCTGTTCCGAATTTTTTCCCCTCCTTCCCTCCACCCCCTCCCCTAGATGGCAGGCATTCCCATACATATTAAATATCTTATAGTATATGCTTGGTACAATATATATGTGCAGAACCGAATTTTGTTGTTGCAAAGGAAGAATTGTATTCAGAAGGTAAAAATAATCTGGGAAGAAAAACAAAACAAACAAACAAAAAAAATGCTCACAGTTTACACTCATTTCCCAGTGCCCAGTGTTCCTTTTCTGGGTGTAGCTGATTCTGTCCATCATTGATCAATTGGAATTGGATTAGCTCTTCTCTATGTTGAAGTTATCCACTTCCATCAGAATACATCCTCATACAGTATCATTGTTGAAGTGTATCATGATCTCCTAGTTTTGCTCGTTGATGTCTCTCCAAGCCTCTCTGTATTCCTCCTGTTGGTCATTTCTTACAGAACGATAATATTCCGTAACATTCATATACCATAATTTACACAACCATTCTCCAATTGATGGACATCCATTCATTTTCCAGTTTCTAGCCACTACAAAAAGGGCTGCCACAAACATTTTGGCACATACAGGTCCCTTTCCCTTCTTTAGTATTTCCTTGGGATATAAGCCCAGTAGTAGCACTGCTGGGTCAAAGGGTATGCACTTTTTGATAACTTTGTGGGCATAATTCCAGATTGCTCTCCAGGATGGTTGGATTCTTTCACAACTCCACCAACAATGCATCAGTGTCCCAGTTTTCCCACAGCCCCTCCAACATTCATCATTATTTGTCCTTTCATCTTAGTCAATCTGACAGGTGTGTAGTGGTATCTCAGAGTTGTCTTAATTTGCATTTTTTTTGATCAAGAGTGATTTGGAACACTCTTTCATATGAGTGGAAATAGTTTCAATTTCATCATCTGAAAATTGTCTGTTCATATCCTTTTACCATTTTTCAATTGGAGAATGGCTTGATTTCTTATAAATTAAAGTCAATTCTCTGTATATTTTGGAGATGAGGCTTTATCAGAACCTTTAACTGTAAAAATGTTTTCCCAATTTGTTACTTCCCTTCTAATCTTGTTTGCATTAGTTTTGTTTGTGCAAAAACTTTTTAGTTTGATGTAATCAAAATTTTCTATTTTGTGATCAAGAATGATCTCTAGTTCTCCTTTGGACACAAATTCCTTCCTCCTCCACAAGTCTGAGAGGTAAACTATCTTATGTTCCTCTAATTTATTTATGATCTGGTTCTTTATGCCTAAATCTTGGACCCATTTTGATGTTATCTTAGTATGTGGTGTTAAATGTGGGTCCATGCCTAGTTTCTGCCATAGAAATATTGCTAATAAATGTTCATGATGTTAGATTGTGGAATAAGTATAGTCAAATTTATTTTTTAAATGGCATACTTATATTAGAAATATTTGTTTTCACTGTTTTTCATGAAAAGATTTTTTTTTTGCTAAGGTAATTGGGGTTAAGTGACTTGCCCAGGGTCACACAGCTAGGCAGTGTTAAGCATCTGAGGTCAGATTTGAACTCTAAAGACTACTTTGCAATTCATGAATCAATAGGACAAGTCAGAGAGAGATGATACATTATATAACTTAAAAAGGAATTCTGCATTTAGTATCTGAAATAAGAATTCCTTAAACACTAAAAATTACAAAGCAGTTCATTAGATAGCTTTCTTAGAAGCTACCAAAAGAGGAAATTTGGGGACTTCAAACAGCTAATATATAATAATTGCTGAGCACACAAACTTGTTGAATGAGTGAATGGAGATACAAATCAATCTATCTCCTCAAAGGCAACAATTGCTTCCTTATAAAAACATCCTTAACATTTTCTGACTGACCATAAATCCAGGCTCTTCACTTTCTCTCTGCTATATTAGGAGATGAAGAATTCTTTCATAGACCACCAGATTGTGTGTCATCTTTCTGTATTGGTCCAGTTTGGCTTGATATGCAATATTCCAACAACTCAGGAGGCTTGCCGTTTAACAAGTTCATTCTCACCTTTGTTTCCCATTCAAGTAAAGATGGTGCTTCTGATGACCTCTGTGACTCTTTTATGTTACTCAGTCCCTCCTAAATTTTTTTCCCCTCAATTTGACACCACAATGGATTCCGTTGTTTGTCTCGATTATATTCAGCTTGGAATTTGTTTTCTGAGCCTTTTAAATCTTGGCTTTTGAAATATGAGTGTGGAGGGTAGGAGTCGTAGGGATGGGAGAGAATTTAAAGACCTTTATTCAATCAGAAAGGCGAGGGGAAAAACTAGTTTTATTTAGCCTAGAGTTAAAGAAGACTGGAGAAAGATTTTAAGACAGTCTTTCAGGTATATTAAGAGTATTTTTTTATAGAGGATGTAGACAAATAGATAAGAATCTGGATTTTCCCTGAGGGCAGACAAGAAGGAAAGATGGCTGCAATATTGTATTAGCTTAACTAGAAAAGTTGCACAACAGCAAAGTTTATTAAAAGTTGGGATGTATTACTAGATGAGGCTGTTATAGAAGCAGCATCTTAAAATTTCTTTTCCTTTGGTGATGCTATGATCATGAGTGAGCCTAGAAAGGAAACTATAACATATTTAAATTAAATCTGCCATACTTTTTTGGGGAAGGTGGGGAGGTGTTATCCACAATATCATTTCCTCATAGACAAGTTCCTCATAGGTTACTACAGCCAGCACAGCCTGTCATCTACCTTCAATGTACCTATTTTCACTAAAGACTTAAGACTAGGAAGGTCTTTAGCAAGGTTTTGTGTATGCTTGCTTGTAATATGTATGTGCACATATAATTTTTATGGTTGAGTTTCCATTTAATCTTCTGCAATTTCTGTAGTGCTCCTATAATTTAATACAACCATTGAGTATTTTTGCAAAATGACCAGACATCAGATTTTTGTTCAAGACCAAAGTTAGCAATTTTTTATTTTTTTGTGATTTGACTTGAAGAAATGGTTGATACATAGTGAATCTCATAGTGTCTGACACAGCAGCCCCTTCATAAATACATGTTGATTGGCTAAAGGCATTTATAATTCTCACTTAGATATAATTCTAAATTCAAAATAAAATATCAATGTTGCATTAATTTCCAATTCTACTGTATGGCTTTTAGGTTTATTGCTATAAATTTTGCTTTTATCATCTCTTGCCTTGATTTTTTAATCTTACGAGTTAGAGCCAAGACCAGTGATATAGATGATCTAACCACAGAGAGATTAAAAGGCTTATTTTATATTTTTGGTACTTGATTTAGTGATTTAGCATTTCATTCTACCTGAGCTGTACAATCTTTTTTCTACTCTCTGGATGATTGTCTTCAAAAGCTTAAGGAAGGAATTGAAGTAGTTATGTGCTATAGTAGATAAAGTAGTAGCCTTGGAATCAGGAAAATCTGAGTTCAATTGTGGCCTCAGACATTTATTCTCTGTATCACTGGACAAGTCACTTAAACCCTTTGTCCCAGTTTCCTGATCTCCAAAATGAACTGGAGTTAGGAAATGACAAACCGCCCAATATATTTGTCAAGAAAATTCAAATGGGGTCACAAAAGGGTTGGTCATGCTTGAAATGACTGAACAATAACAATAAAAAAGGAATTGAAATCTAAGAAAAATATAGTTTTGGGTTGGTCTCTGTAACCCAAAGAAATGCTTTAGCTTATTTGCCTAATTTCTTAATATAAACTTTTCTTTCTCAAAGTTGTTTCCAGGATACTTGCAATTTGGATGTGCATGTTTATAGTACAGGAATGGTGTGCATTGTAGTGCCTCCTTAGTCAGTTGCTTGTGAATTAGTTTAGATTGTTTTGAATTCTCATTTTAATGTAGCACACTGAAGAAGTTGGAGGTAGCAGATGCAAATGTTTCCCCCTTGATACAACCTTTATTTCTGGCAGCTTAAAAAAAAAATAATAGCTTTTTATTTTTAAAATACATGCAAAGAATAGTTTTCAACATTCACCCTTGTAAAACCCTGTGTTCCAAATTTTTCTTCCTCCCTTCCCCCTTGCCCCAAACAGCAAATAATTCAATATATGTTAAATATATGCAATTGTTCTATACATATTTATCATGCTGCACAAGAAAAATAAGATCAAGAAGGAAAAAAAAGAGGGGGGAAAAAACAAGCAAACAATAACAAAAAGCTGAAAATAGTGTATTGTGGTCCATATTCAGAACCCATAGTCCTCCTTCTGGATGCAAATGGCTCTCTCCACCCCAAGTCTATTGGAATTGGCCTGATCTGGCAGTTTTTAACTTTGTGAATGGTTGAAATTCTCAAAAAATAAAGTTTTGTCTCATTGTAATTAGCAAGTCACTGCTCTAGAGAGGATATCCTTTCCTTATCCTGTCCTTGAGACAGGCACTGTATATAAATTGTCCCAGCCTATTTGGTCATCCAGCCTTAATAGTTAGACCCACTCAAGAAGAAATATTCTTTGGGAAATCTATTTTAGGATTATTATTTAAGAAGTTATTAGCTGCAAAAAAAAAAACCCTAAGTTCTCTCAGGTGGTTAGTGTCTTTTTCTTCAGTTAAAGAGAAAAAAATTAAACTTGAGAAGTAACAAATTTTTATGCACTATTATATTTTCAATGATTCTGGTAGCTAAAGGAAAGTCTTTGTCAAAACAATTTAGTTTATTCAATTAATACATATTTAATGTCTACCATATGCAAAACATTTTTGAAATGTGGAGTCAACAGAATTTCTAGCCAATATACATTTGATAGGAGTAAATTGGATTCTGAAGTCAGGAGATTTGAGTCAATCAATAAACATTTATTAAGCACTTAGTATGTGCCAGGCATTGTGCTAAGCATAAGTAATTAAACTGAATGAGTTCTGATCCTATTTCTGATATTAACTAGCTGTACAATATAGATAATAGAGCCATATAACTTCAGAAATCCCTGAAGTTTCATTTTTTTTTTAAAGTGAAGGGTTTGGATCTTGAAATCTCTTCCTCCTCCATATAAAATTCCATTCTAGTCCATGATGAATTCTGATAATGTCATGTACTTTGTTTTCATTTTTTCTTATGACCAAAGAGAAATCTCAACCATAAATTTGAGATTCTTAATGGCAGACTGGTCTTCCTTTGCTTTTTAAAATTTCATCTTTTAAAAACTATTACTATAGGGATAGAAACTGGAATTGGACCCTTCAATTGCATTGGTATAAGGAATTTCCAGGTAAGAAAATGCCCTCTGTCAAGGAGGTTGCTGCCTTCTCCACAAACTTATAGTCTTAGCGCACTGAGATGAATGTGCCCAGAGGCACATAAAACAGTATGTGTAGGAGGCAAGATTTGAACCCAGGCCTTCCAGGCTTTAAGGCCAGCTCTTTATCTATATTACATGCTACCTACTATTGCAGTAAATGACAAATTTTTTTTTTCTCAGTGTTTCACATTGCACTGGAATTTTTTTTTTCATTTCTAAAGAGCTTACTACTTGTGTGATTTTGGGCACTGCCTCTGCGTCTCAATTTCTTCATCTCTAAAATGATAGCCTCTGAGCTCTCATATATCACCTTTTGGGAGAAAAGTATTAAATTATCAGAGGAAATTTTTAAAGCTTTTAGGAGAATTTTTTAGTTGGTTAGGGTTAAAAATATCCTTGAGGAGGATATGGTGAGTACAATAAATAGAAAATCAATAAACAGAGAATTAGGTTTTAGTGCTCATAGTACAGAACAATCCATTTGGTTTGATTCTGCTGAATCTGATGTTCTTCTCTTTGTCTGGACTGAAGCATCAATGACAGAAAAATAATCCTTTCCCTTACCTTTTAGTTGAAGAATAAGAATATTCAAAAAAAAGTTCTTGTAATTATAACTTACAAAACTCTTCTAGGGAATTTCTGCTCTATGTGTCTATCCTTATTCTTGTACAGAGAGAGATATGGATATGTGTGTGTGTGTGTGTGTGTGTGTGTGTGTGTGTACAGACACATGCACACATTTGTTGTTGTCCATTTGTTTCTGACGCTTTGTGATACCATGAACTTGTCCAGATGGATGTTCTCTTGGCAGAGATACTAGAATGGTTTGCCATTTCCTTCTCTAGCTCATTACAGATGAGAAAACTGATACAAACAGGGTTAAGTGATGGTGCTCAGTGGCCACACAGCTAGTAACTATCTAAGGCCAGATTAGAAGTCAGTCTTCATGACTTCAGATCTAGTACTCTATCATGGAGTGCTGTGTATATCTGTCTATTTGTGTTTATGTATGTGTGTATATGTAAGTGTATATATATATATATATATATATGCATATAGATATATAATTTTTCTTTAGATTTCTGGTAATAAATCATCTAAATCTTTTATAGCAGATGGTTCAAAAGAAATAATAACTAGCACTTGCAGTTTGCAAAGTGCTTTGACTATGTTATTTCATTTGAGTTTTACCACAATCCTGTGAGTTAAGTGCTATCATTATTCCAATGTTGCAGTTAAGAACACCAAGGTTGAGAGATAATTCACTTGCTTAGTGTCATGAAACTAATAAGTGTCAGAGATAGGGTTCAAATGCATATCTTTCTAATTTTAATTCTAGGAGTTCTATCTCCATTGTGCTATCCTATTTCACAACTTTTAGATTTAAGAAACATCTCATCTAAATCTCTTATCTTACACATGAGGAAGCTGAAGGCCACAGTAGCTAAGTGCCGTGCTTTAGATCATGTAGTTAGTACTAGAACTGGTCCCTAAACTTGGGCTTCTCTGCTCAGCCTGCTTCTGGCTTCTAATTATATTGCTTTCTGGATAGTTGCCTTTAATTTGGCAATTTACTTGATCTGAAACTAGACTGGCTATATAATCTATTCACATGGAAATCATATACAAATGATACCCTAACACCTGTGTCTACTCTTTCTCAAACATTTACCTGGAGAAAAGCTTCAGAGCCCTGTGACCTTAAAGACTAGGTTATTCTCTCCCATCTTTCCTAAGAAAAGTGTGAGAAGTTATCAGTCACAAAAGAAGTAAAAGACTTGGAATGAGAACATTGATTTTTTAAAAGTTATACACTTATTAATCTCTTTTAATAATTTTATTAGAGTTTCTGGAAGGAACAAAGTACAATTAGAACCATATAGTGAGGATTATGTGGATTATGCCTGTTTCTTTAATTTTGCTACCATTCTGACAATTTTTATTTTATATAATAGCATAACAATAAGTTACTTAGATTGCATTTTATAATTTAGAGACTATTTTCCTCATAATGATACTTTTACTATGAAAAGATAATCTTTTTATAAAATGAGGAAAACTAAGAACAAGGTGGAAGGATTTATATAGGTTTCATAATTAATAAGTGGCCAACTCAGACAAGGTATAGTACTGAACGGATTGTTGGAAGTCAGGATAGCCTACATTTGAATTCTCTCTCAGCTACTTAGTAGCTGGGTTATTTTAAGGATGATATTTCTACTATTGTAGAAACATTGAGGTGAATCAGTATTTTATGGGCTCTGGGCTGGGAATCAGGAAGATACCTCAGACACTTATTAACTGAGTGACCTGGGCCAGTCACATCACCTCTTTTAATCCAAGTTTCCTTCTCTGTAAGAGGGGGTTAATGAAAGCCTCTATGTTCTCCCAGGGTTATAATGAGAATCAAATGAAATAACATTTATAAAGAGCTCTGCAAACCTTAAATCACCATGTAAATGTTAGCTATGTAGTATTATTATAATCAAGTCTAGCACATTATACCACTGCTGTTGCACAATCCATCAATTTACTAACTGCAGAAAGTGGCAACTTTTGTGAAAGGTGAAAATATAGAGAATGGTCCTGAACAAAGTAGATTTGTTTCCTCTTTCCTATTTTGCGCTGAATGAGACTATCAGGCATTATGAGTCTAGGTAATACCAAATTTGTAAGCATTCTTATGGGACATATGAGTTGGGAGCCTCTAGTCTGATTGTTTAGGGCTGACAGATCTGGGTTCAATCAAACCATTTCCTTATGTATATCCTTTGACATATCACTTAACCTCTGAGATTCCTCAATGTCGTTGATGTGCAAATTGAGAAATTTGAATCAAATTACCTTAAAGTCTTCTTCCAGCTCTAAATTTTTGATTTTAGGAACTGTTCATTATTCCATACTTCTAATCATATAACAAATCATTGACTTAAAGTAAGATTTATCTTAAGCAAAAATAAAAGTGTGCAGATATGCAAAAGTAGGTTACTGCTATACATGTCCCTTTCTTAATGGAGCATCTTCTCCTAAAAGTGATTGCTAAGGGAATCATTCCCTTCCCTCATGAAGAGAAAGATAGTTCTGGAATTCTAGGTTGTCATAAAGAATTCACTTTTCTATTAAAATAATGTTAAAAGGAGTGATTAGATCATGGATGAGAGCTAGAAAGGACCTCATACGTCATCCAGTCCAAGCTTTTCATTTCATACATGAGGAATTTGAAGCCAATAGAGACTGAGACTTTGCCTCAAGTGCATATACTTAGTAGATGGAAAAGCTGAGATTTGAACTTAGGTTTTTCTGACTCCATATTCAAGGGGTTTTATTTTTTCTCCCAGCTTATCAAGCAGCATTTCATTTATTTGTTAATTTTGTTCAATCATCTCAATCATGCTAGAGATGCTAGAGAGGTTTGCTATTTCCTTTTCCAATTCATTGTACAAATGAGGAAATTCAGGCAAACAGGTTAAGTGGCTTGTCCAGGGTCACCCAGCTAGTACATATCTGAGGCTAGATCTGAACTCAGGTCTTCCTGATTACGGGTACTGAAGTCTATCTGCTGTGATATCTACCTATCTATTCCATATATAGTACATTCCTAATATATTATTTTAATGAAAAAGAGAGTATGGTTTAGTGGAAAGAGCATTAGACTTTCCTTAAACCTTACTTCCTATAAAATGGAGGTAATGATGCCTTATATATTGCCTGCCTCTTTCTACTTTACTGGGTTATTTTGAGGATGCTACCTCTATTATTGTAGAGACATCCATCTATATGGCTCAGTGTACATATAGATTCAGGAAACCTGAGTTCAAATCCCACCTTACACATTTAGTTCCTATTATCTCTGCCTTGGTTTTCTCATCTATGAAATGGGTAGGGACAGCCAGATGGCACAATGAGTAGAGTACCAGGTCTGAAGTCAGGAAGACTCATCTTAATGAATTCAAATATGGCCTCAGACATTTACTAGTAAAAAGCTAGTAATCACTGTTTGCTTCAGTTTCCTCTTCTGTCAAATGAGTTGTAGAAGGAAATGGCAAACCATTCCAGTATCTTTGTCAGGAAAAATGGAATCATGAAAAGTTGGACATGACTGAAAAAGGACTCAACAATAATGACAACAAAGGTTTATATCACTAATATCTATCTCCTAGGGTTATTATAAAACTAAAATGAGATGTTATTTAAAGACTTCTTTGCAAATCTTAAGGTGTTATATAAAATGCTTATAATTATTATGAAATGAGGCAATGCATTATAAAGTGAAATATAAATAACAAGTTTCATCTTGAAGCATAGTTAAATAAGATGAGTTTTTGCAGCCTAAGAATCCTAAACTACTTGTAGTTACAAATATACTTTTAAAATATATATATATATATATACATATGTGTATATATATATGTATATGTGTATATACATATATATGTGTATATATATATATGTATATGTGTATATACATATATATGTATATATATATATATATTTGCTGAAGCAATTGTGTGACCCTGGCCAAGCCATTTAATCCCAATTAGGAAGTATTAAGTGTCTGAGGTTGGATTTGAACTTAAGTCCTCCTGACTTCAGGGCTGGCACTCTCTAGCTGCCCTACAAATACATTTTTGCAACACGACCCATGCCTGGAAAAGGCTCACATATTTAATCCCAGTGCCTTTGTAGATCAACTGTAACACTAGGAGTCTAGACTCTGTTGGGGAATTGTAAGGGAAGAGACATTTTTATATATAATAAGAGCTAATCAATAAACAATTATTAAATTCCTTTATGATCAGTAAGGAAATTGTGAAAACAATAAAGGAATTATACTGTCAAAAAACAGTGCTTTATTTGAGAAGGGGCAAAATGAGAAAATGTTGAAAATTCAGGCTATAGTATCTTTAAATTTCCCCTAAAATGTTAGAATGTCATAAATTTTAATATTGAAGCTACATGAAGTAAATAGAACCATGAAAAATCTGGTATATTTGTAATGTGTTTGTATATTTGGATATAAAACTATATTGAACTCTTTGTGTACACAAATATACTTTTACTCACTTGTTGATAAACAACTAAAGTCTATTTTTGGCCATCCCGTATGGAGTGTCTCTCTTGGCAAGATGTAAAGAGTATATTGTGACGTAGGTGTCAGGTGTAAATAAGGTTTCTGTTTCTAAATTTAACACATTAATAATTCTGCAAAAATCAAGGGTTTGTTCTTCATTGTATGACAATTTCTAGAAAATACCTTTTGGAGGTAGGTATTTAAAAAGTTATGGAGCCTATAAGAAGTTTTCCTTTGCTCAGTATATCTGAAAACAGGTTGGTAATTGATACATACCACATTGCTTTGTTCTGAGCACCTGCTATAGTAAAATATTTAATGTCCTCTCACTACTAAGGTGACATTTTCCTGTGTACTACACACCAATAGGTCACTATATAGGCATTTCCCTCTTTATCAATGATTCAGTAAATGAAGATAAATGTGAGGGCCTAACATTGGTTTCTAATGGCACTTCAAGTATTTCTAGTAATGGTGGATTATTCATTTAGTCTCAATAAAGTATAATTTAGAAATCTAAAATGTCAAGTTGGATTTTCTTTATTCCCTAACCTACTGACTTTGTATATGCTATAGTACAGAGTAGTAGAGTAGAGTATAATGCCATAACAATCAATTAGCAAAGAATTACTTCATAGAGCATCAGTGAAAATAACAAAATTCATCTGGAGGAACAAAAGGTCAAGACTATCAGGAGTATGATTAAGGGGGAAAGGAAATGTGAAGAAAGTGGTCCTAGCAATCCCAGATCTCAAACTATAGTACAAAGTGTTAATCACCAGAACAATCTGTTGCTAGATAAGAATTAGAGTAGTTGATCAGTGGAATGGATTCGATATACAGTCTTCAGAAGCAATGAATACAGTAGTCTAGTTTGTTTGATTAAACCCAAAGGGTCCAGTTATTGGGGCAAAAACTCATTATTGACAAAAACTCTGTGAAAACCGGAAAGTAGCCTGGAAGAAACTAGGCAAAGACCAACATCTCATACCATTCACCAAGATAGGTTCAATACTTGATTTAAATATAAAAAGTGATATCATATGCAAATTAGAGGAGCATGGAAGAATCAATGGGTAAGGGAAGAGTCCATAACCAAACAAGAAAGAAAAAAGAAAATGACATATATACAAAAATATTTATATCAATTCTTTTTGTAGTGGCAAAGAATTGAAAACTGAGGGGATACCTATCAATTGGGGACTGGTTAAATAAATTATGGTGTTTCAATGTGACAGTTCTGTTGTACTATAAGAAATAATGATAGGGATGATTTCAGAAAAACCTAGCCAGACTTACATGAACTGGAAAATTAAGTGAGCAAAACCTTGGGGAACAATCTATACAGTTAATAGTAGAATTGGAAAGATAATCAGCAGTAAAAGACTCAGTAACTCCAATCAATACAATTATGCACTGCATCTCCAAAGGACTCATGATATAAAATACTGTCCATCTCCAATTAGAGAACTGATTAACTTGTAGTTAAGATTGAAATTTTTCCCTTGGGGTTTTTGTTTTTTATTTTTTGGAACATGGATAATTTGGAAATATATTTTGCATGACTTAATATGTACAATGGGCATCATATTTTTTGCCTTCCTAGTGGGTGGGAGGAGGGGTTACATATATAATTTGGAACTGAAATTTAACAAAAAATAAAAGGGAAATGTAGATTAGAGAGAACAGAGGAAATTTTAATTGGTGATATATCTTTATAAGATAGAGAAAACTGTTCCCTGTTTGCCCACCATCTCTCCCTGAAAACATAATTTTAAATTGATGTCATTTCAGCATATATCCTAAGACCTCAAAAGTCCTATTAGAGAGATAAATGTTTTCTAACAAAATCAAGAGATTTTTAGATCCTAAATCTTTTTTTATTAATTTTATAATTATACAATTTTTGACAGTAATTTTTATAACATTATCCCTTGTATTCATTTTTCCAGATTTTCCCCTCCCTCCCTCTACTCCCTCCCCTAGATGACAGGCAATCTCATACATTTTACATGTGTTACAGTATAACCTAGATATATGTGTGTAAATCCAATTTTCTTGTTGCACATTAAGTATTGGATTCCGAAGTAACCTGGATAGATAGACAGTAGTGCTAATATTTTACATTCAATTCCCAGTGTTCCTTCTCTGGGTGTAGTTGTTTCTGTCCATCATTGATCAGCTGGAAGTGAGTTGGATCTTCTTTATGTTGAAGATAATCACTTCCATCAGAATACATCTTCATACAGTATTGTTGTTGAAGTGTATAGTGATCTTCTGGTTCTGCTCATTTCACTCAGCATCAGTTCATGTAAGTCTCAACAAGCCTCTCTGTAGTCATCCTGCTGGTCATTTCTTACAGAGCAATAATATTCCATAGCCTTCATATACCATAATTTACCCAACCACTCTCCAATTGATGGGCATCCATTCATCTTCCAGTTTCTAGCTACAACAAAAAGAGCTGCCACAAACATTTTGGCACATACAGGTCCCTTTCCCCTCTTTAGTATTTCTTTGGGATATAAGCCCAGTAGTAGCACTGGTGGATCAAAGGGTATGCACAGTTTGATAACTTTTTGGGCATAGTTCCAAATGGCCGGATTCTTTCACAACTCTACCAACAATGTATTAGTGTCCCAGTTTTCCCCACATTCCCTCCAGCATTCATCATTATTTGTTCCTGTCATATTAGCCAATCTGACAGGTGTGTAGTGGTATCTCAGAGTTGTCTTAATTTGCATTTCTCTGATCAGTAGTGATTTGGAACACTCTTTCATATGAGTGGAAATAGTTTTAATTTCATCGTCTGAAAATTGTCTGTTCATATCCTTTGATCATTTATCAATTGGAGAATGGTTTGATTTCTTATAAATTAGGATCAATTCTCTATATATTTTGGAAATGAGACCTTTATCAGAACCTTTAACTGTAAAAATATTTTCCCAGTTTGTTACTTACCTTTTAATCTTGTTTGCATTAGCATTGTTTGTACAGAAACTTTTTAGTTTGATGTAATCAAAATCTTCTATTTTGTGATCAATAATGATCTCTAGTTCTCCTCTAGTCATAAATTCCTTCCTCCTCCACAGGTCTGAGAGGTAGACTATCCTCTGTTCCTCTAATCTATTTATGTAGATCCTAAATCTTAAGAAAAAGAGAGAGAAAGTAGAATCACTTACTTTGCAAAGTTGGGAGTGGGGGAGAAGTTGTTACTATAAGCATAAACTTGGAAGCTTCCTCCCCAAGCATGTATATATACCTATGTTCAGCTTGGTAATATAAAGAAATACATTGGTTCTAAGAATAAAGGAGAATCTGCCAGCAGAATTAACTGATTTTGAGGTTTTATATTTATCACTCCTTTTGGTCCTATCTTAAGCAGCTTTCCAATACTCTTCTCATGCAACTTGAGACTAAAATGGCCCCTTCAGTCTTTTTCTAAGTCTAGTTATGGGCATGATTATAATCAGTGATAAACGTTGGGCCTTTTATTGATTTTTGTGATCAGATCGTTCTGCATCACCTGCTTTTCTGGCTTTAATGAGTTATTTTATCCAGTTCTAAAGTGACTGTCATGGTGAAACTCCTGTCTCTCAATCCAGCTTTGCTGTATTCTTGGTGATCATTATGAAGAAAAGAGATCAGAAAAGAAAGATTTTTAAGAGCTTAAGCAGGGGGAAAAGGACCACTTTTTGGGCAAAAGTGGTCAGGAAAATCATCCTTGAAAAGATGGTCCTAAAGGTGGGTCTTGAAAAAATAAATGAGAAGGTAGAGAATATTCCTAGGAGTGGAAGAGAGCATAGTCATTTTGTGCAAATGTGTGGAGAAGAAGCCTAAATCAATAATGAATAATATGAATTGTTCTGTTCTGTTAGAAAATAAATATTGAAATAGTGGAATAATAATAATGGAAAAGATGAATGTAGCAGATTTGGAGTTCAAATGCATGGTTATATTGTACTATAAGTGTTAATACATTACTTTTAGGAAAATGGAAAACTTTTTTGCTTTTTTTTTTTTCGTACAATTGTTGCTGCTGACTACTTGGTGAAATGACTAAGCCTTTGTAGGACAAGAGAAGAGTTTGTAAAATGTTGTAAAATGTTCAGTCATTTCAATCATGTCCAACTATGACTCCATTTGGGGTTTTCTTGGTAAAGAAACTGAAGTGGTTTATCATTTCCTTCTCCAGCTCATTTTACAAATGAGGAAACTAGGGCTAACAGGCTTGAGTGATTTGCTCAGGATCACACAGCTTGTAAGTGTCTGAAGCCACATTTGAACTCAGGAAGATGTCTTTCTGCATTCCAGTTCTAGCATTCTATGCACCCTGCCACAAAGCTCTCCTCTTTGGAAAATGGAATAAGAACATAGTGAGGAGGCAGTAGAAAAGCCAAAGGAATATCACCTGAACTAATTCATCCTGGAACTACTTCTTCCCCCATATTTACATATTATTATCTTATTTTGAAATTAAGAAGAAAGTATGGTACAAAGAAAAGAATACTGGATTTGGAGTCAGATATTTGAATTCAAGACTCACCTTTAGCATTGACAGGCCTATGTCATCTCAGGCAAGACCTAATTTCCTCATCTGTAAAATTAGGAAATGAAGGGATTAAGATCTTTTATAACTCTAGAGGAAAGAATACTTAGGATAGTAAATCATCTCTCAATTCCATATCTTTAAACCAAACCAAAGTTATTTTAAGATAATTTTCCAGTCAATCCTATCTGAAGCCCTGCCCCCTTCCACATACACAATTGAATGTTGTAAATTCTGACTTTTTAAGGAAATGTGCCCTTTCCTGAGTTTGTCAGAAGATTCAATTGTTTTTAAGGAAGTTTTGTTATCTGTATTATGAAGAAGAGGGAATAATGTAGAAAGAAGAAGTAGATAACTCTTAAAGAAAAGTATATCTTGAATTGTGCTGTGCATAGGGAAAACATCCAAGAAGACAAATTGCTAGATGGAAACCTCAGAAATTTCCTAGGACAGTTTTTCAGGAGAGGAAAAAGATGACAGGTTAAGTTGTTCTATGTTCTGTTAGGATAAATTATTTTCCTTGCAAGTTTTACTATTTCTGTGTCTTAAATGACATGTCCTGAATTAAAAAGAGAAACATAAAAAAGTAGAAGGTAAAACCTCCCTGATTTCATTTGTTGTATTGGCAGGTCATTCAAAACCAAATGTACTTCATCTGAGCCAACTAAACAATAATCAATTATTTAAATGCTCAAAATTCACTCATTTTTGAGGGTGCTCAATGGGATTGTACATGTGTTAAAGATATTTGATTTTTAGTGAAAGATTTTTTCCCTAGGAGTTTAAATAAGAATATTATTGGTGTTCTTTTCCACAATACTGCTGTTAATATTAAATTTTGTTCAGACTGGCATAAAATAGACTTTGAGGAGTATGTCTTTATTTGTATTGGTTGCTTTTTATCATTATTTAAATTCTTCAATGAAGACTTGACTCATAACATCTGAAAATCTCCTATTCCCTCCCCCGTCCACATAATAAAATAGAGAAATAGGAAAATTTGGAATTTTTGAACATCAATTATATTTCTTTGTTGCAAAAGATAGCCATGCTTTTTCCTTTGAACACATGCCTGGTAATATTGAGTATCATAGGCATCAGCATGGAAAGGACTCTAAGATCATCTGACCTGATTTTCTCATTTTGCAGATGAAGAAACAACATAAAGTCAAGTGCTGAGTTTACATACTGTAACATCCATCTTTTGCTCCCCCTATAATGTCTAAAATTGTCTAGAAATGGCATGTTTTTTAGAGATAAAAGGAAAACTAGTTCTTACTTTCTAAAGAAGCAGGTCCAGTAAATTATATTGAACATTTTCAAAGCAGGGACAAAGGGTAAAAATGTTTTAATAGGTGGTTTGATGATGGAAAGAGTCCAAGAAATGATGATGAAAGAGTAGAACTTCCTATAAGTTGGAAAGGTGAGAGAAGGGTTTATTAATAGGCTATCTTTTCATTTACTTAACAAAAAGCTTGAATATGTTTACGGAAAGGCCATGGGCTAGAAGCCAAGACATGAAAATCTAGTCCTGGTTCCAGTGTAGGCAAGACTACATGGACTATTTGTGCAGGGAATTTCCCTATAGAAATATTCTATTTCATAGGATATTTTATGGATTGAATTTATTTACTTATATTAATCCATTGAAATGAAATAGGCTCATTTTGTGAACATAAATGTGAACCCTTACAATATAATCCATAAGGATGAATTCTTTCCATTTGAGGTTATACAATTGAATTACCTTCAATGGCTTGTTCTAGGTCAAGGAGAGACATATGTACAAATTTCTACATATTTGTAGAAATACAAGTCTGCCTGTTTTCAGTTATTGTTTTGGTGGGCCATTCATGTCAAATGGAGTAGATATGAGTCAATCCATCAACAACCCAGCATTTATTAAACACTGGCCTTGTGCATATTAATATAAAAATATGTCAAACCCTATCCTGAAGGAGCCTATATCTTATTAAAAGGAAATAGCCTGATCATAGAAAAGTAAAAGCAGGAAATATGAAAAATGAATACAGGTTATTAAGAATAGGAGAAACATTATCAACTTAAGCAATCAGGAAAAGCTTCTTGAAGGAGGTGATTCTCTCTTCTGCTGTTTGATTTTTCATCTTAAATAAGAACTTGATTAGAATCTTGATGGTTGTTGGTCATTTTGTCAAAGAACATTTATTAAGCAACAGTCGTCATGACTATTGTGTGAAAAGCCTAATGACAGGTAAACCTTTGAATACAATTAGCTCTAGATACATATGAAAATTACTGTATAAATTACTTAGGCCACATGTGAGAAAATCTTGATTTAAAAATGAAATCAAAACTATGGGAATCATAAAGCAAAAACAAACAAATAAAAAACAACAGCAAAAAAAATAAGGTGAAGCATTTATTAAGCACGTTGGCAAGTGCTGGGAATACAAATGCAAACAAAAGGAAAGGCCTTGTCTGCCCTCAAAAATACATTCTAGTAAGAAAGACAACCCATAAAATGTTGGCTTAAATGTGTTGAGAGAAGGGAAGTATTACCTAAATCTGGAGAATGAGGGATGGCTAGGCTGGGCTCTTTCCCCAAATGTAAGTTCTGGGTAGAACCTGAAATGATACTATAGAAAAGATTTAGTAACTGATTAATATGGAAGCAGGGATGAGTAAGAAACATTTGGATATGAAATTCTCTGAAGAAAACATTTAAATCAACAGCCTTTAAAAAATGGTCCAAATCATTAATAATAGAAATGCACATTAGAATAGCTCAGAGTTCTGTCTCAGATGATGGAGGTAATGATGATGAAACAAGGAAAGTGATGGTTATTAGAGGCATTGAGAAGAGAGACACACTAATGCCCTGCTGGTGGAATTATGAATTAGTCTAGCCTTTAATGAAGTTTAGAATGGCACCCCAAACATTACTAAACTAAGCATTTACCCAATGATACTATTATTAGGCCTATAACCCAGATAGATTAAAGAAAGAAAAGATTTTTAGATATGGCCAATGTACTGAGCTGGAGAAGTCTCTGGTCAGTCAGTTGGATGCTTTAATAAAATGAGATGTTTGTATGTTATTTAACAAATCAAAAAAATTTATGAAATGATGATGGGAGGATATTCTACAATGATTGTGTGTTGAGGATACCTTAGTGTATTTAACTGAGGTAAGCTTTCCTTACTTTGAGTTGCCCATAATGATCTGCCAGCCAGGCAGAGATGCCAGAGAGCCCCAAGAGCTCCTCATGAATGTTTTGTACTTAATAATGATGTCAACAGACCTGAATTATTGCTTAGTCCCTAGAGCCAGTTATGTCTCAAAATTATATCAAGGGAAAAATCTTTAATTTTAAGGAAAAACTAGTCTAATTGTTATGAATATGGTGGTAGGGTTGGTTATAGAGATTAAAACAGGACTCAGATCACAATGTGTTGAATTTGTGGGTTTTTTGTTTAGTGTAACTATGCATACTTATTACTAGATAGGATTTTTTTAAAAATGAGACTATCACTGGACAGAGAGATAAATAATAGAGATACCAAAAAAGAAAAAGAAAAGGTCATTGAAGCATTTTAAAAAACATGCACAGCTTTGAAATTAACATGTTGAATTTATTGTATTTTTTTTAAATTGTGGTTTCTGTGTATAATTATCTTTGCTCTATTAATGTGAAAATGCTCATCTTTAAAAAGATTTGTCAAGTATAGAACAAAAGCAACAAAAAAAGAATTCTTGTCACTGCTTCAGAGGGTTATGTTAATTGAGTGGTTGTTTTATGATCTACTTGGATCTAAGCTTGGGTGTGAACTGTTTGTCTTCTAAGAGTTTGTAATCTAAGTTGGATATTAAGTGTTAACTTTGGATATGAAATAAAACAGTGATTAAAATATCAATTGAATCCCTTTTTCTTTGAGTTTGGTATTGTCTTGCTAACAATAACTGAGGGAGCTATTAACAATTTGTATTTATAAATGATGACAGTTGTTTTTTTGTTTTGTTTTGTTTTTTTAAAGGAAAGTGAGCCATCTTGGGGGGGGAGGAAGGAAGGGAAAAATTAAAACAAAAGGTTTGGCAATTGTCAATGTTGTAAAATGTTGGTAAATAAAAACTATTAATAAAAAAAAGGAAGATGAATGTTGGTATTAATCACATCTGATGTGTATCTTACATATCTTTTCATATCACACCTATATTTGAATTTTGGAATAATTTATGCCTCCTGCTTCCCTGTCCTCCTTCAAACTACAGGAAAAAGTCCATCTTTTATAAGAATCCTTTCCCAAATATAAGAAATGCTGATGTGCATAGTTTCAGAAATGGGAAGACTGGTATAAACTAATATAAAGTGAAATGAACTGAACCAGAAGAACAATTTATATAATAGCAACAATATTATAACATGAACAACTTTTATTCACAATGACCAACTATGATTCCAAAGGATTCATGATGAAATATACTATCTACCTCCATTAATGTGCAAATTTATTTTTCTTGACTGTATGTGTTTATGACAGGTTTACAGTTTTTAGCTTTTTGTAATGAGGAGATGGTAAATGGTAGTGGGAAGGGGACAATATATAACTGAAAATAAAATAAAAATGATTTTTTAAAAAGAGGCTTTTCCTGATTCTCAATGCCTCCCATGCTGATTATCTCTACTTTATCTCTATATTGTCTTTTTCATTATTCTATGATATATTTTACTACAATGTCTTTTTTTTTTTAATTTCCCTATACTTAGCACAATAGGGGCAATAAGGTGATATGATGGATAGAGTTCTAGGGCCTGCAGAGTTCAAATCTAGGCTCACACACTTAGTAGCTGTGTAACCCTAAGCAAGTCAGTTAGCCTTGTTGGACTCGGTTCCTCATCTATAAAATGAGCTTGACTAGGAAATGGCAAGACTTATCAGTACCTCTGCCAAGAAAATCTTAAATAGGGTCATGAAAAGTCATACAAGACTGAAATGACTAAACAGCAGCAGTTGATAATGATTAGGAGGGAGTAAACTTTTCTTCCTTTACTTGGCAAATTGTAATCCTAGGATTAGAGATTGAGTTGGAAGTGATCTTTGATCCTTAATAGATACCTGAAATCTTGTAATTGTTAAAATACTGAAAAGGATATGAGATTTACTTCAGATAAACATTACAGGACACAATTGTCTGTGTTCCCATCTGTGTATGCAAGTCAATTCCCTGTTACACCTTATTCCCCTCCATGTGCTGTACAAAAATTCAGTGAAAATATCCTCCTTGTTCTTCCTTGTGTACTATACTCCATCTGGAGCATTTTCTCTGTTCCTGACTGGAATCCCCATCACTACTCCTACATCTTTACTTCCTTTCCTTCAAGTCTCAGCTAAAGTCTCCTGTTCTTCAAAAATATTTTCCCAGTCCTCTTTAATCTTAATGATTTTCTTTTGGGATTTGTTGTGTTTAATCATTTTTTAATCATGTCCAACCCTATTTGGGGTATTTTTGGCAAAAATATTGGAGTGGTTTGCCATTTCTTTCTCCCCTTATTTTATAATTGAGGAAAGTGAGGCAAACAGGGTGAAGTTCCTTGCCCAGGGCCACACAGTTAATAAGTGTCTAAGGCTAGATTTAAAAGTAGGAAAATGAGTCTTCCTGACTCCAGGCCCAGTGCTCCTGTATGCTGTTTATATCTTGTCTGTCCATGGTTGTTTGCATATTGGCTTCTCATTTAGACTGGGACTGCTTTGTTTCTTTTAGTTTTTTGTTTTTTTCTTTGTATCTAACATTTAACAATTATTGGAACATTAGTAGGAGCTTAATAAATGCTAGTTGATTGAGAGACCCTTTTAGACAGTTAATTTTTTAAAAAGATTTCTAGCTCATTAGCAGCAGGGGCATAGGGTGACCCACCTCCCCTCCTCACTTGGGAAAAAAAAAAAGAACCCTTACTACCCCCTTTTTTCTTTCAGTACACCTTTTTGCCAAATTACTTATTTCCTTTAACTCCTAATCAAAGTTAGAAATAGATTCTTGGAGAAGGGAAAGCCATTAGGTTAATATTCATTCACTGAGCCCAAATTAGTACTTCTTTTTACAGAGATGTCCTTGATCCTCTCTCAATAGAATGATTCTTCTTGCATTACAACAAATCTGACTTGAAAGACTCGTTAGAAGCAAGATGTTATTATTATTATTATCATAGAGGTTTTTTTCTAGTTGGGTATAGCTTACAAAACACATGCTTCTATAGTGTTCCTTAAGCCTGATTATAACAGAAGCTATGAAAACATAATTATAGAGGTAATGGGAATGGAATTAAAATAGGGCCATTGTCCTTATCTGATTCACAAAGAAAGATGCAGTCTGGATTTAAAAACAATGGTATTTTCTCCTTTCCCTTTTCTTATTTATCATAAAATGAACTATGGGTCTAAGCTGTGACTCACAATAATAAACATTTTGAAAAGAAAAATATTTTGGGAGTACCTGAAAGCTCATGTATCCATTGTCTTGTTCACTTTGTTCTGAGTTTTGTAGCTCCATACACAAGCAAAACTAATTCATCAACCTAAATCTGTTTTGTAACCTGTAGGTTACAAATAGTGTTCCTTTTGTCTTCATTTTATGTCTATTTTCTAAGCCAGAGATAATACAAAAGGGAGGAATAGTTGTGTATATACAATATAGGTTGTTCAAAGATTTAGTTTGGTTTTAAACTATTAAAACTCAAGTTTATTTGCATATTCTTATTTTAGTAGAATCTAACTCTTTGTGACCCCCTTTTGTTTTGTTTTTTGTTTGTTTGTTTTTGTTTTTTGACAAAGATATAGAAGTGGTTTGCTACTTTCTTCTCCATCTCATTTTCTAGATGAAGAAACTGAGGCAAAAAAGGTTAAGTGACTTGCCCAGATCACATAGCTAGTATGAGCAAGATTTGAACTCAGGTTTTTCTTAAGCACTCTATCCACCATATCACCTCATTGCCCTGATTTTTTTTACATAGCCTTGTTCATATTCTCTAGTTTATCTGCTTTAGGGTTATTCTTTTGTTAATATTTTTATTGAAGGGTGGCAAGAGGGAAAAAAGTGGAAAATAGAATTAAATTAACAAGATGGAGTTCCTTGTGGTCACTTTGGAGAGTGGGACAGTGATCAGAGTAATTATTAAGTGGTAGATATCAGTGAAATGGAGAAAAGGGGAATATAACTATAACATGCCCCATACAGCTGTATTTGGTCCTATGTTAACATTTTTTTATGAATTATTTGGATAAAAGCAAAGGTGTGCTTGTCAAATTTTAGATGATCTCATAGGAACAGCTAGCATGCCAAGTGATATTTTTTAAATGGGCTGAATTTAATATGATAGAATTTGCTAGGGATTAAATGTAAAGCCATATAAGGTACCTGAGTTCCAAAAATCATTTTTGCCAATCACATGTTGAGGGAGGAATGTATATATAGAGGTTTAAAAAAAATCTTTTTGTTTTGGTGAATTGCAAATTCAGTAGGATTCAATGACAGTATCATGATCAAAAAGTTAGTATAATCTTAGACTTCATTAAATATAGTAAGACTGGAATTTACTTTGAAGGATCAAGCGGAATCAATTGACAAATACATTTTTTTATCCACATTGCCAAGAAAATAAGGATAGGATGGAAAATATTATTTCAAAGCAAAAATATGAGAAAATACTCAGTATCAATTAACACACCTTATTCTTAGGATTTTAGAAGAGATATGTTAAAAGATGTCAGATCTAGCAGGAGTTTAATGATCAGTTTTGCCCTACAATTTTTTTAAAAGAACACATTGACAAGACAAAGAGGATTTAGAACAAGGTAAACACCTGAAAAAGAGAAGATTTTGAAGGGACACCATAATACCATGACTGCCTTTCAAGTACAGGTGACCAAAAAGTCTTAATGCAGTTTTAAGCTACTAAGATTGAAAACTTCTCTTAGACTTTTGTAATACTCTGCATGTAAAGAGTTTCAGGGTGAAAGAGGAATTAGATTTGTTATTTTTGGTTCCATAAAATTGACCAAAGAGTAAGTGGAAAAAATAGGAGAGGCAGATTTCTAGAACAACTTGATGTTGTTCATGTAACTTTGAGCAACTTATTTACTTCTCAGTGACCCAGGCAACGTGTTAGGATTATAAATTGCAAAGAAGTTCCTGATATGCATTAATAGAGAAAGTCCTTCACCAGGAGCTCTCTACATTAATGAAATTATAGGCCTTATTTTTAAAAAATTATTAGGCACCATCTATTATAAGATGGTTGTGGTTACACACCTGTCAGATTGGGTAGAATGACAGGGAAAGATAATGAGCAATGTTGGAGGGGATGTGGGAAAACACAGACACTGATACATTGTTGGTGGAATCGTGAATACATCCAGCCATTCTGAAGAGCAATTTGGAACTATGCTCAAAAAGTTATTAAACTGTGCATACCCTTTGACCCAGCAGTGTTTCTCCTGAGCTTATATTCCAAAGAGATCTTAAAGAAGGGAAAGGGACCTGTATGTGCAAGAATGTTTGTGGCAGCCCTCTTTGTGGTGGTCAGAAACTGGAAACTGAGTGGATGCCCATCAATTGGAGAATGGCTGAATAAATTGTGGTATATGAATGTTATGGAATATTATTGCTCTGTAAGAAATGACCAGCAGGATGAATACAGAAAGGCCTGGAGAGACTTACATGAACTGATGCTGAGTGAAATGAGCAGGACCAGGAGATCATTACATACTTCAACAACAATACTATATGATGATCAATTCTGATGGATGTGGCCATTTTCAACAATGAGATGAACCAAATCAGTTCCAATAGAGCAGTAATGAACTGAACCAGCTACACCCAGTGAAAGAACCCTGGGAGATGACTATGAACCATAACATAGAATTCCCAATCCCTCTATTTTTGTCTGCCTGCATTTTGGATTTCCTTCACAGGTTAATGGTACACTATTTCAAAGTCTGTTTCTTTTTGTACAGCAAAACAACTGTTTGGACATGTATACATATATTGTATTTAATTTATACTTTAACATATTTAACATGTATTGGTCAACCTGCCATTTGGGAGGATAGAGGAGGGGAAAAATTAGAACAAAAGGTTTGGCAATTGTCTGTTGTAAAATTACCCATGCATATATCTGGTAAATAAAAACTATTAATAAGAAAAAGATAGGCTGTGGTAACAGACATAAAAGAAACAAATTATGCTTTCAAAAGGCTTAAGTTCCTGGATCCCTTTTCTGTTTCATCTCAGCATTGGATGCTCCACTGAATTCACAAATACCTGCGAAGAAAAAATTACATGCCAGCTATTCCTCCATTTTAGTCTTGACTGATAGCCCTTTCTAGTTAAAGAGTTTATCATCAGTACGGCAATTGACCTTGATGTTGCTTTTTCTCTGAGAATGAGATACAACAAATTATGAATTGATTCTTTGCAGCTTGTGCTAAATTTGGCTTGACGATTAATACCAAGAAAACTTAGATTCTCCCGCAGCCAGCACTGTATTATCCATATGTGGAACCATTGGTTTTAAGTTAGTTTACATAATTGCCAGGAATGTCCACAGAGATGATGAGCTTGATTCATGCTTTGCTAGAACCAGCCCAGCTTTGGGAGTATTCACAAAAAAGTACGGAAGAGAAGGAGTATTGGGCAGCCTATCAGACTGAAGGTCTATAGAGCCATTGTGCTCATCTCATCGTTGAATGTCTGTGAAACCTGGATAGTGTACCAAAACCAAGCTAAGAAACAGAATCACTTCCATTTGAATTGCCTTAAGAAGTTTCTGAAGATCATCTGGCAATATAAGATACTGGACATAGGTCCTCTCTCTTGAACTGACTTGCCAAGCATTCAAATTCTACTTCAGAAAGTGCAATCTGAAGGGCTGCTCATATTGTTCAAATACCAAGTGTAGGTTTACTTAAAAGACTTATTGAGAACTCAACCCAAGATGAGTGTTCACTTGAAGGTAAGAATAAGCAAAACAAATACATTTTTAAGGTCTTTCTGAAGAATTTTAGTAGAAGAATTTAGACATACAACTGCCAAATAAGGCATGTCTGTGTCATAGAAGGCACTGTGCTCTATGCATAAAATAATCACAGTCGCACAAAGAAAACATGAGATGCATAAATCTAGAAACATTCCCATCCCAAAAGTTCAAATGGACTATTTGTGCCCAACCTGTGGTAGAGCCTTCCAAAATCTTTTTGGACTAATCAGCCAGTTCAATACACTTTTTCCTAACTGCAACATCATGATGTAATTGATCTTCTTTAAGTATAAAGAATAATCTCCAGGAGGCAGAAAAAAGGATGTTATTTGTCTACAAATAATACTTATTTGTATCCCTCTGATCTTAACCAAGATCTGAACCAAATTATACCAGACAAATTAGGATTGTAGCAGTCAAAAGGCATTCTTATTCAATTGTTCACCATGAATTTCTCATGATTCTTCAGATTGGTACTAAACATTTATAACTGGTAAATTTTTTAATTTGTTTATTTGAATATTCCTCAGTCCCAGGCACCTGACTCTCCAAGCATATAATATTCAAATCTTTATTAAAAGAACATACATTTGGGAGCTTTTAATTTCCATAACACAATTTGTATCTTTTATAATTTGAAGATCAGCTTTTTATAATTAAACATGAAAGGCACTTTATAAAAATAGAATTCTCTGTAGACATAAGATGTTCACTGTTATAAGCAAGACATTTTTTGAGTATTACCTATGAAGGAAAAAAATCAGTCTATAGTGATGAAGTGATATAGTGATTAAGAGAAAGTTGATTTGTGTCGGCTTTCCCAACTTAAGACAGATTATGGAGACTGGAGACCTCCTGGAAGTTAGTGTTTGGAAGGTTCTCTTTTCTTGGTGTCTGGAAGCTTACTGTACCTTAAGATAGGAGGGGGACATTGAAGGTATTAGGTGACAAGTCAGCCTTGAGAGAAATTTTCCTTATAGTTTGCCCAAATTTACTTTCTCTTTAGTGGTTTTCAGGTTAATAGTCACAGAGTAGTTAAGTCTCTTCAATGCCTTGACAATTTTACATTAAAGCAGCTAAAAATCTATGAAATTTGTGATGATTTCTTCCTGGCAGATGGAGTTTTATATAATTTGGAATGGGTCAATAAGATAAAATGGAGAGTCTGTGCCCTTTCTATTATTTTGTGCTATTTGGAATGGGAAAATTCAAGGCAGAGAAACCAGTTAAGAAATGATTAGAATAATCCTAGTGAGTGGCCATAAAAGCCAATTACAATTATAAGTTGAAGAAAAAAAAATAATTCACACAGTGAGTCCAATAATATAATATTTGTAAGATTCTGCCCTCTCTGATGAGAGAAGGAAGGCATGTTTCCATTTTGTGTTCTTGGAAACCATTATTAGTTTTTAGTTACTTGATTTGTGCTTTTTTAAAGTGAGTTTTCATTTTCATTCAAATCATTTATTGTATTTCATGCTAATTTAATTAAATTTAATTTATATACATAGCTTTTGTGATTTTGTTTTACTCAGCAACATCTTTTATTGTACAATATTTCATTACATTCAGGTACTACAGAGAATGTAGTTCATCATCACCTCAGTGGCATGAGTTGTCACAGAAATATGTTCCATGAGTATATGTGCATCCCATCTTGTATATTTTTCTTCCTTTCAATAATGATATGGTTAACTTCAATAACATGTAGCTCTCTGTGTAGAGCACAATTTTTCTTGTCATTTATACATGTTGTTTAAATTAAGATTTTTTTTACTGATAGAAGAAACATGGATGAGCATGAGCTAATAGATGCAGTAATTGATGACTCGTACTCACAATGTATTTCAAATCTGGCAGAATATATGAGGTATTCATGTATAAGGAAAAAACTGATGCTATGGTAATATCCTAAGGATCATTTTATTGATGAGGGCACTGAGGCTCAGAGAGATTGAGTAACTTACCTAAATTGATATCATGAAAATAACTATCAGAGCCTATTTAAACTGAAAATCCTCAGCTTCAAGTCCATCTGTCTTTCAACTATTCCAAATTATTCCATGTTGTTATAATCTAACATTGCCAATGGTTCATCTCACAATAACTTCACAACTGTGTTAACTGCATGAAAACCCAACTATTCCCAGATTTATATTTCTAAGCAGTTCAATCTGTTCTTTCCACACATGATGATAGTTTCTTTTCTTCCTCATGTTTTAAAAAAAATAAATTTCAACATAAATAGTATGCAATATCAGATGTACTTTCAGTATATAATGACGTGCTAGCATAATACTTTGAGGTTTGTAAAGCATTTTACATATGTTAAATTATTTCATGTCATACCTTACTTCCTGAATTTCTTTACTCCTTTACTCAACAAGTCATCCCCCTATAACAGTGAATGAAGAAGGGGAAAAATATGGTTTACCAAAATTAACCAACATATCATCTGAATATGATATTCTATGCCATATTCCTCATTCATAGTTTCTTGGCCTTGTTAAAAAGGAAGGGGGAATACACTTTCTCACATCTTCTTCACAGCTAACTTGGTCATTATAATTCCACAAATTTCCAATACATGTAGTTATTACTGTTTTTGTTTCCATTTACATTAAACCTCTTAAGGTTTTTTAATTCTCATGATATTTTAAAAATGCATTTCAAGGCAGTGTTTCATGATTGGTATTAGCAGAATCGAAAGATTTTAGAGAGATGAAATAATCTGATCCTCTATAGCTAAGGAAATAAATTAGAGGTATTCAAACTAGCATTAAAATTACTGTATTTCAATACTCAGTCAGTGTTCTTTGCCTTATTTCATGTTTCATATCATAAATTTATATTCTTAATCATAAAATATAAAAGAAAATGGAATCAAGAATTCAGCAGCTAAGGTTAAAAACAATGTCTGATGAATATAATATAATATATTAGTAATATATTATAATATAGTAGTAAGTGGCTGAGTGGCACAATGGATAGAATGCTGACACTTGAATCAGGAGGAGCTGAGTTCAAATTCAGACTCAGGTATCTATTAGCTGTGTGACTCTGAGCAAATCATTTAACCCTGTTTATCTCAGTTTCCTTGGCTATAAAATGAGCTGGAGAAGGAAATGTCAAACCACTTTAGTGTCTATGCCAAGAAAATCCCAAATGCGATTATAGAGAATTGGACACAACTGAAATTATTTTTTTAAAAAATATAACTATTTTTATAAAAATAATTTAGAGCTATTTGAAGATTTAGAGGCTATTTAAAATGTATTTTCCATAAGAGGTGGCATGGTTTACTGAGAAGGATGCTGTATTTATAGTTGAAGTACTTGGATTTGAATCAAAGCTCTGTTCAACTATTTAATTGTCGTATTTTCTCTTTAAAAGCTTTAGTATCTTCATTCAAATTTGCAAGGTGGTTGAACTAGATGATCTCTAAATCTCTTATAGCTGTAAATTCTCTGATATGTTCGAATGTTAAGTATCCCCTAATATCTGCTTTGATTAAATTTGATCCCCAGGGAATCACAAGGTTCACTTCTTGTTCTCTCCAGTTCCTTTCTTCTTAGCCTTTGTTGAGATTAGCAGAGCTAATGAATTATATATCTTCTTTCCTCTCTATTCTTCTTCCCTCCCACCAAGAAAACTAGAGGTTTTTTTTTTAATTTTTTTATTGATTGCCCCAGCTTTGGATTTCCTAGATATTTGTACTTCCAATGTTTAGGAATTACATGACCATTTAACCCTCTGAGCCTCAGTCTTCTAATATAATAATAATAATAATAATAGCTATCTTAAGTGTGTATTGAGGGTAGAGAAGTAGTTTCCCACATGGGAAGTTATCTAGTTCTGAAATCATAGATCTGGACCAGAAAAAACTGCAGTATCCTAATACACCATTGTGTCTACAAGTGTGTGTGTGTGTGTGTGTGTGTGTGTGTGTGTGTGTGTGTATTTAAATAGAATGATTCATTTAAAGATTCTCTGCATTTGTATACAGGCAGATTGTGATATAGATCAAAAAATAGAAGGAAAAGGATATTAGAATGAAGTAGAGAGTGTCAGAGGCAAGAATAAGGTAGGGAGAGAATTGATTTAAAACATGCCTTTGATACAATGCAATTTTCATTCTTCTATTTTAAATATTCTTGACTTTCCTGAATTATATACTGAGCTATTAAACTTCTTCATTATAAAAATAGGGAAATTGCTTTTGTTCTTATTTTTATGTAAACTTGAACCTCTGAATCTTAGTTGAGTGATAATTGAGTGGGAATTTTAGAAGGATAAGTTATTATAGTGGAAGTAAGATTGGCAGAGTTAGAGCTAACTACAAACTAAGTAACAGTAATAACCCTATCTTGATTTGTCCTATTTTCCCATTCCTTTCTTTTAAAACTAGGTAGCTCCTGATTGTCAGCAGAATGAACAGGGAAAGAGACTCAGAAACTACGATTGAGGAGGACTCTCAACCCAATGATGAAGTTGTTCCCTATAGTGATGATGAAACAGAGGATGAACTTGAAGAGCAAGAGCCTGCAGTTGAACCAGAGCAAAACCGTGTCAACAGAGAAGCAGAAGAAAATCGAGAGCCAGTCAGAAAAGGTAACAGTACAAGGGCATGAGGGTTGCCCAACAAATGGTTAAAAATTATAGATTTTTTTTATTAGTGTTTACCCCATTCCAGCTATCCTCTGGACTTAAATAAAGTATACCTAGTTCAGCCTATAATTAGAATGACCTTTTTCTCCTCTTACTTTTCTTCTGGCTTCCTTATGAGGTTGCTTTTAAACCATTAGATTGTAAACACCTTGAGGACAGGATTGGATTTTTGTTTGTTTGTTTTGCTTCTTTTTGTATGCCAGGCACTTAGCACAGTCCTTGGCACATGGTAGGTACTTCATAAAAGTTTATCAGTTAATTTAGTGATAGTGATTAGGATAGCACAAATTGGCCCTCAGGAAGATGCTAGTCTGTATTTATTAGAAACATTAGATTCTTTGTAAGCAGTTTTAAAATGTCAAATGATTTTATTTATGAGCTAGATAATCTCAGCCAAAGTAATCAAATCCTGCAAAATGAAAAAAGGAGTCAGATATGAAATGATGAATTTGAAACTGCTTATTTTTTGCCAAACGTAAAACTATGTAGACAGCTAAAACAATGAGAGAGGTATCCGATTTGCTTTTCTCCTCATAGATTGAGCTTACTTTGGTGCTTATCTAAGGATTGACTATACTAATGAAATCATTGGTCCAGTTCCTATAACTATTCCTATTTTTACTGTAGCTTGAGTCAATATTGCTATACACAACAAACTCTCTGCAAAATTTATTGAATGAATCAAAATGCTCCAAAATCACAACTTACATGAAAGTTCTTAATTAAATATGTACTATTTAGTATCAAACCTATGTACCAGTTCTTTCAACATTTAGTAAAAGTTTTAAAGCTTTTTAAATTTTCTTTTAAAAAATTAATGTTAACTAATACAGAGAAATATGAAGACTTGAGTTCAAATCTTTCTCAGAATTTTTTAATACTGTCATCCTAAAATTTAGATGCTATGTCTGACAAAGTCCAGCACAATCTAGTTATACTCATAAGTAGGTATCAGAAAGCTGACAACTGTCAGCTTTAATCATACTCCATTGGAACTGTTGAATGGTATAAATTTATAGCGTCTTAAGACCTCTGATTTCTCTTTTCTTAATAGCCCAACATAGGATTTTTTCCTCTACTGCTTCTTTTCTTTCCATCAAAGTAGGCAATGTACTAAAAATGAATTCAATTGCTACTACATTTTGGCTCCAAACCCTTACCTGTGTTATTGATTATTAAGCAATATTTTTCATATCACATATTATGTATTATAATATATTATGCAGCAGTGTACTTATAATCTGGATTCAAGACCATATCCAGTTGTCCTGATATAGATTTTGCCATTGGACCCAAATGGCTTCAGAGGAGAAAGCCTAGTGACTTGCATAATCCACCTTCACTTAATGTTATGACATGTTATGGCATCATTTCTCTGGTTTCTGAACATGCAGTATTAACATGAGTATATTTCATTACAATGTTTTAAGTCTGTAACATGTAGCACACATAGTTGAATTGACTCTGGTCTGTACTTTTTTGGAAAAAAGAGGGAATAGCAGCTTTCTGAACACCAGGAAACTAACAATCGGGTCATTGTGGTACAAGAGAATAAATGATGTATTTGATAAGAATCTGAACACTGGAGTTCAAATCCCACTTCTTTTACTTAACTTTATTTCTGAGTAATTTGGGCATGAAAAAACTCTCTGGGTCTCAGTTGCCTCAGCTGCAATATGAGTAATTGGTTTTAGATCACCAGTCATCTCTAAGAAAGCATTACATCCATATTCCAAAGCTTAATCAGTCAGTATCCAAGTGTAAGCATTTGATTTTTCCCTATTTTTCACTATCAGAAATTAGTCCACTAAGATTATATTAAAACTTTCTCAGGATATAGTTCAAAGAGTGGCTTTTCTAAATCAAAAAAGTGCACAAAAGAGTGTATAATTCAGTGATAAGTGAGGCTGCATTGTCCCTTGTAAAGCAGGCTAGATCAATAAAACAAAGATTATACATAGTAAGCAAGAGAAATATATATACCAGGAATGCAAAGATGGTTTAATTATATCAATAACAAAAGTAATAAAAACCATATAATTATATCAATAGATGCTGAAAAAGCTTTTAACAAAATACAACACATTCCCATTTTAAAATATTCAAAAACATGAGTATAAATGGATTTTTCTTTGAAATGATAAGAAGTATCTATCTAAAATCATCAGAAACATTATTTGTAATGAGGATAAACTTCCAATAAGATCAGGAGTGAAATGAAGATGCCTGTTGTTGCCAGTATTATTCAATATTATATGGGAAATGCTAGCAATACCAATAAGAGAAGAAACTGAAGGAATCAGAATTGGCAAAGAAATAATAAAATTGTCTCTTTTGTAGATGATATGATGATATACTTGGAAAATACTAGATCCAACTGAAAAATTAATTGATAGTAAACTGTAAAAGATATCTGTGAGTATACCGGCCATGGACAAACTCAAATACTATGTGAACATAATTATAAGATAATTTTTATGCAAATAAAGTCATTTAAATAATTGGAGAAATATTGATTGTTCATAAGTGGGCAGAGACTATAATAAAAATAATAATTTAACCTAAAATACTTATTCAATATATCCCAATTAAATTACCAAAAAAAATATTGCATTGAGCTGGAAACAATTTTTTTTAAAATTATTTGAAAGAACAAAAGGTCAAGAAAATTAAAGAAATTAATGAAAGAATGCAAGAAAGAAGATTTAGCAGTACCAAATGTTAACCTATATTATGAAAAAAAGTATAAGAAAGGAGGGTTAGCAGTACCAAATATTAAACTATATTATAAGGAAATAATTATCAAAATTAAGCTGAGTAGTTTAAAAGGAGATATCTACATTTGTGTAAGGTAGAAAGAAGAGGTTGTTTGAATGGAAGTAGACAGGATTAGAGGCAGGAATGGGGTGAAGAGAGTATTGATTTAAAATGAATAACTTTGATACAATGCAGTTTTCATTCTTCTATTTAAAATATTCTGTTTAAAAAGGAAATGACAAACCACTCCAGTATCTTTGCTAAAAAAAATAAAAATAAAAAAATAAAGTCATGAAGAGAAAAACAACTGAAAATTACTGAACAATAAAATTCCTCATTAGGAACTTTCCTATATCAATGAAATCATAGATCCAGTCTTTATCATTATGAACTTTAGGATAAGTATATATATATACTAGATGTTTTGTAGATCCCAAACCCAATATGTCTATTATAAAGAACTCATTATCTTTCCCACCAAACTGTCCCTTCTTCTCTGTTACTGTCAAAGGAATCACTGTACTCTTAGTTATCTATGTTCATCACTCAAACTTACCCTAAAAATCCAGTCTGTTTTAACAAAACTAAAAAACTTTTTTATTTCTGTTTTCACAATATTCCTTTTATATATATATATATATATATATATATATATATATATATATATATATATATATACATATATATAAATATATGTATATATATATTTTTATATATCCCCTTCTAACCATGCACACAGCCACAACTGTAGTTCAAGACTAGATGTTAGTAGAGTCAGAATAGAATAGAACTGAAGAAACCAAATCAACTAAAAGTTTCGTTCCAGGTGATTGCCCAGACAAATCTCTTCCTCATTCTTTCCTGCACTGTAACATAGATATTTTTATAACTATGACTGCTGCTGATAAAATACTTTGTATCTGTTGGTATCTACTGGTTACAGAATGAGTGGCTGGTGCATTTATAAATCTTTGTACTTTGTAGTTTAGGCCACGCAGTCATATAGGTTGATTAGGAATCAGAGAATGAATGTGGGTCGATTAACATTTAGAATTTAATAGAAGCACGTAGTGGAAGAAAACTGTCAACTCTGTTTTTTTCCTGGGCATACATAGTCTATGTGTTCCAAGTCTTGGGTTGACTGTTCAACCTGTAAAGGATAATTAATGCAGAATACGGCCCTCTTTAACCTCTTAATTTAACCTCTTTAATTTCCATGAATTCAGACTTGATATTGCCTTGGGTTTACTAAATGATCAATTTGGCTATTTTTTTGTTCTAAAACTTAGTTTTACTCAGAGTTTTTATTCTGTTTTCTGGAGCAACTCTAGATACTGATGATTCTGTTATTTATTTTCTACTATCTCTATCCCCAATACACATATATACATAGATTCACATATATGCATATATACTTCACATGGGATAGAAGCATATTTTGAGAGGTATTATTGTATAGGAGAAAGAGAGCTAGATTTGTATACAGGAAGATCAGAATTCAAATTCTGCTTCTGACACTTATTGGTTTTGTGACTTTAAAAAAGTCTCATAATTTCTCAGAATTCCAGGTAAATTTCTAAGACTGTGTTTTAGAAAGTGTGCAGCCCTGATTAGCTCCTGAATTTATTCATCTGGTAGTTCCTATTCCAATTAAATCATAGTTCTAGTTCCTAGCCTATACACAATCTATAGTATAAAAAACAAAACAAATTAACCGTGTGTGTGTGTTGATTATAACATAATCTTGCAGTTGCCATGTACAATGTTCTCTTGGTTTTGCTCACTTCACTTATCAGTTCATGTAAGTTTTTCCAGGCTTCTCTGAAATCATCCTGCTGACATTCCATTATATTTATATACCATAATTCTTTCAGCTGTTCCCCAATTGATGGACATCTACTCACTTTCCAGTTCTTTGCCACTATAAAAAGACCACTACAAACATTTTTGCACAAGTGGGATCTTTCCCTTCTTTTGTGAAGATTAACAACTTTTTAGACATAGTTCCAAACTGCTTGCCAAGATGGCATGACCAGTTTGCAGTTCTATCAATAGTGCATTAATAGACCTATCTTCTCATAGTCCCTCTAGAATTTGTAATTTTCTTTATTTTTTAATAAAATTTGTGAATCTAATGAATATGAAGGGCTGCCTCAAAGTTATTTTCATTTGCATTTCTTTCAGCTTATTTTTCTGTAAAGTTAAGGATTTAAGCTCAAATCTTATTCTAAGTTCCAATTGTCTTTCTTCTATCCCAACTCTTTATCATTATTTTATTCACTAGAGCAATTCTCTTATTTGTCTAACCTGAAACTATAAAACTATATGCTGTTTTTCTTAATTCTATAATTCAGAATTTTCACTATTTCAAACTGGTCCCTTCCTCTAATTCAAATGGGTACATTTTGCTATATCCTATCAGTCTTTTATAATAATAGTCAAGAGGTGATGATAGTATTTAAGAAGAAGTATCTAATAATTGATCTTTAAGTTTATCATCATGTCAGCAACATGGCGAACAAAAGAATTTCTCACTTTTCTTGGCATTATTTCAGTCTGATGGGGAGTCAACAAGGTGACTACATCTCTTTACTCTCAGTTTCATGCCAATGTTGATTTGACTTTAGTCAGGGTTAACTATGGAAAGTCCATATACATAGATATTCTACACTGAATTGCTGCCAAAAGAAAGCCAATGTTTCCTTTGCATGGTAATTGACTTAATCTTTTTCATTCCAGTGAATGTAATAGTATATATGGTACAGAAATTTAAGCTGCTACTATAATAGCATCTTTGAAGATCCAAAATCAGAATTTGGAATTGTAGAGTTTTAGGATTGTAAAACAGAAAAGTACTATGGAAACTTTACAGGTCTATTTTCAACTTCCTTTTTTGTTTGTTTTGATTGGTTTTTTTTGTTTGTTTTGTTTTTGCAACTGGGGAAATTGAGGTTGATAGAGGTGAGATGACTTGCCCAACATAGCTAATTATTTGTAGAATGTGAGTCTTCTGACATTGAGCTCAGTGTTTTTGCCATATTCTGCATCTTCCATAATGAATAGGAAATTACCTTTTACATGGATGAAAGAGATCCAGTTATGTAGGAATAATTTACCAGTTCAGAGCTGGAAAACCCAGACCATTAGAATTAACTTTGCTAGATTTTGTAAACTATAAAACACATTTAATGATGATGATTATTAATGATAATAACACTAATAATAACAATAGTGGCTTTGTGTGGATACAAAGCTTGTCTAATTTGGCACTCTTACTGACCCTGTAAAACAAGTAGTGTAAATACTATTATACTTTCTCTTATTTTTGTCCAGACCTGTAGTTTTTTTTGGGTTTTTTTGGTTGTTTTTTTTTTTTTTTTGTTTTTTTTTTTTTGGCATCAGAAGTTCTGTGCAGAAATTATTTCTCCTATTACAGATCAGCAACTGTTTTGAAGTTTACAATATTTAATTATAATCGAATTGTAATTACAATATTAGGTTCTTAATTTTCTCTGTGTTTGTGTGTGTCATGGATCCCTTTTGTCTGATAAAACTTTTGGATCCCTTTTCATAATAATGTTTTTGCATCTATAAACTAAAACACACTGGATTTTAAAGGAAAGTAATAATTTTGAAATAGTTGCCTAGCTCAGGAACCCCCAATTAAGAGCCCCATTTTAGAGAATTGCCTAGGGACACAGTTTTTTTAATATTTTATTTTATTTTTCATTTATTTATTTATTTATCTTTACAAAAATTTTATGCATAGGTAATTTTCCAGCATCGACAATTGCAAAACCTTTTGTTTCAACTTTTCCCCTCTTTCCCCCCCACCCTTTCCCCCAGATGGCAGGTTAACCAATACATGTTAAATATGTAAAAGTATAAGTTAAATACAATATATGTATACATGATACACAGAGTTGAAGTGAGTTGCATCAAAGTTACCACAGCCTGTGTCTGTCAAAAGTAGAATTTGAACCTAGATTTCTGTGGCCAGGTCTGTTTTCATTCTGTCATACTACCTGTCATCTCATTTTACAGTTAAGGAAACTGAGGCTTAAAATTTTTTAATAAATTAAGATCACATAGCTAATAAATATTGAGGGTTGAGATTTGAATGAAGGATTTTGACTCATTTTCAAGAGAATCAGCAGAAAAAATAGCAGAAAGAATACTGACAAGTTGGATTTGAGGCCCACTTTACCTACTATATGAATTTGGGCATGTTACTATACTTTCTTGAGCCCCTCTTTGAATATCTGTTAAATGAAGGGATTTCAATGAGATGACTTAAGGTCCCTTACAGCTCTAACATACTAAGAATAAGATAGAAACATGTTAAACTAGAAAAGAAAAAAATCATAAGCTCTGCAAAAGTAGAATACAGAATTGGGTTGCATCATGATCCATTGCAATTAGAAAAGTTAGAATTTTTCTTTACGATTTAATTTAGCCCCTCTTTCTCTTATTCCTTGTATTAGTAGCATCAGTTGCATTGTAGGGTAAAACAAAACAAAACATCTCATTTAAGTCACCTTATGCTTTTCTGTGTCCTGGACCCTCTGACAGGCTGCTAAAGAATATGGACTCCTTCTCAAAGTCACAAGACTACAAAGAAAACCAATTATCTTGAATTATATTTATACTTATACATGAGTATCATGATTAAGTAAGGGTAGCCAGTGATATACTTCTTCCATTTAGATCTGCCTATTTTGTTACAATATCCTTTTTTAGCTGTTTTAATCAATTATCAAAATAAGCTGCCATTAGACTTGGACCTCTTTATCACTGTATAACAAAGTGTTCAACTAGCATCTCCAAAATGAATTCAAATGCTGTTTTCATTAAAAATAATAATAATAACATTTTTGGTAAGAACAGTTTTTTGTACTGCTAAAGAAAACATAAAATTTTATTTTTAAAATCATCTTTAGTTTATTCTTTAAATTTTTTATTAATATTTTATTGTATACAATATTACTATAGTATATATAATATATAAAATAATTATATATATTGGGGTGCACAATAGATTTTTTAAAACAGTTTTGGTATATGATTTTAAACATTAGAAGACAACTTATAGAATACAGGATACAACATTTTGTTTTAACATTGAGAAATGTTGAGAAACAACATTCACATTTGTTTTCTTTAGGTTGGTTAACAAATGAGAGCTTTTTCTTTGTAATCAATGTTTTGAATTAAATCTTAGGAACTATTTATTATGCTGTTGATTGACAGGAGTTACATTATTTGGGAAAAAGTGACTGTAACTGACTTACTAGTTAGATTTAAGTTTGCTATTTGCTTCCATGAACTTTTTTTTTTTACTCATCATAATTTCAGTTAATAAGATAAATATAAATCCTTGAGCTTTTTCTATACATCTGTATTTTGGAAAGTTTTAATACTTAGGGAATTGAAATCTTGAAAAAAAAGTTATATAGCATAAATAAGTTAGCCCATATTCTTTTTTAATTTCATTGATTTTTCAATTATAAATTTCTCATCCACCTACCCACCAATTAAAAAGAAAAGAAAAACAAAATTCTTCAAATAAATATTCATAATCAAGCAAAAATTAATTTTTGTATTGTTTGTGTCCAAGAACATGTCTTATTATTCATCTTGAGAGCAGTGCTATTATTTCATTGTGACTCATCTATCAGTTGCAGATTTTGGAAGAAATTGACTAAATAAGATGATATCATTTGCTTTTATTCAGGTTGTCTGCTGCTTTTGTGTGGTCTGTTGCCTTTCCTTGATTCCTTAACTCCCAGCCTCCCCCAACTTATTCCTTTTTTAAAAAATCTTCAGCTTCTCTTATTTTTCCTTACCTTTTTTTGGCCACATACTTCTTCAGTATTTTTCCCTAATTTCTTTCCTTTCTCCTTAATCCCCATTCCAAGGACCAGGAAAATCCAAGTGGCTTTCTTAAGTCACTAATAAGTAGCCAGGATAGGTTTTTACCCTAGTCTTCTGATTCCAATGCTTCTTTCTCCCATACCACACTACTTGCCCTATATCATAAGACTTCTTAGGTGTGACAAATCTGCTATTTTTTTTAATATATAATACATCTGTGGAATTTAGAAGTCCTTACCTTAACATTTCATATTATAAATCAACTATAATGAATACTCAAGAACTTATTAATTTTTGTCATTGAAATATGTCCCCTATCACTGTCATTCTGGTGCTTCAATGTGACATGGAAGTTAACTTGGATTTTCAAAGGCAAGGTCAATATAGCACAAGTGTGTGTAAAGGGATATACTAAAGTAAAAAAGGTGTTGAGTGTTGTCCTAGAGATGAATTGTATATACATAATGCATGTACATACATGTACATCATATAAATTTATATATATATATATATATATATATATATGTATATAGATATAAGTGTAAATATATATATATATATATATATATATATTTTACCCTTAATTGAGGGACTAGCCCAGCTGATTGAAAAAGTTCATCCACAAATTGGCCATATCATGATAAAAATTTGAAAACTGAATTTGAAAGTTTGAAAAACTGAAGCACAAACTTTCAAGCATATTCAATTTATTAACAAGGCTAGCAATTAAACAAATGGGATCTAAGTCTGCTTAGTAGCCATGGATGCATTTAACATCCAGAGAACCTCTTTTATACAGTTGGAAAGGTTTCAGGTTATAAAAAGTACCAAAAATAGTCCAGGGATGAAAACTGAACTAAGATTGTAATTGGTCTAACTATGTGTGCCTCCAATTAGCTTGATTCAGAGAGGCAATTATCAGTACCGATGGTAATGGGAAAAGCATAGGGTTGACTAACATCCTTTGGGAAGTCTTGTGACAGGCAAGCATCTTATGAGCAGGTGGATTCACATCCGTTCGTGGTCAATAAAAACTCACAGGTTTTGAATCTTTAGTCAGGCTGTAGTCCACAGGAATAGGGAATTTAAACTTTTACAAATTATCACTAGGGCCTATTCAATCAAGTCCAAATACAATCCATAAATATTTATACACTGCTTAGATACAATTTTCAGTCAATTATTAATACATAAGGCAGAATAGAATGGAATATCAATTTTTAACTTTACAGTCATGAGGTGATAGATTTTTCAGCCACCACAATTTTCATGGATCATCTGCTTAATCTTAGAGTTTTTTATCTGAGTAGGTACAGAAAGAATATTCACATATATGAAATCATGGATTCTTGAAGAAATAAGGTATAAAACCATAAGGATTTAATATGAAAAAGGAGTTATAAGCAGACCTAATTTTTCATTCATTATGGTTAGACTCTGGACATTAAGGATCAAAGAACATAATGACCATGAAAACACAATTATTGTTAATATTTATTTTATCACATTTAACAAATGTGTGCATTACTTATGGATATGGATAGGCTAGAGTTTTATTAGACATAATGAAACAGTAAGTTATTAAACATTTAATAAGTGCCTATTATGTGCCAGGTAATGCTAAGCATTAGTGATTTAAAAAAGAGGCAAAAGACAGACTCTTGCCTCAAGGAGGTCACAATTTAATGACAGAGACAAGAAGAAAACATGTACAGATAAGTTATATATAGGATAATATAGGAAATAATTAAGAAAAAAGACACTAATTTCAAGAGGAATTGGAAAAGGCTTCCTGCAGAATATAGGACTGTGTCTTTGTTGTTTATTCATTTTCAGTCATTTCCAACTCTTCATTGTAGTGTTCTCTTTTGGTTTTCTCTAGATCAGCCTTTGTTTTCAGTAGAGTAATCTCCACAAGAATAGCCAGGTGTTAAAGTCCAAATTTTTATTGTCTCCTTCAAAATCTAATTTTCTTGCCTGGGGCCTGAGCTAGTTTTCTTGAAGCCTTTCAGACCAGCCTTGGTTTCAGTGGGGAAAGTGCAGGAGGCCAGCCATCAGTTGCCTGACAAAAGATGGAATGAATCTGTCTCTCCTGGGCTCCAAGAGTTTGAGTTCCTGCCTCAAGTCCACTTGTCCTCTCTGGCGCTGACTCTGGCTGAGTTTGTCCGAGCTTATATGCTCTCTTATAATTACATTATCATAGGTGTGAATCTTGTAAAACTATATTAAGTACTAAGTACATATACTGAACTAGAGAACTATTAAGCACAAAGCTAAACTAGACTTCTTAGGAAGGGAGATGAAAACCAAAGGAAAATAGGGTATCAAACCAGATTAGCAGGTTTTTGAAGGGTCTCACTTGAAATAGGTATACATAAATCCATCAACATGGGAATTATTACATAACAAAAATCATGAATCAACATGAGGAATTTTACATGTCCATAAGTCCTAGAAACAGTCCAAAACCAATCTATTCTCTATTACTTCATGTGTCAGGAACTTAATAATTCCTGCAAGTTTTGAAGTTCTGTAACAGTCTTATCAACAATTTTTCATCTATCCAATTTCTCTAATACCATCTTAACATAAGACTATGTAGCCCCATAAAAAGTGCAACCCTTTTTCAAATCCTTGTTTTTTTTCCAGATCAAAAGGAGTGTATCTTCTTCTTTGTTGACCTCCTTTGTTAAAGAGTCAAACGCTTCAATAACAGGGTATTCGTTTACCAAATCATATATATCCTGTCTTTTTTTAGTTTTAACTAGTGCCTTTTGTAATCTTGTCATAGGCTGCTTCATAGGTGTTGCTGATTGTATTACTGGCTCTCCCCCTCCTCCTTCTCCCTCCATCCATAAAGGGTTAATTGAGGAGGGTAGGTCAGGGAATGGGAAATACCCTAATGGCTCCTGCTATGAAGCACCACATTCCTTACTTTCATCAGAATTGTACTTCTTTCTTATCTAATTCTTCATGTTTTTCACCTAGTTTTTTAGTATCCTTCCCCTCTTGTTCTTTCTTCTTTTTTCTTATTCTAATATTTATATAATTCCTTAAAGCCAGTTATATTAAGTTATATGTATAAAGGGTTTCTTTAGGAATCGAATCAGTACCATTATCATTGTAATATTCACTTAATTGTTCTCCTACTAATTTCCACTGTTCTGGATCTAATTCTTTTTCCTTTGAGAACTAAGGAGATGTGTACTGTACTGTTTCTAAAAGTTCAATGATCTGCGCCCAAGTTACAATTAAACCTTGATTTTTTTTATGAGTCTAACCATGCTCTCTACACATTTTCCTTGAAGTGGAAAAGTTCCCTTTCTAAACATTTGTCCCATTTCAGCTTAAACATTACTTTAGCCCTTAAGAGTTTCCTTCTTGTCTATTTTTTATACTTACCCTAATTTCTGGATTACAGATGTAGGTGTTTAGCCCCACATTTGGAGGCCAAAACCAGGATTTCCAGAAATGCCTTAGGAAAATAACTTTGACCTTAGAGTTTCATTAAGTTCATAATCCAATTCAATATTAGAAAAAGACAAGGAACCTATTCTTATTTAACCTGATCAGAATTCAAAATTACCTCCAGGTTAAATGCAATATATGTAACATTATTGGTCTACCTGCCATCCGGGAGAGGTGGGGGGGAAGGAGAGGAAAATTTGGAACAAAAGGTTTTGCAAGATTCAATGCTGAAAAATTAGCCATGCATATATTCTTGTAAATAAAAATCTATAATAAAAAGTATAATTATCTTTGTGTGTATATAAAGTGAGATAGAGGAAGTGAGTTGGGTGAGGAACAGTGTTTATGGTATTTGAGGGAGAGTCAATATATGTATATTGAAGTCCCGTAGTATAAGGACCATAGTTATAAGCCAAATGTATTGAGGAGGAAAGGTAAATAATTTGGGGGTGTGTAGGCAATAACTACCAGGATTTTGATTGGGTGGTAGAGGAGAATAGCATGGATCTGAAAGGAGGAGAGATTCAGAATAATGGTAGACAGAGAACTTGGAAGTGGCAATGGGGAACAAGGAGTATTCCAACTCTTCAGCCTTGACCAATAAACTAAAAGGAATGAATGAAGGTACAGCCAGGCATGGAAAATGTGACCAAGAAGTTTGTTATCAGTAATAGCTAGAAGATTAAAGGAGTAGTATAGGAAAAGATTTAGGAAAGTTTATTGCCTATGAAACAAGCATTCTGAAAGTGAAAGGGAAAAATGTATTTTCTTGGAATTTTGGGGGTGAGAGGGTTGGAGGGGATATGATTAAGGAATATAGGAACAAGTCTTCAGTCTTGACCTTTTTTTCATATGTGGAAGGAAAAATATGTAAAAAGAAAAGGCTTGAGTGACTTATGAATTCAAAGTAATAAGCAAAGCACTAAGGACCCTTGTGTTTGCCTTTTTCTAATTGACTCATGATTGATATATTCAGAGATACATGGGGCTTTCCTGGCCCTAGTTTGATGCATCTGAAAATTATTCCAGCTCCCTTAGTTTTTCTCCACTATGAAATCTTGTAAACTCTAATGTTTCTGATTACTCACAGTCACTTTCTAAGTCCTGGTTGTACCTCACATGTACTATATAGCATGTTCCAGCATCAGAACAAAAGGTGCCTATGTCCTAAACATCAAAAATCATCAAAGTATCCTTTTTAAAAATAATAGTAAATTATAACTACTTAATTTCCCTCTGATTTTGAGCTCTGTCTGTTCCTTAAATCTTAACTGACCTGAAACAATGTGATCATTCAGCCTGTGCCTACTCATTTACAATTTTTAGTTTTTTAATTCAACAACCATTTATTAAAAACCTTCATTGTATGCTTGTATGAAATATTGTACCAGATACTGGAGAAAAATATAGCAAAGCTTTCCCTTCACCAACAAAATCACACTATGCTGGAGCAAAGCATTTAATTAAAAAATTATACTCTATATGTAGATTGGGATAGATGACTATCTATTGAGCTTTTTGTGTGCATTTATATTTCCAAGCCAAAAATTAAGATCTAAGCGAACACAGAAGATAGATTTATCTGTGAATACCAAGCATCTGGATACTGAGACTAAAATGTACAAAATACAGTGGGTGCTTTAGTAAATATTTGTTAATGATGGCCAGCCCTTTTAAGGAATGCAACATGTTAGGGTATCTTTTGGCTATATTTATTGAAGGATTTCTACTATAGAAATTAGTCCTGAAAGCACAATTAAAGGAAAGAATAAGGTTATGTGAGGGGGATATCATTGATCAATGTGCCAAATAGCTATACATTTCTTTTGTCTGAAGTAGGTCAGACAGATAAGAGGGGCACATTAAATAATAAGATTACTGCTTGCTTGGATATTGACCAATTTTTTAAATTTATAAGCAACCCATCTTCCCCACATCTATAGAGAATCATAATAGGAAAAAAAGACTCACACTTCTATTTTTTTTTTTTCAGAATCTCTGGAGATTTTTTTTCAGATGATATATACAGAGCACTTAGGAATGAATGCTGTTAGTGCTTAATTTTAGTTGTGTTTTAAATTCCAAATAAGAATAAAGCACTTCCTAAATGTTTGTGCTTGTGAATATAAGTGACTATGATCAGATGAGTCTAAGCTGTAGGTTAGGAAATACAAGTCATGTTGGGAAAAGTGAGAACAGAGCTGAAAGAACTCAGTGAGCAGCCATTAAATTAGTTACTAAGGACAGAAATGGAAGAACCAAATACTGGAAGAAAAACATGTAACATCGCGATAGGGAGTACTGATTTCATTAGGATAAGTAACTCCACGGGTGAGGAAACTCTTGATAACAATGCATGTTGCCACTTCTACAATCTTAGAATGTTGCCTAGAGCTGTTGAACTCAGATAGAAAAGATGGCCACTAAACTGTACATAAGGATCCTTGTGGGTTGCGTATTGACTAAGAAAACCCCACATGGGATAGGTAAATGGAAAGATGGATGATAGATATATACACATGTGTGTGCATATATGTATGTGTATATGTGTGCCACATACATATATACCTAATCCTGATTAAAGTGTAATTAGTATCTTATTTTAAAGTTTGGTTGTAGTAATTTCAAAAATCCATATATATGTATGTGTATGTATACATATATATGTGTAGTATATATATATATATATATATATATATATATATATATATATATATATATATATATGTATGTATGTATATATATATATGTATGTATATATATATATGGTTTTTTATTTGTTTGGTTATAGTGATAAAAAAAACTCACATATGTATATATAACACATATATATCTATTAATATATAGATATATTTATGTTACAAATATGTGGGGGTTAAAAATAAAATAATAAATCATATATATATGTACATATATATATGTAGTTTTTATTATTACAACCCAACATTAAAATCCGATAATAACTATTTTTCAGGTTCAGGCCACAGACATTCAGTACTATAATATGGCTTACAAACTACATCTTTGATATCCCTGGCCTAGAGCATTGAGAATTAAAGTCAATGGCCCATAGTTACTAGATATCAGGTATCAGAGGCAGGATTTGGATCTAGATTTTTCTGGTTTCAAGGCAGACTCTCTACAATGTTTTCCTCTTGGGGAAAAAGGGACATGAAAAGTGTCAATAACTAGTTAAACACATACCTACTTTCCCACAACTACCTCTACAAAATCTTTGAGACTAGCATAAACACACCCATTGAGGATATTTTTGACAAAGGTATAAGGAGAAAGACTTTGTTTAGGCTAAATAGATTGCAGCTTAATAATGATGGAGAAGGGGTGTTAAGGATGTCACCAGAGAGATGTGAACAGAAGCGGTCATTTAGTAAAAGCAAATAAGAATAAATGGAGAACTCATATGCTCCACTGAACAAAAGATAAAGAGTTCTAGAGGAATGCTCTCAGCACATTGGGTGGACTCCTTTTGGAGGACTGATGGGAGATTATGTACATGAATAGGACAAGATGAAAAGACGGCTACTTTGCAACATTTCTCTCTGAGGAACAGAATTAGTGATCCATTAAAGCATGGAAACACCTAATGAATGCAGTGTACTGTGTACTGATAAGGGAATCAAAGACAGGAAAAAAACCCATTTCTTTAGATCAGCTCTTTTCCTACATACAAGATACTTTCAAAATTGTTATTCTTTCCTACATTACTTTTATTTTTTCTTTTAATTTCCCTTATTTTATTTTAAATTTAAGAAATAAAACAAGAATTTCCTTAACAGAGTAGGATAGAAAAAAAAAATGATCGTACATGAAACTGCAAATCTTTTATTCACAACTTACTGTTCTTTTAAAATATATAATAAAATTATCATGTAATTTAATTTTTTTCTTTTCTTCTCTCTCCATCCCCTGCCCTAGAAATGACTATCATTAGATAAAAATATGTACATATATCTAAAACCATTTGATACATCCTTCTATTTATCAGTTCTTTCTCTGGATTAAAATAACACTGTCTTTTATATGTCCTTTGTAATTAATTTGGATATTGAAAATATCCAAAACAATTTATTTGCTCAAAGTTGTTCTTTTTTTCTGAGGCAATTGGGGTTAAGTGACTTGCCCAGAATCACACAGCTAGGAAGTGTTAAGTGTCTGAGGTCAAATTTGAATTCAGGTCTTCCTGACTTCAGGGCTGGTGCTCTATCCACTGTGCCATCTAGCTGCCCCTCAAAGTTGTTCTTAAAACAATATTGCTGTTTTTGAATACAATATTTTTTTGGCTCTGCTCATTTTGCTCTTCATTATTTCATGCAAATCATGTTTTCCTAAGATCATTGAACTTATCATCTCTTATGCATTCTATCATAATCATAATCAGCAGCATTCTATCACAATCAGTACCCCATATTGTTCAGACATTCCCCAGTTGATGGGCAAGCCTGCGATTTCTAGGTGTTTGCCACCATAAAGAAAGTTCCTAAAAATATTTTAGAACATATAGATTCTTTTCCTTTTTCACTTCCATTATTCAAAGACTTTGTTCTTTCCATTCTTCATTATGACTGAGAATTTTTTTTTCTATCTCTTTCCAATAATCTCCCAGGTGATCTCTAAGGTTACCTCACACTATTTCTACAAGTTGATCTTTAAAATAGGAACAGTTGTCTGCCCTTTCTTTAGGAGACAGATTCATTTGATTAATTGAGTAGCTATAAAAAGGAAACAGCTTAAATATCTTAATTTTGCTACTTACTGTATTGGCAGAGCTTCTATAGCAGCTTGATTCTTTGAAAAAAGAAAACACAGGCTTTGCCTCATTTCTTACCTTCAAAAAAAATCAATAGAAGGCATGAAACTGTAAGTGGAGAGCATGTTTTATTCTGTTTTTACTTTGAGGAAGGGTGGAATCACCTTTGATAAAAAAAATCTAACTGCCTGACTTGCTTTTTAACCAACCAGGATTTCCAGAAATGCCTTAGGAAAATAATTTTAACCTTAGAGTTTCATTAAGTTCATACTCCAATTCAATATTAGAAAAAGATTTAAGAAACCTATTCTTATTTAACATGATCAGAATTCAAAATTATATCCAGGCAAATAGAATCCTGCTGTTAGATAGTCTATTTATAGGGTAAATGACAACTCCATCATAATTTGAAGTCAGGTGCCTTATTGGATAGAAGGGGGAAAAGTCAAGAAACAATTTTTCAGTTTCTGGGGGGAAAAATTCTGCTATTCGTAAATTCAACAAACCTTTATTTGATATCTATGAAGTGTAAGGCATTGGTTTATAGATGTTATAAGAGTTTTTTAAGAACTAAGTTCTAGGAATTTTACAATCTAGTAGAAGAAGTAAAGGACAGCTATTTGACATAGTGGATAGAAGATGTTGTCTAGAGTCAGGAAGACCTGAGTTCAAATTTGGCTGCAGATACCTGTTAGCTATGTGATCTTGCACAAGTCACTTAACTCTTTGTACCTCATTTGTAAAATGAGGTAGAGAAGGAAATAGCAAATAACTTAGGTATCTTTGCCAAGAAAATCCCAAATTGGGTTATACTACTACTACTAAACAATTATTAAACACAATTACTAAAACAATTGAAAAACAACAAAAAAAAAAAGAGAGAATAAGACAGAAATAATTATTCTATTATTAGGGTGGGTATATATGTATATATCCAAAATCCAATTAAGACATTAATAGCTTAACGTGTTTAAATTTTAGTAACTGTAGGGCAGCTAGATGATGCAACAGTTAGAATACAGCCCTGAAGTCAGAAAGGACCTGAGTTCAAATTTGGCCTCAGACACTTAATACTTAATAGCTATATAATTGTGGGAAAGTCACTTAACCCCAATTGCCTCTATTAAGGAAAAAGTTTTAGCAGATTAAAAATTCAACAATATTTTTGGAATACTTTATGCATGTGTATATTTGTATGTGTATGGGATGTGTGTGTGTACAAGTGTGCACAAGTATAAGCATGTGCATGTTCAAGTGGAAAAAATTGCTATAGAGGAGGAATGATTAGGTGAAGGTGATTAGGTAAGAAATGTCAGGAAAATAGCTTCATTAAAAAGATAGAATTTGAATCAATACCTAAGCACATATATGTAGTAATCAACCTAGAAAACGAGGAAAACAACTTTTTTTTTTTTCCCCCAAAGGGGGAATTCAAATAGTCAAAAAAGGACTATGCTTAGGCAGCTAGGAGAAAGAAGTTGTAAACATGAAAAGGGCTAAAAAAAATAGTTATTTCTCTTCTAAAGAAAGGCCTCAGGAAACCATTTTACACATATTTGATATCTAAAATGAACTATCCAGAAAAAACAATAGGCATATATTAAATATTGATTAATTTAAATACTTAAGAGAGTAGGAAAGATTCTAGTAATCTTGAATTTCCTTTTAACTAAAGGTTAGCTCTAACATTTGTTTCAATTTTTACCACTGAAAAAGTTTCTAAACTGGACTAGAGGAAAACAATTTCTAATAACCAATTAGCTTTTCTGGAGAAATTTTGCCTTTAAATATAATTTGCTAAATTCTATATATCAGTCCTGAAGGAGGAAGTATTTTGCAAAGGAGGCTGAAAGATTTGAAATATGCTAACCAGGAAGTAGGGGCAGCTGGTGACCAAAAGGGCTTGACAACTATAAAAAACAGAAAGTGAGAGGGAACATTCAGGAAGAAAGCTTCCTAAAGTGTAGATATGGAAATTGTTTGTAGGAATGTAGCCAAAACTGTAAGCCTTTCTTAAATACCTCAAGTAAGAATGAGAGAGATCTAGATAAAGCTGATGCAGTCAGTAGATATTGTTTTATGGGTTGAAGCCCAGGATCATGTTACCCATGATTAAAACTTCAAAAGGAAGAACTAGTTAAGGTGTAGTACCTTTGCTTTTGGTGGGTCAGAAGAATGTATGCACCAAAGAAATCTGGAGAGAAAAAGCAAATTGAATGCTAAGAAAGAAATGGATTTTTCAGCTCATTGTAATTCTGTGAACTGTCACCACAATAGATAAAAGTTTGGGATGTAGAGTTTGTTTGGAAGACCTGGGTTCAAACTATTCAAACTTAATCTTTCTAAACTCTAGTTTCTTCATTGGAAAAATGGGAATGATTTTAGCATCTACTCTACAGGGTCATTGCAAAGATTAAATAAAATATTACATGTAAAGTACTCTGCAAACTTTAAAGTGCAATGTATATTTTGGCTATTATTGTTATGACAACATATTTGAAAGATTTATTCAAATATATTTCTTTAATCATTTCAGTCATGTCTGACTCTTCGTGACCCCTCTGTGTTTTCTTGGCAAAGATATTGGAGTGTTTTGTCATTGCCTTCTCTAGCTTATTTTACAGAAGAGGAAACTGAGACAAACAGGGTTAAGTGACTTACCCAGGGTCGCAGAGCTATAAGTGTCTGAAACGGGCATTCTGAAGACCAGAGAACTTTGAAAGTTACAAAATATTTTTTATATCTTATTTGAGCCTCACAACAACCCTATTATTATCTTCATTTTATAAAGGAGAAAACTGAGGCTGAGATTTTAAATGATTTGTGGAGCCTTTCCCTTAAAAAGGGCTTCCTGACTTCAGGCCAGGCACTCTATCCACTGTATCATCTAGTAACCCTGAATGTTATATGATGTAATTAAACCGTTAAGAACAGTAGATGTGTCTAGTTTGTTTGTTTTTGAAAGATTTTGTTTCATTGTTTCCTCCTCTTTCCTCCTATCTTTTTTAGAATGTACATGGCAAGTGAAGGCAAATGATCGGAGCTTCCATGAACAGCCCCAGTTTATGAATACAACCTTCTTTTGTTTGAAAGAAAGTAAATATGCGGTAAGTTGCCTTTAACTTCCAAGTGTCTTTAAAGTCTATTTCTGTTCAGTATCAATAAGAATCTTTGCAGTAAGCATCTGTAATTTTATAGGATGTTGATTTTTTTTACTCATCTCACCACTACTATTACCTTAATCTACCTCAAGTAGATAAGTGGGGACTGGTAAAATTCTGTGTGCTAATTTCTCCCTACCTTCATATTTCTCTATAAAGAAGATAATTGATTTATATAAATACTAATAAGGATGAAATATTGGACTTGGAAGTCAGGAAATCAGACTTTTGTTGGTTATATAACTTTGGACAAGTCATTTAAACTCTCAGTCTCAGTTTCCTCCTTTCTAAAATGAAAATAATAATAATAGCGCTCTTGTGAGACTCAAATTAGATAATAAATTACTTTGTAACCTTTAAAGTACTCTATAAATGCTAAATATTATCATTGATAATTTAAAATGTAAAGTTTGGCTATCATGTACAATTTCAGTAATATTTTCATTGTATAGTTATGATTCTATTTTTCCGAGTACTGAATTTAGATAATTAGTGGGGGGGGTGTAAACATTATAATAACTATTACTTTTCTTCCTCTATCTCATTGAAATGATGCACTTTGGATTAGAAGAGTATCAGACTGAACCTCAATTCTTGTCCTCAATCTGATACTACCTATGTGATATTGGCACAGGACTTGAAGATCAAGAAGACCTAGGTTTCAAATTCAGCCTCAATACTTAACTTGCTATGTGGCCTTGAGCAATTTAAGCCTCATTTTCCTCATTTGATAAGTGAGGATGAGTAATATTTTTTTACTATTTCTTGAAACTTCAAGCATTGTATGAACATGAATAGTGATTTTCTTTACTTTTATTAATGAGAGACAACATAATATAGTGGATAGAGGGCTGACTTTGGAGTCAGGAATACCTGGGGTCAAGTCCTGTTTTAGACACACTTTAGCTGTGTGCCCCTGGGAATGGCACTTAACTTTTTATTACCCTGGATAAATGTCTAAGACTATATAGTGCAGAGCAGTTGCTTTGGTAGGCAGAATTTCCTTGTCAAGAAAAATTCTGCCTATCTATATCAAAAGAGAAATTATTTATAATAATAATATGAGATTTTATAGTCTTTGATTTTAAAGGTTATAAGCTTTCTGGGAGTCATTTTGTGCATGACACAATTAAAGCAAGTTTAAGAAATTCCACTATCACATTCTGGCTGGTAAATATCACTTTCACAATTAGAGTAATGATACTTGATAGTTTTCTTGTAGTATTTTGTACTTGTGGTAATATAAGATTTACAGGAGCACATGACCGATAATTCTTAAAATAATTCTTTTTTTTAATAGAGTAATGCAATTAAAACCTACAAGTACAATGCAATTACCTTTCTACCAATGAACTTATTTGAACAGTTCAAGAGGGCTGCCAATTTCTATTTCCTGATCCTCCTTATCTTACAGGTAATAATACTATTTTATATCTTAAATATTTTATGAGTAATGGTTGCATAATAATGTTTAAGGTGTAAAAGAATATATGATGAATGACTCCAAGAATTTGATTTTTTTTTTTCTTTAAGGGAATGGTACCACAGTACCTTATACACTTATTATTGACTAATTGAGAAAAGGGAAGGGAAAAAGCATTTGCACAACTCTCCAATTCTGACTTCTCTTACTGAGATTAAAACTTGTTGTCCTAAAGTTCAACTCAAGTCAACAAACATTTAATAAGAATCTACTCTGTATGTGAAAGGTTAAACATGAGATATAGACAAAAATAACTCCCATTTTCAAGAAACTAAGGTTTTCCTTAAGGAGATAAGGAGGAAAGCAAGGCTGGACAAAAAAAAATGATCCTTCAACAGAATGATAATATAAACTAGAGAAGGGACAAAGTGCAGAGATAAACAGAGACATAGTAGAGAGATAGACAAAGCTCTCTTTTAGTAATTGAGGAGGAAGGGGCAACATAAAAACCATGGCACCTGAGCTAAACTTCAAAGGAAAAATAAAGATTCTTGAAGGTGGAGATGAATTAAATATATAAATTGTCTAATACAAAAAAAAGAAAGATTCTTACTACATCTGGAGTACTTCATGCTTTTGAAGTTTCAGTCATTGTTTAGCAGTGTCCTCAACTTTAATCCATCAAACAATATCATTGATATTTCTCAAATCTCCACTGTAGTTTTATTCCAGTATTTTTATGACAGGAAGATGAATCTGTATTCTGCAAGCTTGGGCATTTCCTAGAAAAGTGTAAAGGACTGGCAACCAACTATATGGCATCTGAGGACCAGGCACACTAGGTTCAGTGATTATTTTCATAGAGAGTTATCCATAAAGTATTGCATTTGTTTTGGCCAGAATAATTCGCGAGAATGTCTTCTTAAGTTAAAGGAAGATTACAGTGAATGGATTTTCCATATGAATGAAAATATAGATTAATTTAAGAGTTATAAACCCTTAATTATGTTCATTTTAGTTCTGAAACCAGAATTACTCTCTTGGGGCATTGTTACAAGTGACTAGCTGTTAAGGAGAATAACTTGGATTGTTGTTATTATAGTTGTTCTTATGTTGAGATTATTGTTTAATAATTTCATATTACATGTTAAGTATGTGTGTGTGTGTATAATAGAGCTAGCTAAGTGGCATAATGACTAAGAGCACTGGCATTTGGATCAGAAAGACCAGAGCTCAACTCCAGCCTCAGACACTTACTGTGGAGCTTTGGGCAAATTATTTGGAAAGATTATTTGAACTCTTTCCACCTTAGTTTCCTTTTCTGTAAAATAGGGATAATAATATCACTGGGTTCAGAGGATTATTGTAAGGCCCAAATGAAATAACATATATATTATGCTTTGCAAACCTTAAAGCACTATATAAGTGCTAATATTATGATTATTGTTGTTATTATTATTATTTTGCAAGGTGTCTCAAAAGTTTTAGTACCATTTTAAATTCAATAGCTTAAAGCTGCACTAAGACTTTGAATACCCTGTATAATTGTAAGGTGTAATGTTCATGATAGCTTAGAACTACAATAGCTTTTAAGATAACTTGTATAGTGGGTAGCAAGAGTTCTACAATATATCTTCAAAAATTCAATTATGAGTAATAACTCAAATCAAGTTTCAAATAATAAACAAATTCTATAGTAATATTATATATTTTAAAATACACTTTTTTTTTAAAGGCAATTCCTGAAATAAGTACCCTGGCATGGTATACAACACTTGTGCCTTTACTTTTGGTGCTGGGCATCACTGCAATCAAAGATCTTGTGGATGATGTTGTAAGTTTTTTTTTAATGCTAAGAATTCTGTTGGATGTTTTCATAATATTTTAGCCCATGATTTTTGTTGCATTTAAAATTTTAGGATTATTAAGGTTTTAATTCTCCTTTTTTCTACCTCACTCAAGGCTCGCCATAGAATGGATAAAGAGATAAACAATAGGACATGTGAAGTTATCAAGGATGGCAGGTATTGTAAAAATTGCCCAACTTCTTTTTCCTCTATGAAAAAAAATCTAAATATTTATGTGATATAGCTGGAGAGTGTTAGAAATTAATAATGGCAGATGTATCAATAAGGGTGATTTTTGTTGCAAAAGCCTGATAAAAAAAAATTAAGGCTTTAATTCAAATGTTTTTGAATTTAAGAATTATAGTTTAAAAAAAAGGCATTGAAAAAATAACCATGAAACAGCACAAAGTAGTCTTTTATGTGCATCAATCAATCAGTCAAAAGTATTTAGGTATTTACTATATGCCAGTTTTCACTGAAATACTAATAAAAGTTTAAGAAAACCAGACTCTATCCTCAAGAAACTCGCATTAAAGAGAGGAGTCTAAGACTGGATATAAAGATCTAGGAGTCACCTGCACAGTGATGATAATTAAATCCATACTAATTGATGAGAATATCTGTAAGAGCATACGAGAGAATCAAGAAAGGAGACCAGGTTGGAGCCTTGAGAAGACACCTACAGCTAACAAACATGGCATAAAGAAACAACACAAGATTAAGGAGGAGAAATCTGAGCTATAGAAGAACTAGGAGAGAAGAATCTAATAAATAAAACTTAGACAATAGAAAATATCCAGGAAGAGGCAGTGATCACCATTATCAAAGAAAGGGCAACAAGGTTGAGTATTTAGATTTAACAAATAAGAGAATCATCAATAACTTTGCAGGGAACAGTTTCCATTTGGAAGCCATATTACAGAGAATTTAGACTAGAAGTCTACTTTAAGTGATTTCTTAAGGAGTTTAGCCAAGAAAGAGAGAAAAGATATATAGGTAGTTAGTGGGAATGATAGGATCAAATGGTGGGAGGCTTTTGAGGACTGGGTGAGACATGGAAGCCTTTATAGGTAACAAGGAACAATCCAATAGATAGACTCAATTTAAAAGATATAATGGGGGCAATTTACTGGAAATATTGGGAAAGGATGAATTCACATGTTTTGTAGAGGCATTGTCTTTGGCAAAAAGGATCAATTCTATCAGAAACTGAGGAGGGAGAAGATTATAGGGAAAGATATTGGAGTGACATGATATTAGATGGGTAGAAAAAGAAGTCCTTTGAAAATGGCCTCAATTTTCTTGGGTGAAGCAAGATACAGGAGAAACTATTGGTTTTATGTTTTTGTGTTTTGAGGTCCATTTGCAATGTTACGTGATAATAGGGAGATACCTATTAGAGAAAAGCACATATTTAGACAACTTTTTTTACAGGTTGTGAATCAATGTATTGAATGTTAGCAGTAAATAGTTGTTAGTATGTGGATGATTGTTTTTAAAAGGTGTGTTTGTAAGTCATTTATTTAGAATTCAGAATGAATTTTCCAATAGGAAAACTGTTGTGATTGGTAATAGAGTGATAGATTTAAGATTCAGAATAAGATATACATTTTCACATTGTCCAATATGGGAATTTGTGTTGTTTAATTATGCATATTTGTTACAAGAGTTTTTCACTCCCTTTTTTAATGGGAAGAAGAGGCAGAGAAAAAGAAAATAAAGCTTGTTAATTGGGGGGAAAATTTTTTTTTCAAAGTGGTGATGAAGTTCTGAGACTAATCCACAAAATACTATTTTTTTTATAAATTTATATAACTGAAACTCTGTTGAAATAAATACCAACCATGAGAATGCACATCTGATCCTGGGAGGAAAAAGGAAGATAGAATCTTCATTAGCAGCCATGAGAAAGTGTATTCATCTTTGAGTTGTAAATAAGTCAACTATTTATAAATCAGGGATTACCTATAATAAAAATTGCTCTTCTATATCTTTTGTGGAAATAATTTAATTAGAAACAAATTGTTAAGTATGGAAGAATTAATTTGTTCATTGTAGATTTAAAGATCTTCTGAATTCTAACCCAAGATTTAAGACATCATAGTGTTAAGTAGCTATTTATTTTAATTTAGAATATTCCTTGATTCCCTTTGCTTTTTCCAGAATCCTACTCTTCTGATATCTCTCAGCAAATTATTCTTTTCTGAGGCTCACTCTCTCTAAATTTATTGACAAATCTGGTTTCTATTAGCCATTCCCTTCAATATTCTCCAGCAAATGTCTCCTATAGTTTTATCCTATCTATTCCTTATTATCAAGGAATAATAAGGCTTATCTACAAACATGCCTAAGTCATTTTCATCCTTTGGGGAAAAAACTCTAGATCCTACCATCCTTTTAACTATCATCCAATATCTTTCTTCCTTTTCTTAGACAAACTTTTAGGAAAAGCTGTCTACTTCCTACTTCTATTTGAATTTCCTTTCCCCTCATTTTCTTCCTATGCCCTTGTAATCTTATCATCCAACTAAAACTATGCTTCAAAATTACTAAATAGCCTAGATATTCAATCCAGTAAACTTTCTTAATCCTTATCCTTTATGACTTTTTTTTTTTTTTTTAGCATTTAAAGCTGTTGATTACCCTTTTCTCCTAAATACTTGCTGCTCTCTGGGTTTTTGTGATACTGCTTTATCTCGACTGTTCTCCTATTATGTTGCCACTATTTCTCAGACTGCTTTGCTGACTCATAATCAGCATCATGATTAGGCTCTGTCCTGTGCTCTCTCTTCTTACTCCACATTATCTCTCACTGATCTCATCAAGTCACATGAATTTTGTGATTATCTATTCTGATGATTCAAATTTGTATACTCAGCCCTAGTCCCTTTCCTTAGCTCCAGTACACATCACCAAACCCTCTTTGACATTTTGAACTCAATGTCCCATAGACTACTCAACTTCAGCATGTCCAAAACAACTCATTTTCTCCCTTCCTCAATACACCCTTGTAGAGTACCTTCTTTGTGTCTAGGTCTCTAGTCAGCTATCTTGATATTCTTTACTCCTACATATAATCAGTTGCCTAATCTTGTCATTTCTAAATCTATGGTATCTTTCACATTTGTCCGCATTTTTGTACTCATATAATTACTATCCTGTTTTAGATTTTCATTACCTCTCACCTAAATGATTACAGTTGCCTCTTAATTGGGTCTCCCTGCTTCAAGTCTCTCCCTACTTCAATACAACTTTCATTTAACTACCAAAGTGCTTTTTCTAAAATGCAGGTCTATGTCTCTCCCAATTAAATATACTGTGGTTGTTCTTTATTGCTTCTAGAATCATATACAAATGCCTTTGATCTCTAAAGCTCTTTACAACCAGGCCTGACTTTATTTTTCAAGCTTTATTATGCATTCTCTACTTCTTGGTTACTGTGATCAACCAGACTGCCCTTACTATTTTTCACACATGACATTTTCCTCTCCATGACTTTGCACTGACTGCCCCTCATTCCTGAGATGCATTCCTTCTTCCCCTCTGCCTCTTAGGATCCTAATTTCCTTCAAGATTCAGCTCAAGTATGCTGTAATCCATGAAGCAATTCCTAATCACTCAATCTTGCTTCCCAAATTATAGGCATATATTTTATCTTTACATATGGACACATTGCTTTTCCTGTATAGATTGTAAATGCTTTGCAGTTAAGTATTCTTTCACTGGTAAATGAGATGTTTATAAAGTACCTGGCCTTTAGTAGGCAATACTTAAATCCTAGCTAATATCATTATCAACATTATCATCATTATTATTCATTATTTTGTTTTTTTAGTTCTAGTATCACTTAGCATGGTCCAGGACTCATAAAAGATGCTTATTAATAAATTCTTTTTATTTTTTTTTTGGTTAATGGGTAACATTAAATCAATTGAAGCCAAATTTTAAATACCCTAAAAATTATGATTGTGTTGTAAATATTAGTAAAATTTTTAAAATCAACATGAGACTTTTTTGCATGTCTATTTTAATCAGAAATTAATAAGGAAGCCACAGTGTTATGATTTTTGCTTCTTATAATTGGTTCTAGAGATATCGTTTTAAATATAATAGATGAATAATAATCCCCTATTTCCAAAATTCACATTTTGGATTACAGAAATTTAAAAGTTCTTCCAAATTCAGTCTTATTTTGAAATTGGATTTCGAACTTCCTGTACAGAGCAGTTTGGAACTGGGAGGAGTTCTGGACTCAGTTTTTTGAATCTAAGCATCTCTTTCACTCCTTGCCCATTTCCCATAAATTAGAATGATGGCTACTTGCTTAAAAAAAAGAAAGAACATTTCACCCTCTCCATAACTTGTTTCCTGAAATCTTCTATTGTTAAGCAGAGACCCCTTTTGTATAGTAGACAAACTAGATAAAGTGACGTCTGTCTAGACAAACTGAGTGACATGAAATTCTAGTTCAGTGATATTATAGAATAGGCTATGGAGGGATCAAGAATGTTAATCAATGGGGCAGCTAGGTGGCACAGTGGATAGAGCACCAGCCTTGAATTCAGGAGGACCCAAGTTCAAATCTGGTCTCAGGCACTTAACACTTCCTAGCTTTGTGACCCTGGGCAAGTCACTTAACCCCAGCCTCAGGAAAAAAGAAAAAAAAAATGTTAAGCAGTAATAGCATATCTGCTTGCTAAAACAACATACAGGAGGAAGAGCAGAGAACCTGAAAAGTTATAACTCCTTAAAAATCCTTCAACAAAGAATGGAGATTCCATAAGCCAGTCCTTATTGTGACCTCTTGATTTACACTTTGTTACATCTAAGATGCCAGATATATTTTAGTCCAAAAGTCAAGACTTTTCTGCTATATTTCATAGAGTGCCCATACGTTCATTTCTAACATAAATTCCAAGTTGCTTCTCTATATTTTTGATAACATAATTTCTATCCAATATTCAATATATTCAATATCATGAATATTTAAATGTATAATTGTTAATGTTTCAAATGCTATTTTTAGGTTCAAAACTGTAAAGTGGAAAGAGGTTCAAGTTGGAGATGTCATTCGTCTGAAAAAAAATGACTTTATTCCTGTAAGTGAACATGTTTTCTACATTTCATTCAAATTTGCCCAAATCTGTAAACTTTAGTGTGGTTTCACTTGATATTAATATGTTAACTTGTGTTTATTATTTTGACTAGGCTGACATTCTCCTCCTGTCCAGCTCAGAGCCTAACAGCCTCTGTTATGTAGAAACTGCTGAATTAGATGGGTAAGGATATATCTTTTGAAAGGTTCTTTCATTTAAAACATTGCAGTACAAGAACCAGCATGTTCTGTATATACATATTTGCCTGTGTATTTACACATTCGATTATATATCAGAGTCTCAGTATATATTGAATGTGAAATCAAAAAAGCTAGATTCAAATTCTAGCTTTTCTACTTTTTCACAATGGGAATTTGGCCAATTTGCTTCATCTTTCCAATCCTCAGTTGTCTCATTTCTAAAAGAAGACCACAATCATAGAATTCCATAACTAGAATGGATTTTGACTATCTTCTAATGTAGACACTACTACCTAAACAGAAAACCCCTAAACCCAAGATTTTTTTATTAATAATTTTTTCACATATTGGACTAATATTTGTGTTGAGATCATTTTAATCTTGGCAAATGCAGAAATTTAACCTTACTTGGTCTTCTAATTCAAGTTTAGAGGGTCATGAATAGGGGTACATTCTTGAAGTTAAGAAGACCTGAGATCAATCCTACCTCTGATATATATTAGTTGTGTGATTCTGAATAATCACATAACTTCTCATTCTCCCAGGCTACTCTTTTAAGACTAAAAATTATAGACAAGTTACAGGCATGGGTGGAGGAAAGTTAGAGTGCTTTATATAGATGAAATAGCAGTTCCAGAACTTCCCCCTTCTCCAACAAACCCTTTTTATTCGTACTCCTAATTTTACCCCCCAGAAGCCATACAAAATGAGTATAATTGCTGTTCTACATGATAGCTACCTATAAATACTTGAAGGTAGTTATCAAGTTCCCTCCAGGTGTTCTGTTTTTCTGGCTACATATCCACAGCTTTTTCAGCTCTGTCTCTTTTGACACAATGTTCAGTTCCCTCACCACTCTAGTCACCCTCTTTTACATGTTGTTCCACATATTAATACCTGTTTGAGCGCAGCTACATGCTCTTACAACCTCCTCACTTTTAGTGAGTTTCAGCTACCTCTTAAAATATTTGGTTCTGTACTTCCCAATGTGTGGATCATTCTCATCATCACCATCCTAGAATTCTGTCTTTTCTTTGAGCTTCATTTTATCCCTTCACCATCTAAAAAAGATCCACTTTTTCCTAGGGGGATAATTTATGTTGCTATCAAAATTATTTGAGAATATTCTATTTCTCTTGAATTAATTTGTCCTGTGGGCCTTTAGGCATTGAGAGTATAACTATGCTTTCTCTGAACTTTGAAAACCATTTACCCAAAGTCCAAGAATACATATAACAATCCCCTCCTTAGATATCATTCCATGACCAGTTCTTCTCAAGGCTCTGATCATTTTTTCTTCAGAAGCAAGATATATTTTTCAATAGTATTTTATTTTTCCAAATTCAAATAAAAATAGCTTCTAGCATTCATTTTTGTAAGATTTTGTGTTCCAAATTTTTCTACCTCTCTTCCCCCCTCTTCCTCAAGATAGCAAGCAATCTGATATAAGTTAAATGTGTGCAATCCTTTAAAAATATTTCCATATTTGTCATGTTGTGCAAGAAAAATCAGACCAAAAAGAAAAAAAAACCACGAGAAAGAAAAAGAAAAAGAAAAAAGTTGAAAATACTATGCTTTAATCTGGAATTATGCCCAAAAAGTTATCAAACTGTGCATACCCTTTGACCCAGCAGCGCTACTACTGGGATTATATCCCAAAGAAATACTAAAGAGCGGAAAGAGACATATATGTGCCAAAATGTTTGTGGCAGCTCTTTTTGTTGTAGCTAGAAACTGGAAGATGAATGGATGTCCATCAGTTGGAGAATGGTTGGGTAAATTGTGGTATATGAAAGTTATGGAATATTATTGCTCAGTAAGAAATGACCAGCAGGAGGAATACAGAGAGGGTTGGAGAGACTTAAATCAACTGATGCTGAGTGAAATGAGCAGAACCAGAAGATCACTGTATACTTCAACAACGATACTGTATGAGGATGTATTCTGATGGAAGTGGAAATCTTCAACATAAAGAAGATCCAACTCACTTCCAGTTGATCAATGATGGACAGAGGTAGATACACCCAGAGAAGAAACACTGGGAGGGGAATGTAAATTGTTAGCACTAATATCTGTCTGCCCAGGTTGCATATACCTTCGGATTCTAATGTTTATTGTGCAACAAGAAAATGATATTCACACACATGTATTGTACTTAGACTATATTGTAACACATGTAAAATGTATGGTATTGCCTGTCGTCGGGGGGAGGGAATAAGGGAGGGGGGGTAATTTGGAAAAATGAATACAAGGGATAATATTATAAAATATATATATATATAATAAAAAAAATTAAAAAAAAAAAAAAAAAAAAAAAAAAAAAAAAAAAGAAAATACTATGCTTTGATTCACATTCAGTCTCCATAGTACTCTGTCTGAATGAGATTTGCATTTTCCATCCCAAGTCTTTTGGAATTGTGGAATATATTCTTTATGCCTCAGAATGAGATCCAGAATAGAATTTCTCTTTACTGCTTCTCCTTTTTAAGGAAGAAACAAGATTTTTTTTTTTTTTTTTTTTTTCTGATCTGCCTTTACCAACAAAGAGTTTTAGCAGACAGATGTAGTATTTCACTATTGTTTCTTGTTCTTCTGGTAATCAGGATTGTTACAGGAGACATTTCCTAGTGGCTGCTGGGAATCTAATTCTGACCAGCAGAACAGATCCCTTCATGTGAGAGGATGATAAAGATATAAGGAGACTGAAAGGCAGCTACATTTCTGACTTCTCTCCTTTTTCTTCTTGCCTCCTATTTATTTCATTCCCAATCCACAAGCAACATCTGAATCAGTAAAAGCTGATTTGCAATTCTTTCAGGGGTTAGCTGTGGAGACTTTCAGAGAATTGAACTGCCCTTTCACACTTAGGTGTGGTCATTAACACAGTATGACAAAGGGCCTTGAGTTCATGTCAACTGGAAATCAGTTGAAGGAACTAAGGATTTACAATCTGGAAAAGAAAAAGCTGAGGGAGGACATGATAGCTGGCTTCAAGTATTTGAAGGCCTGACGGATGAAAGAAAAATTAGACTTGTTCCATTTCAGCTTAGAGGATAGAATCAGGAACAATGAATGGGAGGTGTAAAGGGGCTGCTTTAGGATAGATAACAGGAAAAATATTCTAATGTTTAAACTTTGCAGAAATGGAATGAGCTATTGCCAAGCAGTCTCTCTAGCAAACACTCAATTATTTCTCTGTGCTCTCTGTAGTGAAAATTATATAGAGAAGGAGCCTTCCTGAGCATGGGAGAGGTTGAAGTAACCTGGCCAGCTCACTTCCTAAACCTACCTCACTTTTTAGTTATTTGTAAATTTATACTTTATTGGTGAGTTTTTCCTCTTTGGAGATCTTTCTTCAATCAGAGTCTGAAATACCACTTGCCAAGACATTACATTGGAGGTAACTGCTGAGGTCCCTTCCAATACTAAATTCTGTGATTCTGTGATTTTTGTCTTATCTCAGAAGGTCATTTGGAGGATCAAATGAAATAACGTGTGAATAATTTCATTTCTTAGTAATTGAGTAGGAATCTTTTGAAAAAATACTATTATAAACATGAAAAACTTCTCATGACATGACTATAAGACTCTGTGAAGACCTCTTGCCTAAAACATAGAATTAAATGAACTAATATTTGTGGAAAGTTTGAAATAAAATCTCCAATAAAAAGTGTTGCTAAAAGGTTAAAAGCATATTAAGCTGCAAAGTTGGATGGACCTATGCCTTCTCTCTATATTTTTAGTACCTTCTCAGTTTTCAGAATAAATCATATTTTGATTTGGTGTAAATTTAAAATATTATAGTTAACAGTTAAATCCTTATCTTCTCAGGTCAAATGATCCAAAAAGAAAATTATTTCTAATAATGATGGGAAACAAATTCATTTCATTTTTGAATATAGAACCAAATAAGCCCTATCCCAATTGCATACTTAATGAATGTGGCAGAATATTAAAAGTTTAGTTTTAGGAATTTTCAGAGTTTGAGATAAATAGGAGAATAGCAACCATCATTGATCAAGAAGGTGGTGGTGGAGAGAAAGTTGCAGTTGACTAACTGGTAAATTGACTGTTTGAAATGTTCAAATGTTGTCTACATAATAGTCCAGAGAAAGCTGTTTACAAAAGGAATTAGGCATTAATATGCCAAAGATTTGACTTCAATTCAGTGAACCTACTTTTTCTCTCTCCAAAACTTCTAAATAAAATTGGAATTAAAAAATAGGACCAGGCCTAGAGTACATAACCAAGTAAGCCACTGGAAACTACCAATTAAAACATTAGTTACTGATTCTTGATACAGAAAGAATATGACTTAGGAATGAAATAATGTAAAGTTTTAAATAATTTTACTGCTATTTTCCTTAATATATATATTCCCATTTACATGACTAACTTGGTTCAATTAAAATTTTTTATTGTTTTAATTTTTCCTCTAGGGAAACAAATTTAAAGTTCAAAATGTCACTTGAAGTAACAGATCGATATCTCCAAAAAGAGAGTGCATTGGCAACATTTGATGGTTTGTACAAAGTAGCTTTTCTGGCTGTAATTTTGATAGATAATTTTTATTTCAAAAATTTCTAAAAATATCAAATGTTGTATGAAATGTTACATTTAAACATTTACATAGATTGAAATTTTTCTTTCCAATCTAGGTTTTGTTGAATGTGAAGAACCAAATAATCGACTAGATAAGTTTACAGGAACACTATTCTGGAGAAATACAAGTTACCCATTGGATGCAGATAAAATTTTGCTGCGTGGCTGTGTTATTAGAAATACTGATTTTTGCCATGGCTTGATCATTTTTGCAGGTACTTTTATTTTCTCATGTCATTAATACATTTAATATTCAAATTATTAAATAGTAATATCTAATATTAAATATTAAAAATGAAACAGATATTTCCTCTCTGTTCAATATCAAAAACATAAGGATAAAAATAGGCACTTATATAATTATTATTTTTTTGTATTTTGACACATTAAACTTTGAGTTCTTTGTTGTTTTTAGGAGCTGACACCAAAATCATGAAAAACAGCGGGAAAACCAGGTTTAAAAGGACTAAAATTGATTACCTAATGAACTACATGGTTTACACGGTAAAACTTTTTTTAATGTGCAAAAAAATTACTTATTAAATTAATAATTTATTTTAAAAAGCTATATTTTAGCTACAGTAGTGAAAGATAATAGAAAGATCACTGAGTTTGAGATCAGAGAACTTTGATCTGTACTTTATCTCTGCACTTGCTATCAGAGTGAGCTTAGAGTAGTTAACTTTACCTCTTGACTTCAGTTTCCTTGTCTATAAAATGAGGAGATTGGACTTGATTCTTTGGTTCTTAACATATGATTCTTTGGAGGAGAAGATCTGTGATTTCATAGTATGGGAATTTATCCTTTTTCATAATCCAACCTGTACATCTTAGTCTTCATGAATTGTCATGGAAAAGAAAAAGAAAAGAAAAGAAAAAAGTTCATTACCTGTTAATCAACCTCCTTGTTAGGAGCCTGTCTAAATTTAGTGCAGATAATATTAGACCTTTAATAACTAATAATAGCTAGCTAGCATTTATATATCATCCACATTAGAGAAGAAGTGACTTACTCAGAATCACACAATTAGTAAGGATTTGAGGCTGGATTTCAGATCAGGTCTGCTTGATACCAGGTCCAGAGCTCCATTCACTGTATTATCTATTTAGATGCTCTTTCCACCAAGCCTTTCCAAATTAGGGAGAGTTTTTAAGAATCTAGGGTCACATCTGTTAGTGCAGAATTATATTTAGATAAAGTTTTGTTTATAAGGGCATCTATATGGATCAGTGGATAGAATTCTGGATCTAGAGTCAGGAATGCTAGAGTTTAAATCTGACCTCAGGCATGTACTAGCTATGTGAACTTGGACAAGTCACTGAACCTCTGCCTTAATCCACTGGAAAATGAAATGGACCATACTGTCCACAAGGTCACAAAAAGTCAGACATGACTAAACAACTGAACAACTAACAGAGCTTTGTTATAATTATTTTGCAGACAATTTTTTTGGGGGGAGGGATACAAATAATTTGGATTCTATCAGCAATCACTGAAGAAACCAAATAAAATCTTAGAGGAATGTTTTCTGATAGTTTTGCTGATTTTTATTAGTGTTTATAGATAATTCAAACATGTATAAATAAAAAAATAAGCAGAGCTTTTTGAGTAAATGGACTAGGAAGCTAGCCTGGCCCCACTCTTGGTCAAAGGAAGATCCAAGTAATATGTGTAAACATATTTCACTTTCTAGATCTTTGTTCTCCTTATACTCCTTTCTGCTGGTCTAGCTATTGGACATGCTTACTGGGAAGCACAGGTTGGTAATTATTCTTGGTACCTGTATGATGGAGAAGACTATACGCCTTCATATCGTGGATTCCTTAATTTCTGGGGCTATATCATCATTCTGAATACCATGGTACCCATCTCCCTTTATGTCAGGTAATGAATCGCATTTTTTATTTCTTTAAGCTTAGTGGGAAGGTATACAACTTATATATGGGCATTTATACTAATTTACATACACTCTCTCATGACATTAAAAAAAAATTTTCCCCCATGAAAAATCCTCCAACTTTGAAATATATTCACAATCAGGGTTAGGAACTGAAATCAGTGTTGAGTGAAGAAGTTGCATTTTGCGGGTGGGGGGAGTGTTTTTTTTTTCATCCCTTTTTCTTCTATTGCCTCCTGCTCTTGTGCCAATTTCTTGGAGATACATTATTCTAAAGCATGTCCCTGCTAATCATGGCTCGGTAAGAGCTTTAGGTGGGGATAACTCTTCCACTTCATGTTGTTTCTCACATCTGTATCTCCTTTTTTTTCACTTTGACAAATATGCATTGTCTCTTTCCCCACCTTCTAATATGGTGTTAAGCAAGGAATTTGGTTTTTTTCTTGCTTTCCTTTAAAAAATTACTAAATAGTTCATGTCTCTATTTAGTGATTTTCTTATTTTGTTTTTTTTTTTTAATTTCCAAAATTTCCTCTCTGTGTTAGTGTCGTATTAATGTCTTTGGGGTAGGATTTTATTGTGTCTTGGGTTTTTTGTCTTTTCTATTTAGAACATAGATTCTTAATGCTTACTATAGTTCCTGGAACATAAATGCTTTTAAAAATTATTGAAATGAATTCACAAATAGTTCAGGGACAGATGGGCATAGTGTTCTTTGATTAGATGTGTTATTTGTCTTGTTTTATTTTTCATTGTATGTAATTACAGTCATCCTTTTCATTTGAAGTAAAGCTCTGGATTGGGTCTCTGTTTATATTGTAAGAAATCTAAATTCATCTCTGGTGTGACTGTTTAGGAAGATGTTTATTTATATTTTATAGCTTTGTGTAATAAGTACTGTATGACATTATATTCAACAGATTTGTTAATTATCTGCTCTGTACAGATCATACACTAAGCACTAAGGGAGATAGAACACAGTCCTCTAAAAAATTACAATGGAGGGATTATATGCCATAGTACATATTACAGAAATAAAATGGGTGTATGCGGTATTTGGTGAAAAAGACAGAAAGAGGACACCCACATATAGAAAAAGAGAAATATAGAATAAATCCTATGAAATGTTCATTTTATGAGAATACATGGATTTTCTATTTTTCTGCAATTTATTTTTCCATATTTCTCAATAATTTTAGTAACATCTTTTCCTAGGCACTGATGATTTTGACTGTTTTCTTATATCTATATAACATATACTAAAATTCTAGTTATAGTAAACTTTTAAAAATTCCCTTACTGTCTCCTATTTCAGATATTCCTTAACCTTGGCAACACTAATTTTGAAGAAACTCTCTTTTTCAGCTCATAAATCATAGTTTAGATCTTAGTTATTCCAAGGCATTTAAACCACCTGGAAATGCATGTTCTAGGTATATTCTCTGGTTGGTTCTTTGATATGACCAACTCTACTTTCCTTACACCATTTGAGCTAAGGAATGGATTATCCCAAGGTACATTCTCTTAGATACAGTTTGAGGTAAGAGATTGTTTTCTCTTCCAGTAATATTCTAAAATCAATAGAGGAAGATGAAAGTTATTATCCTATATCTAAAGGATCTATTGAGTGTCTTCTATATGTCAGATAATTTACTTGGTGGAGATACAAAAGCAAAGATAAACAATCCCTATCCTCAAAAGATGTACCTATAACATTCTGTCAATGAACTTTTTTAAAACCACTTATCATGTGCCACATACCATGCTAAGTGCTGGTGAATCAAATAAATTTCTGTCTTCAAGGAACTTATACTCTAATAGGAAGATAATTCCTATTAGAAGATAATATATAAATAAATAAACATATATAAGATAGATGCAAATATACAAAATAAATTAAGGTAATCAGGGTGATGTTCACAGATAGGACATCAGGAGAAGTTTGCTATAGAAGGGGGGTATTTGATCTGAGTTTTGGAAGAAATAAGAGATTTAGGGAGACAAATGAGACAGCGTATTCCAAGCATGGGGAGCAGCCAGCTAACTCACACTGCAATAAAAATGGATATAAAGAATATGAAAGACCAAAGAAGTAAAAGCCTGAACTAGGCTGCACCATGTGTGAATAGAAGGAGAAAGACTAATGGGTGAAATATTATTGAGAGAGGAAGGGGAGAAGAAAACCCAGAGTCTGATATTTGTATCTGAATAATTCAACAAGAGTTAATTCTTTCTTTCTAGTGTTGAAGTCATTCGTCTTGGACAGAGTTATTTCATAAACTGGGACCTACAAATGTATTATCCTGAGAAGGACACTCCAGCAAAGGCTAGAACAACCACATTGAATGAACAGCTGGGGCAGATTCATTATATTTTCTCTGATAAGACAGGAACATTAACACAGAATATCATGACATTTAAAAAGTGCTGCATTAATGGACAAATATATGGTAAGTATTAGCCTTTACTTCACTGAACATTTGTGAAAGATAATATATTGTGGATAGAGCTCTGTGCAACACTGGCTATAAATAATAATAGCATTTATGTAGCCCTTATTTGCATTTGATCCTCATAACAGCCCTGTGAGATTAGATGGTATTATTATCATCATTTTATAAATGGGGAAACTGAGGCTGAAAGAGAGTAAGTGACTTGCCTAGTATCTCACAGTAAGTGTCCAAGGTCAGATCTCCCTGATTCCAAGACTAATGCTCTCACATAGGACCACCTAAGTGCTTCTACACAGAATAAAATAAGGACTAAGAGGGAACTTAGTAGTAATATGATCTCATTCTTGCTCTGAATGTTAGCAACCACCTAGGAATATGATGCCGCTCTTTGGCAAGTAGATACTTGAGTATAGTTAATAATATGACACATGTTATCCCAAGTTTGCATGTGGATTTCAATTTTTCAAAGCACTTTTATATAACTCAGTAATCCTGAAAAGTATTTCCATTTTACAGTTAAATAAACAAAAATGAGAAGAAATCAAGTGATTTGATTTAAGATACATAGCTAATGAGTAACAAAGCTGAGCTTCTTAGGAACTATGTGTCCAGCCTCATAGATTAGTATTATTTTTCATATACTACATTGCTTTGTATGGTAAATACATTTCCTTTGAACAAAATCTTGTGATATTGTAGTGGCAGGAAATGTGATACTTCAAGTAGGTTATAATTTAATAAGAACATTTAGTGAAAGAGAAGCACATTTATAAATTCTAATAGCCACAAAACATATATAAAACACATGAAAAAAATATATATATATATCTCACACAAGTACAGATTTGTGATTTTAACACTTGCTTTTATTTCAGGGGACCCCAGGGACTCATCCCAGCATCATCACAGCAGAATGGATGTGAGTTCTTTCACTTTCTTCAAGGGTTGTTGTTGGTAACATTTTGATTAGAAACAAATGTTACCTTGTGAATATTTCTCTGTGTTTAAATTACACATTGCTTGTTTTCTAACAAAAAAAAAAAGTAGCTCAGAATGAAAATTTTAAGCTTAATTGAAGCTCTTAGACTGGCACTTTCATATCAGCATTTTTTTTCCCTTCCCTTTTCCCAGGAAGTCGATTTTAGTTGGAATACATATGCAGATGGAAAACTTGTATTTTATGACCATTATCTAATTGAACAAATCCAGTCAGGGAAAGAGTCTGAAGTTCGACAATTCTTCTTTTTGCTTGCAATTTGTCATACTGTTATGGCGGAGAGGACTAATGGTAAGTAAGCATTTCACTGACATAAAAAAAAAAAAATCTAGAAATTTATCATCTACTTTGTGGACCTCATATTGAAGATTTAAATGAATATAAATATCATACATAGCAAATTTCTTAAGACTTTAATCAAAAATAAACTATGAGCTTTCTTTCTCAGCATAAGGCACTAAATAAAGGATTCCTAAAGGAGATTTCAGCTTTTGAGCTTAAAATCTACTCTCTTCTTCAAATTTCAGTTCTAAAAAGTTTAAGTACTATTTTAGAGTTATAATTACTGGCTGTCTAAGAACACATTAGGAAATTTACAATGTATTCTTAAGCTTACCCATCATTTGACATATAGTAGCCATCTGAAATTCTTTGCTAGAGATATGACAATAAAGAGAGCTGGTGCGAGGAAAAGAGCAAAACTGGTCCCCTTGTCTCTTTGTGCCCAAGTAAAAACTGTATCTATTTATAAAATATTCTCACTTTCATGCTTTAATAAATATAGCTAACAAAAACATTTCTATTTACTTGTCACAGATTATGCTGTGCGGCATAAATCGTGTGGACAGAAATAAGTTTAAATGTTAAATAAATAGTAATAGAGTGAAGAATCATTCCATAAATTCCCAAATAAACCATTCTCCTAGGATGAATTTACAGAGTCTAATAAAACTGTTTTCAGAGTTCAAATTAAGGTCAAGAAATGGAAGGGGATTATCAGAGATCATGTTGGAGAATGATGCAAAAGGATGATACCAGCTCAGTCATAGAAGAAGAGGTTAAAGTCTGTTTGACTGGCCAAAGGATATCTCCTCACAAATGGACAAAGTGCACTGTCATAAAGTTGCCTGGATCTCTGGCTTTGAATAAACTATAATATTTTTTTTTAAATTTCTCAAAGAAAGCACATAATTCTGTAACAATGAGGATGGAAGTCTCTTTCCCAGTTTTTGCTTATTTCCTAAATTCTTTGGGAATTTGCATAGTAAAATTAGAGATCTTAGTAGATAATAATAGAAATCCCATTATTATATAAAGCTTATTATATATATACTATATAATAAATACGTATGTGTGATTATGTATGTGTGCCTATTTATAAACATACATTTATAATTTATATCCTATTAGTATATAGAGTTCTGTCATTTTAAACTTATCATATCTATAATAAATTCACTATTGTTCATCCAAATTCTGTAATTCTTAAATTTCCTGGCAGTTTTTTTTTGTGTGTGTGTGTGTGTGTGTGTGTGTGTGTGTGTGTGTGTGTTTTGTTTTGTTTTGATGATACAGCAACTCTGTCAAGCTCAAAAAACATATAGTCAGTGAGGCATGGTAGAAACAGAACTGGATATGGAGTCAGCCAACCTGAGTTCAAATAACTCTTCCTTTTACTATCTTGCATACTTGGGAAGATCACCTGGGGGCTTCACTTACCTGAGATATAAACTGAGAAATTTAGACTAGATCGGGGTACTCCTAAAGTTAGGGTAGAGTCATGGCATGTGTGTGATCAACCAGTCAAAAGTAAAGAAGACTCTAAAACTCCAGCTCTCAGTTGATCATCTTATGAACAATGACACTTCTTTCTTCCTCAATTCCCCCCATTCAATAATCTTCAAATCCCCATTTACCTTCAAAATGTCTGTTATCTCTGACCTATCATTTCTGGTTTTAGTGTTGTTACTTCCTTAATTCTGGCCCTTATCAATATTCCCCTGAATTATCAGAATACTTATAGTTATCTTATCTCATCTCATACCTCATTCTATCTTTCACATTGCTATTAGATTATGTTTCTCTAATACATCAATCCCTTCTTCATAACTAGGACTTTCCTGTCAGCACTAACTCCATCTTATCTTTCCAACTTTGACAAATACTAAATACCTTAACGCATTCTGCATTTCAAAAAAATTAGACTAACGCAATACCTTAGTGCCATGTCAGTTAGTCAGCTAGTATTTATTGAACATCTACTATCTACCAGGCACTGTACTAAGTGCTTTTTTGCTTGTTATCTTCTATTCTTGCAATGATTTCTCCTCACATGACTGCCTGTTAAAATTCTTCTCTTTCTTCAAGATCAAAATCTAGTGCCATTTCTTCCAGAAAGCCTTCTCTTTTGCCTCAAGATATAAGCTATTTCTCCATTCTAAATCTGAAATTTAATTAAATTCAATAGAACTTTATTAAAAGCCTATACATATGCAAAACATTTTAGATACTACAGTTATTTCTTCCACATTCCAATTTTGCCCATTGCAATTTCATTATATCATGGATCAGCATACAAAATTAAATGAGAATATAATGGAATATTATTGTCTTATAATAACTGATGACTAGATGGATTTCAGAAAAACCATGCACTGATGCTGAGTGAAGTGAGCAGAACCAGGAGAACATTGTACATGGTGTACATAGTAACAGCAAAATTGTGTGATGATCAACTATGACAGACTTAGATCTTCTCAACAATACAATGAATTCCAATAAACTTGGAATTGAAAATTCCATCTGCATCCAGAAAAAGAATTATGAGACTGAATGTGGATTGAAACATACTATTTTTTACCTTTTTTTTTCTTTATTTTTTTCCTGGTTTTCCCTTTTGTTTTGATTTTTCTTTCACCATATCATTAATATGAAAATATCTTTAAAGTGATTGTACATCTATAATCTATATCAGATTGCTTCTTGGGGAGGGAAGAGGTAAGAGAAGAAGGGAGAAAAAATTTAGAACTCAAATCTTACAAAAATGAATATTAGAAACTATCTTCATGTGAATGTGTAAAAATAAAATACTATTGAGGAAAAAAAAGAATACATAGGGTATGTATAAAATAGGTATACAAATCAAACACTTACTGATAATAAATTATAATTCCATGACCCCTACATTCAGTTGCAAGACTGTATTTGGAGTCACAACCCACAGTGTAAAAAACTGGGCTTTAGAGCACATCTTAGGTGGTACCTTCTCCTTGAAATTTTATTTGTTCTCTCTCTTCTCAAATGATCTTGTCTTCAATAATAGTATATGTGTATACTTCAAAAGTGTATTATTTCCTTGAGGATTAGGACTATTGTTTGTTTTTGTTGTACATTTATACCTTTTACATTGAGGGATTAGGGGCACAGAGACCCCACTATCTGAAAAATCCATGTAAAATTTCTTTCTCCTTGTATTTCTTTTATGGAGTATTTGCAGTACCTTATTATAAAATTTGGATTGATATTATACAATACTATAAATAGATTTTATGCATTTCTTTTTCTGTATCATCTTCTGGCCTTTGCATGCCCTTACAAAATTCCCAAAAAATTCCTGTTTTTTATTCTCCCATTTAATAATGTTTTATTTTTTCTAGTTATGGTTATGGGTAGGACAAAGTTTAAGAAAGCCTGCTCTAAAGGAAAAGAATATTTCTTAAGGTAGAGTCAAGGAGAGAATGCTTTCTAGACTTGAAGATTGTGTCCTTCACATGGGTGAATGAATAGAAGGGAATATTCGACTGAATGTCAGATATAGGGAACAGCTAGTGCTGTAGTTAGCTAGAATTGTGGAAAAGATGATGACCCAAAAAAGAAGACAAGGAAAGAGGGGTCAGGCCTCTTTTTTAAAAAATATAATATTTGGGGCATTAAGGTAGCACACTGAATAGACCACTAGCCCTGAAGTCAGGAGGACTCAGACACTTAACACACTTAACACTTCCTAGCTATGTGATCCTGGGCAAGTCACTTAACTGAAATTGCCTCAGCAAGAAGAAGAAAAAAATACATACATACATACATACATACATACATATATGTGTGTGTGTATAATATTTTATTTTGTCCCCAAATTACAGGTTAAAATAATATTTTAAATATTTTTCTTAAGTTTTGAGTTTCAAATTCTATTCCTTCCTCCCTGAGATGGTTAAGCAATTTGATATAGTTTACACATGTGTAGTCATTGTAAAACATTTTCAAATTAGTCAGATCTCTTTTATGAGAAAGTTCAGGAAAAGAGAATCAGTATTACACAAGCTAAGGGAAACAAGTGTATCTAGAAGATTAACCAGATAAGTTGACCTAGTGTTGAAAGCTGAAGAAAGGCCAAGGAAAAAAACCATTGCATTTTACATTTTAGCATGATGATTAGTGACTGCTAAGAAAGTTATTTTGGTGGAACAATGGAACCATAAGTCACATTTTAGCTTGAGATATTAATGTGTGGTAAGCAAGAAAAGCTAATTAGTGCAGATGACTTTAGAAGTTGTGAATGAAAGGTAAGAGATATATGGAGCAGTAGCTTGAGGGGATGGAAGGATCAAGTGATTTTTTTTTTTCAAACAAAGGAAACTTGGATTTGTCAGGGAAGGAGCTAGGAGTTTCAAATTGCTCCAAACCTTTCCAATTGATTTATCCCAATATAACATTTGTATTTGTGTCACTTGCTAATTAAGATTACCAAAATGTATGAGAAATTATATTCTTTTGTATCTAGTAAATGGAGCCTGGTTCTGGAGATAGAACATTTCCCTGTATGTTTCCATCCTTTCATTTGAAAACAGGAGATAACTGATTCTTCCTGGGGCATGAATCAATATTCCTGTTGGAATCCAAGCCTTCTGAAAATCAGGATCACTTACTGAGTCATATTTTACCAAATGTGTTAATACATCTCCTTAAACTTGAGTCTTTAACAAATTATTGGTAAAAAATTAAAAAGTAAAAAAAAAAATGTTCCAATATGAAACATTTCACTTAATTGGCATCTGATCCATGTCTCTGATCTGCCCACACATTTATTTGCCTGATATATCTTCTGGCTTCTCCATCCATTCTCTATAATTGTCTCTCTCTCTCTTGTATCTGTGTTTCTATATCTCAATTTCATTGTCTCTTTTATGACTCCCTCTCTCTCTCTTTCTCACAATATCTTATTCTAGGGCAAATCAACTACCAGGCAGCTTCTCCAGATGAAGGGGCTCTAGTCTCTGCTGCCCGCAACTTTGGTTTTGCCTTCCTTTCAAGAACACAGAACACTATCACAATAAGTGAGATGGGAACGGAAAGGACATACGATGTTTTGGCTATCTTAGATTTTAACAGTGATAGAAAAAGAATGTCTATAATTGGTAAGTCTCATTCAAAAACTTCTACTCAAAGGAGTATCTTTAAAGAACATTCTATAATGGCTAATTTATGTACCCAGAATCTAATTCACCTTGATTCCATGGTAAAAAAAAAAAAAAAAAAAAGTATTTGATGAACGTGTTGTTGGACTGATGGGAAATTTCAAGTTCTCTACTGAAACAAGTTAAGTTTATATTTTTTGTTTCATCCTTTAACTTTTTAAGGCACTAAGTTGCAGAGAAGCTTCTGACGTGTTTTGATAGAAATTTACTTATTGGTACATACTGTATCAGTATGATCCAGTTGCTTTTCTCATCTTATGTACAATATGCCTCTCGTTTATATTGATAACTGCAGGATATACAACATTTAGTTTAGGATGTTGGATATTTTTTGTAAAACATTTTCAGGACCCTGGGACATGTTAGATGATGCATAGAAAGCAAAGGCAATATTTTAAAATATAATTTCTGCCATAAAAGCCATGTTGGAGGGAAACTTTGGGCTTCATATTTATATTTAAACATAAATATTTATATCCCACTCCTTATATGGACAAGCAAAAAAGCAAAAGAATTCTGCTTGGGAACAAAATTGTGACTGGGAATCAAAAAAGTGGATCTTACCCTGCAGAAGTTCTACTTTGCCAGAGAAAGATTTACTAAGCAGAGAACAGAATCCAAAAATCAGCAAACTTTATTGAGTACCTATTATGTATAAGCCATTGTGCTGGGTACTGAGAATCCACAAAGTAAAATAGACCCTGTCTTCAACATGTTTGCATTCTATCAAGAGAGACATATACATACGTAAATATATTCAAAATAAATACAAAGGAGTTAGGAAGTGAGTCAAATACCAATCTACTTCCATTTATCCTAAAGATTTTGAGCTGATTATGAAATTAATGTAATAATTTAATAGTAATTCCTGTAAGTAATGATGGAATGATTTACTCATTCATAAGTACTTATTGAGTACTGATCATCTGATGAATTTGGTTGTTGGCCTTGTAACAATGCAGAACAAAAAAAGTACTTGGATTCTGTCATCAATTAACTTAGATTTACTTGCTGAAATAGGACACCCATAGAAAGTTAATGCCAGATAATGATTTTTAAAAACTGTAAATGATAATCCTGAATGATTGATGCAAGTAAGTTTATAGTAATTATCATGGCCTGCAACAGTCAAGAAAAACTTCAAGAAGGAAATAAGAACCAAGTTGGGTCCTGAAAAATGGGAAAGCATCTATCATGTTCACTTTATTAGTTCTCTCCTATTTATTTAAATGATTTGCTCAGTTCTTTGTTTTTTTCTTTGTACTTTGGTTATTATAACAAATTGATAATTCTTTAAAAGTCATTATTAATGTTGTTACCCTTAAAAGATCTTGATACTAATGCTTTCGAATAGTGACAATCTAATGAATGTGAAGCCTGCCCCCTAAAATATAGCTGAATGTTTTATTTTCTTTTTCATTAATAGTAAGAACACCAGAAGGTCATATTAGACTTTATTGTAAAGGTGCTGACACTGTTATTTATGAACGGCTGCATCCAATGAATCCTACCAAACAAGAAACACAGGATGCCCTGGATGTAAGTCTTGTTTTTTTAATTTTGATTTCATAAATTCAAGTAGTCAAGTTAAACTTCAACCCATCTACTGGAAGAAGCATCAAACTAAGAGAAAAAATGTAAGTTTTGTCTCTGTCATTAGCCAGCTACATGGGGACATCTATGCCCTTCCTGAAGGCACCTTTGCTTGCTGCTGTCAGATAATTGGAATCAGTATATTAATCCAGTGTGGTAACCTAAATTCCCAGGTGACTAAATGAATCACTTAACCTCTGTGTCCCTCAATTTGTAAGGCAAAATGCAATTAGCAACAGTTCCATTTCACCCACTCCAGGCAGAGTTTACCCAGACTATGTTTATTCATTGACTATGAGACAATGAAGCTAAGTTTTTTAATCATTGTACCAGAATTCATCCAAATGAGTGTTGTTCTCCTAAAAATAGTCCTCCTGAAAGACTGGATATTTACTGTATTGATGCTACTATTGCTTTCAAAAATTCTTGAAGGGTTCTTCTTTAGAATTATATATTTTTTATTATCTGTGGTAATTGCAAGTTTTCATTCTTTAAGAGTAATTTTATTTCTTAAATAGACAAAAGTAATTCATAGTCGAGTCCAGTGAATAAGATCGAGAATTAAATTAGTACAGAATTTTAAGAGTTGGAAGGAACCCTCTAGTTCAACCTCCCAACCATGAAAGAAGTATCTTCTACAATGTCATTGAGAAGTAGTTGTCCTGCCTCTGGCTGATAGGGAATTCACTATTTAAAGTGAGAGCCTATTCCATTTTTCTAGTGGAACACCACTTCTTTTTAAATGATATTTAATTTTATCCCAATTACATGTAAAAAAAAATTTAACATTCTTTTTTTTAGGTTTTAAATTTCAAATTCAATAGTCCATCCCTGCTTTTCCCCCTCTCTTGGACTGAAAGTAATCTGATATAGGTTATACAGCTACAATCTTGTAAAACATTTCCACATAAGTATTTTTTCTTTTATTTATTTTCTTTGTTATTGTTGTTTTAGTTCTAGTTTTCATGTCATTCTAAGAGTTAAAAAAAAAAAAAAAAAAGGTTTTCTGTATAATTTTTGGGAATGAATAAATAATGGACTGGAAGCTCTGTTCCTGGTCTCTCCCTATGCTTTTTGTTTTGTTTTGTTAGTTAATTACATAGTATAACTTTACCTTCTTCAAAATTCCTTCTTATATTTGAAAATAGATGTTACCCAACAATTTTATCAAATTTTATTAAGTTCATACTATATCAAATACTGTGTTAGGTGCTAGGGATAAAAATATGAAAAAAGACACAGACTGTGTCTTCAGACAAAGAACTGGAAACTGAGTGGCTGCCCAGTTAGGGGATGGCTGAATAAATTATGGTATTTGAATGTAATGGAATATTATTGTTCTATCAGAAATTATGAACAGGCTGAAAACCTGGAAGGACTAACATTAACTATTGCTAAGTAAAATGAATAGAACCAAGAGAACACAGATACACAGCAATAACAAATTTATTTAATGATCAGTTGTTATGGATGTGGTTTGCAACAATAGGGTAGTTCAAGGCAGTCCCAGTAGAATTATCATGGAAAAAGCTATCCACAGTCAGAGGAGTATGGAGACTAAAAAGCATAATATTTTCATATTTTTGTTGTTTGGTTTGCTTTTTTTCTTTCTCGTGTTTTTCTTTTTCTTTTACCTTTTCATTGAATTTTTCTTGTGCAGAATAACAAATATGGAAATATATTTAGAAGAATTGCACATGTTTAACTTATATCGGATTGTTTACAATCTAGTAGGGGAGGGGAAAGGAGGGAGTAGTGGATAAAGGAGGGAGAAAAATTTGCAACACAAGGTTTTGCAAAGGTGAATGTTGAAAACTATCTTTGCATGTATTTAGAAAAATAAAAAATGATCATAAAAATATATTCTAATATAAATTTTAGGGAATTAAAGGGTCTTTACTTGTGATTTTATCAGAGTATTCTGGTACTCCTTAATATGTGAGTGATGCTCAAAATTGGGCACAATATTCTTGTTGTAGTCTGACAAGTGCAGAATACAATTATACATGTATGAAGTAGACAGTATATTTTTCAGTGTTTTTGGATTTCAGATGTTTGCAGTCAATAAAATTTTATCTATTTCTTTCAACTAATGTGATTATAAAATCATGAAATAATTTTCTTGGATAGATTAAAGCTGGTTAAAGGACTTCTGAAATTTTGTGAGTAATGGTAGCTTCTTTGGAATGATTATGTAAATTCTCAAAGTGACTATTTTGACCATTCTTTGGATGAATAATTTATGGTGTGCATATTCAAAAACAATCCTTAATTCAAATCATATCACATATTAGAGTGTTTTGAAAAAGTGATTACATATAACAAAGTATTATTGATAGCCATCAACATTAGCAATATATTTATACAACATCCTTGAATATTCAGCTCTTAAACATGAGTTCAACTGAAGATTGCATGTAAGTAAACTTTTGTTACATAATTCACATTCAAAGTAATAGTGATTTTAATCACTGAAAAAGTTCTGGAATATTTTTCCTTCTAGTTTTTCTTTAGGGAAGACTCAAAATATTGGTTTATGTTTGGTTTGAGATAATATTATTTGATTTGGGGTCCAGGTCTATTTGGTTTCCTTATGAATTTTATAGGAATACATTACTGAATTTGTCAAGATTTTTCTCTAAAACATTATTTCACCACTGATGTATCATTGCAAATTTTTTATTATTCACTTTAGTGGAAGTCACAGTTTATTATGTGATCGAAAAAAATTTATCAGGAATATATCTTTGTGAGAAATTTTCTATGGAATTATTTTAGTATTGTGGTTTTTTTTTCACTTCAAAGCTTTTCTTAGCTAATTTGAATAATGGAAGAATGTTAGGTTCTGAGAAGTTTCTGTTTAGTAAAAAAATGACAGGTATCTGGTATTTTTAAAGGTAAAATAAATTTTAAAAGATATGTTTAATCTCACCTACTAGCTAGTTTATAATCATCTATATTTTCATAAAATCATCTCTTGAATTCATTTACTTTATTACTATCAAGTAATATGTTAAATATTCTCAAATAATTATTTTTGTTTTTTAATAAAAACAGATTTTTGCAAATGAGACTCTTAGAACATTGTGCCTTTGCTACAAAGAAATTAGTGAAAATGAGTATGCAGAATGGAATAAAAAATTCATGGCTGCCAGTGTAGCCTCTACTAATCGAGATGAAGCCCTGGATAAAGTTTATGAAGAAATTGAAAAAGATCTAATTGTGAGTATTAACTTGAATAATTTTTCCTATTCTTAAAATTATAATAAAAGTAGTAAACCTTCCATTTTCTGTTCAGTGTGTGAAGAGAAGGAATCCTTTCAATAACTGAAAATTATTGGATGGAAGTAGTATATTTAAATTCAATTGCCATCTTCAAGGAAAGAGTAAAATTCCTGAGTTAATTAGGAGAAGGGGGATGGCAGTAATTGGATTGTATTTTTCTTCAAAGATTTAAAAATATAACTTAATTTTTTCTTAATACAAAATGAAATGTATATTAAAGTTGAATTTTTACATAAAATAAGATGCCCTTAATATCACATCAATGTTATTGCATAGGTGGAAAGGTTTTTATATTTTCAAATCAGCTTGAATCCCCAAAAAATACATTGTTTATGATTGAAATTTTAACTCATGATGACTGATGATGGTAAGTCTTTATGGTATTTATTTTGCCATCCTAAAACCAATATATAATATACATTAATTATTTTCAATGTAGTTAATGTTCAGGGAATTTGGTAATTTCAGTTAAACTACGGTAATATAATTTTCAACACATATATATGTATATATATATATATATGTGTGTGTGTGTGTGTGTGTGTGTGTGTGTGCCATATATACACATATGCATTTTTATATTTTGTGCATTTTTAAATCAGTAAATGAAATTGCTCATATACAATGAGAGCAGTTTGTGTGTATATGTGTGTGTGTGTGTAATTTTCCATGAATGTGGAGTATTAGCCATCCCTTTGGTTAACATCAAATGTTAACCTACTCTTGAATATTAACTAATGTACTTAATTATTCATTCATAATTTGATACTTTTTACATTTAAGCATGTTATTTCTATTTATTCTTGAATAATTACTTTTGTACATTACAGTTGTTGGGAGCTACAGCTATTGAAGACAAACTACAAGATGGAGTCCCAGAAACCATTTCAAAACTTGCAAAAGCAGACATTAAGATCTGGGTGCTTACTGGAGACAAGAAAGGTAAATTATTGTATATCAAAGTTGATTTAAGAATTCAGTATCTATGACTAGTATCTTTCACTTTACTATTTTTCCATTTACATAATGTCTAGATCAATTCTCTAAACTTATAGTGATCACTAAATGCCCCAGTCCATATTGATCACTCCCTTTCCTTAACTAATTCCCAATCTCTCATCTGTCACACAGTTCAGCACGTAATACCTATTGCTGTAATAGAGCAGGTGCATGCAGAGCTTCCCTTTCCTGGTTTTCTTTCTGTTGACCACACCACCAGTGTGCCAACTCAACATTAGGAGCTTTGATGATGATGAAGCAATCCTCTTATTGGCCAGTAAACATAACGAGCCAATTACTCCTTTTAAAAGGAATTTTAAAAAGAGTTTATCACCTCTTTTAAAAGGAGAGTTATCTCTCCGACTCACTTTTTCTTACCACATAACAAGTGATGTTTCCTTGAGAGTTGAAAGAAAAGGGTGACCTTTTCCTTTCAAAAGGAAATATTGCCCTTCCAACATAAGCTTGTTCTTGTATAGGCAAGGCTGAGCCTGGATTTTCAGCTGCCTTCTCTCTGTTTGTTTTTTTGCTGGGTCATACGTGGCTGTCTATAAGCAGCCAAAAGTTTTGTCATCCTCAAAGCACACAAGACCTGAGCCAGCTTGCAGTGGTTGATCAAAAACAAGCAGGTCATTTGTTTTAATACAAATTGAAACATACTAATTTTCACTTTCTTTCTCTTTTATTTCACTCTTTTTGTACAAAATGATGGAAATGTTTTACATGACTGCATATATATACATATATATATGTGTGTGTGTGTGTATGTATAAGCTTTATCATCAGGAAGGGTACAAAGAAAGGTTTAGAATTTGGAACTCAGAACTTTAAAAAAAATGTTTTAAAATTGTCTTAACGTAATGGGGAGTGAAATCACATACACACATATACATGAGCAACTTTTCACATAGCATACACTATAACATATCTAGTGTTGAATTTTATAGATGTGTGTATTACATTTAGTAACAAAGTACTCTGTTATTTTCCCTTAAAATTGACTATTCCATAATTAGACTAAAACCTTTACAACTAAAGAATGGCTTTAATTTTCAAATATTATCAAAACTAGTTAATTCAATTCAGTTTTTATTAAGTCCCCATTCAGTGTCAGGCACAGGGAAGATAAAAACAACAACAGCAGTCCCTTCTCTCAAGGAGACTGATCTCATTCTTTTGATCCTTAACTATTAAAAAAAAATAATTGACTAAGATATGGATCTTTCATTCAGAAAATATCCATGGTATGGTGAAAAGAACACCAGGTTTTAAGTTGAAAACTGGAATTCAAATCTTGGTTTTGCTACTTAGTACCCATGTGACCTTGGACTAGTTATTTTACCTGTTAATTCCTCTAAATAACAGGGAAGTCATACAAGGTGAAATATTAAAAAGGAGAGAAAACAACAACCTTTAGTTCCATATCCTATATTCCTGCTAACTCTCCCAACCAATGTATTTCTCACTTTGGACTAAACAAATCTTTGTACTCATACCAAAAGGAAGGTGAATGAAGAAGAAAAAAACAAAACAAAATCATTTTCTTACTTTACAACCCTAAGTAAGATAATTAGGATCAGAACATGGTGACTTATTAACTGACTTTTTAAATATGAAGTCATGTGTTGAGATAAGGATTTGAAAGTAAAAGACTTTTTTTCATTTATTATATAAATTTTAAAAAGGCAAATTTTAAAACTTTTCTTAAACTCACAAAATTCTGCCTTACCTTGATATTTTTCTTATTATGTGTCTTCATTTATTAATACTTATTTTAGGTGAGAATGTGTATTTCATTGTATATTTAAGATGATTATATTATTTCAGATTTTGAGAATTATTGAGTAAGAATACATTTTCCATTTTTATAGGTAAAATCCTATCATGTAAGTTATGATTGATGTTTTTATGATCTATATTTTGAAGGGTCAAGGATTTTAAATTTTTGTATATATTTCCTTTGCCAATTTTATAAATTTTATTTCTGCATAAAAATTGGCATAGCAAGTTCTCTTAAAGTTGTATTCAGATCATTTGAAAATCATTAATTTTTGGCAAAGATAATTTATATGTCAGAAAAAAACTTGGAACATCTTTTGAGTTAACACTGTCCCTTTATAGAAACAGCTGAAAACATAGGATTTGCTTGTGAACTTTTGACAGAAGACACTACAATCTGCTATGGTGAAGATATTAAGTAAGTAAAAAGAATGTATTCTAAGATACTTTAAAATGTCAAATTAGAGGCAAATCAAGAGTAGCTGATAAAAAAAACCTAGTGATAGGGAAAATTTGGTACAGAATACATGCCTTAAAGCAAGATCAATCAGTGGAAATTTTGCAAAGTACTTACTTAAAAGGTTATGACTAGTTTAAAGCTCACCTAGAATTTATTTTATTAAAGCAAATCTGTCTTGAGATCCTCTTTATCCTTTAAAGAATATTTTTTATAAAAAGAAGAAAGGATGTGTCTAATGAATTTCTTAATCTGATAGCTTCTCACTTTTGAAAAAAAGACTAACAAATATCTTTTTGGATTATAAGGAATATTTTGGGAGTAAAGGGCCACTCTTCAAATTTTTAATGTAACTATCATCCTTAACTATATATCAGCCAACCTGAAGCTGAAATGCTAATTAAGTTAGAATGGAAGCATCAAAAATTATTTATGTTAATTTCTGATCTTTAATACATCCAGAGAAAAAGTCTCATTAGTGTTAGGCAAATTCAGATATTTAAAAGGAAAAAGAAATATTGAAAGACAAGAGGAAATAGACAAATGTCATTGAGAGTCCCATTTACTGCCAAACTGGTTATAGAAACCCTCATATAGTATAATAAACCCAGAAGAAAAACTTTAACACAAAACTGTGTCTCACTCTTCAAAGATAATAGGAAAAATTGATTATTATTATTAGTCCTGCTAAAGATGGTGGTAGAGTTTTGTAGAGCACTGTAATAGGATGCTAAACTAGACAAGCAAAGTTATGGTATTAATTATTCAAATAGATGGGGCATAGATAGTGCAGTGGATAGAAGGCAGGGCCTGGAGTCAGGAAGACTCATCTTCTTGAGTTCAAACCTGGCCTCAACTATTAGTTATGTGACCCTGGGAAAGTCACTTAACCCTGTTTACCTCTCATCTGTAAAATGAGCTGGAGATGGAAATAACAAAGCACTCTGATATCTCTGCCAAGAAAATCCCAAATTTTGAGTCACAGAGAGTCAGATACAGCCAAACAAAAACTAAAAATGTATATGGCTAGTTAATCTCTGAACAAGAAGATAATAGTTTCTCCTTTGTTTTCCAGATCTAAAAACTAGTAATTTAATAAAGTAATATATTCTTAATATTATAATTTAAATTATTTTTAAGATAATATAGTTCATCTGTTAGGCTGTTCAGTTTTTTGTTTGGGGTTTTTTTTGTTTTGGTTTGGTTTGGTCTGGGTGTTTTAGGCAATTAGAGTTTGGAACTCTTAGTTCCTTTCCCTAACAAATTCAAGTTTCCTCTGTTAAAAAAAAATAATAATAATCACTTGATCCTTCCATCCTCAAGCTACTGTTTCATATATCTTTTATCTTTCATTCACAACTTCTAAAGTCATCTGTACTAATTAGCTTCCCTTGCTTACTACACATTAATATCTCAAGCTAAAATGTGACTTATAGTTGGGGGCTGGTGCTCTATCTTCTGCCCCCAACCATTCAGTTTTAAACTAATCACACAGAAGTGATGTGATGTAAGACAGACAGAAGATGCTGAATTCAAGTCCTATAGATGACACATACTGATCATGTGACCTCAGTCATTTAAACTCTATGTGTGCCATTTAACTCCAAAAATATAAAAGTTGTCAATCTCCTTTAGCTGAAGGAGTCTCAAAGGCATCTCCCTACATCAGTGAATTCATAGTTTTGAGAAGAAGGAATACACAATTATTATACATGTACATTTGTGTATGTGTGAGAAAGAGATAGTGAATGTGTGTGAGAGAAAGAATGTGTGTGTGTGTGAGAGAGAGAGAGAGAGAGAGAGAGAGAGAGAGAGAGAGAGAGAGAGTGCATATGTGAGAGAGAATGTGTGTGAGAGAGAGTGTGTGTATATATGAGAGAGAGTAAATGTGTGTGACAGTGTGTGTGAGAAAGTATGGATGAGAAATACAAAGTGTGTGTGTGTGTGTGTGTGTGTGTGTGTGTGTAAGAGAGAGAGAGAGTGTATATGTGAGAGATAATGTGTGTGAGAGAGTGTGTGTGTATGTGTAAGAGAGAGAGTGTGTATATGTGAGAGATAATGTGCGTGAGAGAGAGAGTGTATATGTCAGCGATAATGTGTGTGAGAGAGTGTGTGTGTATGTGTAAGAGAGAGAGAGAGAGTGTACATGTGAGAGATAATGTGTGTGAGAGAAAGTGTGTATATATGAGAGAGAGTGAATGTGTGAGAGTGTGTGAGAAATATGTATGAGAAATAGAAAGTTTGTGTGTGTGTCTGTGTGTGTGTAAGAGAGAGAGAGTGTATATGTGAGAGATAATGTGTGTGTGAGAGAGTGTATATGTGAGAGATAATGTGTGTGAGAGAAAGTGTGTGTGTGTGTGTTTGTGTGTAAGAGAGAGAGAATGTGTATATGTGAGAGATAATGTGTGTGAGAGAGTGTGTGTATATATGAGAGAGAGAGAGAGTAAATGTGTGAGTGTGTGTGTGAGAAATCTGTATGAGAAATAGAAAGTGTGAGAGAGAGAGAGAGTGTGTGTATATGTGAGAGATAATGTGTGTGTGAGAGAGAGTGTATATGTGAGAGATAATGTGCTTGAGAGAGAGAGTGTATATGTGTGTGAGAGAGTGTGTGTATATATGAGAGAGAATAAATGTGTGAGAGTGTGTGTGAGAAATATGTATGAGAAATAGAAAGTGTGTGTGTGTGTGTAAGAGAGAGTGTATATGTGAGAGATAATGTGTGTGTGAGAGAGAGTGTATATGTGAGAGAGTGTGTATATATGAGAGAGAGAGAGAGAGTAAATGTGTGAGAGTGTGTGTGAGAAATATGTATGAGAAATAGAAAGTGTGTGTGTGTGTAAGAGAGAGTGTGTATATGTGAGATATAATGTGTGTGAGAGAGAGTGTATATGTGAGAGATAATGTGTGTGAGAGTGTGTATATATGAGAGAGAGAGAGTGAATGTGTGAGAGTATGTGTGAGAAATATGTATGAGAAAAAGAAAGTGTGTGTGTGTGTATGTGTGTAAGAGAGAGAGTGTGTGTATATGTGAGAGATAATGTGTGTGAGAGAGAGTGTGTATATATGAGAGAGAGAGTAAATGTGTGAGAGTGTGTGTGAGAAATATGTATGAGAAATAGAAAGTGTGTGTGTGTGTGTGTGTAAGAGAGTGTGTGTATATGTGAGAGATAATGTGTGTGTGAGAGAGAGTGTATATGTGAGAGATAAAGTGTGTGAGAGAGAGTGTGTATATATGAGAGAGAGAGAGAGAGTAAATGTGTGAGAGTGTGTGTGAGAAATATGTATGAGAAATAGAAAGTGTGTGTGTGTGTGTGTAAGAGAGAGTGTGTATATGTGAGATATAATGTGTGTGAGAGAGAGTGTATATGTGAGAGATAATGTGTGTGAGAGAGTGTGTATATATGAGAGAGAGAGAGTGAATGTGTGAGAGTATGTGTGAGAAATATGTATGAGAAATAGAAAGTGTGTGTGTGTGTGTGTATGTGTGTAAGAGAGAGAGTGTGTGTATATGTGAGAGATAATGTGTGTGAGAGAGAGTGTGTATATATGAGAGAGAGAGAGAGTAAATGTGTGAGAGTGTGTGTGAGAAATATGTATGAGAAATAGAAAGTGTGTGTGTGTGTAAGAGAGAGCGTGTGTGTATATGTGAGAGATAAATGTGTGTGTGAGAGAGAGTGTATATGTGAGAGATAAAGTGTGTGAGAGAGAGTGTGTATATATGAGAGAGAGAGTAAATGTGTGAGAGTGTGTGTGAGAAATATGTATGAGAAATAGAAAGTGTGTGTGTGTGTGTGTGTAAGAGAGAGAGTGTGTGTATATGTGAGAGATAATGTGTGTGAGAGAGAGTGTATATGTGAGAGATAATGTGTGTGAGAGAGTGTGTATATATGAGAGAGAGAGAGTGAATGTGTGAGAGTATGTGTGAGAAATATGTATGAGAAATAGAAAGTGTGTGTGTGTGTGTATGTGTGTAAGAGAGAGAGTGTGTGTATATGTGAGAGATAATGTGTGTGTGAGAGAGAGTGTATATATGAGAGAGAGAGAGAGAGTAAATGTGTGAGAGTGAAAGTGTGTGTGTGTGTGTGTAAGAGAGAGAGTGTGTGTATATGTGAGAGATAATGTGTGTGAGAGAGTATATATGTGAGAGATAATGTGCATGAGAGAGAGTGTATATGTGAGAGATAATGTGTGTGAGAGAGTGCGTGTATATATGAGAGAGAGAGAGTAAATGTGTGAGTGTGTGTGAGAAATATGTATGAGAAATAGAAAGTGTGTGTGTGTGTGTGAGAGAGAGTGTGTATATGTGAGAGATAATGTGTGTGAGAGAGAGACTGTATATGTGAGAGATAATGTGTGTGAGAGAAAGTGTATATATATGAGAGAGAGAGAGTAAATGTGTGAGAGTGTGTGTGAGAAATATGTATGAGAAATAGAAAGTTTGTGTGTGTGTCTGTTTGTGTGTAAGAGAGAGTGTATATGTGAGAGATAATGTGTGTGTGAGAGAGAGTGTATATGTGAGAGATAATGTGTGTGAGAGAAAGTGTGTGTGTGTGTTTGTGTGTAAGAGAGAGAGAGAATGTATATGTGAGAGATAATGTGTGAGAGAGAGTGTATATGTGAGAGATAATGTGTGTGAGAGAGTGTGTATATATGAGAGAGATAATGTGTGTGTGAGAGAGAGTGTATATGTGAAAGATAATGTGTGTGAGAGAAAGTGTGTGTGTGTGTGTGTGTAAGAGAGAGAGAGTGTGTATATGTGAGAGATAATGTGTGTGAGAGAGAGTGTATATGTGAGAGATAATGTGTGTGTGAGAGCGAGTGTATATGTGAGAGATAATGTGTGTGAGAGAGTGTGTGTGTGTGTGTGTGTGTAAGATAGAGAGACTGTATATGTGAGAGATAATGTGTGTGAGAGAGAGTGTATATGTGAGAGATAATGTGTGTGAGAGAAAGTGTGTGTGTGTGTGTGTAAGAGAGAGAGTGTATATGTGAGAGATAATGTGTGTGAGAGTGTGTGTGTATATATGAGAGAGAGAGAGTAAATGTGTGAGAGTGTGTGTGAGAAATATGTATGAGAAATAGAAAGTGTGTGTGTGTGTGTGAGAGAGAAAGTGTGTGTATATGTGAGAGATAATTGTGTGAGAGAGAGTGTATATGTGAGAGATAATGTGTGTGAGAGAAAGTGTGTGTGTGTTTGTGTGTAAGAGAGAGAGAGTGTGTATATGTAGGAGATAAATGTGTGTGAGAGAGAGTGTATATGTGAGAGATAATGTGTGTGAGAAAGTGTGTATATGAGAGAGAGAGAGTAAATGTGTGAGAGTGTGTGAGAAATATGTATGAGAAATAAAGTGTGTGTGTGTGTAAGAGAGAGAGTGTGTGTATATGTGAGAGGTAATGTGTGTGTGAGAGAGAGTGTATATGTGAGAGATAATGTGTGTGTGAGAGAGTGTATATGTGAGAGATAATGTGTGTGTGAGAGAGTGTGTGTGTGTGTGTAAGAGAGAGAGTGTATATGTGAGAGATAATGTGTGAGAAAAAGTGTGTGTATAAGAGAGAGAGTAAATGTGTGAGTGTGTGTGTGAGAAATATGTATGAGAAATAGAAAGTGTGTGTGTGTGTAAGAGAGAGAGTGTGTGTATATGTGAGAGATAATGTGTGTGTGAGAGAGATATATGTGAGAGATAATGTGTGTGAGAGAGAGTGTATATGTGAGAGATAATGTGTGTGTGAGAGAGATTGTATATGTGAGAGATAATGTGAGTGAGAGAGATTGTATATGTGAGAGATAATGTGTGTGAGAGAGTGTATATATGAGAGAGAGTGAATGTGTGAGAGTGTGTGAGAAATATGTATGAGAAATAGAAAGTGTGTGTGTGTGTGTGTAAGAGTGTGTGTATATGTGAAAGATAATGTGTGTGAGAGAGTGTATATGTGAGAAATAATGTGTGTGAGGGAGAGTGTATATGTGAGAGATAATGTGTGTATGAGTGTGTGTATATGAGAGAGAGAGAGAGAGAGAGAGAGAGAGAGAGAGAGAGAGAGAGAGAGTAAGAAAGGGAGAGAGAGTGTGTGTGTGTGTATACATGAGAGATAATATGTATATGCAAGAGAGAAAGTGTGTGTATGTAAGAGAGATAGAATGTATTCTTTGAAAATAAAACTGGTTGTATATAAATAGGCTTCTAGGCATTTTTTGTACAGGTTTCCTCTCCCCCTCCAATAAGTTTGAGTATCATAAGGCTCTCCTGGCCAACAGGTTGATCCTCTTTGGAAATGAGGGCCTGGTGCTGACCATCCTATGTCCAACTGTCTTAATAAAGGATGTTTTGGGAACGGCCATCATGCTTTTTATGCCTCTCAGAAAATAAGCTGCTTCTATTTCCTGGGACATTTTTGTGAATGGCCTCTGGCCTTGTTAGTCAAGGCTGTGGTTTGTGGCTTTATTCAGGAAGACTTATGGGGACCCCACCCACTGAGAAGCTCTACCTCTTACCCTTTGATGCTGTTTTAATGATATTAAATAAATAACATAGTGGAGTTTAAACCACTGAAGCATGACATCATTGTATACAGTTCTTGAATTTTATCCTTAGAAGCAAACGCCATGAAACCCAAATATTTAAAACAATCACCATATGGCAGATTCTTTTTGCCCTATGGGCAAGCCAAATAAAAGTCTAAAAAGACAGTCTGCACACTTAGATTCAAACCCACCCATTACCTGCAAGCAGGCAGTGGCTATAGAAACTCAAGTTTAAAATGAACAGAGGCCAGGTGCATAGTTCCAAGGAATAGAATTAGCAACTCACTCTGTTCTCTGCTCTCTGGGTGCCGTAGGACCACATTAGTTCCTGATGATGCAGCTTTTCTGCTCAGTGTTCTTCTTTATACAAGCAAATACAAAGGGTGGGGGTCTCTGGAACCACCTTTTGTCCTGTCTGGAAACTGGGGAAAAAACACAAGTGTCCCAGTGGTATTACCCCATGTCCTCTTCTCAATCCTTGCTATTCTTTTCAAACTTCCATGTTGTTCTATGTCACTACTTCCAAATTAGAATTCTTATTCCTTTGTTTCCCACTCCAGTATCTTACTCTGGTGTTATTCTGGCATTGCATCATGATCTAATCCATAGTTATTTTTCTCATTGTGCTGGAAAAAAATTTTCACTTTTCTGCTCCATTTTCCATTACTTTGCCAAGACAAATATACATCTAGGAGCACATCAGCCTCAGAATAAAATAATGAAGTCTTACTAAGATGATGTGCCTTAAATAGCATTTTAAAATCCTGAGTTTAGTATCTAAAAGCTTTAAATTTAAAATGCATTGCTTCTTTTTCCCCATCCAGTGCTCTTTTACACACAAGGAGAGAAAATCAGAAGAATAGAGCAGGGGTTTATGCAAAGTTCTCTCCTGCTGTGAATGAACCTTTCTTTCCAACTGGTGGAAACCGTGCTTTAATCATCACTGGATCCTGGTTGGTATGTATCTTTAAAATGTAAAGAGCAGACACTTGGATTAGTTTTTCATTATGTCTTTGATAAAATCTGCAATGTTCATTTTGAGGTAGGTAAGTGGTACATACAGTGGATAGAGTACAATATCTAGGTTCAAATTAAGCCTCAGACACTTAATATGTGACCCTAAGAAAATTCTTAACTTTTGTCTACCTCAGTTTCCTCATTTGTACAATGAGGATAATAATAGCACCTACTTCTCAGAGTTGCTGTGAAGATAAAACGAGATAATATTTTAAGTGCTTTATAAACCTTAGATTATTATATAAATGTTAGCTATTATAAGGTACTTTATATTGCTTGTATTATGAATGGCCTTTCTTTTGTATCTAGAACTATCACTATCCAAAGGAAAAAATATATATACATAAATGAATCAACGGATTCTACCTAATTATAAAGTTAGATTTTCTTACTCTACTTCCTATTCTCTCACTTGCTTCTTTAATTTTGCAGTCTGGAGTTTAGCCTAACTATGCAATTAAAACTGTTCTCACCTAAGTTCCTACTGATTTTTTAATTGTCAAATCTTTTGGTCTTTTCTCAGTCCTTGGACTGCTTACTTTTCTGGGTTTTCTTAACACCAAGTTTTCCTGATTTTCCTCCTATCTAAATGTTTGACTACTCCCTTTTCAGCCTCCTCTGCTTGCTTACTATAAATTCACAACATGACTCCTAACTACTAGCTGGGGTTATTTTCCCGTGTTCTGTAATGATCTTGTATCAGTTCTCTTTCTCTAGGTAAATTCATCAGTTCTCATCAAATTTACTATTATCTCTATTTTGCTAATCTGTCATATTTACAAGGCAAACTCCAATCTTTCTCTTTGGTTTGTGAGTATTTCTAACTGGATGTCTTGAAGAAATCATAAATTCAGCAAATCTAAAACTGAACTCATATTCCTCTTCCTTTCAAATTTCCCTATTTCTTTAGGAGGTACCATCATCCTTATAGTATCTTGACATCATCCTCAGCTCCTCATTCTTGGTTACCTCACATAACTAACCAGTTGTCATATGTGACACATATGTCCATTTCTACTTTCACAACATCTCTCACATTTTCATACAGATATCATCATGAGTTCAGGCCCTCATTACATCTCACCAAAATCATATTTTTCAAGCTTTTTATTTTCAAAACATATGCATGGATGATTTTTCAACATTAACCCTTGCAAAACCTTGTGTTCCAATTCCCCCCCTTCTTCCACCTCCTCCCCTAGATGGCAAGTAATCCAATATATATTAAACATGCTAGAAATATAGGTTAAATCCATTATATGCATACATATTTATACAATTATCTTGCTGCACAAGAAAAATCAAATCAAACTGGAAAAAAAGAGAAAGAAAATAAAATGCTAGCAAACAACAATAAAGAAGTGAAAATTCTATGTTGTGAACCACATTCAGTTCTTACAGTCCTCTCTCTGTGTGTAGATAGCTCTCTTCAGCATAAGATCTAAATTATCTCTTCATTGAAGAAAGCCACATCCGTCAGAATTGATCATCGTATAATCTTGTTGCCATGTACAATGATCTCCTGGTTCTGCTCATTTCACTTAGCATCAGTTCATGTAAGTCTCTCCAGGCCTTTCTGAAATCATCCTGCTGATCATTTCTTAATAATATTTCATAACATTCATATACCACAATTTATTCAGCCATTCTCTGATGGGCATCCACCCAGTTTCCGGTTTCTTGCCACTACAAAAAGCGCTGCCACAAACATTTTTGCACGTCTTGACTAAATTGTTGCAGCAGCCTTCTAACTAATTTTTCTGCCTCAAGTTTTTCAGTTATCCAGTTCATTCTGCATACTGCTCACAAAATTATTTTCTTTATATGCAGATCTGACCATCTGACTCCTATTCAGCTAACTCCAGTGGCTCCCTGCTACTTCTAAGAGAAAATTTTAACTATTCTGATTAGCTTTGAAACCTTACACAGCATTGTCCCAATCTGTGCTCCAAGTCTAATTAGTCATTACTGCCATACTCTATGATTCAGCAAAATTGATGTTCTCTTTGTTTCCCATTCATAACATTCCATCTTCTGTGCTATTATATTGGCCATCCTCCATACCTGGAATGTGTTTACCTCTTATGCTTAACGTCTTTTTTTCGGGCACAACTTAGAGTATCTTCTGTATAAAGCCTTTCCTGATGTCTCACCTTTCCAACTGCTAGGACCTCCTTCCTTTAATATGTGATCTGTAACTACTACATATGCATATTAGATTTACATTGTGAGGATCTTTTCATTTGTTTGTACTTTTACTTCCCAATACATAATATGCATTTAATACAATTCTAGTGTTCATTGATAGGATGGTGTGAAATTATATCATAGTACATTTTTGCCCATGTGGTTCCCATTTGTAGATTAAAAAAACATAGTCTTTAAAGTATACTTCAATTGTTTAGAGATTAGGGGAAGGAGATTCAAGAGTGGAAAGAATGCTAAAAGACAATTGTGGAAATATCTATTAAAAAAAATTGCACATGTTTAACATATATTAGACAGCTTGCTGTCTAGAGGAGGAAGTGGAGGAAGGGAGGGGAAATCAAGTTGATGTGTCTAATTGTGGCATAGGCATTTGTGTGCATAGGCACAAGATTTTGCAAGGTTGAATGTTGAAAATTATCTTTGCATATTTTGAAAAATTTTAATAATTAATTAATTAAGATTTTATTTAATAATAAAAAAGAAAGAATGCTTAATTTTTAGTCAAAGACCCAGGATTGACTTCTGGTTATGCCCCTTACTTCCTTTATGATCTTGGACAAATCATTTCACTTATGGGTCCCTCAGTTTCATCGTTAGTAAAAAGATCATCTCTAAGTTCCAAATCACATGCAAAATCTATCTATTTATTCTAATAAGTTGTTCAATATCTATTTGCTTTCTAGAATGTGTCTGTTGGTTTAGCTCAGCTAAGAAGTACAGGGATAGAAATGGGCTTGCTTGGGGCAATGAGTTTAGAATTAAAAAGCAAGTAATTCAGCATGGGAAATCCATGTTATTATTATTTTTTAATTAAAGCTTTTTATTTTCAAAACATATGTGTGGATAATTTTCAACACTTATCCTTATAAAACCTTATGCTCCAATTTTTTTCCGCTACCTTTCTTCATCCTTCCCCTAGATGGCATATATATGTTAAACATGTACAATTCTTCTATACATAGGAAGCATAGAGTTATTAAGAGCATAGAGTTCCAAGTTCAAAGAAGACTGTAGGTCTGGTAATTCCTGGGTAGTATAGAGGGAATAAGCCAGGAAGTTTCCCTTTTGGTGATTTGTGGTATACTCTTTTTTCTAATGCATGACAGATCAGTGTACTAGGAGACTGTCAGGCTGTTAGATAACCATTTACCTCACTCCACTTCCTTTCTTACCCAGGAAAGCTAGGATAGGTGATGGCAAGGGGAACTCAGTAGAATATATCAGCTGACTAGGCCCTAGGTTAGCTGGCAAGGAGGTGTAGTGGTAGCACAAAATTGGGAAGAATTGGTAATGGATTCCTGTCCAAGGCCAATAGTCACAAACGGTGTATATTCTCTAGACCCCACTGTCTTAAAGTGTGGTTTGGAACCCCATGTGGGGTCTTGTAACTAAATAAGGGGATTGTGAAATTATGATTTATTATCAGTAAATGTTTAATTTTTGTACCTATTTTATATATCCAAAAATTTATTGGACAAAAAGAGATAGCGAGTGGAAAAAGTTTAAGAAGCTCTGCTGTAGACAAGGTCCCAAACCTTTTCTTAATAAAGATTTGCTTTTGATGCTCTTGAAATCATCTATAATCATAGTAATGAATGTTTTCCCCTAATATTCAATGTCAATTTAAAAATCCTCTTGAAAACGTGAACATTTTAGATGATGAAACTATAGCTGTCCATAGTTATATGAAAAAATGCTCTAAATTACTATGGATTACAGAAATGCAAATTAAAGCAACTCTGAGGTACCACCTCTCATCTCTCAGATTGGCTAAGGTGACAGGAAAAAATAATGATAAATGTTTCAGGGGATGTGGAAAAACTGGCACACTAATGCATTGTTGGTGGAGTTGTGAAATGATGCAACCGTTCTGAAGAGCAATTTGGAATTATACCCAAAAGGTTATAAAACTGTGAATATCCTTTGACCCAGCAATACCACTACTGAGTCTGTATCTCAAGGAAATCTTCAAGGAGGGAAAAGTACCCACATGTGCAAAAATATTTGTAATAGCTCTTTTTATAATAGCAAAGAACTGGAAAATGAGTAGATGCCCATCAATTGGGGAATGGCTAAACAAGCTGTGGTATATGAAGATAATTGAATATTATTGTTCTATTAAAAAAAATTATGAACAAGCTTATTTTAGAAAGGCCTAGAAAGATTTGCATGAACTGATGCTGAATGAAACAAGCAGAACCAGGAACGCATCATACATAATAACAGCAAGAAAATGTGATGAATACTATGAAAGACTTGGTTCTTCTCAGAGGTTCAGTAATTCAAAACAATCTCAATAGACTTTGGACAGAAAAGGCCATCTGCATCCAGAAATAGAACTAAGGAGGCTGAAAGTAAATCAACACATGCTATTTTCACTTCTTTTTTCTGGTTTTTTTCTCTCCCATGGTTTTTCTCTTTTGCTCTAATTTTTCTCTCCCAAAATGAATAAGTAATATGTATTACTTATAATTACATAATTACAATTACATAAAAGTAATATGTATTAAAAATAAATTAATTTACTAGGAAAAAAGAAAACATGAACATTTCTATATCCCCCTAAAAAAATCCAGAATGAATGAATAAGAACTTGAATCTCTATTATGTTTAGCTTTTTAAAAAGCATACATTAAATATTAAATTTAATAGTAAATAGAACTTACTAATACTTCTCTAACTTTTCTGAACCTTTTGGTTTTCATCTGCCTCTTTTTAAATATTTCAATAAAAGCCCTCCCTTATAATAAATAAGCAGAGTCAAGTAAAAGAAATTCACATGTTGACCATGTTGAAAAAGTATGTCTTGTTCATTTCTCTTAAGAGGTGGGAAGCATATTTCATCACCAGTGTTCTTGACTCGTTGATTGGTTATTGTATTAATTGCAATTCTTCAAAGGTTGTTTTTCTTTATAATGTTATTGTATAAATTGTTCTCCTGAATCTGCTTACTTCATTCTGTGTCAGTTTAAATAAATCTTACCAAGTTCCTTTGAATTTATCCTTTCTGTAATTTCTTTGGCTGCAACAGTATTCCATTATAATCCAAAAGAAAATTTTGTTAAGCCATTCCCCAGTTAATAGACTTTAATTTTATTTCTAAATAGGCTATGAATATTTTGTACTTAATGGGTTCTTTCTAACTGTCCTTGACCTCTTTGGGTATATATGTGTAGTAGTGACATGATTTGGTCAAAGAATACATTTTAGTGACTTTTCTGGTTTAAAAATAAAAAACAGGTTTTATCACTAGTAAGAATGGCTCTTTTTCTTAATGCATTAGGTTCTCTTTTTAGCTACTCATTTTAGCTACTCTCTGGGATTCTAGCTAATATTAAAGACCATATTCTAGGTTAGGTAGCAGAAAGTCAGGGCAAAATGATGTTGGTTTTGAGATTAGGACACAATTAAAATGGCAATCACTGAATAGGATCACTGAAAATCTAGGAATCTATGAATATCATTCATATTAAAAATATTATATAACCTGAACCTATCTAATTTTCTCCTGTCTGTAACATTCCTCCCCTCCCCTCACCCCAATACATACTCATTTATGCTAGAAAACTAATTAATTAAGTTTTTCAAGCTGCCTTAATGGAAGGTGAAAAAAGAATGAAATGTTAGGTTGTCTTTATTATTCCCTCCATTTCTTTTTTAATAATGGACCTTATTCTAATTTCTTTCCTTCCTTCCTTTCTTCTTTCCTTCCTTCCTATCTTATTTGTCATTCTTTTATTTTGATCTCTGTATCTTAGTTTTGGTCTTCTTTTCCCCCAAAGCATAGAATTCTCATTTATCTTTTAAGTTCTGTCAGCATCTGGATAGTTTTAGTTGTTACCTTTCTTCCTTTCTCCCTCCCTTTCATGTTTTGGGCCCCTTTTACCTGAAAAACTCTATCTTTATTGTACATAAGAGTTTGCATTTGTACATAATTAATCATTTACCAATTCTCTGAAGTCATTGTCAGATAACACTGGTCAAAGGTAAGCAAATTCTTCCCTCCTTTCCTGATACTGAGTAGATTTGGAATCTGTTAAAAGAACAGCTTTTAGCAATAATATAGAAGTTTGACTAATTTTTTTTCAATATTACCACAATGAATAATTAGAATGTAAATATTGAATATACATTTTTTTCCACTCTTAAAGATATTCTCTTGTGAATATCAACTATGATTAAATGTGGGACCAATTTGAGGTGGTTCCAAAGATAAATATTCTCCTCACAAAAATTACTATTTAAAAATGAAAGCATAAGCATAGAGAGCCATAGGGTATATATTGTTGTAAATGCTGTCAGATATGATTCAGGTATTAACTGATTTTGCTAAACTGTTTTTTTTTCTTTTTAAAAAAAATGTGTTACATGGGATAGCTTGGTTGGTGGAGAAGAGGGAAGAAAGTGTTTGTAGATGAATATAATATAAAAACATTAGACAATAAGAAAAATGAGATTTTTATAACTGTTTGGACAGGTATACATATATTGTGTTTAATTTATGCTTTAACATGTTTGACATGTATTGGTCAACCTGCCATGGTAGGGGGAAGGAGGGGAAAAATTGGAACGAAGGGTTTGTTTATTGTCAGTGTTGTGAAATTGCCCATGCATATATCTGGTAAATAAAAACTATCAAAAAAATAAAAATAAAAATAAAAAAACAAAAAAAAAGAAAAATGAGATTTTTAAAGCAATTATGAGCTTTAAGTTGGAAAAATGAATATAATGTACTTATTCTCATTTCTTTGTTATTTTGTGAAAAGATATGATATGAAAGAGGAATTATCAATGGATAAGCTGCTAGGTGGTGCCATAGTGCACAGAGCACTGAATTGGGAGTCAAAAAGACCTGAGTTCAAATATGACCTCAAACATTTAATAGTTGTATGACACTGAAATGTCTTTAGTTCCTTATCTATAAAATGTGATTAATAATAACTACTTTCCAAGATTGTCACAAGAATCAAATGTGAAAATAATTTTTAATAGTGCTTGGGACACAGTAAGTGCTGTATAAATATTGCTATCATGATTATCATCAATTTTTAGATTATTTTATGATAAAGACAAATATTTTAAGTTCATATCATGTTTTAGGATTCCTAGAAAGTGGTAATCTTGGAGCAAAAAAAAGGAACATTGTTGACTGTTAACCTTTATCTCTCTGGTACTATAGAATGAAATTCTTCTAGAAAAGAAGACAAAGAGAAGTAAAATCCTGAAACTGAAATTCCCCAGGACAGAAGAGGAGAGACGAATACGTACTCAGAGTATAAGGAGGCTTGAGGCTAATAAAGAACAACAACAGAAGAATTTTGTGGATTTAGCATGTGAGTGCAGTGCAGTCATCTGCTGCAGGGTCACTCCCAAACAAAAGGCCATGGTGGTGGACCTTGTGAAGAAATACAAGAAAGCCATAACACTGGCTATTGGAGATGGTGCCAATGATGTGAATATGATTAAGAGTAAGTTATGCACCCAAAAGTTATTATTAGAAGAGCTCATTCTGTGAGGCTGTAGAGACTCCCCATGAAATGCTCAGAAAATTGTCTTGGAAATGTCATAAATGTCTTTCCCCAGGCGTTCTAAGTCATTTCTGCGTACTTTCTTTCTCAGTGTAAAATAGTGAATTTACTTTTTTCTGTACCTGTTTTTCAAATATATAATTGCTGAATTGTATTAACACGATCAGTCTGAGAGTGTGTTAATGAAACACATCTTTATTCCTCTCAGTAAAGAGACCTACAGATGTGAAATGTAGAATATACTGATCAAGATTATTTGGTTTTACTTAAATGCTCTTCTTTTTTACAACAGGAAGTTCATTAGGACAGCAGTCTTAAAAGATAGTGACCATCATATTTTTGGCAAAAGGTAGATTTGTGTAGGGGAAGTTATGACAGACAAAAATGAAGGGATAAAATAGACACCAAGAATGATAAATATAAAATGGAGTTGGAAGAGCATATAATTAGACTAATCAGAGTTAACCAGAATAAGGAAAAAGATGTCATTAGAGGGAAGGAACTATGAGGGAAGGAGAGAGAATAACCTCATAGTGGGCTTAGTCCTGAAAAGGGCTTAGTGGCCATCATATTTTTTAAAAGGCAATAATTAAACTAGTATATATAAGTAAGTCTATATGGATAAAGTACTTAAATATGTATATGTATATAAAATACATATAGACATCTAGTAAATGTGTTTATATAAAATCTATCATCAGCATTTTCCTATCTGGGAATATTTTTAAAGCTTTATGTGTCTATTGCAACCTCACTATTCATGATTTGACCTATTCAAAATTTTTTCTTTAAAATAAAGTGGTTGAATTGGATGAATCCTTAAAGTCCTTTCCAATTCCAAAATTTTTTGATCCTATAAATTCATAATCCTATTATTTGTGGTGATTGGAGTCTATCTGGGACACCCTATAAAAGAGGAATTCAATACTGAAAGAGACTCATTATCATATCATATCTCACCAAAAGTATACACATTCCATAAAACTATAGAACAATTTCAGAGAAGTTTGGCACAATCTTCTCAACTTTCTTTTAAAATTATCATTATAAGAATTAGGCTGGAGAGAAATTATCAATTTTTTTTTAGATTACACAAAAAAGATAGTAGAAAGTGTTGAACTTTGTTAAATCAAAGTCAGCAAACACTGCAATTTAGATTTCTGTCTTGGGATCTCATAAGCAATAACTACCGCTGAGGTCCTGAGGCAGTAAAGTATAACAGAGAGAACCATCATCTAAACATCAGGAAATTCTGCTTTGATCTTGGTTTTGGAACTCCCTGTGTGACCTTCAATAAGTAATTTCCCCTTTTCAGCACCTCAGTCCCTTCATACATACAATGAAGGGGTTGGACCAGTTAAATGGTCTCTTAAAATCCTTCCAGTTCCATGATTTTATGTATAAACTAAATTAGAACTTGTACACATGTATATTATCTTGCTAAATAGTTTAATAGTAATATTTATTGCTGTGCTTTCCCTTCCAGTCTACTTAATGACTCACACTTATATCTCTTTCTTTTTCTAGAATCCTCCTCCTCTTCTCGATATATATTCAGACTATATTAGCTTCCTTGGCCAGAGTCTGCAGGATGATGTACGCCTTCTTGCTGTCATCTCATTAACTTTTGTATCTGACTCCATCTCTAGTTCTATTCTAATTCACTTTTGTTTGAACTCTTTATTTGGCTCTGGAGAATATGTTTAAAAACAATTTTTGGCTTACTAGATATGGATTATACTAAGAGATTTTCCTTTGTTTCCTTCATTATTTTATTTTCTTTCTTACTTAATTAGTTTCCTTTATTTTAGGCCTAAAGTAGTAATGAGTTTGGAAGTCATATGCACCTAACTTTTAGATTTCTTCTAAATTTATGAGCCCTACAATGTACCATTGTGATATCTTCCAAATTTGTTTATTTCAATTCATCAGCAAACATTTATTAAGGTCCACAATGTAGAACACTGTGTTAAGATGCTTAGGATACAAAAACAGCATTGGTCCAACCCTCAAAGAGGGCTTCCATTTCTACATTCAAGGCCACCACTCTAGTCCAGACATCATTTCCTCTTCTGTTGACCATTATGATTGTTTCTTAACTTTCCTTTAGAGATTATACCACTATATTCTTTGTAACTTTATGTTGTCCTTAACCATATGAAATAGAAGATATTAAATGCAAACTTGGTAAGGTTTGAGTTATCTAAGAAAAAACTGGTGACTTTTCCAAGAATATATATTGTCTAAAATTAGGTACGTGGAGATTCTGTTACTTTGCAAAGACCTTATTTCCTTAGAACGAGAAGATATGGACTGGAGGTCTAGCTTTGATACATAATAGATGTCTGGTTGTAGGCAAGACATTAAACTTTTCTGACCCTCAGTGTCCTCATTTGTAAAATGGAGGTGATTATACTTATACTGTTTCTCTCTTCTACCAATTTTAGGGTCACAGATCAAAAAATGTCTATCAAGATTTGTTTAAAATAAAAGTCTCCTATTTAATGAAATGTTACATAAAACAAAATAGGAGTTAACAGGAAGTAACTAATTTACTCAGGGAGATGAATCTTCCTGATTCCAGCTTAGTGCCCTATGGCATCACCTAGCTGCTCCCCTCCTAGACTCTAGGAAGCAGTTAATTTACCATGTTCCATTTTTACTCCCTTTTGCACTTCTCCCTTATTTTTTATCACTGTAATGTCTTCTTAATACTTAAATGCCTCACAATATCTGTGATGATATCATTTTGTTTTACTTCTTCAATCAATACAGATCACAACCTCTCTAGATCTTAGTAGATGGTTCCTAATAAATTGTTGGGGATCATAATAATTGCTACTGGATAGCCTCTTCCTATCAGCAAGCAGTTAGGCACTGTGTTCAGTACTGGAAATACAAATAAAAGTAGAAAGACAGACAGTTCACATCCTCAAAAATATATGCTCCAATGGGGAAGACACACACATAAAAGGAAGCTGAAAAGGAATAAGGAAAGAGAAAAAAGTGTACCCACACAGGATCATGATGGAGAAAGTCTGGAGAGTCAGGAGTAGAACCTGCAGAGTAATGATAATATGACTAGGTTAGAGGTTTTCCTTAAAATGAAGGGTTTTTGGCAGGGTAGGGGTAACTAGGTAGCACAGTGGATAAAGTACTGACTCTCAAGACAGAAGGACCTGAGTTCAAATCCAGCCTCAGACACTTGATGATTAACTAGCTGTGTGACACTGGATAAATCACTTAACCAAATTGCCTCAACAAAAATAAAATAAAATAAAAATGAATGTCTGGGGAGGAACCAGACAATCAAAGGAAAGGGCCACAAGAGTAGAATGAACTTTTGGTTAGGAACCTATCCATATTTAGTTAGGTTGTCTGTACCACAGCACAGTTCATTTGGGAACTTAGTGCTCAAAACCTTTCCAACATGGGAAGGACCTCACAGAGCATATATTCCACTAGCCTAGTACTGCAGTGTCTAGAGTCACTGATATTTTACAATGAGTCATCAGAACAAAAGTGTTAGAGGCTAATACTGCTGTAAACAAGTCATAATTTTCTCGTTCATTAACCAAAAGAAAAAATGACCAAGATAAATCATCAAGGGGTAAAAATATAGTCTTTATCACTGATAAATTTTTTTGGTTTGTTTTTTTTTTCACTGACAATTTTTAAAAATAACCTTAGATGATCAGGTTTGGTATGTCTTAGTATAACCAAGTGTTCAATGCTGAGTTGAGTTCGCAAGCATCACTGTACAGAGAGAAGATTCTAGAGAAAAATGTACCATTAATTTAATTATCTAAAATATAGGGTCATGTTCCATTTATATTATTGTCTGCTCATTTTTGCGGTTCCAGGGTATGGGTGGAATAGAGTTTAGCCATTTGGTTGATGTTTTATTTCTTCTATTAAGTCCATAACTAAGATATCTTCTTTTGTATTTCTTCCATTAGCTGCCCACATTGGAGTTGGCATAAGTGGACAAGAAGGCATGCAGGCAGTCATGTCTAGTGATTACTCTTTTGCTCAGTTCAGATATCTGCAAAGACTGTTGTTGGTCCATGGTCGATGGTCCTACATCAGGATGTGCAAGTTTCTCAGATACTTCTTCTACAAGAACTTTGCATTCACTTTGGTTCACTTCTGGTATTCTTTCTTCAATGGCTATTCAGCACAGGTAATATGAGATATGTTTTTTAATTAATGTAAATTTTCAGTAATTGGGAGTTAATGCTAAATGAATTTCCATGAAATCCTAAGTTGTTAAGGGTTGAAACTACTTTGATTGTTGAAATTATAATAGCTCATTTTCATTTTGGTAATAGTCTCTTTTGAGGATAGGGATAGGTATTGTTCTTTACAATTGAAGCATAGTGGGTTACATTATTTTTGGTCTCTTTTACCCTGCTATCATGTTTTCTGGTAGTTTTTAAATGGTTATTTATTTACTGTTTTTAATGAATTTGTTCCCATTTTAATACAGACTCTGTGTATATATGTGTGTATACTTAAAATCTTGAACATAGAATAAAAAATTCAAGTTTATTTAGATATAAGAATAGTTATTGAAATATTTACCTAGGAAAATATAAACATGTAAACTTCTTTAATATCCTTTGTGCACTTGCATGCTTTTGGTGAGTCTTTGTCCTGTGTTCAGTTAGAGTCAAGTTCTCCGTATACATTCCTCTCTTTCTTAATAATCTTTTCATACTATAAAATCTCCTTTTATATAACTCATTTTGTAAAGCTGACATTTGCCAAAATGGCAAAGGACTGACTAATTTAAAAATATATATACATGTGTGTGTGTGAATGCTCAGACCACACTTTTAAACTTTAATGTAATTCTAATATCAAGTTTTCATATCTACTAATCTATTGATAATGGAAAAATAATGTCAGCATGTTCAAAGTTATTTGAGTATATTATTAATTTTATATATGATCCAGTTTATGGGATGATCTGTGTACTTACCCATATTATGGAAAAAGATTTACTGAATTTCTCTTTTTTTTTTAAATAATAGACTAAGATTTATGTTGGCAACACATTCCTCACAGACCAAAGAAATCCTTATTGCTGCTTCTTCCTAGTAGTAAATTGAGATAACATATAGTTTGGGCCTACTGTGTTACTGAGATAGTATGACCTGGTAGATGGAATAATAGGCTTAAAGTCACAAACCCTTCTTTCTTCTTATAATACTAACTATGTATACATAAGCCAGTTACTTACTTCTCTTAATAGGTTTACTCACCTATTAAATGGAGATAATATTACCTATAAAACCTTACAGTGTTATGAAGGATGAATGAATTAATTGATGTAAAGTGCTTTGTCAACTTTTAAAATGCTACACAAATATGCATTGTTGTTTTTTCACTTTAGACTGCTTACGAAGACTGGTTCATCACACTGTACAATGTGCTATATTCAAGCCTCCCTGTGCTGTTGGTTGGGTTGTTGGATCAGGTATGACCCCTGGTTTATATATAGTAAGACTGTTCTTATATAAAAGATCTGGAGCACATTTGGAGAAGTTAAAATCATTTTTTTTAATTTATGATTTTGGTTTTCCTGAGTTTAATAAGAATAATAATAACAATACTGAAATAACAGGTGGAGGGATCATCTCTCTTCCAGGTCTCCTTTTCACCATAAAGTTGAGGATGAGACACTGAACATTATTATCTATATTAGCAAATATAACAACACATTATCTGTAACAGATTTTCCTCCCAGTTTACTCTTTTTTAAATTTAGCTTAATTGGGTTTTGATTATAAAAAAGTTTTTTAACTTTATATTATCAAAATTGTTTATATTACCTTTTATGGTCAACTGTATTCATTGTTTGTTTAAGAACTCTCTTACCTATCCTTAGTTGTGCAAGAGAACAGCTTCCATTCTCTCTTTTTTTAATGATGTGATTTTTTTATATTTAGATCACATTCATAAGATATAAAACAGTGATATAAAACAAATAGAAATAGATTCCTGCCACTGCATAGCGACTTAGAAAACTGCATACTAACATTATGTGTGTTATGTTGTATTATCATTTATTTTGTTAAATATTTTCCAATTACATTTTAATATGAGTCTAAGTCATTGGGAAGTTTTTCTGTTGCATACAACTGAAGGCTGGGAGTTTGACATCTCCTATATAAGATATTTATCTAAATTTAATCCCAGAAATCTTTTCATCTTGATAGAATTTTCCAAAGTTTGTATACTTCTAACATATCCTTCTCAAACCCTAATTGTTACCTCCTTTCCATGATGAAACACTGAAATAGGACAATAATAGAAGAATTTATGTAGATTATATTGGAAGAATGTATAGGTAAATCTGGAAGATACTGGAACTACCTCAAGTACAAACAGTAATAATATGTATGTATGTAACTGCCATCCAACTGTTTCTATAGGAACTCTCATTGCCAAAATATGTGTATGGAAGGTATTTGGGTTTGGATTTTTTCTGGTTGTATACATATATATATATATATATATATATATATATACACACACATATATACATATATGAAATAAACAAATACAATAAGTTCTTTCCTTTATGCTTATGTGGGCAAAAAAAAGTGGGACAGGAATAGAGGATGTTATCAAACACAAAAGCCCTTTGCACACAAAAATGTAATTTTTGTTATATTTAACATGTGACCTATATCCAACAATCACTAAATTGATAGACTGCTAGAGGAATTGAACCATATCCATTTTAATATCCTCATTATAAAATTAAATTAATATAATTCCAAAATCTAAAGAAATAGTAGCTAAAGGGAAGGACATGTTGTAGATTTTTTCCAGAAAGGTGAATAAAACAGATGGAGGAATTGGTTTGATTATGTACCTACCTAAAGATAACAGAAAATTCTGTGTGATGGGGATGGGCAGTTATCTCTCCTTAAAAAGGAACTCCTTAAAGAGCTAGCTCTCTTTATGAGCTCAAACAAAGAAGATACCATGAAGATTTCTACCACCCATTGGCATTTTGTTACAAAGCAATGTTTATTGAAAGAAACAAGACCAAGAAAACAATATCAATAATTAGTACAGTGGTTTAAATTAAGGAAACCAAAAAGTGTTGAACTCTGAACTGCAATGAATATTCTCAGACTTGGTGAATAATAGAGTACCACAGCTGTGGAGTGTGGTATCTCCACACTGTCAGATGCAGTTTCTTGCTCTGTAGGTTAATTATTCAATATTTTTCTTTATTACAAGGATGGGGTTGGTTAAGGGGAAATAATAGTAGTATTTTTTAAATGGCAACAATAAAGCTTTTGAATACTGTAGGAGGTTGAAGCAGTTGGAAGAGTAAATAATAAAGATATCTTTTAATGAAATTCACAAGTCTAGAGAAAAAACCATCTACCATATACATTAAGTGCCTAGCAGTTGTGTTCTTGTCCTGAGCACTGTAATGTTGCTTTGGTTCCCTTTGTGCCAGTGGCTAATAACTCTTGTTTTTTTGTTTTTTGTTTGTTTGTTTTTTAAGGATGTGAGTGACAAATTGAGTCTTCGATTCCCCAGCCTATATGTAGTAGGACAAAGAGACTTATTGTTTAACTACAAGAAATTCTTTATAAGCTTGTTCCATGGGGTCTTAACATCAATGATCCTCTTTTTCATACCACTTGGGGCTTATCTACAAACTATGGGGCAAGATGGAGAAGCGCCTTCAGACTACCAATCCTTTGCTGTTACGGTAGCATCTGCCCTAACAATAACAGTTAATTTTCAGGTAAGCAGATTTAATTGAATTATTTCTTAAACAATTTAGTTGAATAATTTCAAATAGTTGAATAACATATGTCTATATAACAAATAATAAAATTTATGAACAATATATATGTCATATATATGCATATATATTCATACATAAACTATTTCTCTCCAATTTCCTATAACATGTATAATCACGTATATAATTTTCAGACTTTTTTCCCCCCAGATAATTGAGGATGGTAAAGCTAATTTGGGGCTGAAAAGCCTTCCTATCAATTCATATCTGAATTGCTAAATTCTAGACCCATCTATTCTTTCTTTCTTGAAAGGCTGCAGTTCCAGTGGGGAATATCCTAAACTTAGAAGGAGAAGATCTAGGTTCAGGTTTAAATTTGCCCCTTTACTAGATGTTTAAGTTGGTCCATTTAACGTCTCAGAGTCTTCTGTAACATGGATATAATAGAACATGCTTTACCTACCTCAATGAATAGTTGTAAGTAGCAAGTAAGAAAATGTAGTTAAAGTGCTTTGCAATCTATAAGCACTTAGCTAAATGTTAGTTATTATTTTTCTGCTAATCATCAAATGAGTGCTGGTTTCTCATTGGTTTCCCAACAGATTGGCTTGGATACTTCCTACTGGACTTTTGTGAATGCTTTTTCCATTTTTGGTAGCATTGCTCTTTACTTTGGCATCATGTTTGACTTTCACAGCGCAGGAATCCATGTTCTCTTCCCATCTGCTTTCCAATTCACAGGTCAGTTCTTTCCATATTCCCAACATAAATTACCAAAAGTGCCTCTTTTTTTTTTCAACTTCTGATGGGAATAAACTGTATATAGTGCTATTTTGACCTAGAAATTGTTTCCTTCTCTAAAAATTTGGTTCAAAGAAAAAAATTAAAATCTACTTATATTCTAATATTCTATAAGATTTCTATAAATCTCTTTTCTCCTACAGCAATCCAGAAATTTTGACAAGGCTTATTTCTTCATCCCTTTGTTCAGACACAAAGTAATCCCAGTGTCTTGACAGCTAATTGCCAGAAACTGCTCACTGTGTTAATTAAGTAATTACTGGCACTGCAAAAGTTAAAAAAAAAAAAATTCTATGGTTCCTTTGAACTTACAATCATAATGCACAAAACAATAACTGGGCAAAATTAGCCATAGGGGATGTCAATTATTGCATCTAACTTGGTTCTTTGGATTGGATTACAAAATTTATTTCTGAATTAATAGTCATTGGTCCAGATCTAATAAATGTTTATTGGAGTTTCAAAATTAAGTCTGGCAAAAACTACAAATCAATCAATTACTTTTTTAAAAAATGAAAGGACTTAATTTGATCTTCTTATATGTGTAATATGTACAACACAGGATTATGGTGATGAGCATTTTTCAATTATATAGTCAATTCAGTTTTATCCATAATAGGAGACTGGTATTGTGCATAATCCAAAAGGCTTTATAATTGATGTTAATTTTTTTCCCCAGAAGGGTTATGGAGAATAGGGTTAGCACAGTTACTTCTTACTTTTTTACTTTGCTTAGACTGAAAGTCCATTATTTGTGCTCCATGGAAATGTTTTGAGAGGTTTGGGAATTTGGGAGGAGAGGTGGAGATAGTATCCTGGATTCAACAAATCAATTATGTACTTTCCATATACATAAATATCCAAGGGTTAATTCTGTCTTTTAGATAGAGAGAATGTCATTTTCAACTAACAAAATGTATACCTCTCTATTATCATTCTTATAGGAACTGCTCCAAATGCCCTGAGACAGCCATATCTTTGGTTGACCATCATTTTAACTGTTGCAGTGTGCTTACTTCCCATTATTGCCTTACGTTTCCTGTCTATGACAATCTGGCCATCAGAAAGCGATAAGGTAGGTAGAAGCATAATGCTCTTTTAATTCAACAGGAATTTATTATTAATAATAGCAAATATTAATAAATGATTATTATTTGCATTATGGACAAGTAGGTGGCACAATGGATAGAGTGCTGTCTCTGCAGTTGGGAAGATTATTCTTTCTGAGTTCAAATCCCTCTTCAGACATTTACTAGCAATGTCACTCTGGATAATTCACTTAACCTGGTTTGCCTTAATTTTTTCATCTGTAAAGTGAGCTGGACAAACAACTCTGGTATCTCTGTCAAGAAAACCCCAAATGGGGTCACAGAAAGTTAGATGTGACTAAAAAATGCCTGAATTACATCATTATAGGCAAAGCATCATACTAGGTACTAAGGATATAAGGAAGAAACAAAACAGTGAATGCCCTCAGGAAGCTCATAATTGAATAAGGGATAGAAGATGGTTATTTAAATAAGTAAGATTCCAGGTATAATGTGATGAAAGGTGCATAGCTTATTTTTGAACTATATATATAAATACATTTATTTTTGAACTAAACTATCCTCCTACATTTCTATTATTTTAGTTTTCTTTCGTTACTTCTCTTCTTTCTATATCCTTAAAGTAGGTTTTTTCAAATGTCCGTCCTTTTTCATCAATTCTTTCTATAATCTTTTTTCTTTTTCTTTTTCTTCCCTAATATCTTTCCTCTTTCCTAATCTCTTTTAGTTATATAACTTTAACCTATTCATCCAATGCAGATGACTCCTACAGGTCTAGCCCTGACCTCCCTCCTGTGCTCTAGAACAAAGCCCTATATGAGGTTTTGTATCTGAATGTGGGAGGGTCATGGAAAATTTGGCAATAGTGAAAGGTTTCTGAATACAATTACCAAAAATTAATTCAAAATCAAACATGTAACAAATGCAAGGTGTTTCTGATAGCACTTGCCTATGTGCATCACACAATTTCACTGCGGCCTTGGTTCTGAACATACAACATGCACACTTTGCCCTGCTCATGCATAAATACTGCCAGAAATAGTTCGGCTCAGTTTCAAGATGGAATCACTTAAAAATGTCTTGGGTGAAAAAGGGTCATGAGTAGAAAAAAGTTTAAGACTCCCTGCTCCAGGACAATACGGCTCTCGACAACTACAAACTCAGTGTGGCCCAAAGCAAGCTAAAATCTACTTCTTGTTCTAACTTCACTGTTTCTGATAGTCACACCATAATTCCTGGAATCTTCCACATTTTAAACCAGTGTCATTTTGATTCTGCCCTCTTTATTACTTCTTCAGACTCTCACTACATCTTAGGCATTGCACCTCCATAATAGCTTTCATATTCAGGCTCCTCTTTCTGTTTCCACTACTTCTCTCTTGGTACATACTTTCATTATTGGAGCAGCTAGGTGGCGCAGTGGATAGAGCACCAGCCCTGAAGTCAGGAGGACCTGAGTTCAAATTTGGTCTGAGACACTTAACACTTTCTAGCTGTGGGACTGGGCAAGTCACTTAATCCCAATTGCCTCAACAACAACATACTCTCATTATAATTTGCCTTGAACTGTTGCAGCTGGCCTCCCATCAGACCATCATCTCTGACCCTGCTCCCCTCCATACTGGGATAATCTTCCTTATAATCAGGTCATTCCTCTGGGAAATAACATTGGGCCATAGATAGAACATTGGAAAGATAAAGTTCCTGGATTCCTGATCACATCACTTAGCACCTCTGTGACCTTGCCCAGTTTCATTAACCTCTAAAGGTTTCCTTTTTGTTCTCTACAAAATGAGATTGAACTAGATGATCTACAAGGTCTCTTCCAGATATAAATCTATAATCCCATGATATTCTGGGGGGAAAATCCAATGATTTCTTATTGACTACTGAATCTTTACTCAATCAAACTACTTTGCTTGGAATTCAAAGCCTTTTACAATTTGTCAGGTTTTTGTCTTTCCTATCTTATATTATTACCTTCTATATAATTTATATTCGTTACAATGGTCTGCTCTCTGCTCCTGAACATATCCTTTCTTTTCCAATTCTTTTCCTTGGCTCATTCCTTGTTCTGGAATGAATTCCCTTCCTATCTTTATCCATTCTCTCAAGTCTAGGTCATCATCACCTCTTCTATGAAGAATTCCTTGATCTCTGTCTCTCGGCTATTAAAGAACATATTTGTACTTTACCAGGCTGACCTTGTGTATATAAAGAGTAATTTTGATCATGAACATTCAAACAGGATTCACAGCCACGCCCTCACCTGAAGTAGAGTATAGCTAGCCAACTTATATTCTTACTGTTAGGTCAAAGAGAAAAGCAATAAATTAAAGGTAGTTCAGAACTGAAAGAGGACAATTTTATTCTCAGGTGAACATTGGTAATAAGTACTGCTACTTATCATCTGCTACTCTGCCAATTAATGCAGGAAAGCTATTTATGACTCACTTTTTGGATCTGATATCCTGGTATTTTTCGGGGTACAAACATGAAATAACACATCTAAAATAAATGCTACCTACACACGCACACATACACACAATTGAAAGATAGGTTGGGAGAGAATACTGCAATGCTAAGAGAAGGAAGTACAAAGTTAGGAAATTGATGAAGCGCTATGGTCAGTGGGCCACAAGTAAATGTGATTGGAACATTCTAGGAGCAAGTACTCCAAGTCAGCCAGTGTTTTCCATTGGCCTGCCTTTCGATAGCATTCTTTCCCATTACAACACATTTATTTCTCTATAGTTTCTTCATGTTGACAATACTGACAAGTCTTTGCAATGATGTCAGTTTCTGTAGAAGTACAGCTAAGACATTCCTAAGCTCCTGCTTCTACCCCTTTTGTCCCCCTGCAACCTTTTATCCTGACCTCACATGGGATTTTTTTGTTGTTGTTGTTCTATACCTTTTAAAATATACTCATCCTGGAATATCTCCTTTTCTAGTCATCAGGGTTGGTTAGCTCTCTGCTAGACTGTGTAAGGTCCCAAGAAGGCAACAACCAAATAAGATTCCTTATTTCTCTCAATATTTAAAGCATGCACATTAGGCACTTATTTGAAGAATGAATACATGAGCCTAGTTTTTAAATATGTTACTTTTAGAGATGACAATATATACTCACGGAATTATCCAGCAAATACTTGGAAATGTAGGATTGAAATACAAGCATAAATTCAATCCTGAAGATTAGGGAATACTGGATCATATTTGAATACAGGATTGAGATAGATAATCAAGAGTATAGAGAGTAAGGAAAACTTCATCCTCTCCAAACAAAGGAAAGATAAGAGCAAAGTAGTAGAGAAGTTGAAGGACTCAAAATTATTAGTTTTCTCAGTAAAGTACATGATAAGACCTTTTGTTCAGAAAGTAGTAAGGAGGTACACTTGAGTGTTCAAGGTGTGTGGGAAAGGTTTGGAATAATTGTATGGGATGTAATAGAATATGGATAAAAAGATTACTATGTTCATGTAAGAGTAGATAGCATAAATTTATAGTGGACCAATCAGCATGAATTTACACTGTTTTTATTTTTTGCTGAGGCAATTGGGATTAAGTGTCTTGCCCAGAATCATACACCTATTAAGTGTCTGTCTCAGGCCCTCCTGACTTCAGGGAAAGTGCTCTATTCAGGCACCATCTAGCTGCCCCCAAAATGTGGGACTTTAGTTGGTCCTTTGAGAGCATTCAAACAATCCATTTGCCTTAACCTCATGCATTCATTTCCTTATTGTAGATTCAGAAAAGTCGTAAAAAGTATAAAGCAGAAGAGCAATGGAAACGAAGGCAAAATGTGTTTCGAAGGGGAGTATCATCTCGTCGCTCTGCTTATGCTTTCTCCCATCAACGGGGATATGCTGACCTCATCTCCTCAGGACGCAGCATACGCAAAAAGCGAGCTCCATTGGATGCAATAATAGCTGATGGAACTGCAGAATATAGACGAACTGTTGACAGCTGATGTGAATTTTTTCATGAAAATAGTTCTAATAGAATAATTGCACAAAGAAAAAGATACCTATATATACATATATATATATATTTTTATGACCGACTCTCAGGACTTTTTTTTAATTGAATTTGATACAAGGATATTGAAGATGAGTGACCTTTATACATGAAAAACTGCTTGGTTGGGACTATTAAAAATTAAGCCAAGAATGGGTATTTTTAAAATTCCTTTAATCAAACATTTATATTCATGAAACTAAAACTTGTGCAAAAATATTTGTTACTCAAAAGGTTGGTTTTTTTAAATCTTAAACTCATTGTAATGTGACACTTGAAACAGCAAGGAAAAATTGTTAATACTTAAGATATGTAAAAAAATGAAAACTAATGTCTCCTGTCAGTAATATTCAACACAAACAACTAAGATGTTCATTTAGCCCTCTATGCCACTATATTAATATGATTTTTATCTAAGTGGATACCAGCAAAAGAGTATAATTTAAAATTCTTTATCTTGGAGCTGAGAGTTCCAAAGGCTTTTGCAGAGTCATAAAGGGGCTGCATGGTTTTATGCTCTCCTTGCTTTTAGGATATTTGGTTTAACAAATTAGTGCAATCCAAAAAAGCACATTGAATTTGGCCTATATCTCCTTTGTTTCTTTTTAGTGCAAATCTTATATAGAACATTAAAACAATTTTTCGTCTTCTCAAAGTATGTTTTTTGGAAAGCTCCTCAAGTCCTACTATAAGAGCCTTCTCTTCTAAAAAGAAAATCTACATTTTTTGTTTGTAATACAACTGTGTAAATGTGGGAAATAGTGATAAATCACCAAATATTTTGCAGAGCTTTCTTTTGAGAAGCAAACTTTTGTGCCTATCTATATATATAAAGTATTTTTATAAGAGAAATGATTAACAAAGACCTCATTCTTCTTCACTAGGATGTTTCTAGAGCTGCCTTGAGGAAAAGAAAAGGATATTATTAACCACATTTTGAAGGATGTTAGTATGTGTTCATTTCAAAATATCATTTTAGTTTAATTATGGGAAACATCCTTTAAAGAGGTAAAAACTCTTTTTGTCCAAATGATTTCCTTATTCTGTCAAAAACTTACACTAGTTTCTTTTGCTAGTGAAGATATAAACATGTTTCACCAATACTGCCTTCTACCAACACGCTGCTACTCAATGTTAAAAATGTCTGCCTGTATCATTAAAGGAGTTTTAAAATGTACATAGTTCTTCCAGGTGCGACAAGAGAATGTATAGTTCTTCATTATTGTGGAAATAAATTAAGAAAGTTTACAACTTTTCCTTTATCATGTGAATAAAAAGGAATGTAAAATTTACTTTTTTTTTAGGCAATTGGGGTTAAGTGACTTACCCAGGGTCACACAGCTAGAAAGTGTTAAGTGTCTGAGGCCAGATTTGAACTCAGGTTCTCCTGACTTCAGGGCTGGTGCTCTATCCACTGCACCACCTGGCTGCCCCTACTTTTTTTTTTAAACAAAGATAAACTGAGTGTATAATTCTTTCAATTTCATATTTCTCTTCTGTTTTGTGGTAATTGAATGTGGGAAAGATTGACAATGCGAATGTGTCAAAGACATACTGTAGGGTGCAATATTAATCTTAATATGCAAATTGCTTATTTCCTTTTATCTGTAAATCTGAGATTTTATGTGTAAATATTTTGTTTAAAGAGTAATAAATGCTTTAGTAATATATCTTGGAAAATGATCGTGTTTTTACAGATACATGAAACTTTTTTTTCAAAGTGGTAAATGTAGAAGGGAATCTGATTGGAGTTCAATTTTGTGAAGTATGATTCACAGTGATGAGGCTAGAAATTGAAGTAGTTTAAAGTTTTAATACAGAAGTGAGTATTCTATGAGACAGTAGAGTGAAAGGAGCAATAAGTTGGAGTTCAAGACCTGAGATGCATATAAGTTGCTAATTTTTGTTAAAGTTCCCTCTTCTAAGGGAATTTGATAGAACCTGTGAGTGGCTAGGTCAAGGTAAACATAAGGCACTGAAATAAATTGAATTAATTTCAAAATATATATTCTTAAGATATTCAGTAACCATGCAATTGATAGATGTATTTTCCAAGAAACAGATTAATTTATAGCCACAAATATCACACACACACACTCTTCTCAAACTAAACATTATTGTGAGTTCAATGGAAATAAATGGGAACAGATCTCTCTCTCTGACATGGAAAACAATGTAATTAAACACAAACCCAGATTCTAAAGATACAAAGATTTTATTTTTAAAGTTAGATGGTGCCTTTTATATTATAATGTAGTAATCAGGATAAACCATTGAATTAATTAATGCTATGTGTGCTATTTGGAGTGTGTGAATAGTTGTTTAGTCTCTTCATCTCATTTTACTGCCTTTGATTTAATAACAGATATTTATCTAAATGAGGGTATTGGTTGTAAATAGATAGCCACTCTAGAAAAGGAAAGGCACTTTAAGCCTAGTATGTCCTAGTTAAGAATTATTCAAGGGTAATTCTTATAGCCAGGAGGGCTAGAGAAGAAACAGAGATGATGCAAGTCTTCAAGCCTCTCAAAGTGGGCCTAATCTAACTGCCTGGGAAAATACCTGCACTGTCAGATCAACTTGGAGTGCAACAAGTAGGAAGACTGCCTAGCTTCCCCTTCTTAATTGAAAAGGTCCCATCTGTGACGTGTCAATGATGCTTTATCAGCTTCCCATACATTCTAGAGGAAGCTTATAAGGAGGCAAGGTCTATTTCCAGATTTATGATTAGGGATCTTTGAATACTGTAGTTGTTTGAGGGGGCAAAGGAAGGAGAAATGAGGACAGAGAATCCAACTCATGATAGTATAGAATGATGGGGGTGGAGGGCTGGAAACTGCTGGATCTGAGGTAAAGTTTCTTGGATTAAAATCTAACTCTGCAATATTCCATTTAAAATAACTGTCAATAGTATAAAATATTTGGGAATCTTATCTGCCAAGGGAAAGTCAGGAACTATATGAGCAAAACTACAAAACACTTTCCATACAAATAAAGTTAGATCTAAACAATTGAAAAAATATTAAGTGCTGCTGGACAGATTGAGTGAATATAATAAAGATGACAATATTACCTCAATTAATCTACTTATTTAGTGCTATACCAATCAGACTCCCAAGAAACTTTTAATGACCTAGAAAAAATAACAACAAAATTCATCTGGAAGAACAAGAATTTCTAGGGAACTAATGAAAAAAAAAAATCAAATGAAGGTGGCCTAGCTGTACTTGATCTAAAACTATATTACAAAACAGCAGGCACCAAAACCATTTGGTATTGGCTAAGAAATAGACTAGTTGATCAGTGGCATAGATTAGGTTCACAGGACAAAATAATCAATGACTATAATAATCTAGTGTTTGACAAACCCAAAGACCCCAGTTTTTTGGGATAAGAATTCACTATTTGACAAAAACTGCTGGGAAAATTGGAAATTAGCATGGCAGAAACTAGGCATTGACCCACACTTAACACCATACAACCAAGATAAGATCAAAATGGGTTCGAGATCTAAATATAAAGAATGAGATTATAAATAAATTTGAAGAACATAGGATAGTTTACCTTTCAGACCTGTGGAGGAGGAAGGAATTTATGACCAAAAAAGAACTAGAGATCATTATTGATCACAAAATAGAAAATTTTGATTATATTAAGTTAAAAAGCTTTTGTACAAACAAAACTAATGCAGGCAAGATTAGAAGGGAAGCAATAAGTTAAGAAAACATTTTTACATCCAAAGGATGTGATAAAGGCCTCATTTCTAAAATATATAGAGAGAATTGACTCTATAAGAAATCAAGCCATTCTCCAATTAATAAATGGTCAAAGTTTATGAACAGACAATTTTTGGATGAAGAAATTGAAACTATTTCTAGTCATATGAAAGGTGTTCCAAATCATTATTGATCAGAGAAATGCAAATTAGGACAACTCTGAGATACCACTATACACCTGTCAGATTGGCTATGATGACAGGAAAAGATAACAAATGTTGGAGGGGATGTGGGAAAACTGGAACACTGATGCATTGTTGGTGGAGTTGTAAACTGATCCAAACATTGTAGAGACCAATTTGGAACTATACTCAAAAAGTTATCAAACTGTAAATACCCTTTGATCCAGCAGTGTTACTACTGGGCTATATCCCAAAAAGATCTTAAAGGAGGGAAAGGGACCAAGATGTGCAAAAATATTTGTGGCAGCCCTTTTTGTAGTGACTAGAAACTGGAAATTGAATGGAGAATTAGAGAATGGCTGAATAAATTACAGTATATGAATGTTATGGAATATTATTGATCTATAAGAATTGAGAAGCAATCAGCTACCCTCCACTTTCTTTGACCCATCTGTGGAAACACTTCTACCAAGGTGTGATCGTTGCACATGCTAGTGTTCCTTGGAGTCACAGGTGAGAGTTAGGTGATAGATTGCTATGGGCCAGAACTCTGAACTTGAAACAAAGAATTCTTACAAGGTACTAAGTCAGTGGAATTGATAGAGACAATAGTTATCTACTTTAGCTTGGTTCAGTATGATTGATTTAATCCTACAAGATGTTATGGGTCAGAATTTGAAACAAGGTATTAAGTGGAATTGAGGAGACAATGGTTAAATCTAGTTTAGCATTGATTTAATCCTACAACAAATAATGGTTTCCTAGTAATTTAATGATTGGTGTATACTCAGTGTAAGATATATAAGGAGGAGCTGTCAGGGCCAGAAAGACGAGCACACTAGAAGCTCTCAGAGCCTCAGCCAGGATTCAGTCGGGGAGATTCAAAAGCCAGAGAAGGCAGGCAGGAGGAGCTCAAGCTCTCAGAACCAAGACTACCAAAGGCCTCCAAGAGAGCTAGCCAAAGCCCCAGGAAAAGAGACAAGTCTTTGAAAGAGATAATAAAGGATTTGGACTTTAATACCTGGCTGCATTTGGGATGATTACTGAACTGAAACTAAGGCTGTCTCCAGAGACCCCAAGAAAACCCCAACAAGAGAATATTACATTTTAGAGAAGAATATTACAATAGACCCAAAAGTGAATGATTTCAGCAGAGGTACTGCTCCTCTTCCTTGAACATCCAAATATGAGTGGAACCTAGTTTATGTAGCCAGTCTCATAGAAATTTTGAATTTATATATTTATATTTATTAATAGGCTTTCAGAAAAATTGAAAGCATTTAGAGAGCAGTAAAAATCTTTGATGGAAGTTTGACTTTAATATGATTTTAACTGTTATTCTGAGGAGAACAATTAAATGTCATTCTTAGTGAAACTAAAACTAAGTTAATTCTCACTGTGGAGAAAAATAGCTAACTCTTTTTAGGAAGAACAATGTTGGTACTGGCAGCTAAGTGGGGTAGTGGATAGAGCTCTGGGGCTGGAGTCAGGAAGATCTGAGTTCAAATCTGGCCTCAGATACTACTGATGTATGACTCCAGGCAAGTCCCTTAATCCTGTTTGCCTCAGTTTCCTCATCTGTAAAGTGAACTGGAGAAGAAAATAGCAAAACACTCCAATGTCTTTGCCAAGAAAATCCCAAATTGGGTCACAGAGTAAGACACAGATGAAATGACTCAATAACAATGTTGGTACTAGAAAACTGACAGTTTTTATAGCCTAAAGATTTCTCCCAGGTTTTGGAGGTGAAGGGACATAAGTAAATAAGATATAAGTAGACATTTGTAGCCAAAAGCAAAATAATAATAATTTTTAAAAAGACAACCTATAGCCAAAGTGAACTAAAGCTGGTACTAGGTTAAACCTGCAGATATGGTAATTGGTGAGAGAATTCAGATTAATCTTTTCTTCTGATTTCCCAGAATATGGAGGTGACTGGTCATCAACAGAATCACATAAAAATGTTTAAATGATTAATACTTCATTATTCAATGCTTTCAACAAATCTCAGTGATGATTATTTAAGATTCAGTATTTAAGATTGAAAAAGGAAAAATTGATAATTTGAGAACAAATTTCCCTGGTTTTGTAAACCAAGGTGGGGGCTTAAACTGATTGGAGAGAATTTTATAATATAATTAATTTTTATGTAGTTTCAGAACATACTCCAAATTTTGAGATTAGAGAGGGGGAAAAATTAATAAAGGGATGAATAAGTAGCAGCTAAGTATGGCAGGGTGGGGAGGACCGATATGTTTGTCCTCATGAGTACGTGAAAGGTATCGCTCATATTCAACCTCACATAGCCATATCTCACAGGCTGTGATCCACGAACAATAAAATAAAACCTCTATTTGGGCATGTTCCTTAAAGCATTGCGTTGTATCTGTTACCTTCACAATCTATCATCCCCATTCTTTAGCAAAATTTCTTACCATTAGATTGAAACATGCATTCAGGGACTGAGTCTGGTGGAGAATGCAGTACTGGCCATATTCTTCTTAGTACCTCAAATGGAAATTGTGATATGAAATTATAGATTTGTTAGAGGGATCATCACACTACCACCCACTCTCCTCAAAATGCAAACCTGATTATGGAATATTATTGCTCTGTGAGAAATGACCAGCAGGAGGAATACAGAGAGGCTTGGAGAGACTTACATCAACTGATGCTGAGTGAAATGAGCAGAACCAGAATATCACTGTACACTTCAATGTTGTATGAAGATGTATTCTGATGGAAGTGGATATCTTCAACATAAAGAAGATCCAACTCACTTCCAGTTGATCAATGATGGACAGAAACAACTACACCCAGAGAAGGAACACTGGGAAGTGAATGTAAATTGTTAGCACTACTGTCTATCTACACAGGTTACTTATACCTTCGGAAGCTAATAATTAATATGCAACAAGAAAAAGGTATTTACACACATATAATGTATCTAGGTTATATTGTAACACATGTAAAGTGTATAGGATTGCCTGTCATCGGGGGGAGGGAATGGAGGGAGGGAGGGGATAATTTGGAAAAATGAATAAAAAAATAAAAATAAATAAATAAAATAAAATGCAAACTTGATGTTTTTGCAATTCATGAGATAAAGCATTGTCAACCACCAAACAACATAAATTTCAGTATGCTAGGTTTTTTTTTTTAAGTTTTTTTTTTTTTTTTTTTAATATACTACATTTAGTCTATTAGAGAAGGTAATGACATCCTGTTCACTAAATGGTAGTCAATGAGCGCCACCTAGTGAACAGGTCTTATAGTTTACAACCCAGTAGCAAATGGAATATACTTTCATGGAAATCTGAATATATAAAAAATTGCTATCTCAACAGTTGTAATAATAGGACTTAAAGAAATTACAAAATAGCTTCTAAAAGCCCTATCAGAAATTTTGAATTTGCTAAAAGTACTTATTGGTATAAAATATTGTTTTTAGTAAATAATTTTGGAAGACTAAAAGGAAATTAATTTTAGGTAAAAGAATGGCCCAATAATAAATGGAAATTGATGTCTCTATACAGAAAACATTCCAGAAATAAATATTTTTTTAAAATCAAAAGGAAGAAGTGTTTATTTTTTTATTTATATCCTAAAAACTTATCATAGTGTCCTGTAGGAGTTTAACAAATACTTGTTTAGTTGACCTACATTAAATTGTAAAAAAGCAAGATGCATTTCAAATCAATTTTTAGACCTACTGCTATTTCTAACCTTTTAAACGAATAAATATTGGAGGCATCTGAAACACCAGTGAAGTCAGAAAAGAAGGAAGTATGGTTATAAATGAAATTTATATTACTCTAACTCAAATCACAAAAACATGCTAGCCTAGATAAAGTGTTTGTTGGTTCATCAGTGTTCCCACCAGGATAGCAATTACCCTTAGCTCCCTACCTCCTAGACCTTCCAATTAATGATGCTTTGGAACATCAATAATGCCTCCAAACAGTTATTTTCTCCTTTGGTATCTGAAGTCATCTACATGAGCTCCAAGAGCCTAGGAGTAATTGCCACCATCATGTGGGGAAACTAAACTGATGAAGCAGCAAAGGCTCCTGCTACCTTATTTACAATATTTTCAAGTGGAAATTTTAACTTTTTAGTTTTGTTTTGTTTTTGCCTCCAGTAAACTAGCATGATTTTCTTAGTCTATGTTACTGGCATACAGGGCATCCCAAAAATCTTAGTGCAATTTAAAACTTTAAATGTTCTAAGACTTTTGGGACATACCCTGTATTTCAAAAGAAGATTTTTTTTTTCTTTTTCTTCTTTTTTTTTTCCTGAGGCTGGGGTTAAGTGACTTGCCCAGGGTCACACAGCTAGGAAGTGTAAGTGTTAGTGTCTGAGAGCATATTTGAACTCCGGTCCTCCTGAATTCAAGGCTGGTGCTCTATCCACTGCGCCATCTAGCTGCCCCTCAAAAGAAGATATTTTAAAATTAAAATGTCTTGAGGAATATGAGCAAGATGGAAAATCCAGAACTATTCTGAGTGAATTCAAAGGGCAAAACTTGGACCATTGGATAAAAAATATAGGAAAACATATTTCAGCTCATTATAAGTTAGATTTCTAACAAATGACCAAATGGTTGCACAGACTTCCTTGTGAAGTATGAGTTCACTGTTAAAGGAAATGTTCAAAAAGAGCCTAAATAATTATTTTTCAAGGAATTTCTTTATTGGAAGGACTCTTGACTAGATAATTTCTAAGATTCCTTACAACTTTAAGATTCTATGAAATATTTGAGAGAAAATCTAGTTTTGCATAAATGAGGATACTAGTGAGGAGCTCAGCTTGGGTACTGGTTATCCATTATTCTTGTCATGTGATCAATCATTATATTCTTCAGGCAGCCAGTGAGAGATACCCTGATTGGTCCTTTAATTCACTTCCAGTTCTATACAAGATCAGCTATACCTTACTTAGTAAAGGATTTTTATGTAACTTAAACAATGCAAAATAGATTTGGGATGGAAAATGCAATCCTTATCCAGAGAGAGAAAGTAGAGACAATGTGGATCAAAGCATAGTACTTTCACCTTTTTATTTGTTTTTTTTGTTTGTTTGTTTGTTTTAGTTTTTTCCCTTTTAGTCTGATTTTCCTTGCATAGCATGGCAAATAAGGAAATACTTTTAAAAGAATCACATATATTTAACCTATATCAAATTAATTACAGTCTTGGAGAGTGGGGAGGAAAGGAAAAAAATTTGGAATGCAAAGTCTTACAAAAATGTTGAAAACTATCTTTACATGTATTTGGAAAAACAAAATAACATTAACAGAAAAAAAAAAAGGAAGAAATGTGAGTCAGAAAACTTGGATTCTTAGTCATTTGCCAACTGGCAGTAGAATTTTGAGAGCTACTTGTTTCATTTATTATATACATGAAAAGCAAACTTGACATAATAGAAATTCACAGTTTTATGTAGAGTCTTCTCTAATCTACAAGATATAGGGAAATGCTCATTTTATTCTATATTTAAGTTCAGAATTTTTTAAAAAAGAATGAGGGTATTGGGTCAGCTCCCAATATGCCATTCCAGTTCTACTATACTTTTATCTATAATGCAAACTGAGTAGATTCATAAATGTTAAGGGTATACTTGGATACATACTCTAATAAGTATATAGCCCAAGACTCTTTAAAGAGAAGACTCAAATTATATGTCTTGATGATTCTTAATGGAGTCATTTGTTCCTATTTAGTTAGTTCTAATTTTCTTGGGTCGGTAAAGTTTTGAACCTCCTTTTCCAGGCTACAAATTGTCTTTATCGTTTTGCAATCAGTTCCATTTCCTGTTCCATCTTGTTATCTACCACTCTCATTTGCTTTTTTAAATTCTTTAATTCCTCCAAAAACCTGCTTTATGTCTTCCAGTAATTCCAGTTGGACTTACTGTACCCAAGCCACATTTTTCTTTTAGATTTTGTTTTGTTTTGTTTTGGCTTTTTGAGTCATTCCTTTCTTTAAGGTTTCTGTCTTGAGCTTCTTTGTCATTATAATAGGTTTTTTTTTTTTTGTTGGGTTTTTTTTTTTTGGTGGGATTCTTTTTTTATTGTTGTTTGCTCATTTCTGAAACCTATTTTTTATTTTAGACTTTATATAAGGGCTGAGCTTTGTGCATTTATAGAGGTAATGTTTAGGCTAAGCTTCAGTCCTCTTAGGTCTTTCTTCTGCTTTCTTGTAATATTGAATTTTATATTGTTATTCCATGACCTCAGAGATAACACAAGTCAGGGACCTACAAATCATTAGGGCTCCCAAAGTAATATCATCTTGATTAAAATCTACACACTGCCTTTCTGGTCTGAGATCTGCAAGTTCTTGAGTCTGTTGATTTGTCTCTGGTTAGGAGTTTCAGTAAACTGTTGCAGGACTCGGTCACTGTTAGCCCACTAAAAGGTTCAAAGAGACTGAACTGGTTTAAGATTTTTGCTTTGGTTACTCCACTGCAGGCTTCAACCTAGAACTGAGTCCTTGCTCTGCTTCTGGAATCAGTTCCCTTTTGCTTCTGAACTTGTTCTTTGCCAAGTACCTAATTACTGTCCCTAATTGTGACTATTGCTCTTTGACAGCCTTAGGGATCTACTTCTCAGTCTACTCTAGATTTATGACAGAATTAAGTAAAGAGACAGGGCAGGCAGATGGCATTAATTGCTGCATCTTGGGTTAGGTTAGGGATTCTCCTGAGAATTCTTGCCTCAGCAATTCTTGCCTTTGTATCAATTCTTGACCCTCTTTGAATCTATGGGCACAACCCATGCTGGGCAGAGCCCATCTCTATTGTTCACAGACTTCACACTCTTCCTAAGTCAACCTGGTCTGGAAAATGACTCATTATAGTTTTTCCCTGCCTTGGATTTCCCAATCAGAATTTAGTTTTATGCATTTTCCAGATCTTTGTGTAGGAGATATGATAGGAAAGCTGTGACTTCATAAAGAAATATTCTAGTAGCAAAGTTAGTTTTCACCTCACTCAGGCAATTACATCTAAGGTAGCTTCAATATTAAGATGCACAGGAAGAGACATAATGTTTTTCCCCCTTGTTTTATTTTTTAATCACAGAAATGAATTTCACTTTCAGTTCCAAATCTTCTACCTCCTCTAGTCATTAAATGAGAAAAATGAAACTTATTACAAATATATATATAGTCATGAAAAACAAATCTCTGCATTAGCCATTTTTTTTTAAAAAGTGGGAAAAAGGAAGAGAAAAATACTCTTCCCCATGTTGAGTCCATCAGTTTTCTATCTAGAGGCTGTTAGCATGTTTCGTTGTGAATTCTTTGGAATTGTGATGGGACATAATGTTGTTCAGCTTTACTAAGTCTTTCAAAATTGATTATCTTTACAATATTGCTGTTTCTGTCTAGACTGTTCTCCAGCTTCTGCTTGCCTCACTTTACATCAGTTCATATAAGTCTACCCAGGTTTCTGAAACCAAGTCCTTCATCATTTCTTATAACATAATAGTATTTTATTACAAATACCATAATTTCTCTAGCCAATCTTCAGTTGTTGAGCATTCCCTCAATCCCCTCAAAGTTTCCAGTTCTTTAGAATAAAAAGAATTGTTGTAATCATGTTTATACATATGAGTTCTTTCCCTCTTTCTTCCATTTAAAAAAGAAATACAGTTGTTCTTTCCACATCACAACTTTCCACATTACAGTTTCAATATATTGATGGTTGGTATAAGAATTTAATGGAAATTTGGGGGGAAGTTTTGCAGAGGCCACAGACAACACACAAAAGGTTCACGGATGACACAGAAAAGTTTAGAATGTCAGAAATGTTATGTATTGTACAATGTCATCATATTTTATTTTTACTAGCATAATAATTTAGATTTCTCTGATACAAAGGGAGAGCCAAAATTTTTTACAAAGATTTTCCATATTGCAGGACATGCTCTGTCCCTATGTGGAAGGGATAACTCAAGTCTTACAAGAAAATCAAGTCATAAAGAGTTTTTGCCTCCAAACAATAACCTTGAAAAAGACAGTTTTCCTTTGTAAGCTTACAGAAGGTGATTAAAAATTCTAATGTGCAATAGCATTTACCTCTAAGGAGTAAAAAAGGAAAGCAATTTCTCATTATCTGATATAACCCATTCTCACATAACATGAGTGGAGGAAACAATATTCCTTCTGCTCCTTTGCCATATTTACAAGTTAGGCTCCTTCAAAGAGTCATCAGAGAATAAGAATATCTGTTTTTGTTTTTTCATAATAATCTTAAAGATCAGACTTCTGATACTAAAGTTCAACAGTATTATAGTTCTAGCATTCTCATCAGGAATCAATTCTCTCTGATGGCAAGATCAGTCTGTAGAATGGAGGTCAATTTATCAACCAGGAGGGAGTCTTCTTGCAGTTTCAATATAAAATAGCTTTGCAGAGCCAAGCTGAGAGATAAATAAATCTTCCTGTGGAACTTCTATAAGAAATGTATATTTTTCATCCTTGCTGCTATTCTTCCTCCCCTCAACCTCTTAATTGAAGCTTTATGTTACAAAGGGTAGATCGGCGGGTTCACTAGTAGCTTTATAATAGTAAGCACCACTCTAACAAGAGAACTTTGACTTTATTCTATGGAAGTTTAATGAAAAAACTTTTATCAACTGAGCCACAGAACCTCTGTAAAAGTCCTGATAAGAAGCTGACCTAGATCTATAGACCAGACCTGATCAGGTCAATTAAATTCTAGAAATTCTAGAATTACACTCATAGAACATCTGACAGTTAATAAAAGTGGGCTTATTTATCCATAGAAGGAAAAGGATAATCAGAAAAGATCCTGCATTTTAGTTGAGTGTAGCAATTCCTGCCTCCTCCTAATTTGTCTTTTGTACTTAGATCACTTAAGAATCCAGAGCCTTGATCTCCTGAGCCAATTAAATCTCAAAGATAGTTTCAATAATTTTTAGGAAAAAAACTAGCCTAACCTACAAGGCAGAGATTGCTCCTATCACAGAAGGACCACAAATGTACTAGAATCCTGTCCCTAAGATTATTGAGGTTCAAGGGGGATCCCAAAAATGTTGGGGTTTCAGACTGATGTCTCAGGTTGTCTCAAAAGAATTTGCAGGCTCAGACCCATCTCTAAATCAAGGGGCAAAGTTTATTATAATTGTGATGTCAGTTAAAGAAGGCTAAATTCTAAAAGAAGATAGCAAAGAACCAGAGCAAGGAGTAGATTTATAGGAAAAAATTAGAGAAGCCAGGTGCTTCATGGCACTGATATACTAATTTTATAGGTTATAGCTTATAGTTTATAGGTAGAATAGAGGAATATTCTGTTTCTTACTTTGTGCAAAGGTGCAATACCCATAATTCTCTTGGGCAGAACTCAAGGGTGGAACCTTCCTCAGTTGTGTTTTTAGGGCTAAAATGTCACTAGATCAAGTTGTCAACACCCAATTTTGTTCTTCACCTGCATCCACTTTAAGCACCTCATTGTTGCTCATTAGTCTCAGAAACTCCGTTATCATTAATCAACAGGCTGTTAGCTGACAGCCAACAATATTTGTAGCCATAGAATCATGGTCATATAGAATAAACTGGGTCAGGATAACCTATGGAAACAAATATATCATTTCCAACTCCATCACTCCCAAGGCCAGATGGCCTTAGGCTTATTGCTACATCTCCCCTAAAAGCTGCACCACATCAAGATGACTAGGTTATTTTCCTAGAAAAATTGGTGAAGCAAGGACAACTTTTTCAACAAATTTAGTTGTGATGGGGAAAAATAGGATAATCTGTAGTTAAGGAAAGTTTTTTTCTTAGGATTGGGTAAAAGTATATCTGAGCATCTTGAAAATGATTGAGGAAGGGGCAGCTAGGTGGCGCAGGGGATAGAGCACCAGCCCTGAAGTCAGGAGGACCTGAGTTCAAATATGGTCTCAGACACTTAACCCTTGCTGTATGACCCTGGGCAAGTCACTTAACCCCAGCCTCAAAAAAAAAAAAAAAAAAAAAAAAATGAATGAGGAAAAAGACTTGCATGAAATAATGAAAAGTGAAATAAGCAGAACCAAGAGAATGTTGTAAACAGTAACAGAAATATTGTTCTAATCATATGAAAAAGCTCAAAATCACTATTGTTTAAATAAATACAAATTAGAATAACACTGAGGCTCCCATCTATCAGATAAGTTGATATGGCAGAAAAGGAAATTGATACAGGTTAGAGAAGACATGGGAAAATTGAGACACTAATGTATTGTTGGTGGAGTTGTAAACTGATCCAACCATTCTGGACAGAAATTTGAAACTATGCCCAAAGGGCAATCAAATTATTCATACCCCGAGATCCAACAATACCACTATTAGGTCTGTTTCCCAAAGAAATCATCAAAAAGGGAATGGACCTACATGAACGTAATGGAATACTGTCGTGCTATAAGAAATGATGAGCAGGCAGAATTCAGGAAAAAAAAAAAACTTTGAAAAGACTTACATGGTGCTGAGTGAAGTAAGCAGAAACAGGTAAATATTGTACACAGTAATAGCAACATTGTGCAATGATCAACTATGAAAGACTTAGCTCTTCTCAGTCATACAAATGATCCAAGACAATTCCAAAAGACTTGTGATGAAAAATGCTATCCACTATCTTCAACATAAAGAAGATCCAACTCACTTCCAGTTGATCAATGATGGACAGAAATAACTACACCCAGAGAAGGAACACTGGGAAGTGAATGTAAATTGTTAGCACTACTATCTGTCTACCCAGGTTACCTGGGATACCTTCGGAAGCTAATAATTAATGTGCAACAAGAAAATGGTATTTACACACATATATTGTATCTAGGTTATATTGTAACACATGTAAAATGTATGGGATTGCCTGTCATTGGGGGGAGGGAGTGGAGGGAGGGAGGGGAAAATTTGGAAAAATGAATACAAGGAATAATATTATAAAAAAAAAATTACTCATGCATATATACTGTGAAAAAAAATTCTAAATAAAATAAAATAAAAAAGAAAAAAAAAGAAAAAAGAAAAATGCTATCCACATCCAGAGAAAGCACTATGGAATTTGAATGCAGATCAAAGCATATTATTTTCATCTTTTCAAAAAATTTTTCTTTCTCATGGTTTTTCCTTTTTGTTTTGCTTCTTCTTTCACAAAACTAATATGAAAATATATTTAATATGATTACACTATGTAACAGATTGTCTGCTGTCTTGGGGAGGGGAAAGGGAAAGGAGAAAGGGAGAACAAGTTGGAAATTAAAATCTTATAAAAAATGAATCCTGAGAATATCTTACATATAATTGGAAAAAAAGAAAATGTCATTTAAGAAAACAGTCTTTCTGTCTTTTAAACCATCCAAAAACCTGGTTAATTTTGAATATTAGCTTTCCCAATCTTTTTCTTACAAGACTATTGCCCTTCTTTGTTTTAATTTTCAGTTACATTGTAGTTCTTCTTTCATATTCACATAATTGGTTTTAGCTTTTTTCTTCCTCATTGGTTTTTAGCTCATCCTCTCTCTCCCTCTTTTTTTCCCCTTCTCCCTCTCCCTCTCTCCCTTTTCATCTCTCTCCCTTTTCATCTCTCTCTCTCTCTCTCTCTCTCTCTCTCTCTCTCTCTCTCTCTCTCTCTCTCTCTCTCTCTCTCTCTCTCTCTCCCTCCCTCCCTCCCTCCCTCTCTCTCTCTCTCTCTCTCTCTCTCTCTCTCTCTCTCTCTCTCTCTCTCTCTCTCTCTCTCTCTCTCTCTTCTCTCTTCTCTGTCTCTCTCTCTCTGTCTCTCTGTCTCTCTCTCTCTCTCTCTCTGTCTCTCTCTGTCTCTCTCTCTCTCTCTCTCTCTCTCTCTCTCTGTCTCTCTCTCTCTCTCTCTCTCTCTCTCTCTGTCTCTCTCTCTCTCTCTCTCTCTCTCTCTCTCTCTCTCTCTCTTCTCTCTCTCTCTCTCTCTCTCTCTCTCTCTCTCTCCTATTTCTCTTCCCTTCCCTTTTCCTTTTCCTCTCCCCTCCTCCCTCCTCTCTTCCTCTCCCTTCCTCTTCTCCTTCTCTTTCTCTCCTCCTATTTTGTCAGACCTATTTTGTCAGAATCTGCTCCAAATGCATCAGATTGTTTCATCACTTTCTCTATTTTCTGAAAGATTAAATTACCAGGAAGGCAAAGTGAGAATATATGAGATGCCCTGATTTTTTTTCTTTTTTAGAAAAAGTTCCCCAGTATATGTCTGGATAGCTGAAATCTCTTGTTCCAACAATAGCCTGCTTCAGTACCAGGCTTGTGATTTGCATAAGGAACTCATTATCCATTTCCTCCATCTGGCAGGGTTGGTCTATAGTGTATACCAACCATGAAATCATTCCTATTTCTCCCTACTTTGATCTTCACTCATATGTTCTCATACTGATGCCAGATTTATTTTATTTAGGCATAGACATGAACATATTCACTTCCTCAAAATTCGTCAGTCATTTTCCAACACACATCAAGTCGTTAAAACTATCTGGGTTTCATTTTCCTTATCTATAAGATAAGGACTAGATGATCCCCAAGCACTGTTATGGCCCTAAATGCTATGATCCTAAAGTGAAAAGATGTAAACTGTATGATAGTGTGTTTCAGAATTTGGAATTAGTTGAACTACAAAGAATATGATTAATAGATCGGTGTCAGCCTAGAAGGAGGTTTGTACCAGATTCTCTTTTTCATTTATATCATTAACTTGCATAAAGATATAAATAGCTTGCTTATGAAATACTTTCATTACAGGGAACTGGGACATACTTGTTTGGATGTCAGAACTGAGATCCCCAAAGACTTTGATAAGTAAAGCTATGAACCAAATCTAATAAGACGAAAACTAACAGGGGCAAAAATAAGATCCTGCACTTAGAATTTTTTTTACCTGGGAGATTTTAGTAAACTGCAAGTTTAATATGAGTTGAGAAGGCTATGTCCATTTAAGACACCTAAATTGATTTTATGTTTCCCTGAAGGACTTTATGCATCTTTTAAACATATTCCAAGAGTCTCATGAAAATGCTATATTTTAGCTTTGACAACAAAGTCTTGGCATATTATACATAAAAACCCATACTCATAGGTCCTCCTTTAGAAAAATTTGAACAAATACAAATTTAATAAATATAAAACAAATTATACATTGATTATAAAATGGGGAAATTTTAGTTTGGACAGATAAAAAATGATTCATTAGTGTGAGTATTAGCTGAGATAATTATGAATTTAGTTTTTATATTGTATTTTTAGAAATTATTATCTTTTTATATTATCTTCATTTCTGAATATCTATTCAATTATCATCACTAAAACCATCCTTTGAAGTAAAGAATAAAAGAAAGTAGAAAAAAATGTACTAGCAAAACTAAACATAGCTGAATCTGACAATTGATTCAGTGTTTTACGACCATAATATAATATCTCTGAAAGATACATTTTCTCATTTTACCTCTGGGACCATTCACCAAGGGAGAGAACATAGAGAGAAAAGAGAAGAGGGCCCAAGACATATACTTGGAGTACATGCACAGTGAAGAGGCATGACATGAATGATCAATTAGTAAGGGATATAAAGAAGGAGAACCATTAATTAGCCCAAAACCTGGAGAAGAAAATGTGTGGAAGAAAACAGAGTCATAGATGCAGTAAATGCTACAGACAGACAGGACAGGAAGGATAAGCTCTGAGGAAAAAAAAAAACCAAAACATTTGATTTGGCAATTAAGCAATCATTAATCATTTTAAAGAGAGAAGTTTCAGCTGAGTGATGTCAAAACCTAAATTTCAGAAGATTTAGAAGAAAATAGAGAGAAGTTATAGTTTTCAATGTGGGGAGCTTTTTCCTTTTCTTTTTTAAAATTAATTTTTCTTTTTTTCCAGCTTTTTCTTTTTCAAGGAATTGCCTGAAAAGATTTCAGCTAAGAGAATTAGAGGAGGTAATGCTATCAAAATTTGAGGATAAAAGAAAAGATTTGGAAAACCTGTTGTAAAGAGTAAGTCAGAGAATCATTTAGGACAGGGAAAACTGGTATAGAATGATACAAAATAAAGTGGACAGAATCAAGAGAATAATGTATAAATTTACAACATTTTGAGAAGAAACAACTTTGAAAAATTTAAACACTCTGATCAACGTAATGGCCAGAAACATCCCAGAAGAACACTAATGAAACTTGATTTTTTTACTTCCTAATAGAAAGATGACTGACTCAGAATTCAGAATGAAATATATATTCATATATATAGCCAATGTGGCAGTTTGTTAATCTTAATTATACATATTTGTTTAAAGGACCCCTATCCTAGAGGCTGGGGTAGAGGTGGAGTATAGATGGGAAGAAGAGAAATTGGGTCCTTGTTGATTGAAAAAAAAAAAATTTTTTAAGATTAAAAGAGAGAATCAATTAGGAACAAAAGGATCCCTAGATGCAATGGAAGATTAAGTTGAGATTAACTAGCTACTGTCAGAGATTTGAGCATGCTAACTTGTTGTTGACCCAATTAGCACAATTGTATAGCATGCTCTTGATATGAAAATAAAGATAGCACAACAAGATTACTTGATGATCAACTCTGATGAACTTGGCTTGATGAAGGGAGCCTGAAACAGAAGAGACCCTGAAACTCTCTGAAAACTTCTTCAAGGAGAAATTCTCCTTGAACCCTCCCTCTGTGATTCCCACCCCAAGGAACCAAGATAAAGTGGTTTATTTTGGTGGGAGTAGTTGAAATAATCTCAGTTAGCTGGATATCTAGATTTCTATTGACCCCTATTGTTGGCTGAAAACCACTCCCAGTAAATGGTCTCATCTAGGCCTGGGGTCAGTGATAGCATTGAGGGAATCTCATTTGATTAAAACTTCTGTCTCAGATTTCCTTATTAAAAATGGCAACTTGGGGCTCAATCCCTGCAGAGGACCTAAAACATGCCATGCAATGCCATGCATAGCAGCAAGTCTCTGCCCACTGAAATGATATTCTCTTTCAGCATTACTCTCTCAACTCTCTCACCTAAGACTTTATACTTCTCTGTCTGGATTTCTCTACTAGAAACTTTACTTCTCTGTCAGACCTTGCCACTAAAGAATTCAGTCTTCCCAATGCCAATAATAAACTTCTTTTTACCAGTCTAGCTTTTCGGGTTCATAAATTCTTTTACAAAGGACTGCTGCACAGCCAAAAGGGAGTTCCCACAACGCCCTATCCATGCACCAAATCCTAAGGGGATTTAGAGGAGCTTAACCTCTTCATATCGTTGCCTGAACCCCAAACCTGTCACTAACCTCATCATCTAACTCCCTGACTAGCAGGAATAGTAATCTCATCAGCTCTTTTCAATAATAAGGTGATTCAGACCAATTCCAATAGACTTGTGATGAAGAGAGCCATCTACATCCATAAAAAGGACTATGGGGACTGAATATGGATCATAACATCATATTTTCATCTTTTTTTGTGATTTGCTTTCTTTTTTTTTCTCATTTTTTTCTTTTTATCCGATTTTTCTTATGCAGCATGATAAATGTGAAAATATGTTTAGAAGAAATGCACCTGTTTAACTTATATTGGATCACTTGCTCTCTATGGTGGGAGGGGGAAAGGGGAAGAGAGGGAGAAAATTTTGGTACATGAGGTTTTTGCAAGGGATAATGTTGAAAATTATCTTTGCATGCATTTTGAAAATAAAAAGCTATTTAAAAAAAAAAAGAAAAGAAAAGTACCAAAAGTGATAATATGAAATAGATTTGGAATGTATTATAGCAACATGGGACAACCATGACAAGACATCCATCACAGATAATAGAGATTTGCCATTTATTTATGGGAAATAGCTTACAGGCTCAAATCTACCAAAACTCAGTGATGAGATCTAATTGGGAGAATATGGCATCAGCAGGAAAATATAACCTTGAGGATCTGACATCATAACTTGGCTTTCTGTTTGGATATAATTAAAGTGGGATTTCCAGAGATCCCCACTTGAGATGGGATTTTAATAAAAAATCCATTGCCTAAAGAACTGAGGAAAATAAAAAAGCCAAGGCCATAGCAGCCTCTTTTGTGGCTGAATTAGCAAGCCAGATTTCTATGGCTTGGTCTGTGTACATCAAATAAGTTTATAAGAAAACATGCTCATGCCAGATTCACAGGACAAACAAATATTATTCCCCATTAGAATTTGATAGAATTGATTTTGGATATAACAAGAACTCCAAGTTACAGTTCTTAATAATGGAAAAGTCATTTATCTAATGACCACACATTTTCAGATAGAAAACAGGAAGATTTTATACTTGCATTTTGCTCATGACTTTTACGCTAACCACTTGTTCTGAATATAGAGATTTGCTATAAAATAAAGTAGGAACAGGACAAAGTATCCTTAGTTGTATTGATGGGGGAACCCTGAAACTGTGCTCCTTGAAACTGTCCTTCTTGACCTTTGGAGTGAGACCTGAAACTCTCCTGACAAGGACCCACCTTTTGGGGCAGTTAAGTGGTCTCATTTAGCTAGAGATCTGTACCTCATATCTCTATTGAGCTGAAAATTGGCTTCATTTAAACTGGAAATCTAGACCTGGGGGCAATGACAACATTGAAGTACTCTCATTCAACTGAAACTTCAGATCTCTTTTAAAGGGCAATTTGGGGCTCATTTCTTTGCAGAGGCCCAAAAGCAGAACCATACCTTGTCAAGAAATCATAGCTGCCTGCCACGACCCTGACTACTACTACCCTCTTCTCAGTGTAAACACCCCTCTTTATCTTTCTCTCTTTGCCAGGATTTCTCTGCTAGACCTTTATTTCTCTGTCAGGACCTTGCCACTGGGGAAGTCAGCCTCCTAGCAAAAAGCTGACTACTCAGTGCCAACAAACTTCTTTTGCCAGTCTAACTTTTCAGGTTTGTGAATTCTTTCACGTTGGGCCTGTGCCAGCCAGAAACAGGTTCCAACAACTCTGTCCTATGCCAAACCTCATCAGTTTGACTTCAGGTATGAAAAACCACACATGAATTACACCCTCTTGTCAGACTCAGGAATAGATGGAAATCATTCCAATAGAAGGAACACAATTTTAGGAATCAAGTTAGAAGGGTCTCTCCTCAAGTAGAGCTCAAAAAGCCATCCTTCAAACTCCTTTTTGCCCAGAAGAACAAAATCCACCTTCTGAAGTTCTGTGACCTTTCTCCCAGATCATGTATTTTCTGATTTATTGAATCTTATCCATATCTAGATTCAAATTCCAGTTATAGTTCTCAAAAGATTTTCTCTCAAATAGCCCAATCCCATATCAGAGGCTTTATTTCTAAAAAGAAAAAAGCCTACAAATCACTGTAGGGCTGATATGGTGGGAGGCAGTAAACAATAAGATCATGATGCACTTAATAAGTATTAGATAATTTATGGAATGAGTTTTGAAATAACCATTTTCAGAGAATTTGCAGTTAACCAGAAATCTAACAAACTTCTCTTAGAAACTCCTCGGATTACTAAGTAGGGGAATTTTGATACATCATCTTATCTCAGCGTTTTTCAACATTACAGAAATGATTTTGCTCTTAAAACAACCACCAGAAACTTGAAAACTAAAAACAAATATCCAGTTATTAACTGAAAAGGGGTTTAAATGTGCCAATGACCCTTTTCCCCAGGTGGGTAGCTTGGTGGTAGGCTGGTATTAATTTCCACATAATGGATTGAGGAATGAACAGCTATTCTGTTAGGGGAATGTTTTAAGTTAGAGAAATTCCATGTAATCAGCAGGGTGAGGCCCAAAGAAGGTCTGAGTACATGTAGGATTCTTTCCACTTCCCCCAATAATCAGTGGAGTCCTGCTCAGATCAGGCTAGGAGCAGACACACCCAATGAGAGAAGGGCGGACTGTGCCCTTTATTTATAATTTTGCCAACTGATCTCAAAAAACTATGATACTTTTAATCCTAAATTTCAGATTACAACCAAAAAGTCCTTAAGATTTTTTTAAAATGATAGCCAAATTATCACCTGTATTTTCTTTCTTATATGGGAATTGAATATTCCATACTAAGGTCATTTCCTAGGACTGATGACCTTGTTAGCAAGAATGGTTCTCAGTTATACCCAGTAAGAAAACTCTGGGGGTTCACTATGAGCCACTACATAGAATTCCCAATATTTATATTTTTGTCTGCCTACATTTTTTATTTCCTCCACAGGCTAATTGTACACTGTTTCAAAGTCCCGATTCTTTTTGTACAGCAAAATAACTGTTTGGACATGTATACATATATTGTATTTAACTTATACTTTAACATATTTAACATGTATTGGTCAACCTGCCATCTGGGGGAAGGGGTGGGAGGAAGGAGAAAAGTTGAAACAAAAGGTTTTGAAATTGTCAATGCTGGAAAATTATCTATGCATAAAAATTTTGTGAAAATTAATTAGATTTAAAAAAAAAAAAAAAAAGAATGGTTCTGTGAGTTTTTCTTTTACTTCCCCTACCAGTGGGAGGGAAAGAAAAAGGAAAGGGTTAACTGATTGGAAAACAAAATCTAGATAAAGTTTTTCTATACCTAGTAGTTATACCAGTTTTAGGTTTTTAAGTGAACTTCAGATAACTCAAGCTTCTAAAATTCAGAATAAAGGTGATAGCTAAATAATTTTCACAAAATTAAATAAGCATATGTCCAGAAGGGCTGGAAATTAATTTTAGATAGAATTTTAGAACATAGCTCAAAACATTTTATAATTGCACAATATACAATTTAGAAAGCAACATAACATCCTAAACTCATTTCATCCAATTAGGAGATACAAACATGTGACTAAGTTTTTGCTTAAAATAAAACCAAAAACAGATTTAAGTTTCCAGTAGTAACACTAGTTTCCAACATCTTATATCAGAATAAACAAGTTCACAATTTTAACTTGCACTACTTAATAGTAATTATCTCATATAATTTCAGAATCATAATTCCAATTTACTTGAGCCCCTAAATTTAAGATGACTTGGAACTATGCTTAAAGGGTTATCAAACTGTGCATTCCCTTTCATCTAGCAGTGTTCCTAATGGGCTTATAACTCAAAGAGATCTTAAAGGAGGGGAAGGGACCTGTATGTGCAAAAATGTTTGTGGCAGCCCTCTTTGTGGTGGCCAGAAACTGGAAACTGAACGGATGCCCATCAATTGGAGAATGGCTGAATAAATGACAGTATATGAATGTTATGGAATATTATTGTTCTGTAAGAAATGACCAGCAGGATGAATACAGAGAAACCTGGAGAGACTTACATGAACTGATGCTGAGTGAAACGAGCAGAAACAGAAGATCATTATACACTTCAACAACACTACTGTATGAGGATGTATTCTGCTGGAAGTGAATATCTTCGACAAAGGGAAGATCTAATTCAGTTCCAATTGATCAATGATGGACAGAATCAGCTACATCCAGAGAAGAAACACTGGGGAATGAGTGTGGACTATTTGCATTTTTGTTTTTCTTCCCAGGTTATTTTTACCTTCCGAATCCAATTCTTCCTATGCAACAAGAGAACTGTTCGGTTTGCACACATATATTGTATCTCGGATATACTATAACATATTTAACATGTATAAGACTGCTGCCATCTAGGGGAGGGGGTGGAGGGAGGGAAGGGAAAAGTCGGAACAGAAGTGAGTACAAGAGATAATGTAAAAAATTACCCATGCATACATACTGTCAATAAAAAGTTATTTAAAAAAAAAAAAGAAAAGAAAAGAAATGATCATCAGGATGATTTCAGAGAGGCTTGGACTTATATGAACTGATGCTAAGTAAAATGAGCAGAACCAGGAGATCTTTGTACCCAGCACAACAAGAATATAATCATCCTGATGATCACTTCTTATAGAACAATAATATCAATTCTAATGAATGTGGCTCTTCTCAACAATGAGAGGAGTCAGGCCAGTTCCAATGATCTTGTGATGATGAGAGCCATCTACACCAAGAGAGAAGTCTGTGGGAACTGTGTGGATCACAATATAGCATTTTCACTTCTTTTGTTGTTTGCTTGAATTTTATTTTTTCTCATTTTTTTCCTTTTTGTTCTGATTTTTCTTGTATAATTGTATAAATATGTATTGCTTATATCAGAATATCAGATACTGATTTATCAGGATGCCTCTCCCCATCTCTGGGGGCTCCCCTTGATGAGGTCTATATTTGGGGCACCCAAATGAAATTAGGTTAATTGAGGTCTAGTGGCAGGTTCAGGGTACAGAGAGTCAAATAGAGCTCTCCTGCAACCCTTTGGATTAGGTGCAAGGAAGGGAGTTAAATGAGGTCTAATAGCAGCACAAGAGACTCTTGTAAAGGAATTTGCAGACCGGAAAACAGGATTCCAGTGGGCAGAGGGTCCATGCCAGGTATGGTGCTGTCATGTTTCAACCCTCTGCCAAGAGAGGACTCCAACTTGGCTCTTTTATAATGAGAGATTTAGCTAAAAGAGCCTATGAGTGGAGTCCCAAGTTGGTTCCTTGCTGGGTTTCAGCAAGAGCTAGAATTTGCTGGGTAGGGGTTGGGAAACCTGAGCCGATCATTAGAATGAAGACTGGGACAGCCCAAGTTGGCTCAGATCTGATGGGGCTGGGGAGAGCCCAGATATCTCCTATTGGAATTGAAAAGGGTGCTTTGGACCAGGATTTGTGAACCAAAGGTCCTAGCTTCTTGAATTGATAATGTATCAGCTAGGAGGGGCTGGCAATGAGAAAGGAATAAATCAATCTGAAAGGACTAGTTTCTTAAAGGAAACACAACCGAATCACCTTCATCTTGTCAACCAGATTATCAGTCCCATTCCCACTCTCAACACCCTGACTCTGCCCCTGCTTCAATCTACCCCCTGTGTTTGAGCCTCGTGTTTATAGGATTGAGAACTCAGATTATTTGCTGGATTCTTGGAGACTATAGTCTCATTCAGCCCTGGGACCAAACCATGGATCCATTTGGTGCCAGTAAATCTCTCCCTTTTAAATAAAATATTAAATAATCTATAATCTCTATCTTGCCTCAGTTTCTCCTGCATTACTATTACTGGGCTAGATTCCTGATTGGAAAAGCAACAGAATATTGAGAAACAAACATTGTAGCCTGGGCTTAGGAAGTGATCTCTGGATGATTTAAGGGTGGAGGATAGTGTTCTGGAGAGTAATTTTCAGGTGAATTAAGGGTAGGGGGAGTGGGGGAATCAGAGCCAGAAGATTCAGGGTTTTTTGACCTAGGGTCCCCACAAAGATCAAGGGACCAAAGAGTCTTATTACATCAAAATGAGGTATCTCTGTGCCAAAAGGCACCTTTGACAGAGGGACTCATCACAATCCCGTGTCCCAGAAAAAGTGGGATCTACAAAAACAAAATCGATCTATTTGAATTATTCCCCAAACAAATTCAATCCAGAGCACCCCTAGGCTTTCCTGTTGTGTTGTACAATAACAACCACAAAAACAGAGACTTTCAGAGTAAGAAAAAGCAAAAAGGGGTTCATTATGCTCTCATGAAAAAGGGCATCTTTCATATGAAAAGGTGTTTGTCAGCAAAAGGAGTGCAAAACACAAGATTAAATAGCTTGAAAGAAGAAGCCCCCACCCTTGCCTGGGCTTTTCTCCCATTGTTTGGGGGAGTCTGGGCTTACATTCTTAATTTCAGAAATCTATCTCAGAAATAAAAGAACAAATTGCCTTTAAAAGACATACTTAAATACTAATTAAGAGGTAGTGGAAACAGGAGGGAACACCTGCAATTTCATTTATTTATTTAATTATTTTTTGTGCTCTAGCTTTATTTGTTTTTATAAAGTCTCAACTCACAATTAAGGTTTAGTTTGAGGCTATATTCCTATGAGAGTCTTTATTCAGTTAATTTCACTGGGACTCTTCTACTCCAGAGGAGTAGGACTTAAAATTGAGGAGACCCCTTTACCTTTAAGTGAAGAAGATGGCCAACCAGTTTCAAGCTAGACTCTGAAGAAGGTCTATCAAATTAGCATTTCTGAAATTTAGCACATAGCTAGTAATTCTAATGGCCTGCAAAATGGTAAAAGAGAGATAAGGAAGATAAGTTGGGGGAGGGGTTTCAGGAGACAAATAAAAAGGAAAAAGTTTTAATTGCTCCACATTCCTTGGCTAGACAGTAGACCTTGGGATGTAACCCATAGTTTCCTCCTTTTTTATTTTTTTGGGGAGCAGAAATTCTGGGGACAAGAGCTGGAGGTGTCTGTCTTCAACTAGAATTGTGGCTGCTTCAGGCTGGAAAGGGACATAGTTCATCATGTGTATAAAGTTTACATTTTACAACTAAAATGTATCTTATATAAAGGAGAGAACTACCTTTCTGGCCATGGGGCAAGAACTTATCCTGGAGATTTAGGACTTAGAATCTTAACATTTTTCATTCAGCCACTAAAATCCTACCACACTGAATGGTCACTGTAATTTCATAGGAATGAATTAGTAATGATAATTTTAGAAAGTCAATTAAAGCATTAGAAATGCCAATTTTCTAGGAGGAACTCAGTTATAATAAAATCTGGAACTTCAACTAGATTGGATAACTGTCCATCAAATATCAGTACAGAATACATGAGATTGTCTAAGCAGGATCACAAATCTAGAACATTTAGTTAATTTCAGGACTCTGTTGCTTCATTTATGTATTCCCTGAAAATCCATACAGAAGATGAATGGGACAGATTGGATGATGTTTTCTCAGTTTGAGACTAAGTCACATTGAAAGGGGAAGGAAACTGTTCCCTTTAAAATTATCACTCTGAGGCTTGGAGAGACTTATATGAACTGATGCTGAGTGAAATGAGCAAAACCAGGAAATCATTATACACTTCAACAACAATACTGTATGAAGATGTATTCTGATGGAAATGGATATCTTCAACAAAGAGAGGATCTAATTCAGTTCCAATTGATGGACAGAATCAGCTACACCCAGAGAAAGAACACTGGGAATTGAGTGTAAACTGTTTGCACTATTGTCTTTCTACCCAGGTTACTTTTACCTTCTGAATCCAATTCTTATCATGCAACAAGAAACTCAGTTTTACACACATATATTGTATCTAGGATATACATGTAACATGTATGGGATTGCCTGTCATCTAGGGGAGGGGGCAGGGGGAGGGAGGGGAAAATTCGGGAAAGAAGTGAGTACAAGGGATAATGCTGTAAAAAAAATCACATATGTAATGCATATGCATTATGCATTGTAATGTCAAAAAATTATAATTATAAAATTAATAAAATAAAATAAAATAATCACTCTGAAATTGTGTCCCTTTTTTGATCTGAGAGATCAGGATCTCCCAGGCTCCAAGGAGTCTAGAGAGAGGGCCCATTCTCCCAGGATGAGAGAAGCAACACTATTCAAGAGTAAATCAACTCCTATTAATCTTTTTGAAATCCTAAATTCTCATTCAGTTGAGAAATCCTGGTCTGATCATTTCAGACTGTTCCAGTCCCCCACTAAGAGCTACCCATATAACAGGTTTCCTTAAACTCACTCTTTGCAGAAGGTCCAAAGCAGCTTGCTTAGACCCTGACTACTGAGAAGGTATTCATTTCTCACTGTCAGCCTCCATTTCCCTAATAGAACTTTGCCACCATAGAAGTCACCCTCTTAGCAAAACTAGCTTCCTATCCAACAATAAAATTTCATTTTTGCCAATTAATAATACGGGTTTCATCAATTCTTTCATGAAAAATCTGTGTGCCGACCATAAGGGGATTTTAACAACTTTCTAACTGTCAATAACCTTATCAACATGATCCCTATTCCCAGAGCGGGAAGATCAGGTCTTGAACCCTGGGTTGCAGGGAGTCACATGGTCAGACCCATAAGAAGCAGACAACATTGGTCAAGGATGATTATGTCCTTTTAGTTTATCCAATGAAAAGACTTGGGTTTTTTTGTTTTTTAAATCCCCAACAAGTTGGAAGCTGGTCAGGTTCCAGGAGCACATAGTAGGAATTGGGATGGCTCCCGTGTGTGTGTGTGTGTGTGTGTGTGTGTGTGTGTCTGGGCCTCTCCCTATAGGGACTAAAATGCTTTCTCTTTGTACCTGAAGATGTCTCTGATTAGCTAATTTGGGAAAGGGGATCTAGTACCCATTCTAGGCAAAGAAGATCACAATTTTCAATGGGAAGGAGAGAACTTTATTCAAAGTTAAAATCATAAACTGATAAATTAGCTGAATTTACATTAAGGATCCCAAATTCACAACTTAATTAGGATTAGTTCTAAATGAAGTTAATCAGAATGATTGAAGAGCAATTTAAAATACTTAATCTAACTGGAAATTAGATCTTTTTCCAGAATTCATTTGATAGGAAAAATATTTGTGGTGCTTCTATGGCACAGATGTATGTTTGTGTCAAAATATTTTAATATATATAATGTTATAAAAAATATACACAAGATTACTTGTATCTTTCCTCATTCAATATAAACTACTTTGGTTGCAAAAGTTTTTGCAAGAACCAATTTTTTCCGCAAATTTTCAGCAAATTATTTGTTGACTACAATTTTGCCCCTTTTTCCTCAATTAATTTAAGGGTTCTCTTATTCCATGGACTATTTATTAGGGAAAGGAGAAAAATTTTAAGGTACAAAAGTTCCCAGATTTCTCCAAGCCACCTGGAGATAGTCTGTGTCTAGAGAAAGAGACAGAGAGAGAGAGAGAGAAAGTATTTCCTAAGGAGAAGCTGAAAGGACCACACCCTTCTACATACTTAAGGCCTAGAGATGGTCCTCATCTAGAGAGAAACCAAAGCTGGCTCCAGGATATGGGGAGGGGATTTCTGGGGAGCCTACTGTGAGAAATGGATAGGCATTTGTTTTCCACAGATATGAAAATTAAATTGGAGAAATGAAACTTAAATTAGAAAATTAAAACTTACAAGGACATCAAAGAATAATGGAGATAGAGTTTATCCTCCCCCAAAGGAATGTAAGCTTCTTGGGGGCAGGGACTGATTTTTGTAAACAGGGGTGGTGGTCTGAAATCTGAAAATAATATTTTAGAATATAAGCTCCTTTGAGGCAGGGACTGGCTATGTAATAAGTGGTGAAGATTAACTTCTATAACATTCAATTTATGAGGAATCAGGAGAGGGACTTGTGTGATACGGAAATGGTGAAGGGTCACCATTTAATAAAAAAGCTGGAGAGAGCTCTAGAGAAAAGCAAAGTTTATTGTACATTCTCGCGAGAAGGGCGTCCCACTCTTCGAGGAAGAGAGGAAGCGCCTCCTGTGGGCAGGACAGCACCTTCAATCCCTAACGCAAAACGCCCCCTCCCACCACTGACCCTCATCCTCATTGGCTGAGAGTCTTACATTCTAAACGCGAGATCTACCCATGAAATTGAACTTGACCAATAAGTACATAGTTGCCCATATTTGGATGAAATAGGGAGATGTCATAGGAGGGGAAGACAATGCCCGTTGCTCGAACTTCAGAGTCCTTCAGGCCCACTGGAACTCTGAAGTAGATGAAGCCCCACTCGATTTTCACAACTGTCCTGAAAAATCTCACCTCATCTCATTCAGACTTGTGTGTTAGAAGGGGAAATAAAATGCTGCCTTTGGAGTTTCAAAGGTGTATGTGTTCACCTAGGTACCCATTCTTACAAGAATTTTAAATAAGTCTTTAATATAGTCATCAGTGAGTCACTGGTAAGATATTACAAATGGGGGCTCATAGTATGGCAGAAAGTAGGCTTAGACCCACACCTAACACCATATACTAAGAGAAGGTCAAAATGGGTTCATGATCTAGACATAAAGAATGATATTATAAACAAATTAGAACATTGGACAGTTTACCTCCCAGATCTGTGGAGGAAGCAGGAATTTGTGACCAAAGAACTAGAGATCATTATTGAACACAAAATTGATAAAGTTTGGGGTGTGCCTGCCTTGGCCTAACTGCATAATCTGCTCAGAAATCTGATCCTTTCTGCAGCCCTGCCTGTTTCTCTGGGCAGAGAGTCCCCTTCCAAGCCTCACCCTTCTCTGGAACTCACAGTGAACTGTCCATATGCTCCCCACCTGCAGAGGACCTGGCATGATTGCAATGAGGAGCTTTGTGTATTGCTGATTAACTCTGGGGTTATCAGAACCAGACTTGTCCTAGCCATAAATCCTTGCATTATTCTAGCTTTATTTTGGTTTTTATTTGGTTTATTTACTTTACATAGAGTAGTTCAAAATTATGGTGCTAAAACCTAGTAGAGGAAGGTAATTCAAAGATCTGAATAGTTAGAAGAGAGAGAGTGTGGAATGTTGTACCACAGTTCTCTTTTAAAGTCCTGACCCAATTTCCCTAATTGCCCTATTCAGTTACTCTGCCTCAGGTTATAACCATTCCCTTTTAATGTTAGGATAAAGGTCTTATATCTTAGACCTTAGGCTATACTTATTGACTCTTAATGTTTGGTGCAATAAACCAATTAGACATCATTAGAATATCTGGAACCTCTCCAGTATCTCTCCCCCCCACATATGTCATTCTAGGTTCCTCCCCCCCATTAGGTCAGCCCCATCTAGGTACCTCCCCCATTATGTCATTGTTCTTGTTACCCTATATCAACCATGGATCCATTTGGTTCAAGTAAATCTCTCCATTTAATAAATTCTGTATTAAATACTGTCTAATCTCTATCTTGCTCAGTTTCTCTGGCATTGCAAAATGGAATATGCCATGAGATAGGAGTATGCCATTCAGTGGTAGGCTAAATCTATAGAGAAGTTTAGCACTCTAAAAGAGTTAATTAGCTATAAGAAAGAGAAAAATACTAGGAGGCATGGGGGAGAAGGGAGGAGACACAATGAGATACAAGAGCTAACTCCAATAGAGATTTATCAAGGATGACAAGAGCCAAGGGCAAATTTATAGGGCCAATGTAATCTGGAGTTTGGATATCATAAAATTGGCTTTCTGATTAGGTATAGTAAGGTGGAGTTTCCTAAAACCTCCACTAGGGTGGGACTGTAAGGCTGAGCTGAGTCCTTCTCTGCTTGCCTCAGGGACTATTATAATCTTATTAGTATTTCAGGCTTTCTCTGCCAACCCCACCTAGTTACCCAGGACCTCATCTTATTATTTTCCACTTATGTATAATTTGTTTAGTCATTCTTTAATTGAAAAGCATCCGTTTGCTTACAATTCTTTGCTAGAATAAAAAAATGCTGATGTAAGTATTTTCATGCCTGTGAATTCTTCCTGTCTTTGACCTGCATAGAGTATATATTCAGTAGTTCTACATATCTCTGTCAAATAATTTTGAACATTCCTTTATGTCCTCATTAGAATAGAAGTTCCCAAAGGGCAGGGTTATTTTATTTTCTTGTATTTGCATATCCAATGTCAAGCACAATTACACCTGCCACATAATAAGAATTTAAACAACATTTTATCTATCTTGGAGATAACTCCCAAATTTAGAATTCTATCTTCTTTGAGTACTAGGTCCATATTTCTAGTTGCCTACTTGACATTTCTATCCATATGTCTTGTTGGAATCTCAAACTCAATTATGTACCAAATGAACTCAACATCTTTCTCCCCAAACCTACTCTTTCACCTAATTTTCTTATTCTGTTTACATTACTACAGGGCGCTTCACAAATCATCCTGACCAATGGACTCTAATGACTCTGGAGGTGAGGTGAGACTGATGACTGCACAGCTCTGCCTCAATTAAATTCAATTCCCTTGATCCCTTGATGAGACTTGGCTCATTTCAAGTAAGAGGTGATTCAGGCCAATTCCAATAGACTTGTGATGGAGAGAACCAACTACATTTAGAAAGAGGACTATGGGACTGAATGTGGATCACAACATAATATTTTCACCTTTGTAAATTGTTGTTTGCTTGATTTTTTTTCTCATTTTTTTTTTACCTTTTTGACATGATTTCAATTGTGCAGTGATAAATGTGGCAAATATTTATTGCAGAACCAGCATATGTTGGGAAGAGAGTTAAACCTTGGATAAAAAGCTTGTATCTTTTCTGAATTAATGAAGCAAAAATACATTCTGCACTAATAGCAGGTTTAGTCTGAACCTGAAAACTGTATCCCAAAAATTAATAACATTTAAGGGAAGAGATAGGTATAATTCTAGCCCTATATTCCTTCTCTCCAAGGAAAGAAGAGTGGCCAAGGTTCTGATCTTAATTTATTGCTTACCCTCCTGGGATGGGACAAGCAGAGATGCCTTATTTTGACTCTTTTTGAGCCATATGACATAACCATGTTACGTGTTGGGGACAGATTTGCTACAGAAGGATATAGATATGCTAAAATGCATTCAGAAGAAGACAAATTGAGGATATTTGCTTAGAAACTTGAGGATGGAACTAGAAGAGCTAGTTATATAGACGGAGAAAATAATTTGTTTTGTTTGTTCTCATAAGATCAATGAACAATGGGGAGAAGAAAATACAGTAGAAAGCATATTGGTTCTGGAGTCAGAGGATGTGTGTTCAAATTTCTCATCTGATGTATATTACCTGTGTAGCCATTTAATCTCCCTCAGTCTCAGTTTCCTCATCTGTAAAATGAAGGTTGAACTAGTTGGATTCTGAGGTCTCTTCAAGATTTAATTCTACATCATTATTATAATATTTTAGGGGGCTGGGAGAGAAACTTGTAATTTTCCTAGGAATCCTGAGGCAAGAAAATAGATTTCAGTTTTGGTCTGGGACAAGATAGCAAAGAGTTTGTAAAAAGAGAAGACACAGAGAGTAGAGACTGAAGTGATAGGTTAAATAGCAACTCAAGATACTATTTTTCTTTTCTGAGGTCAAAGTGAAATGAAGGAATGAGAAGAGGGGGTCAAAAGCTATATAGATTATTGTGGAATTGGAATTGATTGTGAAATAAGCTATTCCTGTTGCTTCATTTGGGTTTGACTAGTTCCTATTTTATTTCTTTTATTTTTTTAAAAGCCTTTTGTTTTCAAAATATATGCATGGATAATTTTTCAGTGTGGACCCTTATATAGTCTTGGGTTTCAGATATTCCCTTCCTTTGCCCTAGCCCCTCCCCTAGATGGCAGGCAATCCAGTATATGTTATACATGTTAAAATATATGTTAAATTCAGTATGTGTAAACCTATTTATACAATTTTCTCGTTGCACAAGAAAAATCAGATAAAAAAAGGAAAGAAAATGAGTAAGAAACAAAATGCAAGCGAACAACATCAAAGAGTGTAGCTCCTATTTCTAAGCATGATTTTTTTTTTTTTTTTTTTTTTTTTTTTTACTATTTTAAAAAGTGCATTTATTCCTCAAACTCTTGTGGTATACCCAGGCATCTCTATTTCCTTGTGTTTATTTATTGACACAGCTTTGAGAGGTAAGACTGAAGAGAGTGACTTTTCCTAGTACAAAATGAAGATCCTAATCCCAATTTATAATTAGTCTTTTCTACCTGGGAGCATAATCACAAATCATTCATATGTTTCATAATTACACTCCCAAGGGCAGAATTAAAAGGCTTTAGATTTTTCAGTCTTTGCCATCAGATTGAGCCTAATCTTTTTTTTTTTTTTTTTTTTTTTTACTGTTTAGCTCAAGGTGTCTCTTAAGAACTTCAGATATACAGATACATACAAATATAATTAGAAAAGTTACTATGGGGGCAGCTAGGTGGCACAGTGGATAGAGCACCAGCCTTGAATTCAGGAGGACCCGAGTTCAAATCTGATCTCAGACATTTAACACTTCCTAGCTGTGTGACCCTGGGCAAATCACTTAACCCCAGCCTCAAAAAAAAAAAAAAAAGAAAGAAAAAATTGATTCTATTCCATGGGAGACAGGATGGCCAGTATGATGTGTCCTCATCAAAAAAGGTACTGTGCAGAGTAAAGCAGAGTTGAATTATCTCAGAAGTGCCAAGATATGCAAAGTTAGAGAAGCCATTCTAAATGTTCATTGGATCTAGTTGTGTCCAATCTGTACCAGAACTTTCTGAACTCTGATTAGTCTGGTATTGATCTAATCAGTCACAGTTGGACACACAGTAACTCAAATCATAGAACACAATTATGTCATTTATGTCTTCTTCTAGAAGGAAGGACAACAGTCTACTCACCAACTCCAATGCCTGATACACTAAGAGTACTGGGTTTTTGGAAGCTTCATAGCAACACTAATCCCTTAAACTTTTCTACTTGATCCCTTCTTTAATCTTGAGCCCATAGTTAAATTTTCAGTGAGCAATTACACCCAGAAATTTGCAATTACAAATTATTTCTAGATCAGAGCTTGATTGTTTTATGTAAGAAAGTATTAATAATAGATTAAATTTTAAATTATGTACATACATTCTTATCCTCCACCCCAGCCATTGTTAAACATGTACTTGTATTGTTTTATAAACTCAGCAAGAATGCTGTAGAAATTTCAGGAAATTAAGTCAGAGACCGGCTGGAGACCGGGTGACTATAAGTTAATAATAATAACTGGCATTTATAAAGCACTTTAAAATATGCAAAATACTTTACCTCCATTATTTCATTTGAAATTCACAATATCCTGACTATGAGAAATAGTGGTTCTCGAAGTATGGTACAAGGTTCACTAAGTGTCTCAGTAGTCTATGAGATCAAAACTATGTTTAATAATAATATTAAGGTATTGTTTGCCCATTAAAATGCTCCTCCATTTTCCAACTACATATCTCTGAAGTCAGATTTTCTTCATATACTTCAACAAAAACAACATATAGCAGCAGATTGAATGCAGATCCAGATATAAAAATCCAACTGTCTTCAGCTAGGTCAAACATTAAAGAGATTTACAAAATATATAAAACAATACCAATCACTCTTTTAACTATTTTGGGAGGTAAGTATAAAATAACAATTTATAATGGGTGTATTATTGTTTTAAGTGAACCAATAAACATTTAAATTATTAATATTGTTGTTTAATGTGGTAATCATCAGTTATATATCCTACATAAACAAACTTTTGGAGGTCCTAATAATTTTTTTTTTTGGTCAACCTGCCATCTGGGGGAGGGGATGGAGGAAGGAGGGGAAAAATTGGAACAAAAGGTTTTGCAATTGTCAATGCTAAAAAATTACCCATGCATATAAATTGTAAATAAAAAGCTATAATAAAAAAAAAGAAAGAAAGAAAAGAAAAGAGGGGAAAAAAAGAAAGAGATCAATACCAATTTATTTTAAATTTTTAAAAAATGATTTACATTCAAATGAGTGCAAGCTATACATAAAAAGAACTGAAAATAGAGGATAGGTTGGAATGGGATACCTTCATATGGCATGATAGCAAAGAGTCCCAATAATTTTTAAGTGTGAAGAAGAATTCTGGGATGTGAAAAAGTTTTCGAATCACTGCCAAAGGAATTTATTTTGCTAGATATTTGCTAGATCACATTTATTATAAGAGACGGATTCTACTTAATATATAGAGGTGATGATGGGATGGAAGTGGTAGGTCAATGGGAAGTGATGGGCAAAAGAAAAAGGATCAGTAAAACATTTTTTAATATGGAGAAGAAAATAAAAGGATGCTCAAATATATTGACAAATGTTTTTAAATACCTTATTAATGTTATATTTTATGTATCATGCGAGTATACATATATTCATACAGAAATATTTATTTTTAACTGGTCTTAACAGCCCAGATTCTTCTATACGTTTCGGTTTTTTCACATATTAAAAAGTTTATGATTAAGTTCACAATAAAGAAGAAAATTTTAAAATTTTAATTCAAAAAATGGAATGGGTTGCTTCCAGAATTAGTGGGTTCCTGCTCCTGCGATTCTTCAAGCAAATGCTGGATGACTAATTATTGACCATAGGAGTGAAAGGTTTGAGGCTGACACCCTGAACCTCCAGGAAATTATCTTTTTCTGTGGAGTGAGTTCACTTTACTGTGTCAGTAAGATTCTTAAGAGGGTGGGGGGATTTGTGGAGAAAGAAAAAGGTGACGCCCTCAATCAAGATGGCACTTTCGACGTCATTTGCCCTTCCATTGTGGCCAATGGAGTTGCAGTTTGGGGGCCGGGACCACTACGTTAACCAATTAGGCCTTGCAAGATGCAATGAGGGTGACTGGATCGGAAGCAGCAAAGTAGAGTGGAAGTGGTGCAGGCACAGCTGACACTGTAGGTGATCAAGATGGTGTTGGGTGAGTTTGAGGGGAAGGAGTGGAGGGAGGATCTGGCACCACGAGAAGAGAGCATTCTTGGCTGAACCTGTAATCTTAGAAGGGGACTATGTTTGGGAAATTGGGGAGGTTAATAACTGCTCTTTTTTCATGCGTTCATTTATTCAACATTTATTTGGCACCTATAGTGTGCAAGGGTCAGTGAGTTGTAAAAAAGTATAAATGGATTTTACAATCCCTTAAGGCCTATAATAATGACACTTATAAAGCGCTTTAAGGTTCGTAAAGCACTTTGCATATATTATCTCGCGTGATCCTCCGCTAAGGCCCTGAGAGATAAAGTGCTTTCATCCTAATTGTATAGATGGGAAAACTGAAGTTCACAGGTTAACCATGACTTGCTCAAGATCATCTAGTAATCTGTGTCAATGGAAGGACTTGCTTTGATACTTCCATATCAAGTACGTAAATGCCACCAAAAATTTATGGGCTAAATGCTGGTCTGTCCCCTTCATTTAAAGGGACCCGGAGTAGAAAGCTGCGCTAGTCCTAGAGGGGGGTGGCGTTGCATGATGCAGGAAATGGATATGTCCCCCCATCCCAGAAGTTCTCTGCGAGGGGGTTTGGAAGTTGCTTCCCGAGCATAATGCAGAGCACGAAATAAGCGACTGACAATTTTGTCACTTTCAGTCTTATTGATGTGGTGTTTTATGTTATTTTCACTTACAATTGCTCTGACTTTATAACAAAGTAACAGTTAAGCAAATGAAATGTAACATTTTGTAACTTTGGCAATCTCTTTTCTATTTAAAAAAAAAAAAAAAAAACAACCCGAGCAATAGAAATCGGCCCTCTCCCTTTGTCACATTACCCCACTGGGGAAGGGTGGGGGAAGAAAAGAAAACCAAATTTCTCGTAACAAATATGCAAAGTCAAGCCCAGCAAATTTCCTCCTCTTGACAAGTGAGGAGAGGAGCGAAGCAGTGATTTCCTTCTCTCGTCTTTAAAGGCCGAGAGACCTTTCGGTATTTTTGTTGTTTTGTGTTTGTATTTTTTTGATACGGCTTTCTCGTCTTCCCACGGGGTTCCTTGTGAAAGGAGAAGTAAAACAAAAGTTCATTCATTCATTCAATGAGAATCTATTGGAGCTTTTGCGGCTGGGAGGTTTGCTAGTTTTCGGTTCTCAGGGTCTGTGTTGATTGGTTGGGTCTAGATGATTCTCTCCCCTGCTGAGGAAGGGCGGGGGCTTCCCTGCTTCTTGCTTGTCCCAAAGCATATCGTGTCCTGAAAGTCGGACTTAAAGTGGATCCCCGGACTTGGATGGGGGCGGGGACTTAGTTGCGTTTTCCGGAAGTTCTCGGAAGTGTCCTTTTCCCTGAACTAACATGGTAGCTTTGGCGTCTGTTGCCCTCATCCCTTGTCCAATGGAATTGGGACCGGGCGATGAGTCACCGCGCGACTGGGTCAGTGTCTATCTGATGCAACACATGGGACACGAGGTAATCCGGGAAGGTCCCGCTGCTGCTGTAGTACGCTGCGGGTAGGGTTCGAGACTGGGCTGAAATGGCTTTGGAGGTGACCCACGCTGTCGCTGGGCTCCGGCTGGGTGAGTGTGAGGCCTGGGAGGAGTGCAGCTGCCGGACGAGCTTTCTGGGAAAGCCGCGCAGCGCGAGCATCCGCTCCCTGCGACCCGGGGGAGATAGTGGGGCCCAGTCCGGGGCCCCTGCGGAGATAGCCGACTTTACATGTGAAGCCTGCTGCTGGCCCAGCCTGGCCTAGGGCCTGGGCCATTGTTGCCTGCTCTGGTCATTTTGTGCACCCCTCCCCATCCGCTCCCTTTCCCTTCTCCTCCCCTTCCTGTGAGAAATAGATAATAATCAAAGATTCATTAGAAACCTTGGACCTCCTGATGGACTCATGATTAGTACCGGAAATGTTCGCTCTTAAGGAGTTTTTGCGTTTATTACGTGACCAGATTTGCATTTTCACGTGGTGGGATAGTGGGGTTTTCTTTTATGTTAATAGGATTCTAGATTTAAATCTGCAAGGAACTCTTAAAACTCTTGTGTCACCGCCCCTTTGGTAATGTGGTGAAGTCCGGGGATCTGTGACTTTTTTCCTTAATGGATACAATAAAATACATGGAATTGTAAAGGAACCAATTATATTGAAATACATTTATCAGGATATTTTTAAAAGGCCTTGCTGGCCTGGGTTCATAGACCCCCAGTTAGGAAACCCTCATTTAGCTCCTGGTTTTATTTGGTTTTCCTTATTTTTAAACTAATAAACATTTTTATCTTTCCCTCTCTTTCTGTCCTCCTTTAAAAAAAAAAAAGAAAAGAAAAGCCCAAGTAACAAGTATGCATAATTAAATGAAATAAATTTCCATATGGGCCAAGTTCAAAAATGTTATGGCTTATTCTACATTTTGAGGCTATGACCTTTATTAGGAGATGGGTGGATACTTACTTCATGAATTTTGGTTTGAACTTGCCTTAAAGGGAGTGCTTAAGTCTTTCAGGATTGATTGTCCTCACAATGTAGCTGTTGCATAAATTGTTCTAGTTTTGTTTACTCTACCAGTCATTTTAGTTTTCCTGAATATGCCTCAGTAAAGATCCATTGCGTTAATATACTGGGATTCTGTTTTCCCAACTATACTCCAAATAGCAGATGCCCCTTTAGTTTCCATTTCTTTTGAGTATTTTTCATTTTTAAAGATTAAGGAAGAACTCCCAGAAAAATTAAATGTAGTCAGTGTCATTAAGTTGTAGGAACAATATCAGAATTTGAACTTAAGTCCTCTGATTCTATATCTAGCATTTATCCTATTATATGAGGACACAGATAGCATTAAAATGTAATGGTTTTATTAATGCATGGGGGTGGTCTGTGGTGATTATTAAAATAAATACTGTACTATTTTTTGGTCTATATTGTGCTTCAAGCATATCTTCTATTAAATAAGTAAAGACCAAAAAAAGTTAATATGGTTAGAATAAGTACCTGGTACCTGACATAGTACATATTGACATAGTAAACATGGTTATTCTTTTCTCTCTTTTTATTAACAGGGGAACTCTACGTCTCAGATCGAGAGGGAAGTGATGCAACTGGTGATGGAACAAAGGAAAAACCTTTTAAAACAGGCCTAAAGGTATTTAATCTCTTGTCACCTAAAATTGAATTATACCGGGTTAGCTAGATGGCACAAGTGAATAGAACACGGGCCCTGATGTTAGAAGGACCTCAGTTCAAATCCAGTTTCAGATACTTAATATTTATTTACTAGCTTGTGTGACCTTGGACAAGTCACTTAACTCCAGTTGCTTTAAGGGGAAAAAAATTGAATTATACCTAACAGTATTATGATGGAAGAAGTGATGGACTTGAAGATAAGAATATCCTAGATTCAAATCCTGTTTTCAGTCTTATTAGTTGGCATGTCCTCAGTAAAAACTTCAACTTCAAAGGCTTGAAGTACTTTATAAACTTTGAAGCACCATATAAGTGGTAGAGTGATTGAAGATAACCTCACTCTACTATAACTTCAGAATGCTTAACATGGACTTCTGTATGCTTGATTTACTCCAACCATTTTCCCCCATCTTGCTTTTTTAAAATGTAATACATAAGGAAGTCTGAGTCCAAATCAGTAGATCTGTAGTAATTATAAAAGTCTTTATTGATTTTTTGTTGTTGTTCCAAAAAAAGATTCACACTTTCATTTTGATCCTTAAAAGATTTTATGATGTTCTGACTTAGTTGATTCTTCATGCTTTCTGTAAACTTGTTTTGCCTTTACTTGGTTTTTGAGTTTTTTGTTTTAATCTTTTAGCTTAGGTTATTTATAATGTACTTTAATCGATTTATATCTTGGTGGTAAGCCTAAGTTCCTGATGGGGCTACCTTTGGCATTTGAATTCGGGGCAGCATCTGCCAGAGTAGTCTTGGTTAATAGGCTGTCTGCTTCCCAAGGACCAATTTAAATTTAGAGATGCTCCTTATCAATTAGCTGGTCAGTCAGCGATGAACTTTTTAGATATGAAATATTTTTGAAAGTGTTGGGTGAACTAAAAGAGTAAAAGTTAGGAGTTGCTGTCAACTGTTGTTGTCACAACTGAACAAGAAATACTTTCATAATCAACAAACAATTCCAGTGAGATCTCACAATTTTTTTGTGAGATGGTAAAGGCAGGCATGATTTCTCCCTCTATCACTTCTGCCATTAAGAAGGCACATGTGAAATTATGCAAAACATTTCATATAAGTCATGTTGTGAGAGAAAACATAATCCACCCCCAAAAAAAATTTTCAAGAAAAAGTTTAAAAAAATAAAATTCAATCTCTATTAAGACACAAGCAGTTCTGTTTCTGGGTACAGATAGCATTTTTCATCATAAGTCCTTCAGAATATTCTTGGATCATTGTGTTGCTGGAAATAGCAAAGTCATTCACAGCTGATTATCCCCCACCACTGCTATTACTTTTTACATAGTACATTTCATTTTGCATGAGCTCATGGAGGACTTTACAGTTTTTTCTGAGAGTATCTAGTCATCATTTTTTAAAGATCACTAGTTTTCCATCATAATTATATATCACAGTTTATTCAGCCATTGTTGGGCATCATCTCAGTTTCCAGTTCTTTACCCTGAAAAAAAGAGCTGCTATAAATATTTTTGTACATGTAGATTCTTTTCCTTTTTAAAAAAAAATAATATCTTTTGGGATTTAACTTTTGAGTAAAAATATTATAGTAGTTTACATGATTTATGTTAAAGATTTCCTGATTTCAATTTTTATTACCTTATTTAGGTAATTCAGGACTAAATCATTACTATACAGTATATTCCTTATTATTGTTCTTGTTTATTATAAATTCTGATCTTAGTTCTAATTATTTGATTTGACTGCACAATCTAGACTCAGATAATTCCTATCCCCAAATAATTTTTCCTGTCTTTTAAAATGTAGCCAGTTTAGTTACTTTTCATTATATTTAGTGTTTACCATGTCTAGTGCCAATCAGTTAGTTATTTTGAAGTATTCAAGATAGAGAGGCACAAAGCTTCTATAAAGTAAGGTTTTGCGTTGTCATTTCTTCCTTCTGAATCTTCCTCATTTCTCCTCTTTATGTCTTCCTACCTTTCATTTTTAAGTCACCAAATATCAGAGTAAATGTTGGTTTGATGGAAGTTCTTTAATGAATTTCTCTAGCATTTTATCTGCAGCTACTTATAATGATTTATAACTTGATATTTTTTATATTGGTCTTTTTGTAAATATTTAACCATTAATATTCAATACATGATTCCCAATGTCTCATGAAATGATAGTTCTTATAATTTGGGAATGTACAATGAAAACTGCTTTGTTCACTCAACCCCTTTTCTTTGTATCTCCAAGGAGTATCTCTGTGCCATCCTGTAATGTCCTTCTTTCCTGTTTTCCATTTATAGTAAGAATATTAAAATGGATAGGATTTAGCTCTTTCTGTAATATCCATACATCAGTCATTAAAGTGGATGGTCCATGTGACTCTTAGCGTCCTCCACCCCTTTTTTTCACTCTACCACTGTGACTACAGAAAGAGGAGGATGCCATGTAGGACTTGGCCATTTTTTCATTGTGCGTTGCCCAAGGTTATAATAGTTTAATTTCTAGGTAACCATCTTATTGATAACATGCTCACAATCAGCAGTGTCTGAGACCAGATTTGAACTCCTGTCCTCCTGAATTCAAGGCTGGTGCTCTATCCAATGCGCCACCTAGCTGCCCCTTTGAGCAAGTTGTTTCAATCAGAACTGTAGCTCTGTATTCTAATCTACATTAGAATGATACTATGCTTTTAAAGGGGGGACTCTTTTACAACTTGTTGCTTCCCAATACCCTTACTGCTCTAGAGACTTTATAGCTGTTTTATTGACAAGACTTGACTAGGCTTGACTTCATATTGGTGTCCTTAGTACATAACAGAAGTAAGCAAGTATTAATTGGATAAGGTCAGCACTGCAAGTTTAGGCTAGAATCTGTATAAAAGTTCAGAACAGGGCATAGGTTGATGCAAATAGAAAGGCCACTGTTCTTATGACAGGAGCCTATTCCTTCCTGAACCATTCCCTTGAAAGTCTGAAAAAAATTTCAGTGAGGTGGAGAATTTAGCTATTTATGTATAATTTCAATTAAAAATATTTGTTAAGCAAATGTTAGATACAAAACATTTTACTGGATGCTGATAATAAGGAATAAACTGAAACTCTTTTACCCTAAGGATAGGGGTTGTATCTAAGATTTTATTGATATTAAGGAATTCACAAATAAAGAAACCTCTTCCAACAAAACAGATTGACATTTTATCATAGAGAATTTCGTAGTTAAGTGAATAGTATGTTAGAAACAGGACTTGCTAACTTTAAGATCAATTCTCTATTGACTATACCACATCTCTCTGCCTGCAAAATATATAAATATAAGAAAGGGAATAATGGAAGCAAAGAAATCTCTGTCAAAGGCTTTGGGGGGAATAATTGGGGAAGAAGTTTTGACTGGAGGCATGGGAGAAGACTAGATAGAACATCTGACATTTGCACTTAGCCTTGGATTAATAAAAGAGATCCAGACAAGATTTTTTTTGGAGGGAAGAGGGGAACAGGGTTGTCCTAGTCACTAGAAATGATCCAGCTTGTGGCATGTTGAGGGAAGAACCTCATGGTCCTGCTTTATTGGACCTAATTGTGCAGGAAGGTGAGGTAGGAAGGAGACAAGGGGATGGAGAGAAAAGATGTTTTGTAAGTAAACTTCAGTGTACTTGGCATTTTGGTTAGACATGATAATACGGAAAGGAGAAAAAAAATCAAAGATCTTGCCAATGTTTCAAACTTGATCACTTTTGGAATTCTGATTATTAGAAGTAAGATATTTCTCATTTCTTGATGTCTTAAACAGTTATTTGTATGAGTTTCAGAAATAATAAAATCTGGTCTGTCTACCAGATATCTTTTAAAATATTAAGTGTTTGTATAAGTCTAAAAGTGAGTCACTGGTAGAACAAAAAGGGTACTAATGGGAATTCTCAGGGTCTTAAATCCTGTGTGTTCATTGTCATTTAATCTTTTAAAGCCAGAAGTTTATCTTTGGATAATAATACTTAATTTCATAAGATTGTTTTTAGAATTGATAGAAATAGTGTACATGCAACATGTTATAATTCTTAAACCCCTATATAAATAACAGCTTTTATTCTATCAACATTATATCTAATATTATAAATCTTTTTATTTTTAAGGCTTTGATGACAGCAGGAAAGGAGCCATTTCCTACCATTTATGTAGATTCACAAAAAGAAAATGAGGTTGAGTATCTTAACTTTTTATCATTTTTTTATAAATTTTAGGAATAATTAAGCCTACTAGTAGGCCTTAAGTACATGTTTATTTCTTTTTAGAGATGGGATGTTATTTCCAAGTCACAGCTGAAAAACATTAAAAAAATATGGAACAGGGAACGAATGAAGAATGAATCCCGAGAGCAAAAAGAGGTAAGTAAAGAATTGGCTGTAGTTCTTTTTTTTTCTTCATGTTCGGCAGGTAGAAGCAGTTTTCTAAAAGGTTCTTTATTTTTAACTGTTAGGCTGAAGACATTTTAAGAAGAGAAAAAAACCTAGAAGAAGCAAAGAAAATTACCATTAAACAGGATCCAAATCTTCCAGAGGCAAAATGTGTAAGTAAAAGTGAAATAATTTCATGTCTTTGGGTACATGACAAAAGAATTTTTACATGTTCAGTGTCTTGAAAAGGAATGTAACTGATGAATGTATTCCTTTTTGACTCTTTTCTTCCTTGGCTCTTTCAGTATGAGAAAAGACTTTTTTTTTTTTTTTTTGAGTTAAAAAATAGTTTATCATTTAATAACCAGTGTATCTGATTTGTAGGTAACAGAATCAGATTAGCTTTTTTTTTTTTTTTTTTTTGATCTTTTATTTTTGCTCTACTTAGAGTAAAACAGTCCTCTCTAGTGTTGGTAATGACCTCTTTATTGTCAAATTCAAAGATTTCTTTTCATTTGATGCTGAATTCAGGAAAAAGCAAAGACTGTTTTAGGCAGAATATAGAACACATGGAGGGGAATAATAAGACAAAAGCCTGGACAGGTGGATTGAAAGCCCAATAACGAGGCTTTAAATGCCCAGTTTTGCAATTGGCATTTTGTCCAAGAAGCAACAGAAGCCACTAAAAATTGGCTCAGGGAGTCAGGGACTGATGTGATGAAATTAAGAATATTATTTTTGTAGTTATGTGAAGAATGAATTGGATAGAAAAGAGGCTGGGGACAATAAGGCAGCTACAATAATGTCTTTGTAAGAAGTCATGAACGTTAGACATAGGGAGGTGACTGCATAAGTGACCAACTAGAAATGGATGGGAAACACGTTTTAGAAGTAGAAGTGACCAAAGTCAGCAGCTGGGAGGAGGAAGAATGAAGGATTACTTAAGTGGGAATCTTAGGGTACTCATAGCCTAGCAGAACTGGTATGTAGACACAAAGAAGCTGGTGTACATCTAGGTGGAAATGAATATTTCTTACCTCCTTCCCATTCCTTACTGTTCAGCTTAAGCTATTATAATAACTTCCTGTTATTTTAGTCTCTTCTCTTTCCTTTTATCTTCAACATATTCAGCCAAGTAATCTGTACTTGTTTGATGATCATGTTCTCTACAGAGAATTCTTGACTGGCTGCCCATTGCTTGCTGACTGTTATTCTAGAATTTAAGGCTGACCATGATCTAATTAAAATTTTTTTTTCAAGTATTGTTTCAAATTATTCCCCTAACGTTCTAATGTATTGGGGCTGCTAGATGGTAAAATGGTTAAAAGTGCTAGTCCCGTAGTCAAGAAGCATCATCTTGAATTAAAATATAGCTTGTTTTACATAAACAAAACAAAACAAACTGGCTTACCCATTCAGGGATTATTATTCTTGACTCTTTTTTTTTTTCCTCTTTATCTTGATCATGCCATGGTCCATACCCAGAATGAAATTTCTTTTCAACCTTTTCTTCCACTCTAGTCTCTCACTATTGAAATTACTCCCTTTTTTCCCCAAGACCAATCTTTTCCATGAAAAGACTTACTCCATCCTCCTAAGTTGAAAGTAATTGCTTCTCTGAGGAAATTTTCCTAATATTTTACTTAATTTTTTAACATTTATCAGTTAACCTTCTTTATACAGTAACTATTTATGTATATGATTTTTTCTCCATGTTCTTTTGAGAGCTGAAATGATGCCTTGTTTCATCTTGGTCCCTAATAATACATTCCCATTTACATAGTGGATATTTTGCAGAATTTGGTTGAGTTCTGTATATGCTTTCTGTATAATTGATTTTTTTTTACCTAGTAATTGAAGGGATATTTATAATTGAATATAAATTTATTTTCATTTTTCTCTGATTAACCCCCTAGGCCTATTTACGCCATCTGGGTTTTCCTCTTTACCCTTCTACTTCATAAATTAAGAATCTCTTATCTTTACTATTTTTTCATGGATCATCCATTCCCAAGTATCACGATGTACTTATAATAGTAATTCTTATAAAAGCGTTTATAATAGGGGTGCTGTTCTGATCAGGATTTGAGATTTTTTTGTTGCTTCATTGAATAAGTTCTCTTTTATAACTTCAGGGAAAAGAAGTAATATGGAACCATTTTTATCAACTGGTCAAATTCAGGGAGGAAACATTCATGTTTGGGGATCTGTTGCAAATAAGATCCATATGACTGAAACTTCCAGATGGCTTTAATTTTCTACTTTATTCTGGATTAGAAATCAAGAGAACAACTTTTACAAATAACTTTCTAACCTTAAGTAAGATTTCTGATGTTTCTTTCAGTTCTAATATTTTATGATCACCTTTCTGACTCAGTTTCATGATCTCTAAAATAAGGATAACATCTGCATTGTCTGTCTTCCAGCAGATATTGTGGGGATTGTTATGTGTTTCAATTTTATGGGCTGAATCATTGCATTTATACTCTTATACCACCTTTTCCTTTTCTGACCACTTGGCTAGTTTAAGGAAGATGTTTTGAATATTATTTCTATTTTTTTTTTTTAACACCCCTGCCACTCCCAGATTTTATATTGCCTATTGATTTTATGGTTTTTATGATTCCATTGTCCAAATCTTTGGTAGGAAGTTGGGTTGTGAGATAAATGCTGAATTAATTAATCACTTGTAATCTTACTTGACAGGTAAAGATTTGTGCTTTGGAAGCACATCGAGGGCAACGTGTGAAGGTGTTTGGCTGGGTCCACAGGTTACGTAGGCAAGGTAAGTTCACCTTTCTATGTTAAATTTAAAGTTTAGTAGACATAACCAGAATGAAGAACTTTTTCAATATTTACTTATAAGCAGTAAGTATTAAACTGAATGCATTGATCCCATGTTACAGAAAGTCTTCCAGACCACATTGATGTTTTTCTCTTAGTATTTCCTTCCTTCTTTTCTTTCTGCTTACCCTCCCCCCAAAAAGAGGAAAAAACAGTTTTCCCCCTGTATTTTTCCTTTTCTCTAAGAGACCCAGGATAAATTCATTTTGACTGCATTTCCCTTCCCTTGGACTGATCTGCTAAGTTTCTTTGTGGTCCAAAGTCAAGAGATTGCCAGCTCTGCCCTTTACTTCACATGAGATCCTTTATTTTTTGTGGGCCTCAGTGAGATGTTGGACTAGATCAGCACTTCTTAACCTGGGATCTCTGAACTTAAAAAAAAAAAAAAAAAAAAAAAAAACCTGTTAACTATATTTCCATATAACTGGTTTTCTTTGTAAGTTAATATATTTTGTATATTTAAATAAGTTATTCTGAGAAGGCATATGTAGGTTTCAGCAGGCTTCCACAGGAATCCATAAGGTCCTAATTCTAGGATCTTGGATAAATTACAGCCTCTCTAAATTTTAGTTTGTTAATCTTTACAATAAGGAATTACTATTACAGGGTAAAAAATAGAATTTCTTTGTTATTCTGTGTTTTATTTTATGTTTAAAAACCTTATTATGAGAATGGATCTCTGGCCTTTGCCATAATGGAAAAAAAGATTACAATCTGGACTAGAATGGCTGAGTTTTCACCTGTAGAATTCTGTAAAACTAACTTGATATGTGGTCTTACTCATGTCATTTTACACTATTTTGTGTTTATTAATCTGCTACTATGAATAATTCCTATGCTACTTAAACTAAATTATGAGATGATTTTATTTTTAATGAGGATCTTAGCATAATAGATATAAATGAGTACTTATTTCTCAGAAAACAGAAGGATGGGGAGTTTGACAAACTCACTAAACTTTTGTTTAATATTTGTATACACTGCTATGTAAATGGTGAATTATAAAGATCTTAATAGCATCTCTAAGGAAAAAAATTACTTTTCTTTTTATTTTTAGGGAAGAATTTAATGTTTCTTATATTAAGAGATGGTACAGGATATCTTCAGTGTGTCTTGTCAGATGAACTGGTAATTGTTTTTCCCTTTTTTCTATTATCATAGAATTCTAACAGATACTTTAAACGTCTGATAAACCATTTGAGTTCTATGAATTTCAAGATGATCTGTAGATTTCTTTTTTTTTTTTTTTAATGGCCCATCTTTTAAAATATGCAAGTAATTTGATATGTGGCTTTTAGTGAAAAGATAGCTTTTAGCTTTTTAGTAAATTATTTTTTGAAACTAGATTTGAAAAAAAAGCTTAAGTAATATTTTGTTGGTGAGAATCTAAGAAATTACTTATGAATTATGGGTGAAGTCACTGAATAAAAAGATTTGAGATAATTTATTGCATTGTTGCTTTGAATTGTGATTTAGTTACTTATATTTTGTTTCTAAGTCCTTTCACAGTTTCTAGTCATACACCCTCACAGTGTCCCTACATTCCAATTTCTTCTTAAGAAAAAATAAATAAAAATTTTTGCCAAGCATTAAGAGTAAAGACATTATGTTCAGAATTTGAAAGAACTATTGTTTGTAAACAATACCCACATTTTCTTTACATTGTCATCTAATTAAGCAAGAGTGAGTAGAAGATTCTGCTAAAAAACTACCTTCTTTCTTCTATAGTGTCAGTGTTACAATGGAGTGGTCTTGTCTACAGAGAGTAGTGTGGCAGTATATGGAACACTCAATCTTACACCAGAAGGCAAGCAGGTAAGTGTGTGGAATTATTTATCCAAAAATGCCTTAAATAATATTTAATAAGAGAAAAATTCCACATTAAAATTATGAGATTTTAAGTGTTTGTCCTATAGTTAACAGACATAACACATCAATAGCGGCTAATTGGTTGCAAATGAAAGAATTCGGCTTTTGGTGGAGGAAAAAGTAATGTGATTATTTAGCCACCAGAGGGAGCTCACCAAATCATAGATATTGGCAAATATTTCTAGAAAGGCAACTTGGATTTGTGTGTAAGATTGGATTTAAGATATTAAAATTTCTTTGTGAGCATCATAATTGAAAAATAGCAGGAGTTAAATTTTTGTCCCAGCAACTATCTTCTTTCTTAACCATCTCCAAATTAACTTCCTTATTTTTTGTTCAGCCACATTATATAGAACACTTATCTTGCCTTAATGATTCATGGGGGACTGATTTTTTTTATCATGTGTTCCAGATATAAAACTATTTTATATTTACATTTAAATGGTCCTTTTCAGTTTGGGTAAATGTTAAGGTTTTTTAAAACCATTAGCCACAATCTGAAAGACTGAACTGTATGTCGTCAGTGGATAGAGTAACTGACTTCAGAATCAGGAAGTCTTGAGTTCAAGTCCTATCTGTGTTACATCTGGCTGTGTGACCCTGAGAAAGTTTCTCAACCTCTCAGTACTTCCAGCTGACTCTTTAAGATTTGTGAGTTAAAATTTGTTAATTCCTATACTGGAAATTCCTTTTCCTAACAAAATTACAGGTTTGGGTTAGCCTCCTAATCAAAATTCATAATGACTTAAATTAGGATTATTGAATAGTATGAATCTGTTTTGTTTTTAATTCTTTTTGTTCCTCTTCTTTTCCCTCCCCCCCTCCCCCCCCATCCTTTTTTATATACCTAGGCACCAGGAGGCCATGAGCTGAGCTGTGACTATTGGGAATTGATTGGTTTAGCTCCTGCTGGAGGAGCTGATAACCTTATAAATGAAGAATCTGATGTAGATGTCCAGCTTAATAACAGATACATGATGATCCGAGGAGAGAACATGTCCAAAATCTTGAAAGCGCGTTCAGTGGTCACCAGATGCTTTAGAGATCACTTTTTTGATAGGGGATATTATGAAGTAAGCATTATGTACTTTTTTGCTGTATAAAGTTGTGGGTGGTTTGTTTGGGGGAGGGTTAAGGATTTTTTTTTTTTTTTTCCTGTTTTAGAATACTAAAGGCAAGTTGTCATTTTAAAGTTTTTTTTTTAAAGTATTCGTGTCTTTTTTTTTTTTTTTTTTTTTCCTTTTAAACAGGTCACTCCTCCAACATTAGTACAAACACAGGTAGAAGGTGGTGCCACACTTTTCAAGCTTGACTATTTTGGAGAGGAGGCATTTTTGACCCAGTCATCACAGTTGTATTTGGAGACTTGCATCCCCGCTTTGGGAGATGTCTTTTGTATTGCTCAGTCATATAGAGCAGAACAATCCAGGACTCGAAGACATCTAGCAGAGTATGGGAGTACAATTCTTTTTTGTTTTTTTTTAATCTTCACAGGAAAAGCAAGTTGTGTGATGTCTTTGTAGCAAGACTTGTATATAGGATATATGTGAGAAGTAATTGGAAAATTTTGCTTACCTTAAAAGTAGTCAATTATGATACTCAGAAGTGGAATAGAAGAAATGTACATATGGGTTCACTATGACTTTATCCTCTAATTGTTAGAATAAGTAAGAAATTGTTGGTTTTAAGAGATTCCATTGTTATTGCTATTGGAATGCTATAATCCTAGACAGTTTTCCATTATTAAAATTCTTGCATTAGAGTAAAATTAAGTCAAAAACCCAGTGGCCCTGAAATGTTTTGGTGTCATCTATTTCTTCAGGTACACTCACATTGAAGCTGAGTGCCCTTTCCTGACTTTTGATGACCTTCTAAACCGTTTGGAAGACCTGGTTTGTGATGTAGTAGACAGGGTCTTGAAATCACCTGCAGCAAGTTTATTATATGACCTCAATCCGGTATGCATTCTACTCAGAATTCTTTTGAGTACCTACATAGATTAATGTGATGAACTCAAACAGTTGAAAAATTTAAGACCAAAAATGACTGGCTTATCATTTTAGTTTTGTACTAATTTTGGTTTATATAAGAGAGTGTTCTTGATGATTTATCTACTATGTACTTAAAAGTATGTATTTATTACTGTTTGACCGATTATAAATGTTTTCTAGTTTTGGTTAAAAAAAAAGTCTTAAACTGATATATATAGATGCCTGCTCTGCAGTTCTTCACACCTTTTGGCAATGAAGCTTAGGCATTCAGCATCACTTAAATCCTAAATGATTTACTGAGTGTTTCATAGGGATACTTTTAGTAGTAATGTTTGGGAAATCCATTTTCTTTTTAGTAATAAACATAGATGAATGTAACTAATAAATTTGTAACAGCAAACTCATGTCAATTTGCCTAACATGTTGACAATCAATTTTTAACCATCAGGAACCAATTGCCTTGATGGCTAATAGCTTCTTTAATTCCTCTGATTTGCTAATTTTGAACCAAGTAGTTCAGTTGGTTAGAACATAGTACAATTGAAAGCATAGTTACACATTGTAGTATACATTTGCTTTTGTTCAGAGGAAGGAACATTTCTTTGCCATGGGTTGACTTTAAAAGATGTACTTTTGGTCACTGAGGCAAGTCATTCTGGGGTTTGCTTTCATCGTCTATAAAAATGAAGGCACTGATTATTTAAAATTATGTTTTTTTCATTATAGACTTTCACACCCCCCAAAAGACCTTTTAAACGGATGAACTACTCAGATGCCATCGTGTGGCTAAAGGAACATGATGTAAAGAAGGAGGATGGCACCTATTATGAATTTGGAGAAGTAAGAAATATCTCCTCTCTTGGTTTTTCTTTTGAAGGGGATATTGCATGTTATTGGAGCACATTTTTTATCTTAAAAAAATGTAAGTGATAAGCATCTGTCTGGTTTCATCTTTTAATTTTTCCATCCTTATTTTTCCTTGACATCAGTATTATTTTCTTGGAAGAAAATAACCATGATTTTCTGGACCAAGTGATAACATTTTACCCAAGTCTTTGTTTATTCCTTTGCTAAATCAGGAGTAAAAAGAAATAGTGTAGCCATTGAAGGTACAGTACAGTGAGATGGTTAAGGATGATGAAAAGCCATGATATAACTAGATGGCGCAGTAGATAGAGCACCAGCCATGAACTCAGGAGGACCTGAGTTCAAATGTGACCTCAGACACTTAATACTTCCTAGCTGTGTGATCCTGGGCAAGTCACTTAATCCCAGTTGCCTCAGCAAAAAAAAAAAAAAAAAAAATGATAATAAACCTTTTTTAAGTGCTTAGCAGATGCTTTGTGGAGGTAACTTTTAGAGGATATACTGTCAAATCTCGTGTACCCTGTTATAAAGTATAAATAATTTGAGAGGTTTCTTGTTTATTGTTGATCAAGAATTATCAGGAAATGCCAAAGATTCTCATAATTACATATGTAATATTATATATACATGATAGTAATATTCTTTTAAGTATCTTTATCAATTTGTATGTTAGCTACAATTTCTTGTTATAACTTGAATATTTAAAAGGTAAAGCACTGAAATGCATAATTACTCAGACATATACTTAAAAACACAAAAGGATGTATGTGAAAACTGGCTTGGTTTATACCAACTAATGTTTTTAACTATTTTTAGCTAACTATACTAATCTTGTAAATATGACATTTTGGATGTGTTAGCCAAAGTATAAGTGATATTGCAGGTAAAAGAGTTGCAAATAGTCCTGAGTGTTTATAGATGGCTATGATTAATAATGTGTTTTCCATGTATATGGTTAATATTCTGAAACCTTCACTGATTTACTTAATGCTCATGAACTAGTGAAACTTTAGAGCTAGACATATTGTAATAATAACAGATAGCCAAGTTCACTGGTTCCTAATTTCACTGTAACAACAGTTTCATTATAAATACATATAACCTAATAGATTATATATTTTTGCTATTTTCCTAATAGCAAAATAGTGTCTGAATTCCTATATAGTATTCAAGGAGGGCAGATGTCTTTATTATAACTATTCATATAGCTATTTCTTCAAGTATTTTGAAGCATGTTAAATTGCTTGTTTTGAAAGTGAGACTAACCCCCTCCTTCCCCCCCTTACTTTTTGTGACTTGTTTTAGTATGTAGCATCAATAGGACAAAGGCCTGGTGCAAAGGGAGAGAGCTCCTGGTGTCTTGTTGCATTTCTAGTTGTAAATGTTAATGAAGTCTTGTTTAACCTCAGGATATCCCAGAAGCCCCTGAGAGACTGATGACAGACACCATTAATGAACCAATCTTGCTGTGTCGATTTCCTGTAGAGATCAAGTCCTTCTATATGCAGCGATGTCCTGAGGATTCCCGGCTTACTGAATCTGTCAGTTGGTGATTCAAGTAGTATTAGGAGTCTTTCTTTTTAAGGGGGTGGGGATCACTCTATGGAATGCTATGGAAATTTATTGTTTAAAACCTCAAATATTTTTTTCCATATTCAAAATTATAAATTTTTTCCAAAATTGTTGCTAAGAAGTGGGCCCGTTTTTTTTTTTTTTTTTTTTTTTTTTTTTTTTTTGTTTTGTTTTGTTTTGTTTTGTTTTGTTTTAAATTTTGTTAAATTTTAGCATTGTCAAAATAAGCATTGGAAGTGCTTCTTATAAGAGCACAATTCTAGCTTAAGTAGTTAACAGAGTAATTTAGTTTGCTAGTTAGGTACTAGCAGTTTTATACAACATCTTGTTCTCTTATCTTTATTTTTTAGGTAGATGTGTTGATGCCTAATGTTGGTGAGATTGTGGGAGGTTCCATGCGTATCTGGGATAGCGAAGAACTGCTAAAGGGATATAAGAGAGAGGGTATTGACCCTACTCCCTACTACTGGTATACTGATCAGGTAAATAGAATTTAAGGGGAAAAGTTTTTTGGAGCTTATTGACAATCTCTATTTGATACAACATGGTCGTCTTTGCAGATAAATAACAGCATAGTTTTTCTTGCAAAATTTTATAAAATTGAATTAAATGGACACTTTAAGTTTAGCTTAGATATTTTTTGCTTTCTAATTTGTGACTTAGTATCTTCTTGATAATAGCAAATTATTACCTTATATTTGGACTTTGTTAGGATCTTTAATGTTGAGCTCTAACTTTACTAGGATGGGATAATTACTGAAATTATTATTGCATCAGATTGGAGGATTTAATATAGTTCAGAAAGCCTTCTTACAGTTGGTGATCCCATCCGTCCCCCTTCATTAGCTTTCATTTTCTACAACTCTCATTTTAGCTACTATTTACAAATTTGCAGTTGCCTCTTGGACATCTACACCTAGATTTTCTATTGGAAACTGAAACCTCAAATTCTGAAATCCAACTCTTCATTTTTTCCTGAAAACCTGTTGTTCTTCTGGTCTTTACTGTGTCTTTTAATGCTGTCTCTCTTCTCCTAATCACTTATTCTTAAGGTCTCAGAGGCATCTTCTTATTTCTAGTACTCTCCCCATACATTGTTAGCAGCCAAGCTTAATTAATTATCTTTACAATATCTATTGCATCTGTCTTCTTTTTGCCATTTCCAGTATGATACCACTCCAGGTCAGATTTTTATTAGTCTTCCTAAGACTAATTTAATATATTTGTAATTTTTTATCTACCTCTGGCCTCCCCTTCTAAACGGACTTTCACTCCACTGCTAGAAGTTTTTATTGGTTTTCTATCCTCCAGAAGACAAGGGCTAAGCTCCTTATGTTGGAAGTCAAGTCCTGCAATGTGGTTCCAGTTTAGCTTTGTCTCCATTTGTTATTTGGCCAAATCAGACTACTTACCTATATACTGTGCTTTTTACATCTTATGTCGTACAGCTTCTCAGGCCTGACGTGGTCACCTCCCTTCCCCCATTTCCAATGAAATTTTATCTGATCTTTAAAGCACATTTCAATTGCCATTTCTTACATTGAAACCTCTTTATTTCTTCTAAGCTAGAAGTGAGCTTTTGTAACATCCTTGGAATGAGCTCAGGATTTGTAGTAAGAACTGAAGTCTCAGCACCGTCCTTTTTTGGCTATGTCACTTTGGACAAATCATTTTATTTCTCTGAGCCTATGTTTGCTTTTCTAACCAGTGAGCTCCTTCCAGCTCTAAATTTTTTTTTTTTATGCACTTAGAATATTCTATTATCTTAGAGCTATTTGTACACATATCTTCCTTCCACTAGATTATATATTCTTTGAACATAGGACAAGTGTTTTGTCTGATTTGTCTTTGTATCCCCTTCAGCATCTGAGTGTCCTTCTTTCACATAGTATTTAATGAATGTTTGCTATTTGGTTTTGGAATAAGATGACATTTGAAAATTGGCATTTAACTTTTGTTTTGTTTTGTTTTGTTTTTGACAGAGAAAGTATGGTACATGCCCTCATGGAGGGTATGGCTTGGGCTTGGAACGTTTCTTAACTTGGATTTTGAACAGATACCATATCCGAGATGTGTGCCTGTACCCACGCTTTGTCCAGCGCTGTAAACCCTAAGTGTCCAGTGAATTACAGCAATAAGAAAGGGTACACACAGCTTAATGGGAAGATACAACTTCCCCAAATGAAATGATCCTTTTATTTTTGTCGCATCAGAGTATCACTGTTTGTCTTATCTGTTCTCATGACATAAAATAAGTCACAATTATTTGGGATGTCCCAAAAATAAAAATGACTTCAAGTGATATTTATGTTGTCATTCTTAGAAAAATAATTTCCATTATAAACATTGGGAAAGAGATACTGTGGCATATTAGTATGCAGTTAGTTAATAATAAATTTCAGTTCCTGATTATGAACTATACAGGACTGTTTGTCTCATAGTACCATTTACCACTGACACCAGGTATTTTTACTTTATCCTTGTGACACTTGAATTTTTTATGTTCTTTTTTGTGCTACTGCTGTTCCATATTTTGTGATTTGCAGCATCTTATTCTGTCAGTGAATTAAGAATCAAAATTGGAATAAAATTGACATCTAATACAATGTTAAAGATTTGATTGCTTCTGTATAAATGTCATTCTACTATGGATACTGGAATAAAATGAATCATTTTCTTGGGTTTTGTTTTACTTTATTATTATCTGATAAGCATTCCAAAGTTTAAATGTACTGAAACAATTTTGTTTATTGTAGAAATAAAAGAATTTTCAGGTTTCTTCAAATTGTTGTTTAATTAAGGCCAAAAAGGTAGATGGCAGTATAAGCACCGTTTGGGGGGAGGGTAATTAATTTGCAAGGTCTTTGTTCCACTTTTCTGAAGAATCAGATTGCTTTTCTTCTCTGGCATTTCCATAAATAATCAAGGATAAATGAACTCCAAAAAAGTTTTAAGCTGGAATATTAATATATTGATTAATAATTAATACAAATAGTTTGAACTATTTCATCATGTCTTGGAATCTGATCTGAGCTATTTTATTCATTCTTGCTGTACTTACTGAATTATTCCAGCTCAGATTCAGTTAATTAAGAATGCATGTTATATATACTCCATTTACTGTAATCTTAAAAAATAAAGGATAACATGTAGAAATAAATTTTGCTTGGATAATTTTTTCATAATCATAAATCTCTTACCAATGTTCTGTTTTCATTTTGGTATTTTTTTTTCCCCAAATGCAAAATTTTCTGCATTCACCTTTGTAAAACCTTGCATTCCAAATTTTTCTCCCTCTTCTCCCATCCTCCTAGCTTCTCAAGATAGCAAATGATCTGATATAGGCTAAAAGTGCAATTCTAAACATATTTCCACATTTGTCATGCTGAACAAGAAAAATCTGATCAAAAGGAAAAAAATGCAAGAAAGGGGGAAAAAAAGCCAACAACTATGCTTTGATTCAGTCTCAGTTGTCTCTCTGGATGCAGATGGCACTTTTCCAAGTCTTGGAATTATCTTGGATCAAGGGTTGTGATAAAGGCTTCATTTCTAAAATATGTAGAGAACTAACTCAAATTTATGAGAATACAAGCCATTCTTTAGTTGATAAATGACCAATTTTCAGATGAAATTAAAGCCATTCTAGTTACATTTAAAAATAATTCTAAATTGGGGCAGCTAGGTGGCTCATTGGGTACACCGCCAGCCCTGAAGTCAGGAGGATCTGAGTTCAAATGTGACCTCAGACACTTTAACACCTAGCTGTGTGATACTGGGCAAATCACTTGATCCAAATTGCCTCAGGGGAAAAATATTCTAAATTGCTATTGTTTAGAGAAATGCAAAGTAAAACTCTGAGGTACCACTCTACAGCTTTCAGATTGGTTTAAGAAGACAAGGAAAAGATAACTGTTGGAGATGAGGGAAAATTGGGATACTAAGATATTGTAGTTGTGATTTCAACGATTCTGGAGAGCAATTTGTAACTACGCCCAAAGGACTATCAAACTATGCATACCCTTTGATCCAGCAGTGTATCTACTTGTCCTGTATCCCAAAGAAATAAGGGGAAAGAATCCACATGTGCAAAAGTGTAGCAGCCCTTTTGGTAGTGGCAAGGAACTGGAAACAATGGATGCCCATCAATTGGAGAATGGCTGAATAAGTTATGATATATGAATGTTATGGAATATTATTGTTCTATAAGAAACGATCAGCAGGATGATTTCAGAAAGGCCTAGAGAGGCTTAAATGAACTGAGGGTAAGTAAAATAAATAGAATCAAGAGAATGTTGTACACAGCAAGATTTTTTTCACAACAATTAGGTGATTCAAGGCAATACCAATGTACTTGTAATGGAAATGCCATCTGTATCCAGATAGGGAACTATGAGGACTGAAAGTGGATAACAGTAATATTTTCACCTTTTTTGTTGTTTGCTTGCTTGTTTTTTCCATTATTTTTCCTTTTTGATCTGATTTTTCTTGTGCAGCATGATAAATGGAAGAATATTTAGAAGAATAGCACATGTTTATTAGCTTACTTGCTGTTTAGGGGAAAGAGTATGTGGGGAGGGAGGAAGAAAAAACACAAGGTAGGGGTGAATGTTGGAAACTATCTTTGCACCTATTTTGAAAAATAAAAAGGAATTGTCTTGGATCATCTGAAAACATTTTAATTTACAGTGTTAAAATGACAATATTAGTATGATTAGAATGGTAATACTTAAATTGTGCTTAATTGCTTCATTTATGAATTGATTTAGATTTTATTTGTTGGTGTGTTTTAAACACGTTAAATTTTATTCATTTTGTCATTCAAAATAAAATTACTAATAAAATGTTTTATAGTTCAAGAACTCAGATAAAAGTACTTTTAAGTTTATAAACTTGTAATGAGTATTAGACAATTTGTTTAACAATGTTCAGTCTGGAAAAAATAGACTTAAATAGGGTAAGTATATTTTATGAATGTTTTGGGTTCTATGAATCTAGCACAGTATAACTTCATGATTATTCTTAATTGAATTTGTTGAAGGAAACTAAAACAGTACCAGAAGAGCTTAGCTTGGCTAAGCCAAGGTAAGTGCCACCAGGTCAGTGGCAGTGATATCTTAGCATAGTTGTAAAGGGGTTTTGGTTGCTCTTTCAAGAAGTAAAAGCTATGGGACTAGGCAGAGCAAAGAAGAGAACTGTATGTACCTGGCAGTCAACCCAAAGAATTAGCTATAAAGGTCACTGCTCAAGACTTTAATCCTTTTAATAGGGTACTTACTGAGTTATCAAATTGCTCTCTTCCCTTTCTTCATTGTCTTACCTTTTCTTGTTCTCAATTCCCTCCCCACCCCAGTTCATTTTTCCATCCTATTTTCCCTTCTTCTCTGCTTTCTCTTCTTCCCTATCTACTTCAAAGTCCCCTGCATAGTTGCATGGTCAATTCAAATTAGGAGTCTTTTTTTGGTGATGATGACATCATTTCATGGGTCTTTGCAGTGAATGTAGTCCTTGGAACAAAATCAGTGAGGACATTGCTGATTTGATTGTGTGACTCTGGTTTTCTTTTCTAAAATAAAAAAGGAAACTGAATATTTGATGGCAATACTGGGTAATTCTATAATTCCACTTAGTAATTCCACTTTGATGGATATGGGACCAGACATAAATAGTTCAGAGAAATTCTGTTGAACTAGATTTTTTAACCAGCTAGGTGCCAGAGAGGAGGAACATTCATCCTAAAGTCAGGAATACCTGAGTTAAAATCCTGCCTCCTATTTCTTAGCTGGGCAAATCACACAACCTCTTTGCCTCAATTTCCTCATCTATATATGAGATATTAGTACCTTCCTCCCTGTGTTGTGAGGAAAAATGAAATATTTGAAACTTTAACACACTCTGTAAATGCCAGCTATTATTACTAATCCCCCCTGAACATTTCAGGAGAAAAAGGTAGAATGAAATTAAGCAGTGATGAAACAGTGTAGCTGCACAAACATTAAAAATGAGGATGGATGAAATGGTATTGTATTATCCTCATATTGGGCCAAGTTCTCCTTATTTTTGTTGTTCAGTAGTTTCAGTCATGTCCTACTCTCTTCGACCCCATTTGGATTTTCTTGGCAAAAATACTGGAGTGTTTAAAAAATATATATATATAGGCTACTTTGTGTGTCACAACCAAGTATTAAGTAGCTACAATCAAAATTATCTAGTTGTTACTAGACTTAAATGACCAGCTCAGTAATTTTTGGAACTTCAGCCCTATATTAAAAGTTTAAATTTTTATCAAGACATAGAAACATGAGCTACAGTGACTAAGTTTTTTTTTGCTGTTAGCACTATTGAGCTTCTTTGGACCTGTGGTAAAAAGCTTTATTAGTACTCTTCAAGATTTTGTCATAAAATTTTTTCAAGTTTAAAATGCTAGTTTTCTGTTGCCATGACTTGTTATATCTCATCCACACCTCTATTATCATTTTAAAGCATTGGTTAGATGGTCCTTCCTGAAGACTAGATACTGATGGTTTAATGCTGCCTGCTGCTGGGGAGATAGAGGAATAAGGGGTGGACCCCTAGACTTGAGATATGAAGAGTTGTTGAATAGGGTCCACAGAGCTTCAGGAAAGGAGTAAAAGAACAGAAAAAGTGACCCTGATCTTCTGAAGATCTGGTGATTAAAAGGACTAAGTTATTTAATGTGGAGAGGATTTGCATTTGTAAGGGTCACCTGTAATTTGCACACTGCAAAAGAACCTGTACAAAATGATACTATGGCAGTATGGAGTCCTTGAAAAGGATCATTTAATCTTCTATCCCTTACTAGCCATATGATCCAGGCGAAATCACTGAATAGGCTTGACTATTGTTTTTTCATTTGTGGAATGGGGATAATAATACTTTACTGGGCATAGTTAATAAGTAACATTGAATAGCTATCTTCCAAATCTGTGGACAAGTCAAAATGACTGAAGTGCACTGGGAAATACTTCTATTATAATTTACAAACATATGTACACAAGAATGTTGTAGATAATCTTAAAATTGGGTAGGGAAAGGATGGATACCCCAGTGAAATGACTGAATATGAAGTTTAGGCAAATACCTATAGACTGCACCTTTGATTCTGACTAGCTGCCATATAAACTTGGTAATTGGGATAATTCAGTAAGAGGATGGATTTATGCAATCTAAGCTCACTATTGGAAATAAAAGCACATATTCTTTTGATATGGATTGTGTAGATCATCATAGTAAAAAAAAATAGTTAGCATGTTAGGAGCTATGGATTAGATGATATTATGGCATGCAAATTGCTTCTGCTTTACTCAGCTACTGAATTTCTTTTGTACTGAATTTGCTCTCTTTTTCTGATTAAGGAGATACAGCCAAGTAATCTAAATTTAGTTTATGCAGCTCAGAGGTGCCAATCATGACAAATAATGATTTAGGTTCCCCCCCTCTCCCAAAGCACTGAGCTGAAACCAACAGATTCATTTTATTTAAGTCTGCTAGCTAAACTCACACATTGGGTCCTATCTGTGACAGGAGAGTGCTTTATCCACTAATTAAGTCACCCAGCTTCAGATAAATCCTCAGCTCTGCAGGGCTGCTTATCTGGGGCCGCCCAGAGGCTCCTTTCATTCATATACATTTGGTTGTAGAGAATGAATTTTCTGCATAAGTATATAAGTAAATGTGGACAAATAGAAATAAAACAATTATCTTTTCTAAGCAAATAAAATACAATGTTTCCCGAGTCTTAGAAGGCTGGGTCTTATTGAGGGTTTTTTGTTTTGTTTTTTGGTTTGTTTTTTAATACACTCTCTAACTCAATGTGCGTTCCAGTTTATTTCTCCTGGAATTATCTCATTGGGAGATATGCTACAATGTGGTGTCATGGTGTAAGCAGAGGTCCTGGGTTCATATTCTGCCTGCTTATGGACTATTTGATATTGGCCAAATCACTTAAATTCTATGATCTTTGAATTGCTATTATTATTCAGACCTGTCTGCCCCATTTCAGATTTCCTTGGTAGTCTTATCAGAGTGATTTAGCATTTCTTTCTCTAGCTCATTTTACAGATAAGGAAACTGAGGCAAACAGGTTAAATGACACACAGTTATAAAGTATTTGAAGCCAGATTTGAAGTAAAGAAGAGTGTTGCTGACTCCAGACCCCAGATTCTATTCATTGTACCACCCTGCTACCTAAATTTCACTTTACTTATCTGTAAAATGAAAGTGATCACCCTCATCAACAAAGTCCATTCTAGGTCTAAAAAAAAGTTTTTTAGTTTTTCATCATTCTGCCAATCTTAATATCATCATTATCCAATATTTATAGAGTATGAAACTTAGTTTTCTAAAGACACCAATTTTAATCTTAGGGATGGCAAGTTTTATATAACAAAGCTGATCTAACACTTAGAACAGTGTCTGGTACAGTAAGCACTTGATAATTATGTTTATCTTATTAAATAACTAGCTCTTTATGGGGGTATGATCTTTCTGTATTTGTCTATGCCTCTAAGATGAAACATTTGCCAGGAAAAACATGCATGTAGGTATACTTTGAAAAATTACAATGTTAATAGCTTGCATTCAGTTTTTGAACATCAAGTGTAAAGGAGCCCAGAGTTAGAAAGACCTTAGTTCAAAAGTGATCTCAGACACTTTTTAGCTGTGTGACTCTGGACACAGTCACTTAACCCTGTTTGCCTCAGTTTCTCCATCTGTCAAATAAGCTGGAGGAAGAAATGGTAAACCACTGCAGTATCTTTGCCAAGAAAATCCTAAATGAATTTGCAAAGATTTGGATACAATTGAACAACTTAGCCTGATGAGCTAATTAAAACTAGGAGTTGGGAAGCATCCATAAGGTCATGTGACCTTTACACCAATGCTGTGGGGTTAAGTACTGAAGGTATTATTATTACATACCTCTTCCCCTTTTACAGATAGGGAACCAGACTTGCCTTACATAACTTGTTTATGGTTGGAATTGACCTTCAAGGAGGTGTCCAAATCAATGTTCTTTCCATTGCACTATTTACTCCCTTCTAGTAACATCAAACAAGTTTCTTTTTTCTTTTCTTTCTTTCTTTCTTTTTTTTTTTGCTGAGGCAATTGGGGTTAAGTGACTTGCCCAGGGTCATACAACAAGCTTCTATTTTAATAGATTAGAATGCAGAGTAATAAATTCATTTTCACATGTTACATATCACAACTAGTATATCATTTTCTGCATTTTGATTACTGGAAACATTGAGTCATCTTCTGCAAAGCTGTCAAGTTGATATTCCTAGGGCCCAGATCAAACAATGTCACTCCCCTACCTGTAAAAAGCTACAGTGTCCATGCCTCCTGCTATAAAAACAAGATCCTCTGGAATCATAATCTGGTTCTAACACATCTGTTCTGACATTCCAGCCGGACCAGGCTATTTGCTGTCCCACTTTATCTCCAGATGCCTGGGGGACATGGAGATAGGGAGGCATAGAATATTCTAACTCTTTCCCTCCATCATTTAGAGGAGCTTTTCTGAGCTACTTGTTTGTAGTTTCCCTTCCCACTGCATTTTCCTTGTATAAAATTTGTATTTGTTTATTTCTGTATCTCTTATCCTCCAGTAGAATGACTTCAAGGCCAGGAAGTGTGTGTGTGTGTGTGTGTGTGTGTGTGTGTGTGTGTGTGTGTGCCCTTCCGTGCTTGTATCTCCAGTACTTAGTAGGCACTAAATACTTATGTATAATATTCTTTTCTATAATATGTTGTTCACTGGGAGCAGGTTTCTTGGGGGGCTTCCGGAGGCAGCCTTAGTTTCAGTTCAGAGTCATCACCCTGAATGCAGCCAGGAGTTAAAGTTCAGATCCTTTACCGTCTCCTTCAAAGTCTTGTCTCCTTCACTCGAGGCTCAGCTAGTTTTCTGGAGGCCTTCCAGAGCTTGGTTTCAGTGTTCTCCACAGGACAGCCTGTCACCACTTCTCTGTCTTCCTTAGTTCTGCCCAACTGCCTTCTCTGGCTTCTGAATCTCCTCAACTTCCAAAGGTGTGTGCTTGAGCCTCCAGCCACAACAAAGGTGGACGATGGAATGAATCCTTCGTATATGCTCCACGCTGAGTATATACCAATCATTATATCACAAGGAAACCATTATTTGTTGTAGGATTAAATCAATGCTAAACTCGATTTAACCATTGTCTCCTCAGTTCCACTTAGCTCCTTGTTTCAAGTTCTGGCCCATAACACTTATGGAATAAATGCTATATAACTGGATTTTAACTGAATAAAAATAAGCATATCAACAAAAATCTACAAAAAGAGTAGTATAATTTATAAATATAGGTGCTAAATTAATATGGTTAACAATGAAATATTTTTTATATTTAATGAAATAATTTGAAAGTAATTTATTTTAAAAGAAAATCAATGCAAGTAATTTTTGTTTCCTCTAAGAAAAGTTTACTGGATTTCTTTTCCCCAAAAATATATAATATTTACAACCTTTGTCCCATCATGAGCCTGATTAAAAAAAGAGCCATCCCTAAAATGCAAGTAAACCATGGGTTACTCATTGAGTTCCTATGAATTTTTACTCAGTTTTTGCCTACTCACCAATCATTAGGGGGTCCCTATGGTAGATAAAGAATAGATAAACATTATCTTTACTTGGCAGAAAGTGGAATGTGGCTAGAGATAGAATACTTGACTTATCCAGGGTCTTCCAGATATGGCTAAGTAAAGGGAGAATTCAAACTCCTAATATCCTTTGCTTTCTAATTCTCCGACCTTAGACATACTGCTTCTTCTAGTGCTGAATTTAAAAACAGGTAAAATATTCAGAATTTTTGTGGCAGGAAAGCATGTCCCTCACATGAGAAAAACTCTTTGAAAAGACAATAAAAAATGAATAAAATCTTAACAAATGTATACTTGGAAATGAAGAGAAGAAAAATTGTGTGGTTTTTTTTTTTTTGAAAAATAATTATCATTGTCCAATTCTCAGAGCAATAATTCTACAGATTCCCATTTGATTTTACACTTAGATAATAATGAAGACTAGCCCTTTAATTGCAACAGAAATAATTATTTTTTTGGGAAACTGAATAATTTGATCCACACCTCAATTATCCAGGTATAGAACCAAATTTTTTTTTTTTTTTTTTTACTTCATGGGATGTTGTGGCCATTTGATGATAAGCCCTTGTCCTCTGAACTCGATAATTCAATTTGCCAAGCATTCATTAAGTAATTACTATACACAAGGCACTATTGCTTAGTATTTACTGGGTATACAAAGACAGTGATAAAAACTGTTCCTGTCCTCAAGAAGTTTACATATAACCTGAAAGGAAAAAATATAACATACAGTGGTATAACATGTAATAATATACATATAATATTATAGAATATAAAATATATATTTATAAAATACTATAAAAACACACCAGGCAACCAACAAGCTTTTACTAAGAACCTACAACATGCCAGGAACTAAGGATACAAAGTCCCTTGTCCTTAAGGAGCTTACATTCTAAGTAGCCTGTTTCTGAGACTCTACCATTCAAATAAGTCATTGCCTAGGCATTACTTGAGATCATGTCCATGTACTCTCCTCTTCTCTGTACACTTTCTGCTCTGAGATCTGTGATCAAAGCCATAATTATTGCCTCTGGAAAGAATATGTCAATTGGCTGCCCCAAAGTTCCTCTCACCATCTTTGTTACTTTCTCCAGAGGAAAAAGTGAGGTTGGTGCTTACAGAGCACCTTCACTCAAATCCAGTTCACTAGCATTCCATGGCATCATTTCCTTGATGTTGTGGTTATCTTTGATAATAAAGGACTAGCAACTTCTATGAGTAGAAGCTGCTTCACTGAGACTGAGGCAACATGGCTAACTTTTTATTTCCTTCCTTTCTCCTTCCCTCCATCCCTCCCTTTTTTTCCTCCCTCCTTCCTTCCTTTTTTCTCCTTCCTTCATGTCTTGGGGTTCACAAGCTAGATTTTTTTTTTTAAAGCACCAGTGCTTAAACCCAAATCATTCTGGCTCTTATTGACTGGTGAACAAAAGGTTGGCCCAGGTCAAATCCCACTTGTTTTAGCTGATTACTTTAGAATAAAGAATAATTATTTCTGTTTTGGTCAGAAATGTTGAAAGTTTTCCCTTCCGGATATTATTATTATATATTATATATAATATACATTATATATTAATACTATTATTATTTGACTAGTTAAAAAAGGTAAATTTAATTTACCTTAAATTCTTACCTAGCCTTAATCACTGAGATCTGTTAAAGACCTTAGCTTAAAAGGGTCAATTACTTCCACTGCATCCAGGCCCATCTCCAGTCACCCTGACCTATATTTGGCCATTGGACTCAGAAGATTCTGGAGGAGAAAGTGAGGCTGGTGACTTTGCACAGCCCTTCCTGACTTAAATCCAATTCATTTGCATGTCGTGGGATCATCTCCTGAATGTCATGGTCTTCTTGAGAACAAAGAACAACCTACAATTACAACTTTCCAGACCAAAATCCCTTCCCTAGCCACTGCTCCCCTAAAGACATTGTTTCCTCCATTAAATGGAATTATCTGAGAGTAGGGATTAACTTTTTTTTTTTTTAATCTTGAGTTTTTAGCACAATTTTTTTGGATACATCTTAAACTTTTGATAATGTTTTAAATAATTAAATAATTCAAAACATACATTTATAAGTATGTTCAAAATTTGCGCAAAATGGATACAAGGTAATTTTGGAGAAAAGGACTGTTACATCAAAGTCTTTACAAGTAGTGATCATAAGAGGTGGTGGTAAAGAGAGAATACCTTTCTGGTTTGGGAAAGGAAAAGCCTTGAGCAGGGAAATGGAATGCCATGCTTTGAATGAGTATAACAACCATAATCGTTTATTAAGTACTGTGCCAGCTACTAAAGATAAAAAGAAAAGCAAAACAGTCTCTGCTCTCTAGGATTTTACATTCTAAGGAGGGGAGACAATCAAACAACCATATAAGTTACATCCACAACACACGTGTGCATACATACACATACATGCATGTGGACGCACATATCTGGAGCAGGTAGATGACAAGAGTGGTCAGGCTGACATTCTGGAGAGCAATTTGGAGCTATGCCCCAAAAGTTATCAAACTGTGCATACCCTTTGATCCAGCAGCGCTACTACTGGGCTTATATCCCAAAGAAATACTAAAGAGGGAAAGGGTCCTGTATGTTCCAAAATGTTTGTGGCAGCCCTTTTCATAGTGGCTAGAAGCTGGAAGTTGAATGGATGTCCATCAGTTGGAGAATGGTTGGGTAAACTATGGTATATGAATGTTATGGAATATTATTGCTCTGTAAGAAATGAGCAGCAGGAGGAATACAGAGAGGCTCGGAGAGACTTACATCAACTGATGCTGAGTGAAATGAATAGAACTAGAAGATCACTGCACACTTCAATGTTGTATGAAGATGTATTCTGTTGGAAGTGGATATCTTCAACATAAAGAAGATCCAGCTCACTTCCAGTGATCAATGATGGACAGAAATAACTACACCCAGAGAAGGAACACTGGGAAGTGAATGTAAATTGTTAGCACTACTGTCTATCTACCCAGGTTGCTTACACCTTCGGAAGCTAATAATTAATGTGCAACAAGAAAATGGTATTTACACACATATATTGTATCTGGGTTATACTGTAACACATGTAAAATGTATGGGATTACCTGTCATCTAGGGGAGGGAGTAGAGGGAGGGGGGGATAATTTGGAAAAATGAATACAAGGGATAATGTTATTAAAAAATTACTCATGCATATATACTGTGGAAAAAAATTCTAAATTAAAAAAAAAAAAAAAGAGTGGTCAGACTGAGTCAGGAGTACCTGAGTTCTAAGGATGGACTTAGTCACTTATTATCTGGGGAAGTCACTTAATCGCTATTTGCCTCAATTTCCTCATCTGTAAAACGGAAATAATGGCATCCACCTCCTAGGGTGAGACTTACTGTTTGTTTTAATTTTTCATTGTAAAATGGTGATAATGACACCTGCCTTCCAGGGATGTAGGGAGGATCAGATAAGATAATGATGGTTAAAGCGGCACGAAGTAAGAGGTATGTAAACATTATCATTATTATAGCCTCGGAGATGCTTCCCAGCTCACCCTATAACTGAAGATTTTATGGAATAGTTAAATATCTTTATGGGAGTCAAACACTTGACATATTCGAAATAAAACTAACGAACAGACTGTTTTTGGAATCGGAAGGCCTAGGTTCAAGTCACACATCCTCCAGGGGTTCCCAAACTATGCGCCCCTCTGGGTTATGGCAAGTGGGCTGAGGGGCGAGACAGAGTGGAGGTTTTGTTTTTACTGCAGTCCGGCCTTCCCACAGTCTGAGGGACATTGGCCCCTATTCTAAAAGTTGGAGGACCACAATCGCTTAGCCTCAGTTTCTTTATCTGCGAAATGAGGGGGCTGCACGGGATACCCCTTCGGGTCCTTCCCAACTGCTAGAAGCATGACTCCCTGGCGGACGAATAAGGGATGGGCGGGATCACCCAGTTCCTCCAACTAGACTTAGGCCTGCGAGATACCAGTGCTCAGGGCTGGGGAGGGAGGGGGTGGATCTTGCGGCCAGCTGCCCGCAGCTCCTCGGAGGACTTCCCCGCCTCCGCATTATGAGCAGATTAGGCGCTTATCGAGCGCCAGTGTAGTAGCAGAGCTGAGCGCTAGGCGTTGTCTCAGCGGGGGAGTCGAGCGAGGGGCCCAGCGCGCCGCCTAACCAAGAGAGCCTGAGCTGGGGCTGGGACGGCTTTGCGTGGTTCGAAGGACCGAGCGCGCGTGCGCAAGAGCCGCCGGGGGAACGCGGAGCCGCAGTCTCTGCGGAGCGTCGGAAAGCTTTTACTTAACGCCAACATGGCCGCTGCCGCCCGCTTTCTCAGTCCCTGTAAGTGAGCCTCCGGTCTCATCTCCTTAGGAGTGGCTATCGTTGCGGGCTTCGAGGACCGCGATAACGGGAAGGGGGCCGCAGGCCGCTCTTGGAGCTTTCGGGTCCTGCCTGTGGGCGGAGAGTTCCGGGACTGGGGGGGTGGTTCAGACTCAGGGGCTCCGGGCCCTAATGCAGACCCCTGGCAATGGGCGCAGTCCGTAGAACCCCGGGTCCTGGTTCGAATTCTGCCCCATCACTTAACCCCTGGGAGATCCCGGCCAAGGCAGCCCCTTTCAGGTCTTGGTGTCCTTCCCTGTAAAATGAAGGGAGCCCTGCAGTCCTGCCAGACAGGGGCTGTCATCGTGTGGCAAACTTGGAGGTCTCCAGAGTGTTTAGTCAGTTCTTCCCCCGACCGATAGCCATTGATAAGCGTCACTGCTGGGTTAGCGCTGCGGAGACAAAGAAGGGCACTAGCTGGGCACCTGCCCCCTGGAGATGATAGCTTAAGGAGGAAGTGACTCGTATGGAAGGAGACAGGCGAAACCCGCAGAGTGGGGGAAGAGTAACAGAGGGAGGAGGGGGCGGAAGATGCGAGGGGGGTGATGGAGATTCCAGACCGGACCGAGCTTGTGCGAACTGCTCGCTTTACTTTCCCGGATATTTTCCTCATCTGTACAACGAGGTAGTTAGACTAGAGTTAGACCAGAGGTGTTTTGATCCTACTAATGGAGGACTTGTCACTTTAGGCTGCCGTTGGAGGTTGAGCAGGAAGACAGAGGTCCTCGTCTGGGTGCATGGAAGCACATACTCACAGTGCTTGGGAGCCCTGGTTGGGAGTAAGGTTTTTTGGTAGCGAGCCAGCCTCAGTGAGTGCAAAATAGTGGCAGACGTTTCTCCTGGCAGCTTTGTGCGCCGGACGTGGAGGCTTCCACATTGTATGTGTGGTGGGGTTACTGTTGGTTACAGGAGTTAGGAAGATTCCTGCGGGCACCTGTGTGAAATACACTAATCCTCTTTGTGGTTTTCCCAGCCTTCACACATTGTGCCTCAACTAAGAGGCGGCTTGGTGCGATCGGTAACGATTTTGTTTGGGGGATGTCAAGAAGTGAGCTTGAACTCTGTGAACCTTAACTTCCTCATCTGTATTCCGAAATTAATCATAGCGCCTGTCTTACATGCTTGTTACGGGGATCAAATGAAATAATGTGTGAAGAAGTGCTTTGCAAAGTACAGTATAAATGTGAGTTATTGTTATTAGCTTGGGCCCATTACTAAGATTATAAATGACAAATTTCATATTTGGATTTTCAAAAATGGAAGAATCATGATGCATCTTCCCCTTCCACTCCTCACTTCTCTTCACTGTGAAAGGCACTAGTCCACTCCAGGAGCTGGATATTCAGAGGGAGACAGGTTCTTGCCTTTGTGCTTTTTATCCTGATCATGTAGCATAAGAAGTGATTAGTGTGTGTTGTATCTAATTGAATTACCAGTAATCCCTAAATTGCTAAATTGAATGGATGGTCTTTTCTCAGTTCTCTGCAGTTTCACGTGCTGTTGACTGTGTTCTCCCCCTGGAAACTACTTTCCTGGTTTTGGTGACACTAACCTCTAACCTCTCTGATTGCCCCTTGTTGATATTCTCAGTGTTGTCCCCCAGCTGCCCCTTTAGTGTGGGTGACCTCCCACTGTTCTGTCCTGAGCCCTTTTCTCTTCCTTACTATCGTTTTCCCCTTGGAGATCACTGGTCTCATCTGTTCCCATAGATTAAAGTATCTTTTCCATGTAGATAACTCCCAGATCAATATGTCCAACCCTTGAAAATAATCAAATTTCTTCTAGACTTCTTCCCCTGAATTTTCCATTGAGATCTCAAATATAATATATCCCGAAACAGTTCATTCCCTACCTAAACCTGGTCTTCCCATTTTAAAAATTTCTTTTGAGAACACTATTGCCTTCTACATAGGAAAGACCAAAGATACAGAAAATGTCTGTTGCTCAGGTTTCCAAGTACATTTGTTGGACATCTTAGAGATCTTGGCCATGAGCATGTTTATCACAGACAGACTGGACAGATGTGTTCTTGGTTGGATCTGGAGTAGAACAGAAGGGGGAAAACCCCTTGGATTGCATTTAAGAAATTGCAAAAGTTTTTTCCTGCTTCCCTTACAGGGAAAGGCCCATCTTTTTAATATAGTCTTTTTCCTGGTGTTGCAATATGGTGATGAGACTGGAATGCATCTGACTTGGAAGAATAAAAAAATATAATCTAGAATGAGACTTCTTAAGTGTTTTCCACTTCCGACCCCCTTTCACCCAAGAAATTTGGATCCTGGATATATAAGTATACAAAATAGGTATTCAACTCAAACATTTTTCTTATAACCATAAGTTCATAACCCCCATATTCAGTTATGAGACCCTATATGGGATCATGACTCAGTTTAAGAAGCTGAGATCTAGAAAATAGTAGGCACATAGAGAAATATTTGTGCAGACTGAATATATAATCAAGAAGTAGAGCAGGAGTAAAGATGTTAGTAAGCACTTGTCTGATTGGAGTAGAATATGAACTGGTCACATACCTAGTGATACATGAAGAGGGTGAACTCTGATAGGAGGACAGTAGAAGGCCCCATGGGTGTCCCCATATTTGAAGAAAGTGAGGAACATCTTCAACAAGTTGGATGGACCAGTTAATGCAGAATGAAAGGGAGCACATGGATTAGAGTTACAGAGAATGGACAGGTATGGATGCCATGGAAGCTATGTCATTGGACACAGCATTGGGAAGGCGCTTCCAAATAGATAACATTATAGATTGAATATTTTATACTTATTTGTGTGCCTGTTTTGTCCCCAGCAATGACATACTTTTTTAGATCATGAATTCCTTTTTTTTTTTTTTTTTTTTTTTTTTTTTTCATCCCCAAGACCAATCACAGTGCCTAGCCCCAGTAGGTACTTGTTGCTTGGCCTTTCTTGAAGATGATTATGACTTCAGAGATGATGCCTTGACATGTAATTCAGAGATGAAGGCTCTGCAAGGTGACCTGTCTCACTTTCCCCTCCAGAGCCATCTAGATCCAGTGGCAAAATATAAATCAAAACTACTGGAGATGGCCCTGGATGCAATGGGAGACCTTGGCCTTTTTAAGCTAAGGTTTTTAGCAGGTCTCAGTTTGACTGAGACAATCTCCTAGTCAGTGATTAAGGCTAGGTAAGCATTGAAGTAAAGAATGGTCTCTCTTACCTAGGCAAAAGGAAAATAATCTGGAAGGGGAAGTCAGAGTTTTTGGTCAAAACAGAAACATTTGTATTTAGATTCACTCTGTGACGTCTTGGCCCCAACAGCCCAAGTGGGGATCTATCTGGAACCTTTTGTTGGCCAGTTAATGAAAGCTAGAGTGATTTGGGTTTAAGGCCTGGTCTTTAAGAAAGAAATCTAGCCTATGAACTCCTTGATATGGAGGAAAGAAGGGAGGGAAGGAGGAAGGGAGAAGAAAGGAAGTTAGCCTTTTGCCAGCGCTTCATTGGGGTATTTCCTACACACAGAGGTTGGTCTTGTCAAGTGAGGAAGGACTGTGCAAAGTCACCAGCTTCACTTTTCCATCCAGGGAAAGTAGCAAAGATGGTGAAGTGAGTATTGGGGCAGCTGACATATCCTTTCCAGAGTGATTTTGATTACAGATCTCAACAGATGGTAGAGAGTGAGGAGGAAAGTACATGGGCATGGTCTCAAGTAATGCCTAGGCAAGTGGTTTCTGAAGGACTTGTTTGGAGGGTGGAGTCTCAGAAATAGGCATTAAAGCAGAAAAGGTCCTTTAAAAATAGAGGAAGGGATTTCTGTCTGTTCTCTCTCTCTCTCTCTCTCTCTCTCTCTCTCTCTCTCTCTCTCTCTCTCTCTCTCTCTCTATTTCTCTCTCTCTCTCTCTATTTCTCTCTCTCTCTCTCTCTCTCTCTCTCTCTCTCTCTCTCTCTCTCTCTCTCTCTCTCTTCCTCTCTCCCTCTTTCCCTCTCCCCCCTTTCCCTTTTTTCTGTCTCTTTCACAAACATACACAAATATACACATACAGAGATACACACACACACACACACACACACACACACAAATAGGAGATTATTTGACTTTTCTGAAAAGTTAACCAGTGTGCCAAAATTCTATTCATAGGTATTCCTGTAGGTAGATAATAGAAATACAAAACCTGTATGTCAAGTCTCTGTTATAAATATGGATTATCTTGGGAATAAAGGGATGCTCTTTTAAGGATAGACAGTTATCAAGATATAAAACTAAAAAAAAAAAAACCCACATTCAAAAACTTCTAATATAGTCAAAATAGTGATGGATTTACAATCTGGTGGTCTAGATAGTGACATTTTTCAGGTACATGATAGTTTATGTGATTGTGCTCAAATCGTTTAAGTATTAAGTTATTTTTCTTCTTCCCTAAAAAGGGAATGATAATGTTTGTGATACCTGAGAGTTGTGAGGAAACTTTGAGGAAGGTACTGCTTAGTTGTTATTAATTAAATTCCTGGGATATTGATTCCCTTGGTTTTCCCACTGGAACTCTTTGGCAAACCAAGGAGATGGGATATAGTAGAAAGAAGAGCATGGGTGGCAGCAACCAATTTGGAGCTATTTTGGAGGATCCCTGCCTTAGGGAAAGAGAATATTCTTTTTGAATCAAATTAGATTATCCATTACCAAAATAATTTATCTCAATCCAACTCAGCTATGCCTCTAAGTATAATCTGATTTCACTCATTTATACAAAAGGCCTTATGGCTGTTCTGTCATTACTGAGAATTTGGTTAAACCACCTTGCACATTTTAAAAGGTACTTGTCTAAAATAAGCTGTTAATTTTATGTGCTGAGTTGAAAACTGGGATAGTCAGTAGGATTTGAATTGAAATTTTTTGTGTCAGTTTATATTCTCCTATTCTCATTTAAGAAGGGTTATATATTATATTTAAGAAGGGTTATATATATAACCTCATATATTGGGATCTTTTGGGATTGAGCAGAGTTTGTTCCAAATAGTTCACATATGTCTTTTCTCTCATAGTTTACATATATTAGTCACAAACAAGCAGGTGTGATTCCCACCTTTCAAAAGCTCACAACTGAATTGAGGAAGCCAGTTTATTTTAGTGTGAATGGTTATTTCCTTGCTTTTATATTTAAGAATAAAGGTGAATCATATTTTAAAATGTGTCCTTACTCCCTTTTCTTTTACTGCTCTCAGAGTGTGGGGAGAATTCTCAAGGAAAGTTAGAGGAAAGGTTCTGAGCTACCTTTCATTTCACTCCATCAACTTGAAGGCAGATAGAGATGGCCTTGGGAACAAGCAAGCCTCTTGGCTTATCACACAAACCATGACCTGCTATAGGACTTAATGTCTGAGTTCATTATAAACCCCAAGGAGGTGACACTATTTTGAGATTTAGTAATAGAAAAATATATTGAAGACTCTTCAGCAATAGTTCAATCTGGTTGAGCAGATCCATTATTTTATTTTCATAGGCTGACAAATAAGCAGAAATGGGACAACTAACTGAAGCAAATGATATTGTAGTCCTGAATGCCTTTTTAAATTCTTATGTTTCCTGCAAAGAGACAAATTTCCACATTTATATAAATCCAGGAACTTAGTATGCCTTTTCAAAGTAGTTACTTTCCAACCAGATATCACACTAAATTTATTTTAATTTCTTTGCAGTGGTGAAAATCAGCAGGGACGGTCAAGGGAGAATCCATGGACTATGGAAGTGTCATTCTGGTACAGCAGTGACAGTAGCAACTGCAACACAGTCACAAAGAACCAAAGCTCATGTCCAACCAGAGAAGAGGTATGAATTTAAGTTTTAGAAATAAAGAAAGCTTTTAGTGATTGATGTAAAAGAATATCAGTGAGTATAACCCACCCAATAAAGCTGGTGCTATGGAGATTCAGTTAATTAGGAAAATTTTTTCCTCTTGGATTTGTGGTCACCCAATGTGAGAATTCATGGAATAGATTATGTGAGATATACATAAGCATAGCACTTTTATTAGGGAGAAAAAAGTTCAACCTTGAGCTTTCTTCATTGCCCTTCTGCTCTCAAGATACCTTCCTCTCATTGGAAAGAAAAAGGATACAGAAAGCCTTTTCATCTTGGCTGGTTGGAAAAGGGAATGGCATTCTTGTTTGCCCTCCATTGACCCATTTCTAGCCATCACAGCCTCTGGAGGATGACCTCAAGTGAATGCCATACAGAAATGGAAATGTTATCAGTAATTTGGAGTTGAAATTGGTTCTAGAAAATTATATTGTCACATTTGACATAAGCTATAAAGACCTCATTCTGTGTATAAATGTGGAGTTGGAGAAGCTGTAGGATTTTAACATCTTACATTTTACAATGTTATTTCTCATTTGTGTGTCTATGTGTGTGAAGAAGAAAGGTTATAAATTAGTCTCTTATTTTGCTGACATTAATTGCAAACTACCTTGTACCATACCAAATTATTAACTCTTATAGAACTAAACATATAACATTTCCTAATCTTTATTAATTTATGAGAGTAAATGTGCAAGATATCAAAAATGTTAAGACATACATAGATTGCTCAGGTAGGTCATGAATATACAGAATTTTTCTGTTGTTTTTTCTCAGTATAAATAATTTACAGTAAAACAGAATTTTATTTTCTTTTTCCTTTTTGACCTCAGGCTAGCTTACATAAGTTCCATATGTTTCAGGTAGGTAAGTCAAAGGAAAACTTTAAATTTGAGAAAAATGACACAAGGGTGAACATTTGAGTAATATGTTTTCAGTGATTTTTTTTTTTTTTAATGTGCATGAGTGTTTAAAGAAAGGGAATCTAACCATTTAGGCTCTGATTACAGACAACATGTCTTTTTCTCTTGGGGAAAAGACTGTGATTCTTGATGGAAGCTTTACTCTTCATAAAGATAGGAAAGTGGTGTGAGAAGTTACTAATGCACCATTCATCATTCACAACATCATTTGGAATTAAGTGCAGTGGTGTTTAAACATTTTCAAATCCTTACTTCTCTTTTATGTACAAGATTGAATGTGGGTTTTCAAAAATGCTAGCAAAGCAGAGTAATGTCTCATTCAAACCTTAATGGTCAGTATCCTGCCTTGAGCTCAGGTGGTGTAGATGAAAAGTAGACTCCCTAAATCCAGATTGAATGCTGATACCCTCTGTGGCTTTCTTTAAGTCCTTTGGTCTAGTATTTCCTACCTCCTAATTTATGAACTGGCACCCATCCCTGGGAAAGTGTATTATAATTTATTATTAGTCACAGTCTTTTGAGTGTGAAACCAGGGAGACCCTGGGACTAGCAGAGAAAAAAGAGAGAGATTAAAGGCACATGGGGATTTCACATGAGAGCCTCCTGAATTTTTGTTAACAGAAAACTACTGGTTACTTGGGCTTTGGGACGACTTTTTCTGGCTTTGGTGTTTAGAAAGCCTATGGAACATTGCCTTTAGCTCTAAATTTTAATTTCTTAGTTCAGCAAGTGAAAGTAAGAACATCTTCCTTTAAAAGAGGATATGAAAATTTCTTTAGTTAACTCTTAATATAGACTACAAAATGGACATATCCCTAATAGTAGGGGAAAAAAAGAAGTCAGAAGACCTGGGTTCTAATCTCACTTATATTTGCTTCTGTGACTTTGGGGTCATGGGGAAATGGACTAGATGGTCTTTGAGGTTCCTCCCAGCTCTGGGATTTTCCTATTTGCTGGGAATTGGTTCTTGTTTTTAAAATTAAGGCTGAGAATTCAGACTCTTGCTTGGTCATTTATCTATTGTGATATGCTCAAGAGAAAGACTTTCTCTGTAAATTTGACATTATTATCTACTTTTTAAAAAGAATTGGCAGGAGCTTTCTTTTAAAATGATGATCTAAATGGCTTTTTAAAAAAAAGTATTTTGCTATGGCACCATTATCTGGATAGCAAAAAAAGAAAAACTCAGTAAAAGATCTATCTTGTTGAATAAGTGAATTTAGTTCTTGAATTGTCAAAAGAAACTTATTGAAATTTGGAGATGTATCTCCAATTAGCCCTTGAATAGTGAGGATAAATCAACATTTTGGCAATTTTAAAGTGAAATACCCCTTGCCCAGCAAATTTTCCTCTTTTTAAGTGATATTCTGATGCAGTTTATATTCTTCTGAGTGAATTTAGGAATCATCAGATTGTTAATTGGGGAGCAGGGGGTGGAGATAGAAGAAAGGCATTCATTTTCCTAGCTAGACCTTTTAATTCATCAGACATTTCAGACAGTAAACATTATTATTAAACACATATCATATATGCATATATGTATATGTATATTTATATATATAGTCAGGCACTATACTGAGTTCTGGAGATACAGAGTTCCTGTCCTCAAGAAGTTCATAGTCAGATGGTAGAAATCATAAGCAAACAAATAAGAACAAACAAGCTATACACCAGATAACAGGAAATAATTAAAAAGAGATACTAGAATTAAGGGCTTAAAGAAAGCTCCCCATAACAAGATGTTTTTAAAATCAAAGCTGATGCACAACATGACAAATATGGAAATATGTTGCACATATTTAACTTATATGCTTGGGGAGGAGGGAGGTAAGAGTAAGGAAGAAAATTGGAACTCAAAATCTTATAAAAATGAATGTTAAGTTATATTTACATGTATTTGGAAGAATAAAGTACTATTGAATAAAAAAAGGAAAATCAAAGCTTAGAATTTATTAAGGGCAGGGAATTATGCTAGATTTGCTTTCAAAAACTTGCATTCATCTACGAAGAGTATATACATAGATGGTAAACAGAAAGTAATTTTGAGAGTTTGACAGCAATAATATCTGTGTGATCAGGAAGGGTCTTAGGGGGAAGCTGTGTTTTAAAGGATATAAGAAAGAAAATGAATTATTGAACTTGCCATACCTGTTGGAAATTTCATATTGCAAACTCAATGTTTGTCTCAAACTCATCATGTCTCAATCAGGACTTATCTTCCCCCATCCAAACACACATCTTTTCCAGACTCCTGGATACTATTAATCTTCTATTTACCCACGTTCTTAACCCTCTCTTGTCTTCTACATCCAGCTACTTGTTAAATCTTTTCGATTCTTTTCCCCCCTGAGGCAATTGGGGTTAAGTGACTTGCCCAGAGTAACACAGCTAGGAAGTTAAGTTTCTGACGTCACATTTGAACTCAGGTCCTCCTAATTTCAGATCACTGTATCCACTGCACTACCTAGCTGATCCAATTCTTTTTTTTTTTTTTTTTTTTTAATTTAATAGTTTTTATTTACCAGATATATGCATGGGTAATTTTACAACATTGACAATTGCCAAACCTTTTGTTCTAATTTTCCCCTCCCCACCAGATGGCAGGTTGACCAATACATGTTAAATATGTTAAAGTATAAATTAAACACAATATATGTATACATGTCCAAACGGTTGTTTTGCTGTACAAAAAGAATCGAACTTTGAAATAGTGTACAATTAGCCTGTGAAGGAAATCAGAAATGCAGCTGGACAAAAAATAGAGGGACTTAGAATTCTATGTAGTGGTTCATAGTCATCTCCCAGAGTTCTTTCGCTGGGTGTGGCTGGTTCAGTTCATTACTGCTCTGATTTGGTTCATCTTATTGTTGAAGATGGCCATGTCCATCAGAATTGATCATCATATAGTATTGTTGTTGAAGTATATAATGATCTCCTGGTCCTGCTCATTTCACTCAGCATCAGTTCATGTAAGTCTCTCCAGGCCTTTCTGAAATCATCCTGTTGGTCATTTCTTACAGAACAATAATATTCCATAATTATATACCACAATTTACCCACCCATTCTCCCATTGATGGGCATCTACTCAGTTTCCAGTTTTTGTCACTACAAAAAGGGCTGCCACAAACATTTTGGCACATACAGGTTCCTTTCCCTTCTTTAGTATTTCTTTGGGGTATAAGCCCAGTAGTAGCACTGCTGGGTCAAAGGGTATGCACAGTTTGATAACTTTTTGAGCATAGTTCCAAATTGCTCTCCAGAATGGCTGGATGTATTCACAATTCCACCAACAATGCATCAGTGTCCCAGTTTTCCCACAGCCCCTCCAATATTCATCATTATTTTTTCCTGTCATCTTAGCCAATCTGACAGGTGTGTAGTAGTATCTCAGAGTTGTCTTAATTTGCATTTCTCTGATTAATAATGACTTGGAGCATCTTTTCATATGGTTAGAAATAGTTTCAATTTCTTCATCTGAGAATTGGCTGACCCAATTCTTTAGCGATTCTTTTCCCTCACACTACCTTGTGTATCCATCTTTTACTCTCATCATAATCTGCTTTCACAGCCATTACCATAGTTTAGTCCCTCATCACCTCTTGCATGGACTTGCATAGTAATCTTCTTATTGGTCTCCTTGCCTCAATATTCTGACCTGTCCAATCAATCTTTCACAGAGTGACCAGAGTGATATTCCTAAAACACAGTCTATGTCACTTTTCTCCTCAATAATCTTCCAGGACTTCCTTTTAACTATAGGATCAAATACAGCATCGTCTGACATTTAAAGCTATTTACATATCAGCTTCAATCTACCTTTTCAGGGTTACTATGCATTGTTATCCTTCACAAAGTGTCTGCTCCAGCCAAATTGGCCTTCTTGCTTTCTCTCATAAATGACTGTCTTCTGTCTCTGTGCTTTGCATTGCCTGTCCCTCATGCCAGAATTCACTCCTTCCACCTCCGATGTTTTAGAATTTATAGTTTATGTCAAAGTTTATGGTAGGTGACATAATTCTGGATCTGGAATCAGGAAGACCTGAAATGAAATTCAGCCTCAGATACTAATTGTGTGATCCTGGGCAAATCACTTAATCCTGTTTGCTTCAATTTCCTTTTCAGTAAAATGAACTAGAGAAGGAAATGGCAATACTCTCTAGTATCTTTGCCAAGAAAACCCCCCAGTGGAGTTAGACATGACTGAAATGACTAAGCAACAATTTTATGTCAGAACTCAGCTTAAATATGAGTTCCAGCAAGAGGTCTTTACTAAACCCTGTAGCAATGAGCATTTTTGACATGCAAAATTACTTTGTGTTATTTCAATTTATTTTCTGTGTATGTACCCATTTCTGTTGTTAGAAGATAAGTTTTTTGAAGGCAGGAACTAGCCTTTTACTCTAAAGAGATCAGTGAAAGCAGAAAAGAACTCATATAAAAACAGTAGTTCTTTTTGTTATAGCAAAGAATTGGAAATGAAAGAGGTGCTTCTGTGATTGAACAAATTATGGAATTATCAATATAGTAGAATTCCATGGTGCAATAAGAAATAATGAAAGGGCTAGTTTTAGTGAAACTTGGGTTCCTATTTAAGAAATTATGCAAAATAGAGCCAGAAGAACAATTTAGAACAATATTATGAAAACAAACAACATTAGAAGAATTTTGATCAAAGCAGTGACCAACCATGATACCAGAGGACCAGTGATAAAGCTTTGCTGCTTATCTTCCGACAGAAGTGAGAGAATCAGAATGCTGAATGGGATAGATTTTTTTTTTTTTAACATGACTAATATAGGACTTTGTTCTGCTTAACTATGAATATTTGTTACATAGATTTTGTTTTTCTCTTTTTTTTTTCCAATAGAAGAAGATGAGGCAGATAATTGATTGTTGTTAATTGAAAACAAAATTAAATTAAAAAATAAAAGTAAAGTCATGGATGGTAAAAAATGAAATACTGCTTTTGGAAAACGATAAGTCAATTTGACTAATGTAAAGTAATATGACTAGAAAGATAAGTGAAAGTAGGATCATTAATGTGGTAGACTTAAATAATAGGAAGAAATTCATATTAATAAATATAATATGAATAGTTGTGGTAAATGAATCATTATATTTAAATTCATATTTTATTTTATTATTTTTATTTTATTAAAGTTTGGTGAGAGAGTGATAGCTTAAATATTTTTAAGCTGTAAAGGAAATACCAACTTTTATATTATTTTATATAGGAAGCCTAAAACCGGAATATTGATGCTAAACATGGGAGGCCCAGAGACATTGGGAGATGTTCATGACTTCCTACTGAGGCTTTTCCTGGACAGAGACCTAATGTCACTTCCCATACAAGAGTAAGATATCCATCACTCTATAGCCTTTTATTTCTAAGTTTCTGGAACTTTTAATAAATCCTTTAAAAAAAACTTTAAGCATACCAATTTGCTAGTGAAAATATTTTTTATTATGATTATTTCAATGCAATCTTTTTGGTAATGATTTTATGATGATTATTTTAATATTTTTTTTTCCTTCTGGGAGGGAATGGATATATTGGTAGAACTGTTTTATTATATAAGTTGGTAAAAATAAATAGTCGATGAAATCCAAGTCTAAATTACCTTATAAATATCTCTTATTCACTTTATATCAGTTTAAGAAACATTTATTAAATGCCAACTCTGTGCAAGGCACTGTGCTTACACAGACATATCCTCTTTAATTGGTTCTGTGAAAGCACATTAGACAAAACATCATTGTGGAGAGCAACTGTTTAATAGGAACAATGTTATATAAATGCTACAAATGGATACTTTTTTAAGGGGTTTTGTTAGAATTTATTAAAAAGTTTATGAAATAATGTTGGTTGGATCATTGTTAAGTGGAGCATACCTTTGTAACTAAATTATTTCCTAGCTAAATATTTAATAAAACAGTGGTAGCTATTTATATTGTATTATGAATTTGTAGGTTTTTAAGTTTGCACAGAGGGCTTGTGCCTAGCCTGATTTTCTACATTATAGCTTTTGGCATATTCAGGAACCAAAAGATTTTTTGTAAAACAGCAACTAATCCCCAAACTGATCAGTTGTCTGGAACAACAGTCAGGTGTGATTTCAGGGTTTGTTGCCAGAGTAGGCTGTATAGTGGGTGGAGCAGATAATTGTCAAAAATGCCTGCCTCTGCCCTGCTTCTCTGAGCAAAAAAGAACCAGGTTTTGGTTTTTTTTGTTTGTTTGTTTTGTTTTTAGTGGTGTGTAAAGGGCTGAAACGCCGAGTTGATGCACTGGAATCAGACAACCTAGCACTTAAGGCTAATTAGCTATTGGACAATACTCTATTAGCTTATGCTTGGAAAATGGCCCTTCCCACTATTCTGTGCTGGCTGGATTTTTTAGTGTACACAGATAATTGTAGGAGGAATTAGGGGGTAGAGTAAGACAAGCCAGGGTCACTTTGGCAATAGAGAAGGAAGGTCATGGACATCCTGTGTCCATTCCCTTCACTTCTACCCCTAAAGACCAACCCTGACTCTGGCTGATTCTAAGGTATCCAGGGTACTAACTCGGTCTTCACAATGGTGATTTGGCTATTGAATTTTCCAACTTTATCTGGTTAGTCTCTTTGTATATTTTCTTTTGTGGGTGAAAAACATTGTTTAACCTGTTAAGTTAAGTAAAGCTAACTTACTTGAATATTGAATGATTTAGCAAACTGGCTCCATTCATCGCCAAGCGTCGCACACCCAAAATTCAGGAGCAGTACCGTAAGATTGGAGGTGGTTCACCAATCAAAAAGTGGACTACCAAGCAAGGAGAAGGCATGATAAAGCTTCTGGATGAGCTTTCTCCACATACAGGTACCTTGTTAATGAAATATATTTTAACATTTATTTCAGAAAGGTTAAAATATTGAATAACAAATGTAATGAATGTATACTTTGTGTGTGTATGTATGTGTGTGTGTGTGTGTGTATGTATGTATGTGTGTGTATGTGCCTGTTTATCACCATACATATAAACACAGATTTTATACTGTGTCATTGTGGTGAAGGAGGATAGAAACCCTGAATATTTTTTTTTTATGGAGTTAATGCAGGTGTTTTATTTTTATTTATTTATTTATTTACTTACTTACCTTTTTTATTTATTCATTCATCATTTATTTATTTATTTATTTGCCTATTTATTTATTTATTTATCTATCTATCTATCTATCTATCTATCTATCTATCTATCTATTTATTTATTTATTTATTTATGCATGGATGCATGCTGAGGCAATAGATGTTAAGTGACTTGCCCAGGGTCACACAGCTAAGAAGTGTTAAGTGTCCGAGAGCAGATTTGAACTCAGATCCTTCTGACTTCAGGGCTGGTGCTCTAACCACTGTGCCACCTACCTGCCCCTAATGCATGTCTTTTAGGGTATCTTCTCTTTAAGCTCCTACAGTATAGATTTTTTAAAAAAAACCTGGATTCTTGGCTTTAGAAAAAACATAGAGGTTAAAGATAAATAGCGTCATAGAGAAAAATTAGGGGCAGCTGGATGGTACAGTGGGTAGAGTGCTTGGCCTAGAGTCAGGAAGACACATCTGGGTAAGTCATTTAATTCTGTTTGCCTTAGTTTCCTCATCTGTAAAATGAGTTGGAGAAAGTTTGTCATTTCATTATCTTTGCCAAGAAAACCTCAAGTTGGCCCTGGAGATTTGGATAGTATTGAAAAATGACTTAACAACAACAAAAAGAGAGAGAAATCCCAGTTCTGTAAATAGAAGATTTTTTTGTAAGGAGAAATAAATTGAATAGATTGCCTGTGTAAGAAATATATGGGATGTGTGTTACAATTGTTTTCCTACTTGGCCCATAGGATTTTCCTTCTGAGGAAGCTACTAACAAAATTAATTTTTAGAGCCAAGTTACTTTAGCATCATTACTACTACTTCTAGGATTATATGACACAATTATTAAAAAACATTTATTAATTTATAGTTGTACATACCATTGTAGTAGATACTGTATGGAGAATATAGATCTGATTTCTACCAATCTGATCGATTGCTTATCTAGGATCTTTAACACTGGTACCAGTGTATATATACCAAGACAAATCAGCTACATAAACATTTCATAAGTCATGTATAGGAAATAAAAAACATCAGATGCAGGATAAGGAAAAGTGCATTCAGGAATCAAGGGCAAAAATTCCATAGTGAGAGATTCTGGTCATGCAAGATTGCTTGAGGAAAAAAGGTCACCTCTTCTTGGATCCACTTGAGATCCACCTTATCAGCCATGGCACTATTTGAAGCTGTTTTTTCCGCCTTGCATCCAGTTTAGTAGCTCCCTGGCATATCAGTTAACTTGGAAAATTGTTTCATTGTATTCCTAGATGTTAGGTGTGTTTTTTGGCTTTAGCTTTAGCTCAAGGGCATTTCTTATACAGTTCTGTTTCAAATGCCACAATGCATCTTCTTAAATGTTAGGTGAAGGAGGTTTGTCTGACCTCCACTCACACCTACTCGATTGGGAACAAACTCTGCAGTCATTAACAGTTTATCACAGATAAAAGGTTTAACACAAATTAGATCTGCAATTACTATGCTGTCTTTAAAGGAAAGTGGAAGCATAAAGTGCCATTTTTATCTGTTTATGTGTTACTCTAGCACCCATCACCATAATAGGCTCAAACAAAATTGTCAGGTACAAGCAAAGAGGTTAGGCTAGAATATAGATGAGGGAGAGAAGGCCCCTCTTCTTTACTATGAGGGTAAAATGATTAGACATCCGGGATTAGACAGGACAATCTTAGATTTCGATTTTCTGAGCTTTATTACAGTGTCTCAAAAAATGTCCTGCATTATATTCACCTAATCTGGGTTGTCTAATCATTTTAACTCATGTGTGTTAATGTAAGAAAAAAATTAGTCTAGTCGATTGGAACATTAACTCAGCATTATTGGTTCTTTTTGGTGAAATTCTACCTTGGTTGGAGGTATTCATACTGTCATCACAGTAATTACTATAAAGATGTTTGAGAAATACTATAATATATCATTTATCTCTAAGTAGCAAAGGTATTCTATCCTTATTTTTTATTTGATTTAGCCCTTTTGAGGTAAGGGGGGGTAAAATTATTTTTGTACTGATAAATCACAAAGCTGTTAAATAAATTGTTAGTCATACAACAAGTTCTTGGTAGAACTAGAAAAATTTAGTTCTGTATAATTTCATGTAGACCAGAAGTGAAGCTCTGGGCCTCTATAGTGGGAAAACATTGAATTCAGAAATCAGATCATCTGGGTTCAAGGCCAAATTTTATTTTATTTTTGTCATTTTACTAGCTGTTTGATTTTGATCAATTCATTTAACGTCTCTCTAAGCTAGAGTTTTGTTTTCTCATCTATAAAAGGAAGGTAATGAAATTTATACCACTTACCTCCCACGGTTGTTTTGAGGAACAAAATAAGACTATAAATAGGAATTTATAATAATAAAAATCTATTAGTAGCAAGTATTGATAATGATGATGTTTTTTTTTTGGGGGGGGGTTACTCTACCTTGGAACTTTGTCCATAGTCTAAACTCAGTAAGAGAGCTGGCACTGAACTTCTTTCCGAATTTCTTTACTTCATTTTATTTATTTATTTATTTATTATTTTGGGGGTGAGGCAACTGGATTCAGTAACTTATCTAGGGTCTAGTAAGTGCTAAGTGGCTGAAGCCTAATTTGAATTCAGATTTTTTGATTTCAATGCTGGTGCTGACTTTTGCCGTTTCCTACATAGCAGGGAAAATTGGAAGAGGAGATGAGCTTTTCTGCTTTGGGGGGAAGTTACCAATAATATCTTACAATTCTCAAAAGCAATAATTGACTTTAAGGCTATCATCCCATAATGTTTAATGCATCTTAGGAGAAGGCAGTAAATTCTTTGTACATTTTGGGAGTGGAGGTTGAAAAATTTCATTAGTGTAGAAAAAATCTGGTATATAACCACCATGATGACTTATTACTTATAATCTTAGAGATTTTCCTAGTGCACTGAACATTTCACTGTGAACAAGGGTCTCCTTGGCTGGCCTATCTGTATTCACTGCTGTGCTTATTCTTGTGCCTGGTACATAGTTGTTGCTTAATAAGTATTTGTTGTATTGAAGTATACAATGGATATGCTAGCCTGATAAATATTACAGTGATAGGATCATCTTAGCATTGTTTCAGATGAATAAAACAGTCTCTAAGTTGTATCCCTTAATTCTGAGCAGAAATTTTAGAGGGTACTTAAAAACTATTGTCAATGATTATGAGGTTTTTATGATAAGTTGAAGACTATAGGGGCACAAGTTGTATTTTCTTCTGTTGCCCATTGAAGGGAAGAGATATGAAAAAGGAAATTAATTTGATTAGTATAGAGCTCTTACAAAGGTTTGCTGAGGATTTTCTTTAGATAGTGACTTACAATATAAGGTTGACAGACTTCTGATCAGAATTGGAACATCCCTAATAAAATTTGATTCAAATGTTTTTTCTAGATATCTTGGAAATCTAATCAAAAGGGCTTTAAAGTAAAAAGATGGAGGAGACCGCCAGTGAATATTCCTCAAGTTAGATGCTATAGAAAGTAGCCGGCAAGAATTAAGAAGAGGAGTAGCAACTGAGACACTTCAAAATTAATAGGAAATAAAATTCTAGAAAGGGGACTGTAGTAAGAATTCTTGGCTTCAAATGCCTCTATATAAATGCATTGCATAAAGTTTAGGTAATAATCAATAGAAACTGTATGTGCTCACTTAATGAGGCAAATTGACCCCTTAGTATTGCTTAGACTTGATAAGTTGAATAGTTCATGATTGGACTATTGGTCTGGATAGGAGTGCTCTTTTCTTTTTTTTCTCTTTTTTTATTTTTATTTTTTTAATTTTATAATTCTAAAAATTTTTTTTGACAGCATAAATGTATGAGTAATTTCTTTTATAACATTATCCCTTGTATTCGTTTTTCCAGATTTTCCCCTCCCTCCCTCTACTCCCTCCCGTAGATGATAGGCAATCCCATACATTTTACATGTGTTACAATATAACCTAGATACAATATATGTGTGTAAATCCAATTTTCTTGTTGCACGTTAAATATTGGATTCCGAAGGTATAAGTAATCTGGGTAGATAGACAGTAGTGCTAACACTTTACATTCACTTCCCAGTGTTCCTTCTTTGGGTGTAGTTGTTTCTGTCCATCATTGATCAACTGGAAGTGAGTTGGATCTTCTTTATGTTGAAGATATCCACTTCCATCGTAATATATCTTCATGCAGTGTTGTTGTTGAAGTGTATAGTGATCTTCTGGTTCTGCTTATTTCACTCAGCATGCAAGTCTCTCCAAGCCTCTCTGAATTCATCCTGCTGGTCATTTCTTACAGAGCAATAATATTCCATAGCCTTCATATACCATAATTTACCCAACCATTCTCCAATTGATGGACATCCATTTATCTTCCAGTTTCTAGCCACTACGAAAAGAGCTGCCACAAACATTATGGCACATACTGGTCCCTTTCCGCTCTTTAGTATTTCTTTGGGATATAAGCCCAATAGCAGCAATGCTGGATCAAAGGGTATGCACAGTTTGATAACTTTTTGGGCATAGTTCCAAATTGCTCTCCAGAATGGTTGGATTATTTCACAACTCCACCAACAATGCATCAGTGTCCCAGTTTTCCCACATCCCCTCCAACATTCATCATTATTTGTTCCTGTCATCTTAGACAGGTGTGTAGTGGTATCTCAGAGTTGTCTTAATTTGCATTTCTCTGATCAGTAGTGATTTGGAACATTCTTTCATATGAGTGGATATAGTTTCAATTTCATCATCTGAGAATTCTGTTCATATCCTTTGACCATTTATCAATTGGAGAATGGTTTGATTTCTTATAAATTAGGGTCAGTTCTCTATATATTTTGGAAATGAGGCCTTTATCAGAACCTTTAACTGTAAAAATATTTTCCCAATTTGTTACTTCCCTTCTAATCTTGTTTGCATTAGTATTGTTTGTACAGAAACTTTTTAATTTGATGTAATCAAAATCTTCTATTTTGTGATCAATAATGGTCTCTAGTTCTCCTCTGGTCATAAATTCCTTCCTCCTCCACAAGTCTGAGAGGTAGACTATCCCTTTGTTCCTCTAATCTATTTATGATCTCATTCTTTATGCCTAAATCATGGACCCATTTTGATCTTATCTTGGTATATGGTGTTAAGTGTGGGTCCGTATCTAATTTCTGCCATACTAATTTCCAGTTTTCCCAACAGTTTTTTTCAAATAATGAATTTTAATCCCAAATATTGGTATTTTTGGGTTTGTCAAACACTAGGTTGCTATAGATCTACCCTTTTTTGTCCTTTGTATCTAATCTGTTCCACGGATCTACCGGTCTATTTCTTAGCCAATACCAAATGGTTTTGGTGACTGCTGCTATATAATATAGCTTTAGATCAGGTACACCTAGACCACCTTCATCTGACTATTTTTTTCATTAATTCCCTTGAAACTCTCGACCTTTTATTCTTCCATATGAATTTTGTTGTTATTTTTTCTAGGTCATTAAAATAGTTTCTTGGGACTCTGATTGGTATAGCACTAAATAAATAGATTAGTTTGGGGAGTATTGTCATCTTTATTATATTCGCTTGGCCTATCCAAGAGCACTGAATGTCTTTCCAATTATTTAAATCTGACTTTATTTTTGTGGCAAGTGTTTTGTAATTTTGCTCATATAATTCATGACTTTTCTTTGGTAGATGGATTCCCAAATATTTTATACTCTCAACATTTGTTTAGAATGGAATTTCTCTTTGTATCTCTTGCTGTTGCATTTTGTTGGTGATATATAAAAATGCTGAGGATTTATGTGGATTTATTTTGTATCCAGAAACTTTGCTAAAGTTGTGAATTATTTCTAATAACTTTTTATTAGAATATCTGTGGTTTTCTAAGTATACCATCATATCATCTGCAAAGAGTGACAGTTTGATTTCCTCATTACCTACTCTTATTCCTTTAATCTCTTTCTCTGCTCTTAGTGCCGAGGCAAGCGTTTCTAGTACTATATTGAATAGTAATGGTGATAGTGGGCAACCTTGTTTCACTCCTGATCTTACTGGGAAAGGTTCTAATTTATCTCCATTACATATTATGCTTACTGATGGTCGTAAATATATGTTCCTGATTATTCTAAGGAATAGTCCATTTATTCCTATACTAGGAGTGCTCTTTTCAAAAGAAACAGTATAGGAAAAAAGGCAGGTGAGTTGGCATTCTAAAATTCATATGTGAAGAACCAGAATGGAGAAGTGTATTGGAGAAAAAAGAAACAGAAGCAGTTTTCTCATTGGAGTAGTAACTAAATGATACTTGAACAGAAATGTAATTTATGAGTTTGAGAAGCAGATTAGAAGGGTGGTGCAGAGACTTGATGTAGTAGTGTCAGGATTTCAGCCATCCATACAGCTGCTGGAACTGTCTCTTTCTCTACCAAAATAGGACATTTAGTAATTAGGCCTCAATTTATTTAGTGGTAATATCATTCTATCATACATTAAAAGGTAGAGGAATCAACATGGAAAATTCTGTTGTGTATTTGATTCTCACCAATAAACTAGCATTGGTTATTAGAATGGAAATGATAGGAGCTTTGGGGGGAGTGACTGTTCTTTTTTAGAATTTGTGATAGAGAAAGGAAATCTGGGCATAATCTGCCACTGTAAATTTTGGCAAAGAGGATTTCACAGACTTCAGATAAAAGAAGTTAAGATCACATGGAGTACGTGCTTCAGGAGAGTCATGAAATCAGCCCAGGAAAGATGGGAGATACACAAGAATGAGATTTTAAGATTACATGAAGAGAAATAATTCCAATGAATAAGATGGAATTAATCTGAGGAAACTGGTATGCACTCACAGGGAATTCACTCACTATTTTAGATTAAGAAAAGGAAATGTGCAGAAGCAAGATCAAGTAAAGGAAAGATGAATATAAAAGCATGGCATAGTCTATGGAAATCATTTTTTGAGAAACACTAAGTGACAGGCACTATCCTAAACACTAGACAAAAATAGTCCCTACCTTTGAATGATTCAGATTTGAAGAGGAGAGACCACATGCAAACAATTATATACATGTAAGATATATATAGAGAGAAACATAATTTCAAAAGGAATGTGTTAGTATTAAGAGAGTCTTGCAAAGATAGAATTTAAGTTGAAGCTTAAGAAGCCAGACATGGACATGAGTAAAGAGAAGTATCCCAAGCACAGGGGAAAATCAGGAAAAAGACACCGAGTAGGACAGTTGAGTGTCCAGGAACAGTCAAGATGCCATTGTTACTAGATCATGTGGAAAGGGATAACGTGTTAGAATACTGGAATCATACTAAGGATTTTACCTGTGATCTTGGAGGTAATAAGGGGCTACTGTAGTTTATGGAGTAGAGAAATGACATGGTGAGACTTGCTTTTTTTTTTTTTTTTTTTTGACTGAGGCATTTGGGGTTAAGAGACTTTCGGAGGTCACACAGCCAGGAAATGTTAAGTGTCTGAGGTTAAATTTGAACTCAGGTCCTCCTGACTTCAGGACTGGTGCTGGATCTACTGCACCGCCTAGCTGCCCCCCAGACTTGCATTTTAAAAGAAGTCTGAGTGTAAGATGGATTAGAGAAGGGAAAAAATTGAGATGGGGTTTCCCATCTCAGGAGTAGGGGGCCATTGCAGGATCCAGGCATGGGGAGAAGAGGCCCCATACCAGGGCTGGTAGCTGTGTCGGAGGAGAGAAGAAGAGGTAGATGAGAGACACAGCAAAGGGATAAATGATTGGACTTGGTGACAGATTAGCTATGTGAAGTCCCTGAAAGTGAAGAGTCAAAGATGACACCTGAGTTGTGAGTGTGGATGATTGGGAGGACAGTGGGGTACCTTCTACATTCATCCCCTCATATGAGGGGAGCATTTGAAGAGAAAGGTAATGAATTTAGGAATGAATTGTTAATGTGGTGAGAGAAATTAAGAACAACAAAAAGTATTGGTTTGTTTTTTTTGTGTGTGTGTTTGGTTTTTTTTTTTGTTTGTTTGTTTGTTTGTTTGTTTTTTAATTTTGTCTTTCAAATGAAAGCTAGGTGGGTTGGTTGGGATGATGATAACTGTTGACTGGGAAAAGAGCTTCTCAGTTCTTACTTTATTTTTTTTCTCTGCAAAGAATACACTGGAAATGATAGAATAAGAATAATAAAAAGAGAGTTGATACTTAAGATAAGTGACAAGACATAGTAAAAGGGCAAGTTAATACCCTTGTTTGAAGAGTGCGGGTTACCTGGTCCAGATAAATGACATCCTTGATTCCAAATGTGATAAACAGAGATCATGGAAAGCAAGAGAATTATTACAAGATTGGAGATGGGTAGATTTTATTTTACTTTTCCACAAAGGAAAGAAAACATTCTGCAAACTATAGATCAATAGCTTGACTTTATTTCCTGGAAAAATTTTACAGCAGATCATTAAAGAGATGGTTGGCACCAGAAAAGGAAGCCATGATCACAAATAGCCAGCATAGTTTCATTAACAGGTTTTGCCTTACTACCCTCATTTTCTTTTTTGACAGGACTATAAAACTAGTAAGTAAGATTAATGTTATAGATATAATGTACTTAATTTTTAGCAAACCTTATTTATTTATTATTTTTTAAAATAATAATAGCATTTTATTTTTCAAAATACCTGCAAATATAGTTTTCAACATTCACCCTTGCAAAATATTGTGTTCCAAGTTTTTTCCCTTCTTCTCTCTCCTCCCTGCCTCAGATAGCAAGTAAGCCAATGTAGGTTAAACATGTGCAATTCTTTTAAACATATATCCACATTTATCATGCTGCACAAGACAAATCAGATCAAAAAGGGGAAAAAAATGAGAAATAAAAACACCAGCAAGCAAACAACAACAATAATAGCAATAACAAAAGATGAAAATACTATGTTGTGATCCACTTTCAGTCCCCATATTCCTCTCTCTGGATGCAGATGACTCTCTTCATCATAAATCTATTGGCACTGGCCTCAATCACCTTATTATTCAAAAGAGCCATGTCCATCAGAATTGATCTTCACATAACCTTGTTGCTCTGTACAATATTCTCTTGGTTCTACTCACTTCAGTTCTAGTAAGTCTTTTCAGGCTTTTCTGACATCTTCTTGCTCATCATTTCCTATAGAAGAATAATATTCCATAACATTCATATACCACAATTTATTCACCCATTCCTCAACTGATGAGCATCCATTCAGTTTCCAGTTTCTTGCCACTACAAAAAAACCCACTACAAACACTTTTGCATATGTGGTTCCCTTTCCCTCCTTTAACATCTCTTTGAGATACAGGTCCAGTAGAGACACTGCTGGATCAAACTTTGGGCATAGTTTCAAATAGCAAAACTTGTGATAAAGCATATGATAGTGAAGAAGCAGAAGAAAGAAGAAGAGGAGGATAAAGCAAAGAATATAGCTGACAATTATATGGTGCTTACTATGTATTTCTGATTTGGCATTGGGCTGTTATGTCATTTATTATGTCATTGCCCTAGAAAGTGGATGCTCTTATTTCCCCCATTTTACAGACGAGGGAACTGTAAGCTAACAGTGGCTAAGAGAAGATGGAGAGATATAGATTAGACTAAGCAGAAGAATGACATTTGATGATTGGTTGAAGGAAGTAGGAATGTTTTACCTGGGACAGAGAAGACTCAGGGGAGACATGATAGTTGTCCTAAAGGGCTGCCTGGGGCCCTTCTTTGAAGGACTGTCATGAGGAAGGGTGATTAGACTTTACTGTTTGATCCTGGAGGGCAAGAACAGTGAGTGGTGCATAGACAGTATGAGCTGCATGTTTAGTTAAGCTAAATGTTAGGAAAACTCCCCAGTAAATAGAGCTGTTAAAAATTGGAATGGCTTTCTGCAGGAGGGGCCATTCTTCTTCTTCTTAGAAGCTTTCAAGCCAAATTGGATGACATCTTATTGGTTGTATGATCATAAGATGATCAACATACATCATCTGTGTGTTGGATTCAATGGCCACTGAGTATTTTTCCAGCTCTCAGATTCTGTTCTTTTAAAAGATGGAAAGATGGTATTCTCTTTCTACTTACATATGACTACAAGTCCTTTACAGCAAGATTACAAGGTAAGTTAATTAGTGCTTTGTGGAAAATATTGCCAAAGCTAATTTCTTTTTTCTTTTTGTCATTTATATTAAATTGTGAAGAAGGTATTTTAAAAAGTGATGTTTTACAAGTTCCCAGGAAATTTTGAAGTCTCATGTTTTTAATTTAATTTGGGGTAAGTTTTATTGGTTTTTATGAAGTTTTATCAATTGATGTATATAGAACACACTGTTAGCCAGAGTTTTGAATGTCAGCATTTTATGGTAAGAGATGTATACAATAGAAAGAATACTAAAGGTATTAATGTTTAAAAATATAAATATTCCTATTATTGGGGAAAACAATTATAACTGATAGTTTCTATGGGAATTTTTAGAATTTTCCTATATCTTTGGAATAAAATATGTGTATGTATCATTAGTGGGTCAATAAATGAATGAATGAAAAAAGGTTTAAGTGCTTACTATGGGCAAAGCACTGCTAAGTACAGAGTACCAATAAAAAAAAACCAGACAATTTCTGCTCTTAAGGAGGTTATATTCTTATAAGTGAGACATTTTATATTTATATATACATGTGCACATATGTGCATACATACATACACAGCAAATATATTTGTGTCTTGTGTAATATACATATTTATGCATACTCACACACGTATGTGTATGTAGTTTCAGCTGCAAGTCAAATAGAAATGATCAGTAGTTCTTAAGTTGCACTGTCAATAAGGCAGATGACAGTGTACTTTCTTTAAAGTCATTTCCACTCATAAAAAACATCTGTTCCTGATTTTGACCCATTTGTCCAATGCCAAGGACTTAATTTTCTGTGTCTTCAGTATCTGTAGTAGTTAGGAATGGAATGGGCTTGGGAAAGGGAGATTAGCTCTTGCTGAAGGAGTTTCTAAGTCTCATCCCCATAGGGATTGCTTAATAAGATGATGATTTCAGAGATTGGACGTGAAGCAGAGATAGTGATATGGCAGGCATTCCTTTTCCAAGACTCTTGGGTTCAGGATCCTAGGTAGTCTCTGTCACTTTGAGGGGGGATGATAGTAAAATGAGTTTTATTTTCCTGACACATGCCACCTTTTGGCTTTCCCTCAGGGTGTCCTCCTGGTTCAAGTATGGGAGAAAAGTAAGAAGTCCAAATAATAAATACTAATAAGCAAAATAAGAAAATTCAGTGAAAAAGATTGGTTTATTTTGCATTCTATATATGTTAAATATAAAAATAGCAAATTATATTAGTTTTTTACTCAAAGAATTGTATACTGTTTAAATGATTGTAAATTACTATCTAAATTAATAGTTTTATTGTATTAAAAATCCAGTTTCTTTATTTGCTTTTCATTTTCTATTCATAGTTATGATCAAATAGTTTAAAAGTTGGATTTTTACTTGGCTCTTAAGTTATATTAATTAATTAATGTTATATTTTGTAGTAATAGTCATTAACATTTGTGAATTTTCTAACATTTTCTTCCTATTTTCCTTAGTGACAGCCACAAAATTAAACCAGTCTGTATTGTTCAAGATCCACAATTCTATTTGGCTAACACTTGCTGTAGTTTCTTAGACTAACCCAATCAAGGACATCTTGTAGTCACTTTTTCTAAAATAGGTTTTCTTGAACTCTCTTTAAATTGACGACTCAGGAAGCATTATCTATTTTTTTCCAAAGCATTTGGCTCTCTCTAACTTCAGTATGTGGTTACTCTCTTGCCTTTATCTATCAGTGCAGCTTCCACACCTCACTTAGCCTGCATCATTTGGGGAACTCCCTGACCTCAAATATTTGGCTTACTATTTTCAGATGCCATGCAGGTGGAAAGAAAATGTTAGCAAAAGGGTAATGACCTGCAACATTAAGTGACTTTACAATGTCAAACTGATCATTGTATTGTCACAAACAGATTAAAAAGCAAATCCCACATAACTCTAGGCTGTAACATTTCAAATCATTTGGAACAACTGAAAAATAGGGACTTAATATTATTTTTAAAGGACAGTTAACTTTTTCCTCATTAACTGCATGGTATTAGAGCAGTCATTCATTTGTGTTTCATCTTATGGTACAGTTTTTCCAGGTATGGCTGAATAGTAGCTCACTATATAGCTTCTGACTAAAAAAAATTATTGTAGCTTATATTAACTCATTTGTTGGTGATAATGCATGCTACATTTCCTCATTTCATCTTTACAATTATCTTGTGAAATAAGCTGTGCAAATGTAATTAGTCATTTTATATTTAAGAAAGCTTGGGTTCATAGACAGTAAGTGACTTAGGTCTGATCTTGTTGTTAGTCACTAACTAGGAATTTAGACTTAAACTCAGACTCTCTCTGCTATACTAAGTTCAGACACATCCCACTTGTCAGGTCTTGTGGAAGTGATTTATTCCATTTGTCCTTCCATCCCAGAATTACCAGAATGGTTTTGGGTATGATCTTGTCCTTCAATGGATTCCTCTTAGCAGCCTATAAAGAATGATATTCTGCACACTCCATTGATGATTAATTCAATTTCCTAGCAATTCTTATGCCTAGAAGAGGTTTTTAGTAGATTTTTGTATAAGCAGGACAAGATTATTCCCTAAGGTCTAATTACTAACTACTGCAATCTAATTACTTGATATGTTTTGTTTTTTAAATACTTTTCCTCCTATCCACTTGAGAAATAGTCTTCTTTTTAACTTGAAAATTTTGTACATATAACTTGAAATTTTGTACATATAAGCTTAAAATGAGTACTAAGAAAGCTTTATTTGTATTTCATTAGAAATGATAAAGAAGAACGGGACAGAAAGGGATAGTAAGAAAGAGATGATGGAGAGAGAATAAAAGGCTACCAACAGAATACCAGGAACATTCCCTTCAGATGTCGCAATTATTGATACCAGTGCCAATGGCACTCTGATGTGTGTGGCATGCTACTGATCACTCTGTGTATACATTTCTTTGCTTGAGTCTAGTCATTCATTAGCAGTAGACATTGACCAAAGACCCCTCAGAATTTGATATCTTATTTTTGTGTTTGTTATATTGTGTTATATAAATTGATCTGTGTTTATAAGAAGAGAGAATGTTTGAATGTTCTACCTAATACTTGGCAAGCAAATGAAAAATTGAATTTAAAGAACTATTATTACAATTGTACTTTAATCCCAGAAAGTATAAGCAACTAGATAAGCATCAGAGAAAATTATAATACCTTAGACCAGTGGTCCTCAAACTTTTTAACTAGGGGGCCAGTTCACTGTCCCTCACATTGTGGGAGGGCTGAACTATAGTAAAAACAAAACCTCACACTCTGTCTCCGCCCCTCAGCCCATTTACCATAACCCAGCTGGCCGCATAAACGTCCTCAGTGGGCTGCATGTAGCCTGCAAGCCATAGTTTGAGAACCCCTGCCTTAGAAAGTTCAGCATCTTAGAAATTACATTAATCTTTCTTTTTAATTATGAGAATGCATACTGGACAGAGAAATATGAAAAAAATCTTACCAAAATGAATTTTTTCTCTTTTCTTTTCCTTTGTACTTGTTAATAGCTCCTCACAAATATTACATTGGATTTCGATATGTCCATCCTTTAACAGAAGAAGCAATTGAAGAGATGGAGGAAGATGGACTTGAAAGGGCTATTGCTTTTACACAGTATCCACAGTATAGCTGCTCTACAACAGGTGAGGGCATCTCTTTTAAAATGAGAAACTAAATATTTCCCAGTCAACATAATATGATGTACCTGTGAGCCAGAGTACTAATAGGCAAGGATAAATCATTTAAGATTGAATGGAAAATCCCGCCTGTCTCCTTTAAATGCAAGTGTTCAGATCAGTTCATTTGAAACCTCTTGTTCATCTCTTGCTTGAGTTATTGCTTGGATTGCTGAGAATTATAAATGATGAATAGAAAATAGTAATTGAGTATTCCAGGACAGTTTTATAATAAAGTAGTAAGTAATGAACCTTAAGCCACTTCTTTAGTTGCATATTAAACCCCACTTTTATTGTTTCCTTAACATTTTCAACCTAGCAGAATAGCCAGAAGATATGGTTATTTCTATTTTCAAGGAAAAGATGCACATGCTTGTTATTGTTTCCAAGCTTGTGATCATGGTGACAGAGACTGATTCATATTTGGAAGTCTCTTAATTCATTAATTGTAGGTGAGTTTTGTTTCTTACATAACCATCATCCACATGGACAGTGAAAGCTTTCATCTTGCTTCATTCTTGGGGTCAGCTGGGTAATTTTTTGCCTTAAATTGCTGCTAGACATAAAAACTATAAGTTTACCCTTTGTCATATCATAAATCGAGTCTAGCTGCTGCTATATTTTGTCTGAAGCACTAGTCATTCTTGTAAAAAATACTTGACTCCTCAGAAATAAATGCTAGATGAACAAATGGGTTCAATTTTTGTTTCTTTGGAAAATTTCTAAATATATTTTCTGAATATCTTATGGAATATCATTGGTGAACAGGTCAAATCTCATAGGGAAGTAATCTAATAAACTAAATATCTCCTCAATAAACTAAAGATAAGTATTTCTTTAAGAAAATTCAGTATGTTAAAAATCCAAAATTATAAAGCAGGTGAATTTAGGTACTGGTTATTTAAATTACAAACGATTTCCTTTTCTAAATTTTCTTTAAATAACTAAGTCTTTTAGTGCTTATGCATAAATTTAATTTATACTCAATTTTTTTACAATATTTATCACAGGAAACATGCTTATGCATCTAAGGTGTGAGATACTCAGAAGGGTGCATTAATTCTCTTAGGCCACTTGGGTGTTGTTCATCCATGGTATCTTTTAAACATTCACTGTTGTGGCAGAGCCATAATGTCTTAATTCCTAATGTATTGATCTCAAGCAGCCCTTTCAGTTACGTCTTCACCTTCTTACATAGTTCATCTAGTCCACTAAATAGTGCTGATTTTAAAAAACTAATGTAGCTATTCCCTTATGCTCAGACTAATACATATCTGTACATTTTATTTGAAGTATATTTGTGTTAATATCTGCTATATAATATTCAGGAGATAGTGCTCCTGACAATGGATCTGTTAATTTAAATTAGATAATTCTATTCAATTGGACCCTGCTTTCCCTGCATTAAGTTCACTGTTTGTAGGTTGCTGTCTAGCCTGAGTAAATTTTAATTAAAATATGACACTGTCATGTCTAGCATTTTAAATTGGATGCCTTTCCGTTTCTTGTAGTTCTTTTATTTAGCATAATCAATAGATTGGTGGTGTGAGACATCTTAAGGTCACAGCACAAGTATCACTCAGGATTTGGGGTGAGATTCCAAAGTCCTTCAGCCTCATGTGTTTAACTCTTGGCCCCATTGCCTGTTCACTTAAGTTAAGGAAGAATAATTTTAAGGCAGAGCCTTATAATTTGAGAATCTGGGGAGGAACTTTATATTTTCCAACACAAACATATGATACCAACATAGAAAATATGTGAACTTCTTGTCAGGATACTTGTGCAAGAGATGACTGTTTTGGTTTATTCCAGGGTTGATATTCCCCCCCTCCCCATGCCCTATCTGTTAGTAAATTGACTATTCACAAATGCCATTTTGCTCTCTCAGAAAATGTTCCCTTTTTTAGAAAATAACTAAGCCTGGACAATGGTATTTTTCACTGGGAGAGACCACAAGTGTGAAAGTATATTGTAAATGATGAAAGCCTATTGTAATTGAGTATTTTTGTTAGTCTTCATTTCCATGAGTTTAATTTACTTGCATTTTAAAGTTTTTAAATGATTATAATTATACTAATTTTGAATAGATGCTATAATTACTGACCCCCACAAACTTGTTATTCTTATTATGAAAAATTTATTAATTTCTTGTCTGTATATTTTAGGCAGTAGCTTAAATGCTATTTACCGATACTATAATAAAGTTGGGAAGAAACCAAAGATGAAGTGGAGTACTATTGACAGATGGCCTACCCATCCTCTTTTCATTCAGGTAAAGTAGAAGATCACTACCATTGTGTGTAGCTTTATTTGTTGGTGTTAAAGTTTTTATCTCTACTTGCTTTGTATAAGCTTCTCTTTGAGTTTTAATTCCACCAGTTATGTTCTGGATTTTTTGCCCATTAGTTTAGTTTTTTGTTTTATTACATAGGATAATATATAGAAATAATGAAATGTTTAGGCTTTTATCTTAACGAAATTAAGTCACAAATAAATTCATTTATGTACTGGATTGTGAGCTTCTCTAGAGTGAATACTCTATTTTGTCTTTGTTGCTTAACAATACTGGGCACCTAGTAGATACTTAAATGTTCATTAACTAATTTGTTCGTGATGTAACTGTATTTTCATTGATCTTCCAACATTTTTGAATACCATGGCCGAAAAAAAAAAGTATATAAGATCATTGGGCCCTTATATAAGACCTTAAGAAAATTATATTATAATGATTTTGCTTCTAAAGGGCATACCATGATAAAGTATATTTGTATTGATGATTCAGTTATAGAGAATTATTTATTAGTTTCCATTGTGTTACAGTTTATACACCTGGCAGTAATGTGATTTATTTAGAATCTCTTGTGTTAGCCTATTTGCTCTACATTATTTGCATGTGATGCTCTCTATAATTATTACCAGACACTACATATGTATTTTACTTTGTTCCATAAATGGAAAGTTGGAGTTGGAAAGTTCACTAGCTTTTGGAAGAATGTCGATTTAGTGTGTGTATGTGTGTGTGTGTGTGTGTGTTTCCCTAAGACCTCTTATTTAAAATCCATAACCACTAGATGGTGCTCGGCATCATTGTGAATTTGGGTTAAGCTCTTTAGAGAAGCTATAATATTCCTTTAGATCATGTTGTAAATAATGTAATAGGTTAATATAACTTTTCATATCTAGAAACTAGGGCTTGATGACTATTTTAAGAAGCAAAGTAAAAAAGGTAAGACTGATTTTTAGTTGCAGAGACTGTTTTGTATATCTGATTTCTTGACTATGTGCAGAGAGTTCTGTGTTTAGTGTGAATGTGAACCCAAACCATACTATGTCTTTTGCCTTTGCTCTGGTTGAGGCTTATGATTTTGCAAGTAGGGGTGTTTCAGGTCAAGAACTGACATGTGGTAGCAAAGCTCAACAGACAGATCTGCACAGCATCTGTCTGCCTGCACTCATCTAGTGAGTAATTAGATTTGCATTAAAATTCAACTCTTTGAAAAGGGGACAAGAAAGATGGAAAGGTCTCTTTACTGAGGAAGTCTCTGTTCATAAAATGAAAGGGAGTTTCAGAGGCATTTTGCTGCCCTACTCCACAATGTGATTGAAGATTCAGGGTAGTGTTTCTCTTTTTTTGTGCAATTGGATTACTTATAGAAAATGCTGCCAGTGGAAATTTTTAGGTGATTATACAAGTGTTCCTCTGATTTTGAGCGTGGCACAGACAATCTTAAATCATGATGAAGTTGTATTTATCACTTGCTATTCATAAATGGTGTAAAAGATGGTTTTGAAATTCCAATTTGTAATAAATTTCATTCTTAGTGTTAAGGATCCTTAAGCAGAAAAGAAAAAACAGAACACAACCCAGTAAGCTTAATGAAACACAAGACTTCATGATAACAAAAGCCAGAAAAAAAAAACAAAACCTGTTTCCTAGTTTTATATGTACCAAATTGGTTTTACCCAGAAATAACAAAATAAAATAATATTTCTACTAATTTCACTAATAATATGGCTTAATCTGTTGGAGCCAATCACATGAAGGTCATTTCTAGGCTCCAAACAGAATTTGCAGAGGTCACTCTCTCCAGCCCTCTGGCTACAAATTTTGGCTTACCTGGTAGCCAGAGCTCTAAACACTAAAGCGTTTGTCCTGCCTTGTGATAAATTTTTTTAAAAGGAGGTAATTAATGAGCACTGAAAAGAGAGAATTAACTCTTCCAGCCTTTTGGGATGCTATTTTCCACCTTGAAGCTATAATTTACCTAATGGTGCTCAGAGATTCTGGAAAGGGGGCTACACATCTCAGTATGTTTTAAGGAGTTTGACTTATGGGACATTGAACCATGAATAGATATGTAGATTACAAAAATATACTCTGTTTTGGTAAATTGGCCTTCCAACTTAAAAGATGGTACAAATAAATGATAAAAATGAATAAGAAAGTTGTACTTATCAAAAATTGGAATTGATGAATATAACTTTGGACTTGAAGTCAGAAGGCTGGTGTTCTGCTCCTAATCCTGTTTTATGACCATGTATAATTTGGCTGATTTCTATGCATTGTTTTCTTCTGATGGTTGTGTTGGGATTGACACCAATTTCTTATTAGGAGACTGACTTTGTTTTGAAAGATGCCATAAAAATAGAACAGCATTTTCTGACTTTTTCCTACTCTTATTTCCATCTAATGTATTTTAGTTTAATGTGATGGGCCTGAAAGCCAAACAAAGGAAGTTTTAGAAAGACCTGGTAAGCTGTTTTCCTGCTAACTGAGCAAATGAGAGATCTTAAAACAACTTCTCTTCCCCATATGTGTTTCCTCTCCATCTGGAAGCGTGCCCTGTGCCTCTCGAGGGGAAGCAGACACAGAACGTACATTTTCAGTGAGCCATTAGCGAGCTTTAGAAGTTTCCCATCAAATTCCCCAGGCCCCTAAAACCCTTGTTATCTGTTTTGATGATGAACTAAAGGAGGAAAGACTTACCTTTTGCTGTCAAAAAATGAAAAAAAAATTTCTTTTTTTGTTTTAATATTGCCCTAAGAACATTTTGGTATAACTTATTTATTTCCAAATTTTGTTTCTTTTGCTTTTGGCTTTTATATGCCTTTCTTTCTTTTTTTTTCTTTATATTTATAGTGTTTTGTGGACCATATACAAAAAGAATTGGACCTGTTTCCACCAGAGAAGAGAGGAGAAGTGGTCATTCTTTTCTCCGCGCACTCACTGCCAATGTCTGTAAGTTATAACAAAATATGTTTTGTAAAATCAAAGAAAAATTTATACATAATATTTTTTTCCTTTTTGTGTTTAGTAATTATTGCTTCCATTTTATAAACTTATAAAATTAATTTATCCTTAATAGCTTCTAAGTTTATGGGCATCCAATACATTCTTATCTGTCACGGCTAAATAATATTTTTTCTCAGTGTCAGTAACCAGATTGGTCAGCGCACATCATCCATGACTAGGTATATGTATTCATATATAATATGAATTCATATATAATAAAAAACACCATGCTTTGAAAGTTAGAAGCATAGCTCAAGGAGCCCAGAAAAAAAGGGACAAATTCCATTGCTTTGACCCTTTGTTGAGAGGCAGTCAAGCATCAGGTTAGAATTCTGAGACCATCAGCAGCTGGATTTTGTCAGAGTTGAATGGCAAGGCCTAAAATTGAGCCTTTGGATTACTCTTGCTTCACTCTTAGAAGATTTATTTAAGAAGGAGTTATTTGTTATTCACAAAATCATTAGCACTCTTTTTCTTTTAAAGTTGCCTCTTTCTTACAATTTTTATCACACATGTTGATTTTTTGCTTATCAAAACATCTTTTCTGCTTAAAAAAAGCAGAAGCTTCTCTTTCAATATTCATGTGTTCTGGGTTGGACTTCGAACTCTTTGTCAAATGGAATAATTAAGGTAGTCAGACACTAAAAATATTTTTGACAAGCATATTTCATGTTGTTACGGCCACATTTTTAAAAATAGCTTTTTATTTTCAAAATAATATGTAGATAGTTTTCAACAGTCACCCTTGCAAAACCTGGTGTTCCAAATTTTTTCTTCCTTCTTTCCCCCACCCCCTCCCCTAGACAGCGAGTAAGCCAGTGTACACATAAAGCCACATTTTTAGAAAGAAGACTTGACACAGAGACTAACCAACACAAATTCCACTATTTCACATATGTGACTGGTGATAAAACATAACCAGTTTTCTTTGTGCTCCACCATGCTCCGCCATGTTTTGCTCCTCTTCATCTTACTTGGGAATGTCATATATCTTCTACCACTTTCTCCTTAAGGGAAGAAAAGAAACAACACCGCAGATCCTTTAAAGCATAATGCACATGCTTTTTGACCTTAATGACGTTAGGTTGAATTTCAAAAAATGATAATGATAAATGGGCAGGAGACTTGGCAAGCAAGAGCTTTGAATAAGAATTGATTCTTAGCAGGTGATTGGTAGGTTTAGAGCTAGAAGGGCTTCAGAGGTCCCCCCACTCAGCCTCCTCCTCTTTTTGCAGATGAGAAAAATGGAGACTTTCCTGAGGTTCCCCAGGCAGTGGAAGGCAGGGTCAGGGCTCTGACTCCTAATCCAGTGCTCCCCCCACTCTACTTTGTTGTCTTAGCTAATTGTAGGTAAAGATAGGGTTCTAAGCCTAGTGCCATTTTTCTTGAAACAGCGATTGACAGAGGCATAGGAGACAAAACATGAAATTGGGAATTAGAAGCCCTCTGTTTTCTGCCATTAACTAAGTGTATGATGTTGGGCAAAAAACTTTATTTTTGTAGAATGAAAGGATTAGATTAGATGCTCGCTAAGGTCACTTCCATATCTGTGCATCTTGAATGCTTCTAGCTTTGGAAAGAATCATTACTGTCACTTTGGTAAGCGGAAATGGCTGGAATGTATTTTTTTGGACTGCCAAGAATTTTGTTGGTATGATGGATTTTTAAGAATCTGTGGGTATGTACTCCATGTCTTTTTTTAGTACCTATTTTACTTCTCAGCAAATTTTTATATTTGATTCTTAAACAAAGGAAAAATTGCCTGTAATTCATCTTGTAAATGATGTTAGGTGAACACCATTTATGTATTAGGTACTAGAAGGAAAAGAGGCATTTTACTTGGCTTCTTGACCTGTTGGTAGCATGGTTCATATGACATTACAGCAACTATGATAAATGGGTTCAAAAAGAAGAAAAATACTTGCAGTAAACAGTGAAAGAGAAGAATCTGTTGCAGTCCATTTCACTTAGAATTGCTCAGAAGCATTCTGTCCTGAAAGTGTGGCGCGTTGAAACCTCTAAGATGGCATACTTTCCCTTTCAAAAGTATAAGCCCCTCTATCTTGTGACTGTATTTCTATTGTTTAAGTTACCAGATTTGAGAAGGGGGCAGAGAAGGGGGCCAGGGCACAGGGAAGTTTGGGGTGACTTTTTGTGGGTTTTTACTGCCACCTGCTGGTCATCAGTGAGGAGCCCTGTGCTGCTTCCTTGCTCTGTTAGGGAAGGCAAGTGGGACCATGGTTTTTTTCTCATATCAAAGTCCATTTACTCAGTAATTAACAACAAGGTTAGCAGCTCATTTTGATTTTTTGGAAGTGGAGAGTGAAGACAGAGAACAAAAGCCATGAACTTAAACTTCTGCCATGGGCCATAGATTCTTAACTCTTTTTTTTTTTTTTTTTTTTTTTTCCTATCCATAATGCTAGATCTTCAATTCAGAGTTTTGATTTTGTTTTTTAAAAAACTGAATAATGTTAGGGCTTCCCTTTTCTTTCCTTCTTGCTTCCTTCTGTTTCTCTAAGGGCTTGAGTTTGTTGGGGACAGGGAAATTTTCTGGCTGGGGAAAGCAAGTTAATGGAAGTAAAACCTGAAAATCTGGTGAAATAGTAGAGAAAAAGCAATGGAATGACTAGACACAACAATTCTAAGGAGGAGAGAATGAAGAAGGAAATTGTCGGCTTAGTGATCTCTTCCTGACCTATTCGTATGCTTCCTGTGGCATTCTGGGTAGATATTTCTGAATTCTATGGTTGGTATGAAACCGTCACTGAAGCAGTTCAAAAGAAACCTGAATTGAACATTTCCAAAGGTATTTAACCATTTTCTTTGTCAGCCAGCCATATTTCTTGAACACCTTGTCTCTAAAGGTTTAAAGTATAATCTTAAGTTTATAATCTAATCCTTTTTGTATTGCATTATCTTTTATTCACCTTCTTCCTACCAGCTCTAAGCTATTTTCTGTACCATGATGAGTAAATTAGCACCTTAATTTTCATTTAATAATATCTCTTTCTCTCCTTTCTAGTCCTTTCTTGTATCACGTGATTCCAGAACACATACTTCTACATCAAATTGATCCTTTTTATCCTTTTTTTATAGCATTTTTTGGCATGTACTACAAATGCATTTGGTAATAATTCTGATAATAGTAAAATCTTGATTATTAGAATATTTATGTAATCTTAGAAGACACCAGATCCAGTCTTTCCTTAATTGTACTTTGGAGATCACTCATGAGCAGATTGCTTGATGTTCTTCATATGATTGGAGCCTAAGAGCATAATCTTTCTTGACCATAGGTAGTCAATCGAGGCGATCCTTATCCTCAAGAGGTAGGAGCTACCGTCCAAAAAGTAATGGAGAAGCTGGGATATTCCAACCCTTATAGACTTGTCTGGCAGTCTAAGGTATGTGTCAGAATCTAATAAATTAGGAGTGTAATCTTCTATAGGTTTTTTCATCTTTTTAGTTCATCAGCCTTTAGAGAAAATCAGTTCTCTAATTAAGTGCTAAAAATATTGACCATGATACATATATCAGCACTTACATTTTGAAATCTGGATACTCACCATGGAAACACAAATAACTGTTGAGCCAAGTAAAAGAGAGGAAAAAAGAAAATTAAAAAATAACATGATCGTTGATTTAAAGATATGTATTCTTGTAAGAAAAATTTGATTCAACAAACTATATACTTATTAGAGGAAAGGTACTGTGCAAGGATTCTTAGAAAAAAATTGTCTCTTCCTTCAGGGAGCTTGTATTTTATTGACAGAATAGGATGTATGAAGGAAGTAAATGTAATTTAAGGGAAAATGAATGAATGAGTAAATGGAAAGGCATAGATTAAGTACTTACTATGGGCCAAACACTAATCCAGGTATTGCAGATACAAATGGAAAGTGAGATAGTGGTTGTTCTCCGAAAACTCAGGTTCTGGTTGGGGGAGCATAGGATCCTAGACTTGGAGTGAAAGAGCCCTCAGAGGCCATCGTTTAATCTGTGGTAGCTTCCCCATGCACAGAACAATGGACCTGGGGTCAATGAGACCAGATGCCAAATATGGCCTCAGATACTTTTGGGCTGTCCAACTTTGGATAAGTACTTTACCTTTCTCTACTTCCCTTTTTACAGAGGTCAACCAAATTTTGGAGGAAGATAAGGTGGAGATGATAAGAGAAAGCATTCAGCAATGATGGGGAATGGAGGGAGAGTCAGGGATAACTCCCATATAACATATTCCTAACATTAATGTTGTGCCTTGAATAGTATGAGGGTTAAATAGGGGCACTTAATAAATGCTTGTTGAATTAAATTTTCATATAACAACAAAACAAAGTCTTCAATTAACTGAATCCTACAATTTTTATTTTATCAATTCCTAATTTTCACTTTCTTCCTCCTTGCCTTCAGTGTCTCTATTTGTGTCTTCATGGTACATATTCAGATTTCAAAATGAACAATTCTTTGTAAGTCATATCAGAGTGCATTTATGTTCTCACTAATATTTTATTTTCATAGGTTGGTCCAATACCGTGGTTGGGTCCACAGACTGATGAAACCATCAAAGGACTTTGTGAGAGGGGCAGAAAGAATATCCTTTTAGTTCCAATAGCATTTACCAGTGATCATATTGAAACCTTATATGAACTAGATATTGAGTACTCTCAAAAATTAGCAAATGAGGTAAGTTTCCTTTTAACTGTCATCACTTAAAAAAATATTGCTGAGTGTATATTTCTGATTTCCTAAGTGGGATTATGCATTCATTCATATAAAAAAAAGATCACTATCCTCAGAGGCTTGAATGATTTTTATGTAGAAGATATAGTGAATTTATTTTTCTTGATTCCTAGAAGGCAGTACTAGAATCTGCTGGGAGTTTTCTTTTCTGGAAGGTATTCAGGCAGACATGCTCTGACCTCTAATTAGTGATATTTTAGAGGGAATTCATGATTTATTTTGTTATTGTTCAGTTGTTTTCAGTCATGTCTATATTTTTGTGGCCCCATTTGGAATTTTCTTGGCAGAGATACTAGAATGGTTTGCTATTTGCTTGCTGAGCTCATTTTACAGATGAGGAAACTGAGGCAAATCACTAGTGTGAGGGTCACACAGCTAGTAAATGTGTGAGTCCAGATTTGAACTCAGGAAGATGAGACAAACCAACTCCAAGTCCTTTACTCTATCCACTGTATTACCTAGTTGCTCTAACATTAGCCCACAAAAAACTATCCATGGTTAAGTTGGAGATTGTCAAACTGGATGAGCTCTAATGACCTGCAAAGACTCCTTCAAAATCTAAGGTCAGTATGATTCTGTGACTCAATTAGAATACCACTAAGTTGGAATTTGTAGTAACTTTGACTGGGATTGAGTTTCTGTCTACCCCCATTCTTTTTTTTGTTTGTTTTTAGTTTGTGTGTGTGTATGTGTGTGCAGCATTTGGGGTTAAGTGAGTTGGTGCCCAGAATCATATAGCTGGTAAGTGTAAAGTATGTAAGATTGAATTTGAACTCAAGGCCTCTGACTCCATGGCTGATGCTCTATCCTCTGCGCCATCTAGCTGCCCCTACCCTCTTTCTTCATGGAGCCCTTCTCATTATAATAATTTCATAGTGTAAAAAATATTGAAAAGGGAAATAACTAATACTTTAAAATATAATTTGGAATCATATTAGCAAGTGAAAAATAATCTTATTCATTAAAACAGGTGGCCTGATGATCACTATTAGACAACACCTTTTATTTCAGTTTGAATAATTATACTTTATGAAAACTGTACTGTTTTTAAAAAGTCAGTTCTTAAGACTTTTCATTAATCCTGTCAGGCATCTTTCCATTCATCTGAATTAGTTGGGTTTTGTTGTGCTATAATTCCTTTTCTTCCTTGAAGCTGTCATTTAATTTGGGACTTTTATAAAAATTTATTTTTCTATCATGTGTTACAAGGCATATGGCTTTTCAAAATCCATATGGCTTATTATAAGGATAAGAATAAACACAGAATCTTGTCCTTAGTAATTTTCATGACCTCTTTTATATACTGACTTAATTAGCTATTTGCCACTATGTTGTGATCAATCTGATTATTGAAATAACAAATACCATCGTTAGCATCTCGTAATGTAAGATGGATGTGAATTGTCATTCATTATGGAGAAAAACTATAGTTCACCTATGTTATGGGTTAAATAAGCTTTTGTGGGCTAGTTGGGGAAACCTAACCACCATTTATAACATTTAGCCTATGAGAAAATGCATTCTGCATTTATGGAGAGAGGAGACTATCCTAATGGGAACACATAGTCCTCCTACCACTGTGGCCACTAGCTATTCATACAGTGAGAGGAAAACACGGTGGTTCAGATAATATTTCTTACTCTCAAAGAATTCCCCATGGGAAGCCAGCTCCTGTTATGTTGTTGTGGGACAGAATATTCTGAAGAGTGCTAGGATGGTTTGGCACTAGCTCAGTTAGAAGGCTCTGTAGGAAGGTTGTAATTAGCAAAAAATGAGATCTTTAGAAGCTTTTTAAAATGTTTTTGCCATATCTTCTTGTCCCACTGCTATTAATTCAGTTTATACCAAGAGTTTGTTAGGGAAATTTTTTTTTTTTCCATACTTGAGTTCACATCCATCTTATGTTGGTATTTATAATTTCAGCAATCAGATTGATCACACATCAGGGACAATTGACTAAGTCAGTACATAAAAGAGAACAAAGAAATTATCTCACCACCATTTATAATATTGTTTATATGGTGATATGTGTTCTCAGTTTCAAGCAACTGAAAAATGAATTTTTAAGAACATAATCTTTCTCTAAATTGAGGACTATCTCATTGACTAATTTGAGTTTTAGCAATTCCCCTTCACCCCACTTTTCAATCTACTTATGGTAGAGCTAATTAATGTGAAGAAGAAGAGGAAGAGATTCAGGTAGCCTAGATCTTTTACTATTTTACAATTTTACTAAATCCTAGATTTGGATATTCAATTTCCAAATAAAACTCATTGTATTGTTGTTTTGAGGCTAGATCAACCAAATTTATCAAATATGATTTAAGTACCTTCATTACATAATATATACATAGAAAACTCACTCAACTTTGAATTATATTATGTATTAGTCTGGAAAAACTATCCAGGGATAGGTAGGTGGCACAGTGGGTAGAGCATCAGCCCTGAAGTCAGGAGAACCTGAGTTCAAATCCAGTCTCATTCACTTACCACTTCTAGCTGTGTGACTCTGGGCAAGTCACTTAACCCTAATTGCCTCAGCCAAAAAAGAAAAAAAATAAATAAATAAGAAAAAACTATCTAATTAGTAAATTTGCTTTTTTATTCTGATACTTTAGAGGGAAAAATACTTCATTCTGTATTGGTGATACTCAGTTGTGTGATAGTTTATCCAAAAGAGCATTGTGGGTTTTTTTTTTTTTTATTGTGATAGAAATGGGCAATCTGAAATTAATATGAAATATTATGAGATACATCCTGGGAACCATAGCCTATCATTACTGAAAATTAGACTCTATATTGGCTATGGGAAGTCACTCTCTAGGATGCTATTGCATATTACAGTATGGTGCACACCTTTTTTTGGGAAAAAGGGAAGCAGGTTAGTTGTCATTTGAAACCAAAATGGAAACTGTAGTAGGTTTGGGGTTTTTTCTGACTTGTGAATATTTCAGAATCCTTTCTGTTCCTTTAATAACATTTCTTTTTTCAATTATACTATATCCTCATATGTGTCTTGGAGAAAAAATGGCTTACAGGCCTGTTACAGGACTGACTAGAGATGGAGAGGTATAATGGCTAGACAATCAACCTCAGAAGCAAGAAGGCCTGGGTTCAGGTCTTTTGTTGACACATATTAACTCTGGGCAAATCACTTTACCTCTCAGAGTACTTTAAGCAGTTCGTTAAGACAGGGTTGGGGAATGTCGAACCCATGGGCCATATGTGTCCTGTGAAAGAATTTTCTAGGGCAACCACAAGTGATGATGAGCTGAAAACTGAGTTCTATAAGTTGATAATTTTGTATGGTTAGTGAATGATGTTATGAATATTCATTCAAATGGTTTTTGGCCGAAAAAAGCTTCCCCACTTCTGCCCTAAGACTTCAAGCTTCAGAGAAGGCATTAAGCTGCATATTCTTCACATAGAATTTCCTGTGCCACTGAAATCTCAAGGGTTTTTTTTCCCCTATTTCTTATTGTTCATGATATAATTTTATGCACTTGATTATTTCATCTCTTGTTAAGAAAAAACAAAAAAACCAAACTCTAAGTACATGTAATTTAAACTCACCTATAAGTTGGAGAAGAGGCTACAGTAGTTATTTCTTTTATTTATTTCTTTTTGCCGTTGCTGTTGAGGCAATTGGGGTTAAGTTATTTGCCCAGTTTCACACAATTAATTAAGTATCAAGTGTCTGAGCCTGAATTTGAACTCAGATTCTCCTAATTTTAGGGCTGTTGCTCGGACCACTTTGTCATTTAGCTGCTCCAGTAGTTATTTCTTATAAAGTTATAAATCAAATGGACTTGAATGAAATGAATATTTTAATGAAAACTGTGATACTACATGTGTATTTCATGTAAGGGATGAAGTTAGACATAGAGGATGACTTGCAACTAGCGAGATGCTAATGGAATTGTGTTAGTCTGCTTTGTTATTTTTTTAGAGGAAAAAGAATGAAGCACAGATTTAAATGAGAGTTACATTCTAAGGATAATTTAAAAATGGATCAGAAACATAATGCTTGGGAGAGATAAGAATAGCATGTAGAAATAAAAGAGGCATTTATAATAACAGCTATAATAACTTATAGCTCAGGTCCAATATTTCAATTAATAGCTGCCTGTAGACACTTTTGAACCAATACTGTGGGTTGTGGTTTTGTTTATTTGCTTGTTTTGGGTTATAGCAGATCTTAAAAAAAAAAAAAAGCTATAAGAAATAAAAATGTGTATGTTTGTTTGTTTGTTTTTTCTTCTCATTTGATTCAGTGTGGAGTTGAAAACATCAGAAGAGCAGAATCTCTTAATGGAAATCCATTGTTCTCTAAGGTATGTGCTGTGTTGCTGCTGTCTTAGTAGAACATATAGGAGAACAGTCCTCTGAGAAACTAGAATAGAATATTGGTTTTCTCACATATTAAAACTTTTTGAGTTCCAATTAATTACAAAAAATAAAAATCAAATTCCCTATACTTTCATGTTTCCCCTTTTATCCCCCAATTTTCCTATTTGTGCCTCTGTGCATATAAGGTTAATTTAAAATCTACTTTCCAAGAAACAATTATTTTGGGGTATTGGTGAGAGTATTTCATTTCCAAAAATCCTTGTCTGCTGAGGTTTCCCAGAAAAAGAAAGCTTTATTGTCTTTAGTTGATAGGATTTATGAATGAACTTTAAAAGAAAATCTCAAACCGAAAATAGTCTGGTGATGATCAGGGTTAATTCAAAAGGAAAAATAAACTGAGTATGAAATATACTTTTTTTAGTTTTAGCTAATCTTTGTTTCTTATCATCTGTTTTTCAGGCACTGGCTGATTTGGTTCATTCACATATCAAATCAAATGAAATGTGCTCCAAGCAGTTAACTCTAAGCTGTCCACTCTGTGTAAATCCTATCTGCAGGGAAACAAAATCCTTCTTCACTAATCAACAGCTGTGACACATGGTCTGTGAAGCCAGTTGGATTAGTTAGGAGAACTTCTTGGAGTGACCTCACAGATACTCCAAAGACATCTAATTTTGGAGAAAAATGTTAGGAGAAGTAAAGGACAAAATTGCATTACAGTGTTGATAACTTCTTTGGTGCACTTTGCTTGATGTTATGTTGGGAAGGACTCTGAGGATCCCTCTAGAGTGAATTCTGTTTTTATGTACTTAATATGCTATTAACATTCATATTTTATTCTTTTAAGCATCTTTTATTCTTTAAGTACTGCTAGTATAATGAACATTTGGTTATTCAATTTAAATAATAACAGATGGATTTTAAACATTAGATTCTAGAGACACATTTTAAATACAGATTTTGGTTTCATCACCAAAAAAATTTTATAGCAGAACAGATGTAGCTATTCCATATGAACTATAAGGGTGTTTGAGATTTGTTTGCATTGAATTCATCAGTTTTTCTCTTTGTTTCAAAAATATGGCTTGCAATGAAAATCTTATCTTGAAAAGAAGCTACTCAGCATTCTTTCTGTAACCTAGCAGTGTGTTATTGGGAGTAAGCTATGATGCCTATGTCCATCAATGATTTGTCAGAAGTTTGCCAGTGAAACTGGTCTTCTTTGTGTATTATTTTTTTCATTAATAATAGTGAGATGTGTTGATTTCAAAATCTGCTGAGATTCTTAAATCCCTGCAGGTAAAGATTCAAGATTGCTAACAACATAAAAAATATATTGTTTATCATGTATAATTTTATGGAAATTTATGATGGCATAAAGAATGTTCATACTTTTTCCTACTGGCCTCTGGAGGTTTATATTCTCAAAGAATGCTGTTACTGAAGAATTTTGGTAACACCTTGATTTTTAATTTTTCTCTCAGAATCCTAGTGAGCATTTCTATGAAAATTCTCTTTTGTCTGAGATGTTTTTCTATTCTGTATAGATATATCTTAAAAATTAATTTTTAAATGGAAAATATGTTTTGTAACCACGAGCTCTTAGGCAAAAAATTGCCCCCAAATCCTGCAGTGATGTCAGATAATCAGATCTCACATGTTCTGATTTAAATGGATTAAAATTCAGTCTGCCACATACATAGTAGAATTTGTAATGATTACTGTTTTCCTTCTTTCTTCCAAAGCCTTACACTTTTGTGTTCTTCAAAAGAGACTTTCTCTGTTAGATTAAAAAAAATGTTTAGAAAAATAGGAGTAATCTTCAGAGGATTATATATCTCCTGTATTCAGAATTTACTCTGTTAATAAGTATCATAACAGTGAGGTTTCTTTGGAACTATGTAGATAATATTGAACCAGTTTAATTCATGTGCAAAATCAAAATTATATAATAGAAGGAAATTATCTTAAGACACCCAAAAAATGCTCCCACTTTTATTATCCTAGTAGTAACCTTCTCCCTATCTTAGAATCCAATCTTACATTGGAAGAAGAAATAAAAAAAAAAAGAATAAAAGGAAGAAAAGAAACAGCTGAATCATTTGTTAAAAAAGAAAAGAAATTGGCTTTTTCTACTAGGGGACTGGATTCATTTGATTTTGAGTAGAAGCACTTGATTAGATTCTAGTTATAGGATGTTATTGCAGAACTGTTTATTGATGGCTTAGAACTTTTTTGAGCTTTGATTTGGAATCCAGTGCTATACTGAGTTTCAAATCACAAAGAATGAGTAGTATTCCACTATTTTATCCCAAGAAACCATAATCCAACTCTTTTTTAGTCTATGAATGTGGCCTAGCTCTTAAGTATTCTTGGTTAGAGAATTTAAAGAAAGATTGAGACAGTCTAAGTTGATAAATTGGACCCTCTGGGTGGAAGCACAGACAGAGCCTTAGAATTGCTGCAGAAAAGACCTGCATATGCTTTCCCACCATCTTTTACCCTGATGCTCGATTTCTTCTTGAAATCTAAGCAGTTGATCACGACACCTTAGATAGTAGTTTGGACCAAGATTCTTGGTGCTGATTTGGGATTAGGCCAGCTTCTTGTACTAAGTCATTGATGTGACATTTATTTGGATCTTTACTGATGGCATTAGGTAATTTTGCATGTTAACCTTGATTACTGTTTAATTATTGCTTAATAAGGCTAGTGTTTGGTAGGACCAAATTATTGATAGATCTTTTTTCAACTATCAGATAGACTTTGAGAAGAGTGTTGTCAACTTTAGGATTACAAATGTCTGCTCCAGGTAATTAGCACTAAAATACTGCAGCTCTCCTCAAACTGAGTTCCTGTGCAGTACTGACTTAAATTGATGAAGCAAATTCTTATAAGGTTTGAAAGAACTGTGATTATTAGGTAATTTGGCTTGCCAAGATTAGTGTTAGGGTTGGGGATGTAACCATTTAAAGATTTTGCAGTTTCACTGCTACCAACCACCCTTTTATTATTCTTGTACTGAAAATAAACTTACTTTATGACCTTTGAGAGAAACTCAGCTTTGGAAACCTTTTATACTTTTCACTTTGCCAAAGTGTTTGCTAAATACAGCTGACTCTAGCACACCTATAATTAAGTAATTAATTAATAACAATAAATTTCTTTGATAATATTCATGTAGTCAGTTTGTTTTTTTTGTGTGTAAAACAAGGTTTTGTCTTTTTTTTTCCCTGAGGCTGGGGTTAAGTGACTTGCCCAGGGTCACACAGCTAGGAAGTGTTAAGTGTCTGAGACCAGATTTGAACTCAGGTCCTCCTGAATTCAGGGCTGGTGCTCCATCCACTGCGCCACCTAACTGCCCCAAGTTAGAAAATTTTCAAGTTTCCAGAATTACATTGTCCTCTGTCCTTTTTCCATATGTTTTCTGTATAGTACTTTGATTTGCTTTGCTTTTTGAGGCAATTGGGGTTAAGTGACTTGCCCAGGGTCACACAGCTAGTAAGTATTAAATGTCTGAGGCCAGATTTGAATTTAGGTCCTCCTGCTCTATCCACTGCATCATATAGCTGCCTCTGTACAGCAGTTCTTAAATGCATGATTGTGATGGTGAAGGTACAAGGGAAGAATAAAATGTTTGGTACCATACTGCCAAAGCTTTGACTCAGAGCTGACACTTTCTGCATATGGCACAACCATAATTATATTCTCTTCTTTATACACAGAAGTCATTGATATGTAATGAAAAGGAAGGGATAGTAGTTCATGAAAGTTTTCAGTTGGTTCCCCAAATACAGATTTTCCTTCTGTTCTTTTTCTGAATAAGTTTGCTGATTTGATATGATAGGCCATATAAAACAATGCTATTATTTTTTTACGGGGGGGGGGGCAGAGCTAGACCATCTGTTTTCAAAATGTGACCCAAGATCAAAATTATTTTCATGATAATACTGAATTTTAATTTCCAGTTTGGTGAATATTGATAGCTATAACCCATCTAAGCAAAAGCTCTTTGGAAGTGAATGTGCTTAATAATTTTTAAGACTATAAAGTGGTCTTGACTAAAAAATTTGAGAAGCACTGGTTTAGACAATATGGAATCACTCAGATATATACACATATATATATAAATAAATCTATATTATACCCACATATGAGTGACTAGTCACTCATATGTTTGTGTGTATATGTAAATATTGCATATATATACATATATATTTAGTTTACATATATATAAATATATATATACACACACATACAAATTTGTGTGCCATACAAGAAGCCATAATTGAAATACATGTTAGATGGTTTGTTCAACTAACTGCAGATTATTTTAGATCAGCTACACTGACACTGACATACTTCAAATGTGTGAAGAATTATTCAACCAAGAGGGTTGTAAGATCAGAATGAATACCGGTGAGTAGGGGCAGGATGAGACTTCCACCCATCCCAGAGTTCAGAATAACCACATGGCCCCTGCAAGGGGAGCTCCTCTCTGTTCTGCTCCTCCCTCTTCCTAGGGATAGTTGCTTTGGCAGAAAGCCAGATTACTAGGAATAAATTGCAGCTGGGGACAGAAATTAGGAGCTGTACCTTAAAATTGAGGACATCTGGTAGCTTTAGCAATCAAAATATCTGTTTGTATGTGCACATGCATGTGCATGCTAAGAGAATCTTCCAGAAGTCTTCATCTTCATCCCTTAGTAGATTGTTAGAGGCATTCAAAGCCAGGATCAGTTTGGTGTCATTATTCCTCTGTTTTTTATATTCAGCTAATTTTCCTTTAAAAGTATTTCCTGGAAAGCTCTGACCTTGAAGATGCATGATGGTGGTTGGGGAAAATAATTCCAATGATTTTAAGAGCTTAAAAACAGAATTTAAATTTAGTGCTATATTCAGAACCCTCAATGGAAATTAATTTCTTGTTTTCATCAGAAATATATGTCTCTTGAGAACTATTAAATCATAATTTATTTTCTGTTGTTTATTCACATGGCATCTGCAAATTTAAGAGTAAATTTTAAATACACTGTGTCCTAGGATTGCTTTGAAAACAACTCTAGAACTTTACTGTAATTACCTCATAGTGAGAAAACTTTAGTTTTCTTAACTTTAAATATTTAAACCAAGCCTCATAGAAATTAAATGACTTGCCCAAGATCATATACATAGTTGGTAGCAGAACCAGAAATAGACTTCCGTTCTTCTTTCATCTACTCTGTCTAGTGTACTTCCTCTTGTTACAAATTCCCACTCTGGAAAATTGTGTTCTAATGAGGTTCTACATGCCTATTTTTATTTTATTTTGTAAAATAAGTTTAAATGGCTAGGTTTTGCTATAAGCCATTAACCTTATTTAATAGTAATATCTAGAGTCTAATTATTATTGTATTGTTAATTTTGAACTTTAACATTCTTTCTTATGGAGATTGCTAGTTAAATGAAACAATTTTATCTGACAGTTTTTTTTATTTATTAGGTTTCTCTATCTGGCATGGGAAAAGCATATATACTATTATAATTTTTTTCCTGTTTGCTATTCTTAAGATAATTTTGAAAATGTTATTATAGTTATTTAAATTTAGAATCATTGGTCTTCATTTTTATGTAATGTTGTTGGCTAAATGAATTGTATTACTTACCTTTGAGATGGATATTGGAATTAACAGGTTTTTTGGGGGGGAAAAAACCTTCATATCTGGTCGGAGATATTTGTTAAAAAAAAAAAAAAAAATTCCTAATCAGAGAGGCTGCATCCTGTCTGTTACCTACCACTCATTTGGTGACAGTTGCCATTTGAGGTTTTCCTTTACAGATACACAGAAGTTGATCCAGAGTACCTCATTATCTGAGGACATATAGTCTTACATATAGTCCTCCCTATTCAGACATTCAAGTAAAGTGTGAAGGAGCTCCAGTTTTATAACATTGACAAACTGGGAAGGATTAGGCATGCAGATTTGTGAACCGTTCCAAGGTTTGCTCTCTCCTTTCCTTAGGTTCAGTCAATCAAAAATTTTAAGAATTTCTGTAGTACTGTGTGTACACATTCTTCTCGATTATATACTGGGTTTTTTTTTTTTTGTTTTTTTTTTTAGTTTTCACAAGTATATACATACTTGTGACATTGCAATAGAGAGGTCACCCTGGCATCTTAAAGATTGTGGCAGGTCCTGCAACACAGGAAAGATTTTAGCGATGGACTGTATGTATGGGTTGAAGCTGAACCTGGCCAAGTTTGGAGAGAGGCTCCTCCTCAGAGGTTTGGCCACCAGATGGTGATTGGGGTTGCGGTAAGGGGGAGGGGCAACGGCAGTTGTGAAGAATAGCAAAAACCATCCTGAGATTAGCAGGGATCGTGGCCTATAATGGTAAAGGGAGCAGCCACAATGATAGATCAACATAGAGCTTTGAAGAGTAAGTAGATGCTCTAGATTAAGTCGAGATGTTTCATTGTCCCAGTTAGTATATAAGCTGATAGATAAACACCATATGTTAATTGTTTTCCCTCTTTTCTCCCAAAACATTTAGCAATATATAAATAAGTTTTAACTTGAGCACCTCTTAGATCTGAAAAGAAAATCTCACCAGGACCTCCCACCACATTCTGTTTGCAGGCAGGGCCTGGAAAATAGGAATGCACTCCGATTCTCTCTCTCAGTGGAAATTTTCAGATAGGAGGACGTTACAGCGGGTGCCCCTTTGGAGGTGGCCTTTGTTTTTTCGATCTCCAGAGAGCCCACTCAATATTTGCTTCATCGGTGCCGCTTCCACAGAGACAGCTTTGGCAAAGGCAGATCTTGTGATTTACATGACGGCAAGAGGAAGTGAGACCCAGAACTGTGCAGGGCCATAGAACTTCACTCCCTTCTGAATGCGGCCCATTGTCCTATCGTCACAACCCCTTTCTCATCAGAGTGGTGTCATCATATCCTATTGCCTCCCATTTCATGGTTTCTATTTTTCCTGAAGCAAAGCAATCTTTTCTCAAAACTGCTGTCCACAGAGACAAGCATTCTTTTTTTATTGGTGTCTCTTTCATGTCAGTTGGATGATGGAAAAGGATATTCTTGCCTAAAAGAGTTTTAACCATATTTCCAGCACATATCCCAGCCTCATTCTCCATGTTACATTTCCATCAAAATACAGAAACACACTTTGGCAGCTACTTCAAAATACTTGTAGACCCCAAGACCCCTTTCTGTTTCCCATGTTATTCTTCTATTCACTTCATTGTTTCTGTAGCTTTTTCCTTTGTTCCCAGGGCACAGCATTATCCTTTGTGACAATCCTTTGATCCCTAGGAACTACGAATATCTTTAAGGCTTTAAGTATGATCCTTTCTCTATCCCCTAAAGAGCAAGTACCAAGTGGAGCCATGGTGGTATCCAAGAAAAAGGGCCAGACCAGCATTACATTCTTTAGAGCTGGCTGTCTCTTTGAGAGCATCAAAGACATTTCGTTGCACCTGTGTAGCATACACTGTAGCATCTCAAAGCTATATGAAAGCTTGGTTACTGCCACACTGTTTAAAAAAAATAAGTGGATGCTCCACTCTAAGGATGTGCTCATTTGGAGGCTTCTGTTATTTCTGTCTGCATTAGCACCATCTGGACCAAATTATTCCCAGATCAGGTTTCACTGACAGCTGACTGGTTTGTCATCAAATGCAGTAAGAAGCAGAGATTAGGCTCAAGGAGATAACGGCAATCCTGTGGAACAGGCCTCATGACTGGGGTGGCAAAGAGACTCCTAGATAGAGGTTCACATTAATGAATTATCCTTTGGGAGATTGTTATAGGCTGTCTGACAGGGACACTAGCACTTGGGGTGACTAAAACACCTGAGTTACTGGATTTACCAAAAGTAAAAGTTTTAGGGTTCAGGAGGCTTATGATTCCTCATACTTTCAAAAATATTTGTAGTCACTGAATTTGTTTCTTTAATACAAAAAAATATTCAGGATAACTGATCTCATAGAACAGAAAAAGAATTTAGTTTAAATGATCAATAATGTGTTTTGGGAACAATTTGACCTTTTTTTTTTTTTTTTTTTTTTTTTTTGAGTCGACCCAGTTTTACATCTTAATGATACCATAAGGACTCATAAAAACTGGATCAAGTTTCTGTGGAATGTGATGGAATTTTAGTTTCCTGTGGATTATTTAAAAAATAAACATAAAAGCCAGGATTGATAACCCATCTTAAATTTTGTGTCATTATTCCTGAGACACGGTATTGAACAGATTGACCCTATGGGGTCTTATTTAAGACAATGATTCTCTCCCTTACAGTATGATAAGAGTTCCCTTCCCTTCCTGTCTGGGGAAGTGTGTTATGCAAGGACATCCAGTTACTATTAGGGAGAAAAAGCTAAAAAAAGAAATAAGGCAAATTACTTCTCAGACTTAGGCAACAGAGTGATTAGTTGGAGTTACTTCTCTTCAGTCGAGGAGATAAAGGTCTTGGAATAAATGTCTGTTGGATAGCAGCCAGTCCCAAGAAACATGTGCTCTGCCTTCCTATGGGTTCACAGAGAAGCTGCTGGTTGCTCAGCAAATAATGGGTCTTAGAATGCAGTTATTTGGCCCCAACTGGCCTTATCTTTATGTAAGAAGGTTATTCCAGCGTTTATGGAGAGAGTTCGATGCCAGTGGGAGGGACTGATCATCAAGATATGATTCAGAACAATAAGGCATATAGATGATGACCATATATGTGGTCAGCCCTCAGTCACCTACAGGAACAATCTGCAGGTGCAGAAGGGATAAGTAAAATCTACTGATCATCCCCAAACCCACTTAAATCTATAGTCTCATTCTCTTCCCTGATTCAATCTTACCAGACTTACTTCTTACCTGTATTTCAAGAGAGATAAGTGCTGCCATGTAGATAGTAGGTAATGTCCTACACAGAGATACTTGAATAAAAGACAAGACTATTGTCAGAATGATCTAAATTCAAATCCTGCTTTATCCATTGGCTGTGTTACTCAAGATAAGTCACTTAAAAATATCCTTCAGGTTCCTCATTTGTAAATAATGAGGTTAGGTCCTTTCCAGGTATAAATTATTTCCCCTTCCTTCACTTCCAGGAGGCTCAAATTCAGTGCTTAAGAACTTCTTAATTGGCATTACTAATGAATTTGTAATCCCCAGTCTCCCACCTTTCTCACCATATTTTTACCTTTGTGTAATCAGAGACTATTGAGGTTCTAGTATTTGAGATTGAACAAGTGTAGGAAGCACATCCACCATATAGTCCAAAACCAGGAGCTTCTTTTTCACACTCACATACTTTTTCTTCACTAAATATAAATTAAGCAAACCAATCAGGATTTGGAAAGCCTTTCTGATGTATTTCTAGGAACCTATAGAGATGTTATGATTGGTAGACTTTAGAGGCACCAGCCCTATTTGTTTCTGCACCAGTGGATGACAGCTGGAATATCATGGTCCTGAAGCCTTGGTGTGGCGTAGCTTTCTACAGAGAGAAATTCAGTGTAGTGAGAGGAGGAGGGGCATGTCCATACTCTTTGATCCCCTGACACTGGTGTCCTTGCTATTCCATACACATACCATTCCATCTCCCACTTCACTGTTTGTCCCTCACATCCAGCACTCTCTCTTTCCTCATCTCTATCTCCTGACTTCCTTCAAGTCCCAGTTAAATGCTTAACGCTAGCGACCAACTTCCCTCTCTAGTTATCTCCAACCTATCCAGTATCTGTTTTGTTTATACAGATTTGTTTGCATGTTGTCTCTTCCTTTCAAGCCTGGAAATTCTGAGCTGCCCATTGGTATGGTAGGCCTCTGGGAACAGAAGGGTTGTCTAGGGAGGGACAAACCTGTCTAGCTTGGAAACAGCAGATCAAAACCCAAGAGTAGCCCTCAAAACTTCCAGCCTGGGAAAAATGGGAAGACCTAATATTGGGGGAGAAAATTCTCATTTCATTTCCCTTTCCTGTCCAGTCCCTGTTCTTCCTCTTCTCCTCCCATTCTTTCCCTTCTCTTTTTCTTTCCTTTTCCCTCTCCCCTTCCCTTCCTTCGGTCTTCGTTTCTCTCCTCTTCTCCCTAGTTTTGTCCCTTTCTCAGTAATTCCATTTGCCAGCCAATGTTATGAGGATAAAATTAAATTATTTATGTGAAAATTCCCTGAAAAGAAAAACAAGTATTTGTAAAATACCAAGTATTGGCATTACTTATAAATTTCACTTTCAGAATTTTCAGTGTTATCCTGGTAGACCAAAATGGAAGCAAGGTTTGGAAGGATTGACTAATATGCTAGGAAGTTCTTATTATACAACGGGAGAAATTGGTCAAATTTTGGAGGTGATCTATCAACAAGCTTTATTTAGCTCCTACTTATGTACCAGGCAAGTGCTAATTGCTGGAGATAGAAATTTTTTAAAAAGGAGGCAATTCCTGCCCTCAGGGGGTTTACACAGATCACTGAATGAATTTGAAGATTCAGCGAAAACTCATGTAGAATACTCTCTATACCAAATTAGATTTCCAGGAAATTAATGATCAGAGTTTTGTGGTTTGCAGTCTGGTAATTTAGGTTGTGATTCAACCAGACCTTTTAGTTTACTTTTTCTTCCTCTTTACTGTCGCTTTTAATTCCACAAACATTTATTTAGGGTCTATCATGTAGGCTAATTACTACCTTGACAGAGGGTGAATAGGTAAAGAGTGAGGAAACAGGTTCAGATAAGATTATCCTTTACTTAAGGGAAGTCTGGTAAGAGGTTGAGATTGTTATCTGGGAAAAACGTTAAGATTATAGATTTAAGTGGGTATGGGGATGACCCAGAGATTCTACTTATCCCTGCTGTCCCTGCAGGTTATGTTACTATAGGTGAATGAGAGTTGATTACACATATGTGGTCATCATCTATATGCCTTACTGTCCTGAATAATACCCTGATGGTCAGTCCTTCCCAATGGCACAGAACTCTCTATAAAAGCTGAGGTAGCCTCCAGCTTAAGTACTCCCTGTAGCTTTATACAATTGTTCCTTTAAGGAGGGGTCAGCAGGGGATGAGCTCCTTTCTGTTTCTCTTGCTTATGTCCACTCTAACCCATCGAGAACCTGGGCCAAGGCCAAGTTGCCTATCAATATTTTAAAGTAGCGATGGTATAAAATTTATGGACGATGAACAAAGGATAATTCCCTGAAGCGATGATCCTGCTGAGAAGTGATATTGGCTGAAAGGAGATTTCCCACTTTGAGACAGTGTGAAATCAAGTGCCCACCTGAAGAAGCCCTTTATACTCTCCAGGCTCTGAGCTCAGTGGAGAGAGAAATTTGAGCTGGTTTCAAATCCCACCTACAACTGTTAATTTATTTGGTTATCTATTAACAGTCTCCTGGCAGCTTACTTTTATGTTTAAAATTAAGTGCATGATTGATTAGTTTTGAGAACAGTGATGGGATGTTGTTCTATACTTGAGCCAATCCATTAGTGGGCTCTCTCATTACTGATCTCTTTTTTTTCCCCTACTTTTCTTGGTGCATTTTGTGTGTGTGTGTGTGTGTGTGTGTGTGTGTGTGTGTGTGTGTGTGTGTGTGTGCGTGCTCGCACTCACAGGAATACATGGGTATATGTGTTTATATTTGAAAGGAAAGAGGTTGGAAAACACAAGAAAACAAGTTTTTTTCATGAAAAGAGAGCCATGATGGAATTCTGTTGTTCCCTGAGTCCTGTAATGAGAAATCCACCTAGAGGATTTTCTTTAATTTTTACAAATGATTTTTGTTAAAAAATTATTTTTATTTTGAACTTAAACACCAAATATACAAGTAAATAAATTAAATCAGAGAACATTTTCATATTGTCAGAATGCAAAAGAAGATTGTTTATGAAACTGAGTATTTCATACTGCTTTCTTTTAAAGAAGTTGTACATTACATATTTTCTTTTTAATCTTCTTTAAAATTTTCTCTTCAAATAACGATCTTCTTTATGTCCTTTCCATCCCCAAGCCCCAATTGAAGAAGCAAGAAAATAAACAAGACAAATTCTCACATTGTTCTTATCATATGTGATGTGTATTTCAATTATGTAGTTTAGGTTATATATGTTCTTTAATAAATTTTTCCCCTAATTTACATATTGAAACATTTTTTCTGGTTATATATGTGCATTAATTTCCTTATGAATCAAGTTGGGAGAGAAATATCAGAACAATAGGGGAAGACCACAAGAGAAAAAAAAACAGAAGAAAAAGGGAAAAAAGTGAACATAATAAATGTCAATTTATATTCAGTCTCCATTGTTCCCTCTGTGTATTTTCCATTCAAAGTTTATTGGAATTGCTTTGGATCACTGAACGGCTAAGAACCAAGTCCATCATAGTTGATCATGGAACAATCTTGCTATTTCTGTGTATAATGTTTTCCTGTTTCTGCTTGTTTAGCTCAGCCTCAGATCATGTAAATCTTTCCAGGTTTCTAAAATCAGTCTGCTCGTCATTTCGTATAGAATAATAATATTCTATTACTTTTTTTTTTTTCTGTCTTTTTTTTTTTTTTTGAGGCTGGGGTTAAGTGACTTGCCCAGGGTCACACAGCTAGGAAGTGTTAAGTGCCTGAGACCAGATTTGAACTCAGGTCTTCCTGAATTCAGGGCTGGTGCTCTATTCACTGGGCCACCTAGCTGCCCCTCCATTACTTTCATATACCATAACTTATTAACCATTCTCCAATCATTGGGCATCTACTCATTTTACAATTCTTTATCACCAGAAAAAAGAGCTGTTACATTTTTGCATTTGTGGATCCTTTTCCCTCTGGACTATTTATGTTTCAATTTGTTCTCTGTATGTTACTCTATCAGGAAGTAGAATCCTGGTCTTTGTACTGATCAGAGTTCCTAAGTCTTTCAAAATTGTTTTTCTTTACAGCATTGTCATCATTGAATGAATTGTTCTGTTTCTTTTCACTTCCCTTTACATCAGTTTATACAAGTCTTTATACAAGAGAGGTTTCTCTCATGTTCATATACTTATAACTTTTTTAGCTGTTCTTCAAACTAAAGGTATCCCCTCAGTTTCCAATTTTTTGCTACCTGTAAAAAGAGCTGCTATAAATATTTTAGTGTATATGGGTCCTTTCCCTCTTTCTGTGATCTCTCTGAAGTATAGACTCTATAATGACATTCCTGGGGCAAAGAACTTAATTATAAACCAGTTTAACTATTTTGGGGTCCTAATTCCAATAAGGGTAGCTAGGTATTGCAGTGGTTAGCGTGCAGGGCCTGATGTTAGGAAAAACTCAGTTCAAATTTGTTTTTTAGACACTAGCTGCTTTAGCAAAGTTGCAGGGTAGAAAATAAATCCATATAAATCACCAGCATTTCTATATGTTACAAATCCAGCAGCAAGGGATAAAAGAAATTCCATTTAAAATAATTGTAGATGATGTAGACACTAGTTGTATAATCTTGGGCAAGTCACTAAACCTTTTTGTCTCAGTTTCCTCAACTGTAAAATAAGTTGGAGAGGGAAATTGTAAATCACTTTAGCATCTTTGCGGGGGGAAAAAAAAAGACTTTAAATGGGGTTACAGAGAGTTGGACATGACTGAAACAAAAGAACAATGACAATATTGACTTTAATTCTAGATCTGTGACTTTGGGAAAACCATTTAAAGTCTATGCTTGGACTTCCTCATTTGTAAAATAGCTATACTGTCACTAAATCACCTACTTCACAGTTGTTGTTTTTTGTCCTTTGTTCTCCAGTATGACCATGGCATGGGGAGGAGATGCCATGACATGCAAGTGAATTGGATTTAAGTGAGGAAGGGCTGGACAAGGTCACCTGCCTCAGTTTCTCCTCCGGGAACATCTGGGTTCAGTGGCAAAAGATAGATCAGAACAACTAGTGATGGCCCTGGAGGCAATGGGAGACCTTGGCCTTTTAAAGTTAAAGTCTTCAACAGGTCTCAGTTTGAGTGATTCGGGGTAGGTAGCAATTGGGGCAAAGAATCTCCTCTTTTACCTAGTCTAAAAAAAATCTAAAAGTGAGGAAAATGCTCTGTATCTTTAAAAGTATTGCTAAATACAAGTTATTGATATTATTATTATCAACAGCACCTCAATACCACTGGGCTAAATAACAAGTCTTACCTGATTTCTGCCTACCTGCTTCACTTTGTATCTGCTTGACATTTATCTCAGAGGAGCAGAGACTATGGTGATAAAACAAAAAACCATTATAGATTCTGGCTGAAGAAGGTAAGCATTTTCTACTGTAGACTTGTCAACTGGTTGAATCTTCAGAAAGAATATGCCAAATCTTGCCATTTCTACCTCAATTGATCCCTTCTCTTCTCTCACATAATCACTACCTAATTCTGATGCTCAACACTTTGGGTCCTAAACTATTGCGGATGGCCTTCTATTTGTTCTTCTTGCCTCCACTCTCCCCACCTTAATGTACCACGCTGCAGCTGTGGTGATTTTCTTCAAGGGCACATCTGATAATGTCACTCCTCTACTCAAGGAACTCTAGTGACCCCCTTTTGTTTCTAGGATAAAATATTAATTTCTCTTTTTGGGTTTTAAATCAAATACATCCTTCCTCTTTCAGAACTCTATGGTTTAGTCAAACTGCTCTTCTCTATGTTCCTCCCCTATTTCTACCTTATCTATTAACCTTTATGTGAACTTGGAACTCACTCTCTCTTCATCTTAGCCTTATAAAAATATTCCTTTCCTTTAAGATGCTGCTCAAGCATCATCTTTTACATTTGACCTTTCCTGATGTCTCCACTTGCTGTCAGAATCCACATAGAAGAAAATATTTCCCAGCATCATTATATAAGTAAAGATATATAGATGTATATGTAATATGTATAATAAAGTATAAATCAGTATATAATAAAAATTCACCTTAAAAATTAAGAAAAAAAACCCAAAAAAGAAGTTTCAGAAGTCATGAATATTCCTTGTAATTAAGAAATTAGTATGACCTTTGCCCTGAGCACACCATGTGTTCCAAGTAATGATGTCTTTTGAGGAATAATCTTCATAATATTAGAAGAGACATATGTTCAGAAGGGCATTTCCTTTTTTTTTTTTTTTTTTTTTTGGTAAAACCTGGATCCTGAACTGTACCATAAGTCTTTATTTTGGCTTCTGCCAACATATACAATCTCTTCTCCTCCTCTCCACTCCCCACACTCCACTATTTGAGAATCACCTCAGAGAATCAGAAACATCTTTGGTTCCTAGGAAGGATATTCTTGGTCCCAACAGAAAGGCTTCTTTTCCTTTGGCGAATGAGGGGCACCTGCCCACTCTGGACTTAGCAATTGTTTAATCTTTGGGGAGGCCTAATTTTCAAATGATGGCATAGCCTTAAATGCAATTCGACTCGAACGTTTAGTAATGTGTAAGTGCTTAATAGATATTTGTTGAATTGAACAGAAGGGAAGTGACCAATTTATAAATCTCTTGCAAGTCCTTCCATTTTCCCGAGGTTCTACCCTCCCCCTTTTTGCTTATTGCATTTAGCCAGTGGGATAGGAGAGGGAGAGTTCTCACTTTTTCCCTCTCTTTGCATTTATCAGGGAACCCTATGAAGATGGCAGGTGATTTGCATGTTTGCTTGATTGACTGACATTCTTTCTATGAACATCTTGAGATGGATTGTCTCTCTGGGCCTCATACCCTTTTGTCCTCCAGAGTTCAGAGGTTACATCAAAAACCTCCCTGCCTGCTGCCTGATGTGACATTTGAACTCTAGGGCCAGGGGATCAGCAGGCCATAAAATAAGGCGAAAACACTAAAGGTGTCACTCTTATTATTCTCAGAGGAAAGGAGTTTAAGGCTTGGTTCCACGATTCACCGAAGAGGAAATACTCAAGAGTGGAAAATAGAAGTTTTAGGAGGGTAATATGTCCAAATTCCCCCTTGGAAAATTTGAATAGTGTGTATAATAACTTCTGGGGATTGCTGGTATACAAAGCACTACAAATGATAGCCTTGTTTTTCTGCAGCTATCCTGGACATGACTCCCTATTTCCCCCTAACATTCTCCCAAGCAGAATTCACCCACTTGCCTGAATGACAGCAAAGGATGATTTGATACAACCTTTGGCACTGGCATAAGAAGGCAGCATCCTCTCTACAAGCTACCTCCCCCTAAGAAGGGTTCAGAAGGGGAGGGAGGAAGTATCCCAAGGAGAGATGTCATTCCCAGCAACAATCTCTAGCAAAGGACAAAAACCGAAAGGAAATACTGAAACCAGAGAGGCAGTGGAGCTCCCAGATTCAAGGGAAAAAGTGTTCTTTAAGTTGTGTGTGTTGTTTTTTTTTTTTTTTTTTTTTTAATGGAAGAAGCTCTGGCACAGGTTCAACCTCCAAATAGCATGTCATTAGGAAGGGGAAAAATCTATTTGGAATAATGACAAAGGTCTTCTTGTGGCTGGCTAGTATTATAGGGCAAGGCAAAATAAACAGGAAAGGTAAAAAAGGATGTGTCAAGGGGGTGGGGGAGAGCTCCGAGGCAGGCAGGCAGACTCCTTTTGAAAAGGGGAGACTCTGGCCTTGAATCTTGACACAAAATAAATTACTCAGAATATTCTAAAACCATAAATGAACTTCTCCTGATTTATGCAAAGGTCTGCAAGGTCTTTAAAAAATGCATGGGAGGAGGCATTTACACTCCCTGGTGGTATGGAAAATGTTCCAGAGCCACAGAAAAGAAATGAGTGGGGTTGTGAGCAAACAGCCACAAAATAAACGCTGCCTCTGAAAAGAGCCCCATAAATAGAATCACAGGAATCCAGAGCTGAAATGGACCTTAGGGGTCACCTAGTCCTATCCATTCATGTTATAGATGGGGAGATGGAAGCCCAGAAGAGGGACATGATTTGGAGACATCTGTCCCCAAATTGTATTCTTAGATGAGTTCGCTGAAGGCACTTGCAGGGATAAGCTGGTGGGGAATCTTTGCTCCACCAGCTGGACTCAAACTTCGGAGCCAAATTCTGTTTTTGAAGGATAAATGGAACAGTGGTAATCTGAGCCCTTGCCTAAGGGCAAGGAAAGGACAGTGAACAGAACTGGAAATTGAAGAGGGGCTTGTGGGTTTGAAGGCCTAGGAAAGTGCAGTCAGATAATTGAGAGAATCAGATGCAGCTGGGAAGGGAGAGGATTGCATCTTAGATGGGCGGGTGGTGAGGAACGGGGAGAAGGATGAAGGCAGGACCTCGGAGTGAATGTAACCGTCCCCAGAAGGTGCTGCTTTCCCAAATGGGGGACAGAGAAGGGGATTTGCAAAGTACAGAACCAGAAACTGAGAGGCTTTTTTTTTTTTTTTTTTTTTTTTCCTTCCCTGAGAGAAGCTGCTGCTTTTAGAGCTGCTTCAGCCCTTGGCTTCTCAGGGATTAGACACTGAGGAGATCTGAGCAGCTGCAGGGAAGCTTTGTCTGTTTTCAAGTTCTCCAAGTATTACTTTGATGGTGGAGACCCCAGAACAGTTAAAAGTCGAGGGTTTTAATGTGAATTAAACTGCTACAGGATGATTTCTTGGACCAGTTTTGACCCTTTTTAATGTGTGCTTTTGGAAAGGGAGAATCTGCCCTGGGGTGAGAGCCCCTCCTGCTCCTCTAATCACCCTCCTTTTCTCCCTGACAGCCTCCCTGTCACTTCTGTCCAGTGGAGGTCAGAGGGCTCCACCTGAGTCCTTAAGCTGCCTTTGAATTGTAATTTAAGCCTCAGAATTTCTCTGGCTCAGCTCTCTCTGGTTCCCCCAACCCCCCTCATCTTCCTCCTCCCATCCCTATAGGGATCGAAGCCACCCTGGCTCTAGGGGTAAGGCAGAGACCTGAGGCTGTGGTAAGTAATGAGGAGACAATTTAGTATAGCATTCGAGGGCTGCTACTGGGGGCTAAAGGAAAGGTGGAGATCACAAGGAGCAGAGAATGAACGCAGGGATGAGCATGGTTCCTCACTGTGGCATATGTGCAGGCCACACTGTTCTCCTATTCCCCCACAGGGCTTGTTCAATCCTGGAATTTCACTTTGCTGGTCGTATTCTGCCTGGAATGTCCTCAGGATCGTATATTTGGGGCAGCACAGGATCTTAAAAGCCATCTTCACATTTTGCAGATGAGTTCCTGCCCAGGATTATTGTTTCTTAGGAAATCCCAGCTACTGCTCCTTTCCTGTCCTTCCCAGCTCTTGCTCCTTGTGCAATGCAAGCTTCTTGTTTTCTTGAATTTCTGTCCCTAATATCATGCCTCGTATGTAGCAAATAGTCAGTAAATGGTCTATTATCTATCCATCTAGCCAATTAGCTAGCTATTTATCCATCTATTATATATGCATGTATGTAGTTGTCTGTGTCTGTCTGTCCATTCGTTGTCCACCTATTCACCTATCTCCTATCTATCTATCCATCCATCTATCTGTCTGCCTATTATCTGTCTGTCCATCTTCCCCCCCTCCCCCGCTGAGGCTGGGATTAAATGACTTGCCCAGGGTCCCACAGCTAGGAAGTGCTAAGTATCTGAGACCAGATTTGAACTCGGGTCCTCCTGAATCCAGGGCTGGTGCTCTATCCACTGCGCCACCTAGCTGCCTCCCTATCTATCTATCTATCTATCTATCTATCTATCTATCTATCTATCTATCTATCTATCTATCTATCTATCTAAAAAATAAAGCAAATAGAAAGTTAGTGAGTTTTCCAATACTTGTGGCTGGCAGTGTCAGTGAGCTTTTATCTAATAACTACTAGGTACCAGGCCTTTACTAAATGCTGGGGATACAAAGAAAGACAAAAAACTGTCCATACTTCTTAGGAGCTCACAATCTAATGGGGGAAACGACAAGTATATAAAGATATGCAAAAATATACATATATGTATATAAGTACGATAAATAAATGTCAGCACTACTGATCACTAAATTAAAGTTGTCTGAAAACAAGTAACATGTGGACCTCCCACCTCCCACCTCCACAAAGGGAGGGGTGGGAATACCTTCTCAAATCTCTTCATTTGAGTCCTATTCATTTTTATAATGTTGTTAGATTTACTTTTGCTTTTATGCTGTGACATTCTTTCCATTTCCATTGTAATTTCTGTGTATATTGTATGCGTGGCTTTGTTTGTTATAGCCTATATAAGTTGATAGAGATTTTTCCATGGTTCTTTGTATTCATCACACACATAATTTCTTATAGCACAGTAATATTCCATTACAATAATGTATCACAGTTTGTTTAATCATTCCTATTAAGGGACATCTACTTTGTTTCCAATTCTTAGCTATCACAAAAAAGTGCTGCTAGAAATATTTTTGAATATATGGGGATTTTTTCCTTATCCATAGTATTCTTGGGGTATAATCTCATTATGAATGATATCTCTAGTTCAGGGGATATGGACATTTTAATCACTTTATTTGCATAATTCCAAATTGCATTCCTGGGTAGTCGCACCATTTTGCAGCTTCACCGATGATGTATTAATGTATCAATCTTTCTGCAGCTCTTCCAACATATAATGTTACCACTTTTGCTTATTTTTTGTAAGGTATTTGGTAAAAACTCAGAGTTGTTTTGATTTGTTTTTCTCTTTTTAGTAATACTTTGCAGCATTTTTCCATTGTTGTAAATAAATAGCAGTTTTTTTTTGGAAAACTGTTTACTTTTTTTTGCCATTTATTTATTGGAAAAGGTATGTTAGTCTTACGAATATTTATTAATTGTTTATGTACTTTAGAAAGGACCTGTCAGGTGACTCCTTAAAAACATATCACCAGATAAAAAAATCTAGGTACCTGAAGAGAATGCATAAACCAATCTTCCTGCTGCTCAGGATGGGAGCCTTTCCCTCATGGGATTTGTAAAAAGAATAGATGCTCTGGCATGTGTCTCTATGTCACTGTGTCAATCTGGATTCCTCACCTACTCCCAGCCTCCATCCCAGGAGAGATGCTTGCCTGGAGAAGAGCAATACCTTCACAGTGGTAACAGGGGAAACTGACAAACTTTGCTCAAGTTCATTAGAATTGCCAGTGAATTGTGGGAAAGGAAGGAAATGTTCACTTGTGGCACAATTAATAACTCAGATCTCCAGTGATGAATGGATAAATTTAAGTGAACATTAATCTACTCTCACAAGCATCAAGGATGATGCCATTTTTTTTATTAAAGCTTTTTATTTTTTAAAACATATGCATAGATAATTTTCAAGCTTCACCTTTGCAAAACCTTGTGTTCCAAATTTTTTCTTTCCCTTCCCCCTCATCTCTCCCCTAGACAGCAAGTAATCCAACATTTTAAATATGTGCAATTCTTCTATACCTGTTTCCACAATTATCATGCTGTATAAGAAAAATCAGATCAAAAAGGAAAAAAATGAGAAAAAAAACCAAAATGCAGGTAAACAACAATAAAAAAGGTGAAAATACTATGTTGTTATCTACATTCAGTTCCCATAGTCCTCTTTCTGGTTGCAGATGGCTCTCTCCATCACAAGTCCACCTGAATCATCTCCTTGTTGAAAAGAGCCATGTCTGTCAGAATTGATTGTTGTATAATCTTGTTACTGTGTACAATGTTCTCTTGGTTCTGCTCACCTCACTTATCATCAGTTCTTGTAAGTCTCTCCAGGCCTTTCTGAAATCATCCTGCTGGTTGTTTCTTACAGAATAATAATATTCCATAACCTTCATATATCACAACTTATACAACCATTCTCCAGCTAATGGGCATCCACTCAGTTTCTAGTTTCTTGCCACTACAAAAAGGGCTGCCACAAACACTTTTGCACATGTGGGTCCTTTTCCCTCCTTTATGATCTCTTTGGGAGACAGGGCCAGTAGAAATACTGCTGAATCAAAAAATATGTAAAGTTCGATAGCCCTTTGGTCATAGTTCCAAATTGCTCTCCAGAATGGTTGGATCATTTCACAACTCCACCAACAATGCCCCAGTTTTCCCACATCCCCTCCAACATTCATCAATATCTTTTCCCGTCATCTTAGCCAATCTGACAGGTGTGTAGTGAGTGGTACCCCAGAGCTGTCTTAATTTGCATTTCTCTGATCAGTAGTGATTTAGAGCACCTTTTCATATGACTATAAATGGTTTTAATTTCTTCATCTGAAAATTATCTGTTCATAAGGGATACCATTCATTTTTAATTGATTATGTATCCCCAGATCCCCAGAAACTGGCCAAGTGCCGCTTGGGGAGAAAAGATAACTAAATTTCAAAACTCTGAAAGATCAGTATTGTGAAAGATTCATTTAAATGCTTGGTCCAGTTCCCGAATTAAATACAAGACAGGGGTAAAATTTTAATCAATCCAGTTCAGTCACTACATTCAGCCACGACACAAGCAAAAATAAAGGTCACCAGAGAAGGCCAGGCAAGAAAATTTGACAATCTGGGGAGATGAACAGGGTTATGTCAATTGGCCTGAGACATGAAAAAAAAGACCAGACACTCAGTTCATTTTGAAATGGGGTTGGCAGCCTTTCAGTGGTAGATGCCAAATTGCTGACCCCTAATGTGTGTGTGTGTGTGTGTGTGTGTGTGTGTGTGTGTGTGTGTGTGTGTGTGCTGGGGGTGGGGAAGGAAGAGAAGTGGAAGAATTGCCAATAATAGGAAGAGACCCCATTTCTGAAAATTTCCCATACATATGCCTTTAGCTAGAGATGAATTTGGGTGAGTCAGTCTCTCTTTTAAAATGACCTCCTAGGATGAACAAAAGTCTGTTATCATCCCTCAATGTGAATCTCTAAAAAGATGAACTTGGATTCAAGACTCAATTCTACCAATTATTAGCTATGTGATCTTGAAGCCATTTTCTTTCCCTGTCTAAGTTTGTGTTCATATAGGTATAAAAGGAATAATAACATTTAAACTCTTGACTCTAAAATCAGTCCCGCATTCCAGCCAAGTAACCTCCCAGTGCTCCAGAAAATTCTGAATTACAAGTAAGTAGCAAAGTTGCCTGGTGAGAGAGTTTCCCCACAGTTTCCAGCCATCGGCCTATGGACTTATAGCCAGATGATCTAGTCCAATCCCCTCATTTTGTAGATGTGGAAACTGAGGTCTAAGAACCCTAAGTGATTCATCTAACATTACAGATATAGTAAGTGACACCATGGGGTTAGACCAATAAGTATTTAAATAAAAACTGTCTTCATTGCTTTCATCATAGGGTGGTTGTAAAAGTTCACTATGGAGCCTTAAAGTACTTTATAAATGATGATCATACATAAACCTTTTAGATTATCTGGAGAAATAGTTGGAGATTGGGGTTGGTAGATCCCTTGAGCTTGGAAGTTCTGAGCTATTGTTAAGCTAAGGCAGATTGGGCCATTAAGGTCAGCACCAATGTGCTAAGTCCCTGGGGGTGAATGGCCAGTGGTCTTTCTAAGGGAAGCAGCCCATATTGGAAATGGAGCAGATCAAAGCTTTCATCAATGGTGTCAGATCCAGGAGGGACTATTGCTCTTCTGGTCTGCTGCTGGCTGAGATAGGGAATCTCAGGACACACACACACACACACACACACACACACACACACGATATACATGACAATTTGTGTATGTATAATACACAGCACATGCATTTGTAATAGGTGCTATATATACTATATATTTATATGCGTGTATATATGTGTATACATACAATCATATTCCTATATGTGTATGGTATATATGTAGAATAGGTATTTATAAAAGATACTATAGCATATATTCAATATATCTATATATGTATACACACATATAAATATATGCTGAATATAAATACACACATACACATGCATATATGCAAAGTATGTATATGAATGTATAGTGTATGTATATTTATAATATTACTCTAGTATATATTCAATATATGCATTTATATGTGTGTACATATGTATGTATCTGTGTATGTCCTTTCTTGAATAACTACTTCGTTTTGTATATTATTCAGACTCTTTGTTTCTCCTTTCCTTTTTGTTTATTTCCTGCCTTATTAATAGTAGAGGAAGAGAAAGGTGAAGCACAAAATTGGGCAATTTGTTCTTAGCTCTTATAGAGATTAGATAGTAGAACAGGTTGAAATTATCAGCTAAAATGAGGTGTGGGAATTCCTGGTGGATTTCAATTACTCAAGCTGTTATCTGTGGTCTCCCATTTCCACAGAGAGCGGAGAGGTCGTATTCAATTCACAGAGGCAGAAGGAAGCTCAGAGGTATTTTAATTCAGCCCTTTCGTGAGAAAACTGAAACAGAATGAAATAACTTGACTAAAGTCTCATGGCTAATAAGTGACAGACTATGGATCTGAAACCAGGACCTTGTGACCACCAGCATCTATCAGGTCACATTGTGCTAGATGACAACAAAAAAGAGAAGCTGCATAAAACTTTGACATTTATCTGTGGAACAATTAGGAAACAATCAAGGCCATGAATAATTAAGTGCTGAAATGTGCAAACTAGTTTTTTGTTCAATAATGTTTGACTGTTCCAGATACCATTTGGGTTTTCTTGGCAAAGATACTGGAGTGGTTTGCCATTTTCTTCTACAATTCATTTTATAGATGAAGAAACTGAGTCAGTGTCTGAAGCTAGATTTAAATTCAGGTTTTCCTAATTCCAGGCTTGGTAATCTATCCTCTGTGCCAACTAGCTGCCCCAAACTGCTTTCAGTGCCTAAAAATGAAGAAAATAAATCCATAAATATATGCTGCCTTTCCCACTCTGAAAAGAGTAACCAAATCAGGGGATTTCAGAGATGGTGGGGACTTCAGTAGCTACCTAGTCTAATTTTTATCCATACACAATAATTTTCACTGCAATATACTGGATATTTGATCATGCAGCCTTTGCTTAGAGATCTCCAGCAAAAGGAAACCTACTACTTCTTGATTTTTTTGAGACTGGTCATTCAATCAGATCCAAATCCATTTCATTGTACTAGTTGAGTGGCCTCCAAAGTGAGTATTATGGCCTAACCTTAAGGGGTAGATGAGCAGCCCATTGAAGGTTGGGGAAGATGAACTGTAATGTATCCTTTTTGCAATAGCCAGTCATGATCTTGTGTCTCTTTCAACCCCTTTATCTATTGTAGCTCAATATTCATTCATTCCATCCACCTCTGTGACTGGCTAGACGTTAGCCCTTCAAGATGGTAATAACCTAATCAAGATTCAGGCATCAGAAATAAGTTTAGAGTAATGTCTTATACCATATTTTCATCCTATATTTGAAATGTATAGAAGAGCTTAAGATCATACTACGAAAACATTTGAGGTGAAGTAAATCATAACAAACAAAAGAAAAAAAGTCCTTCTATGTCTATACTTTGTACAGTTTTTAACATAAATGAGTGTGCCAAAGGCTTTTTTTTATCTATTGAAATAACCAAGTAATTTTTGAATAATTTTGTTGACTATTTTTCTAATGTTGAACCATATTTTCATCTTAGTATAAATTCAACTTGGTCATGAAAAATGATTTCTTGAATGAATAACTGTCTTGTCTGACAATATTCATTAGTGATAATCATCTATATTATTTCTTTTGTGCTTTATAATTCCCTGATTTAAGTAGTAGGACTCTATTTGTCTCAAAGCATATATAAAAATATTTCTCTAGGTCTTTTGTATTCTCAGTTTTGTTAGCATATAACTGTTCATAGAACGTTGTGATAATTCTTTTTATTTCTTTTGGTTTTATGACTTCACATTGTTTGCTATTTTGTTGATTTGATTTTCTACCCTCTTCCTTTTTTTTTTTCCTTATCAGATTAGCTAAATGGTCTATGAATTTCATTGGTCTTTTCAAAGACCAGCTTTTAGCTTGATTTATCATTTCTATAGTTTTTTCCACTTCCAATTTATCTATTTCTCTAATTTTTAATATCTCCTCTTTTATTGCTTTTTAAATTTGTTGCTTTCTTAGTTTTCAAATGTAGATTTAATTTGTCAATTCTTTTCAAGGTTAGCATGACTTTATCAAATCTAGGTGAACAGTCTAGAGCATTCCTTGAATTTATCAGTTTAGTGTTCTTGTTGAGTCATTTCAATCATGTCTGACATTTTGTGACCCCATTTGGGGTTTTCTTGGCAAAGATCCTGGATTGATTTGCCATTCCTTTCTCCAAGAGCATTTCACAGACTGAAGCGGAGTCATACAGCTAGAAAGTAACTGAGACCAGATTTGAGCTCAAGTATTTGTTTCCAGACCCAGCATTCTATTCATTGTACCACCTAAATGTTGAGATTAGATTCAGGGAACCAAAATGATGAGATTAGGGTTCCTGGTGGTCAGGGAGTTAGATGACAAGGTTAGTGGCAGGTTCAAGGTTCAGGGAACCAAATGAAGAGATTTGGCTCTCCTAAATCCCCTTAGGATTGTCGCAAGGTAGGGAGTTGTGGGAACCCCCTTTCTGGAGGTACAGAGGTCCTTTGTAAAGGAATTTACAAACCTCAAAAGCTAGACTGATAAAAAGAAGTTTATTATTGGCATTGGGAAGTCAGTCTTTGCTATGCATGAATAGAAAGACAATTCCTTAGTGGTAAGGCCCTGGAAGAGTAGTAAAGTTTCTAGTAGAGGAATCCTGAAAGAGTATAAAGTCTTATTAGGGAAATAGGTGAGGATAAAGAGAGGGTAATGCTGAAAGAGAATATCATTTCAGTGGGCAGAGATTGCTGCTATGCCAGGGATGGCATATTAGGTCCTCTGCAAAGGACCTTTAAGGAGTTTAGAGGTGTTTAAAATGGCCATTTCTATAAGGAAATCTGAGACAGAAGTTTCAATTGAATGAGATTCCGTCAATGCTGTCACTGCCCCCAGGCCTAAATGAGACTACTTACTGGGAGTGATTTTGAGCCTACAACAGGGGTCAATAGAAATCTAGATGCCCAGCTAAATGAGTCCCATGAAGATAAAGCACTTTATCCTGGTTCCTTGGGGTGGGTCTCACAGAGGCAGGGTTCAAGATGCTTTAGAGAGAGAGTTTCAGGGCTTAGCTCATCACTAGCTGCCCCACCAATTTAACAAGCTTACATAAAAAGGCAAATAATAGTATTCTGCCAGGATCCCTCCTTTGTGAAGTCATACTAGTTTTTTTGTGACATGCACTTTCTCTGACAATCTCTGTAATAGTATGTACTAGAATTCTTCGAGGAACTAAAATCAAGCACAATGGCCTTTAGGTTGTTGGTTCTATTCTTTTCACTGTTTTGAAAATCAAGACAATATTTGCATTTTGGTGGCACTATGGTACTCCTCCCATTCTCCAGATTTTCAAATATCACTAGCACTGGCTTAGTTAAAACAACTGCCAGGTTTCTTTCTTTTCTTTTTTTCCCCCCAGTATCTAAATATGTGGATTATCTGGGTCAGCTCAGCTGAATTCTTCGAGGTCATTAAGATGCTTTCTTGCTATTTCCTTATTTATATTGTATATCAGACTTTTGTTCTGTCCAAAGCTAATCTCCTTGAGATAATACAAAAGTAAAGTAATAATTAAGAAGCTCTGTCATTTCTTTGCTAGAAGTCAGGTACTTTGAGATGTATTCCTATTTCTTTTTTTAGATACTTTTACAGGATTGTGCCAGAATTTTGTATTCATCCTGATAGCTACCCTTGCTGCCATCTTCTGTAAATTTTATAAAAATTGGGGCAGCTACATGGTGCAATGGATAAAGTCCCAATCCTGAAGTCAGGAAGACCCGAGTTTAAACCTGGCCTCAGACACTTCTAGCTGTGTGACCCTAGGCAGGTAACTAAACCCCAATTGCCTCAGCAAGAAAAAAAAATAAAAAAAAAATATATATATATGAAAATCTAAGGTGACTGGTGAGTTTTTGCATTTCAGTATCAAATCTTTTCAGAAAAAAATCTAATTTTTCCTTTTCATCAGAATTGGGTTTTTTGTATCTTTAGAATTTCATTCTCCAGAGCTTCCCATCCTTCCCTCTCTTGAGCTGTCTCATTCTTTTCTGTCAAATTTTAGTTTACAGGTTTTATGGTTCCTCATCCCTTTGAAATCCGCTATACTAAAATTGAAGGTTGGGGCCAGTCTATGTTATTTTTCTCTATTCTTTCACATACTAGGCAATTTCCTTGATTTCTGCTCTAAAGAATTTCTGATCCCTTTGTAGGGAACAGATCCACTATAGAATTTACTCTTCTTGTTCTTCCATGTTTTGAAGGATAAAATTAGGTGCATCAAGAATTTATTACCTATTCTGTTTTTTTTTCCCCTCTGAGGCTGGGGTTAAGTGACTTGCCCAGGGTCACACAGCTAGGAAGTACAAGTGTCTGAGACCATATTTGAACTCAGGTCCTCTTGAATTCAGGGCTGGTGCTCTATCCACTGAGCCACCTAGCTGACCCTCTAGTTGTCTTAATAGTGAAAGACCTGATCACTACTATATGATGACTGTGTGATGTGCTTGTGATTTCTTTCCTGAATGGCTCAGATTTTTATTCTTTTTGTTCAGGTGGTCTGTAGCATATTCTGATGGAAAAAAAAATTCCTCCATTTTCTTCCACTGATCTTCATCCATATACTCTCTGTCAAATATCCCACCTGTGTATCTGTATTTTCTCATACAGGTTTACTATCTTAAGATATATTGCAGTGTACCCATGAGTTTGTTCCAGTCATGGGTCTCATCCCATCAGTGTTATTTATAAATGCCTATTATGTGCCATCCTAGTTCCTGAGGAAACAAAGAAAAAGTGAAATTGTCCCTGTTCTCAATAACTTGACATTTAATTGCCAGATACAACATGAGAAACAGGCACACTTATAAGTATACTAACATATTCATACACAATTAATACAAAGACATTTATATTTGGCCTATGAGATCAGATTTTCCTCCTGAAATTAGGGGAATTAGACCATCTCACTTGGTCAAACTTTATGCTTTTATATATTGAAATTTAAGTAATGGGCTTGATTTTTCCCCTTGCTCCATTCCTAGATTTTATTTTCCTTGAACTTCTAGTACAATCTCACGATCAAGCTTGATAATGAGATCACTGTAAATATCCTTTTTTACTTGAAAGTCTTTTTATTTTATTTGCAAGATAAGGGCTTTTGTTATTTGTACTCTATCTTTGTTCAGGAATCTGTCATTCATTCCTAAATTTTAAGCTGTGGTCTGGAAATCTAAATGACATTTTCTCTTTTTTCAGACAAAGGGAGGAATACAATAAAATCCTGTGTTCTGGATTGTTAAGCAGATATCTTCTCTTTTCTCCTTCCCTGCTAACCCTCCACCCCAGCCCCCCTACCCCAGAACAATAGCAAAAGATCATCTATCCACTGAACAGCCCTGGCTAATTTTTCCCCTGTCATCTTTAAGGATGATCCACAATGTGTGAACATCACCCACGATTGAAGCCTAATTATGATTCTCCAGTGAGCACACTACATTTCAGAGGAAGTATTAAACTAGCACTTAAGCAGTAATGCTCCTGAGTACACCACTGCGGATTTTAAGATGAGCTTTGTATCCTGCAGCCTGGGCTCGGCGAGGACCTGGCTACTCCCACAAGTACTTTTATCACCAAATTATTAGGCCATTATGGTCTACGATTGTCTTTTATCGCCTTTGATTTTTTTCCCCTGTTGTCAGACACTAGGAAAATGATATGTAATCTGATCCAAAATGCTCTTGTTTGTTTTAATTTACTGTTTTAATATATTATGGCTTCCTGACATCATGCTTCTCTCACTTGGGCCCTCTATAGAGTCTTTGGAGAAAGCTGCAAGAATAGAATGTCCAGAGCACTCTGGTCTTTTGGCTTGATGCTGGGATAAAATAGAACCCTCGCTGCTGAGAGTGTCGTCACATGGAGAATAGCCCTTCCTGGTTAAAACAAACACCAGACCTAGTGGGAATGTTCATTTCCATTCAATGTTCATTGATAAAAGAAGGCAAAATATCCAGGATGGTTTAATGGTAGCTTGCCTAGATATGAGGACTGGACTAATTGACTAGTAAGGTCTCTAGTAGCATTTATAATTCCTAGCTAGTGCCTACTATTAACTCACTAAGTCACAAATACCCTTGGGCTATTTTGGCAATTGCTTATAATTGCTTTTGTTTGTTTGATCTCCCTAAAGTACTACTTAAAAGTTCCAAGGAATGACTTTCTCTCATCTCTCCAAAAACAACTTCTTCCTCTGCTTGATTACCATGACCTGTCACTCAAACTCCATCTTCATGGGAAGACACTTCAGAAGAGACAAACATACAAACAAACAGAAAAACAGGGTTGTAGGCCCGGCTCTATCAGGAATTGTGCTGCTACTTTGGGTATACTGATTCTTCTCTCTGTGCCTCAGTTTCCTCATTTGTAAAATGAAAGGTTGATCTAGATTAGCTTCTTAGTTCTTTGGTGTTGTTGTGTGTATGGACTTCTGGTAGTCTGGTGAAGCCTATGGAGGAAAAATGCTTTTTCAATGTTAAAATTATATTGAAATAAAGTTATCAAACCAAAATTTTTTTTATTAAAGCTTTTTATTTTCAAAACATATACATGGATAATTTTTCAATATTGACCCTTGTAAAACCTTGTGTTCCAAATTTTTTCTCATTTTCCCCATCCCCTCTCCTAGATGGCAAGTAACCCAATATATTAAACACGTTAAAAATATGTTAAATCCAATATATGGATACATATTTATGCAATTATCATGCTGCACAAGAAAAATTAGATCAAAAAGGAAAAAATAAGAAAGAAAACAAAATGCAAGCAAACAACAACAAAAAGACAAAAAAAATTTTTTTAAGTCTATAGGACTCCAGGTTAAGAAATCTTGGCCTCTATGATCTCTAAGTTCCTTGCAGCTATGTCACTCTCCTTTGCTGGTGACCTCTCCCGGGCCCTTTCTTTTCATCTTCTTAAGGGTCAGATTTGACTTATGAGGTCAGATTTTCTTCTCCCCATGGCTTGACTATGATTGACAGTTATCAAACATGCACCACTGCAGCTCCAGTGGAGCAAAATCCTGAAGCCACTCAAGAAAACCTGCGCCTGATGCAAGATGTTACTCCTTGGATTACTTCTTTGTCCATGAGGAGTTTGCTATAGCCAAAGCTTAACATAAACATTTACTAAAATGGATACAGACTTTTAAGATCTACAAATCACTTTACCTATGTTATCTCATTTGAACTTCATAACAATTTCGTGAATTAGATGCTATTATTATCCCCATTTTACCTAGTGGATATTGCTTCCTCTTCATTCACCAGATGATCAGTGATTTCTTGGAGCATGTCTTGATTTGCATGTGAATTGAATATAAGTGAGACAGAATCGCACAAAGTCTTCAGCCACACTCTTTCTCAGTCAGTGACTGGACAAAAATCAAGGGGAAGGGCTATGGCCTGAGATGCAGTGGATGATCTTGGTGTCTTTGATGTCCGACCAAGTTGTAAATGTCCCATAGCACCAGCTTCTGCTGCTTTCATGGCCTTTGGAACAAATTGTTCTCGTCCACCCATTCGGCCAGGGGAAGTCTTCACTCAATTGGGGTAGACATCCTTCTAAATCATCAACAGGTTTGAGCCCTGTCAGTTACCTGCAACCTGGTCCAGCCCCCTTTTGTGGCTGCTATGCATGTTGCAGTTTCTTAGAGCCACAGGTAACACTGGGAGAACGTAGACACCAAAGGCAGGTGAGCAGCCCTGGAAAGAGTTCAGCAAGTCCTCCAACCAGAGTCCTTCCTGAACACCTCATAAAACTGGGGGATAATAACAGCACCTGCTCCCAGGGGTGTTTGTGAAGATTAAAGGAGATATTTGTTAGGCACTTAGTACAGTATATAATTAACGCTTGAATATGACTTATCTATCAGGAGAGGCAGCATGATATAGTAGAGAGTCCTGGATTCAAATGCTGATTTTAAAACAAAACTGGCTCAGTGATCTTGGATGAGTGATTTCTAAGATTTTAAGTTGTAGAGACAGTCAGTCATCTAGTTTTAATTATGCATCTACATGTGCCCAGCACTGTGCTACTTACTAGGGATAAAAGGAAAGAAAAATAATTCCTAATTTCCAGGAGCTCACAAAATAATTGGAGAGACTATTTGCAAACAACTATGTAGAAACAAGAGATGTGTTATATACCTGGGGGAGATCTCAGAGAAAATGCACTAAAATTAAGGAGAATTAGGAAAGCTTTTTGAAGAAGGGGGTCTTTAGTTGAGCCCTGAAGGAAGTTAGAGAAGCTAAGAGGAGGTGGTGACAAAAGGAGGGAATGTTCCAACTATGTCCAGCAGCCAATGAATATGCTAGGAGTCAGGAGATAGATTTTTATGTTTGAACAATAGGAAGAAAGCCAAAATCACATTATGTGGAGGGGAGAAAGGCATAGGAAGACTCAAAAAAAAAAATAGCAAGGGACCAAGTTAAGAAAGGCTTTACAACTCAGATAGACTTTATATTTTGCCCCAACAAAAATAGACACTTCCCATCCCAATTATATTAGATAATATTACCTATCCTTACTTTCATATCCCTGTTCTACTCCCCAAATATATTCCTCTTTCCATTCCTCTCCATTGCTTTTTTCAGATAGTCAAGATAGGTCCTTTGTCTAGTTAGACTCCTTCCATTACCCTTAATGATATGTATCTTCATTAGAATTCAGGTTTGTTATTTTTAGTCATTTATGCTTCTTCACTCATATAAGCTTTTTTGCTTCTCCTTTCTCCTATATTTATACTTCATAGTTTCTAGGTAGCCCTGGTTATTTTATCAGGAATGCTTGGTAGTCTATTCATTAAAAATCCATTTCCCTCTTGTGATTATGCTTAGTTTTGCTGTATAAGTTATTCTTGGTTTTAAGCCATTTTTTTTTAACCTTCTAGAATGTTGCATTTCAAACTCACTGCTTTAGAGTGGTGGCTATTAAATTGTGTATTTTCCTGATTGTGGCTCCAAGGCACTTGAATTCTTTCTTTCTGGCTATTTTGTAGTACTTTCCCCTCAAACTGAAAGCTTTGGAGTTTGACATCACATTTCTAGGAATTTTCATTTTTTTTTCTTCTTCAGGACATTATCATAGATTTTCCATTTTCACTTTGATGTTTATTCATAAGAGATTTGGCTAGGTTTCTTTGAAATATGTCATCTAGGCTCTTTTATTGGCAATGATTTTCAGGTAGTCAAACAATTCTTCAGTTATCTCTCCATTTGTTTTCAAGATTATTTGGAATTTTTGTTTTATTTTGCTATAATGTATCTTAAATTTTCTTCTATTATTTTAGTTCTCTTACTTTGTTTTAATATTTCTTGTTGGTTTATAGGATATTTAGCTTCTATTTTCATCCATTCTAATTTTCAGGGAAATTGTTGGTTGGGCAGGGTTTTGTACCTTTTATATCAAGCTATTAATTCAATTTCTAATAATTTCATACCTCTCATCTCTTTTCATTTTTTTCTACTATTCTCATTTCATTGATTTAAAAACTCTTTAAAATTCAATAATCATAATGATGATGATAACAGCTAATATTTAGTTAAAGGGTGCTTATTATGTGTCAGACACTGTGCTAAGTACTTTACAATTATAATCTCATTTAGTCCTGACAATAATGGGAAGTCAGCACTATTATAACCCTTATTTGGTAGATAAGAAAACTGAAGCTAACAGAGAAGTACCTTACTGTAGGTCTGATAGCTACTAAGTTTCTGAGGCCAGATTTGAACTCGGGTAGTCCTGTGTCCAGTCCTAACAGTTTCCACTGTGCCATCTAGCTACTTCTAAAACAAAACAAAATAAAAAAAACCCTGAACTCTTTCTTCATCTTTTTCCAAGAATTTAATTGATTTAATTGAATTTTAATTTAATTTAATTGAACTTATGCCCAACCTTTATTTTTCTTGAAGGCTATGCTTCTAGATCTTTTAGAGTCATCCTCTTTTTCTAGGTTTGGGTCTTGAGTATTTCTGTCACCACAGCAGATTTTTTCTCCTTATTTATTTCTATTGGTGTAGCTTCTGATTTAGGACTTATATGAAGGATGGACTCTATGAACTTCTGGAGAAAATAAAATCTTTAGGATATTGAGTGTTTTATGATTCCAATAGCTTAGGGACAGGTTAAGTTAGGGACTTAGCTATCAGCTTTCAATGTTTCTAAAATAGTCTGATCCAGGGCAAATTCTGTTCACTGCTGTGAATTCTATAAGTTTCTGACCTAAGCTTGGGTATGAGCTTCATTTCCTGTGGACTTGCCTCATTTGGAGTTCCAGTAGACTGCTACTGGACTCATCCAGTGTCAGCCAACTGGAAAGCCCTGCTGACTCAATATACTGGAGATTCCCCTCCATTTGGGATCCCTACTCTGGCTATTCAGCTATAGCATTTAGACTAAGCTAGAAGCTATAATTGAGATTCCATTTCTTTCTTATAGTTTGAGACACCATACTGAATACCAGTTCATTTTTTGAACTTCTTCTTGCTTGGCACACAACCTCAGTTATAAGAATGCTCTTGAACCTGGAATGCTGCCCCTTGGTGAAAAATCCCTTTTCTGTGACTCAACACTATAGAAAGTGACAGAATCAAATACAAACTCTGCTTAGCATTCAAAACCCTTTACAATTTATTTCCTATTACCTTTCCAGTCTTTATACCTTATTTCATGAGATTTTTGATCTAGTTGAACTGATTGTTCCATGAACAAGATAGTCCATCTTTCAGATCTGGGCATTCTCTTCAACTGTCCCTCATGTCTGAAATGTGTGTGTGTGTGTGTGTGTGTGTGTGTGTGTGTGTGATTGTGTGTGTGTGTGTGTGTGTGTGTGTTTATGGATAGATAGATAACAAGCTAACATTTATATAGTGCTTACTGTGTACTAGGCACTGTGCTAAGTACTTCACAATATTATTTCCCTTAAAACAATAATACTAGGAGGTAGAATGCTATTATCATTCCTATTTTTCATATGAGAAAACTGAGGCAAATAAAGGTTCATTGATTTGCTAATACTAAAATACTCTAGTTTTCTAAGATACTAGAATTCAGATCCAGTATCTGAAGCT